>NC_067161.1:22784044-23419912 GCF_903995435.1 Acomys russatus
AAGCATTTCCTTGCAGAATGCAAAATCTGGAATTAAAAGATTTAGAATGCAAATTAATAAAGACTGCTTAACATGCTTAAAGAACTGAGAAGAATTAAAAGCATGAAAAAGGAAGGAAAAAAGATTGAGAAATCTTCAGAAACATCCATGGCAGATGGCTCATGCCTGTAATCCCAGCCCTTTAAAGGCAGAGGGAAGAGGTCACAAGTTCAAGACCAGCCTAGTCTTTGAGGGTCTATTTTTTTTTTAACTGTCAGAAAGCTTTGAAAAACTTTTTTAAAAAATCGAAGTTTTGGATCCACAAAATACAGCAATATATAAGGCTAACATATTAAGTTAAACAGAATGAAACCTGGCCAAAAAATGAATGTGAAAAGATTTCACAGAAGCAAAGACAGAAACTCACAATAGTCTCTACCAGCTGATGGGCAGTGGTAAACTAGAGCCAGGGTACAGCACCTCAGTTTTACACAAATTTACATTAGAGATCTTCTTCCTATGTATGGTCTCAATAGTTACACCTGAGAAATCAGCACACCTTAAGTCTCTACTGCTCCCAGATCCAACAATCAGTTGTTAAAAATTCATTACTACACTACTATGACATATACAAAAATCATGATAGATTTCTTACTGATCACCCTGGGACCACTATCAGATACGATAAACCCTAAATATGATTTGCAGGCTCAGAATAACCATTTCCAGTATTTAAGATCACCAAAGGATTAAACATAATAACACTCAAAGAATACTCATGAAATGTCTGCAGCAAAACCCAGAAATCCATAAGTAAAATTAGCAAGTTTATCAATTTTTCTTTAATTGTTATGAAATATATTCCTAAATATAAAACCGCAGCCTGCTCGGTCCATATACTTGTATCCTTGTATGTCTATGATTTCAGCATTAAAGTTTCTAGGGATCCTAATCAATGACTGTGCTCCTATTGAACACTAAGTGTAACTGCTACTTACCACCCACAATCATCCCCAAAGAGACACAGGTAAAGACTGTGTTTGAAACACTGTATCTCGTGCCGAGATTCCGAAGACTGCAAGAGTTTCTATCATTGAAGCAATGGGCAAGTAAAACGTAATGTCTGCTGATGAAAACATGGAATGATGATGCATTCACATCGACAGAGGGAATGGACAACGAGTTGTAGAGAACAGCAAAATTTATACATATTAAAGACTCGCATGAAAAAGAATACCATGTTGGTGAAAGGCATATCCTAAGTGTATGAGCACCAGATGAGAAAGGCATATTCTGAGCTCAGTGAAGAGGATGCCTATAGTCAGTCTATAATGACTGGATGATTGAACATAAAGGAAGAAAACCATCGTAAAAGAAAATAAAAGGATTATAAGGAGGTCACTTGAGTTAAATAAGACTGAGCTCTGAGCTCTGGCATGAGACATTCACATTAGGAAAAGGAGAATTGGGCTCTGAGTTCACGTACAAGTGCACATTCACCCCCTTAAGAGGGAAATAGCCGTACATGTCGTGCAGCTAAATGTCACTTGACAGAGTCTATATTGCCCAGTCCATTCTCCACAGTCAAACAGCCTAGTGTCCAAATGATAAAGTTGCACACTAATTCAAGGGCACATGCATCCCTTTTCCCCTGCCCACTCTCACCAAAGAAATCAGCAAAGCATTGGCATGGGATGTCGCTGTCTCCTCCCCACAGTACCAGCCTGTACAAACTTGACTTTATTATACCCGGTCTTGTGCAAATTCCCAAATCCCTGAAGAAAAATTACTCAAAATCTCAGATTCAATGAATAGATAAGCTTAAAATAGAAGTAAAATGAGGTATAGTTTGTCTAGATATTTTTCCTTTGGAAAACATGAGCTATTCTAGGCGATTATATAGAGAAATGAAACTGCTACAGATGGCTTCCTAAGACTATTAATACCATAAGACTATTCTATGCAATTTTGTCATTAATTGCAAAGATCTCATTGATTGTAATCTACAAAAGTAACAAATCCAACACACACAATAATTGCTTGTATTTTTAAACCCTAAGAGATTAGACATTTTTTAATCTTCCTGTCTCTGCTCTTAACTAGGGAATTAAATATTAAGAAACAAATCTGAAAATTCTACCTTTGGGATGAAAATATAAATTCTGTCAAGACTTACACAAAAATACATCAGTCCCATTAGCACTACTTAACTCATTCTAGGGTTCCTCTGAAAGATATGCTAGAGAACTAAGCCTTAGTACAATTTATTGTCCTTGAATCAAACATTTTAAAAAACGAGTCACAGCTCAGGTTACATTAAAACAGTCTCAAATATTTTATAAAAAATTTTCTCAATCATGATTACAAGTATGTGTATTTATTTATGAGCATGTTTGTCTTCACTTGTATTCTAAAAATAAACTTTCAAATGAATGACTTGAATAATAATTACATTTTATTATATTTCAACAACAAACACAAAAGTTTTAATAATGCTTTAGAACATTCCATTTGCTTGCTGTTAAAGAATAGTTAGGAATGGGGTCAAAATGGAAATATTAAAGACTAATGCATAAAACTAAGCTAGTGTGCTTTTTTTCCCTTAACATCACATTTAATTTTAATAAACAGAAACAAAACCTCACAATATGGCTATGTCTAGAAAGCATATCTGTGAAAAATATTTAGTTTAGCCTTCGTGCTTTTCTATATTTTTCAATTATTCCTTGGATCTATACTTTTTTTGTTCAAATTCTTTTTTTATTATTAATTTATTCTTGTTACATCTCAGTGGTTATCCCATCCCTTGTATCCTCCCATTCTTCCCTCCGTCCCCTTTTCCCCTTATTCCCCTCCCCTATGACTGTTCCTGAGGGGGATTACCTCCCCCTATATATTCTCATAGGGTATCAAGTCTCTTCTTGGCTACCTGCTGTCCTTCCTCTGAGTGCCACCAGGTCTCCCCCTCCAGGGGACATGGTCAAATGTGAGGCACCAGAGTACGTGAGAAAGTCATATCACACTCTCCACTCAACTGTGGAGAATGTTCTGACCGTTGGCTAGATCTGGGTAGGGGTTTAAAGTTTACCGCCTGTATTGTCCTTGGCTGGTGCCTTAGTTTGAGCGGGACCCCTGGGCCCAAATCTGCCTATCATAATGTTCTACTTGTAGAACATTAGGATCTATACTTTTTTACTAGAAAAAAAATGCAGCCCAGATTTAAAAACAAAACAAAACAAAAAACTATGTGCACCATCTGCAGTGTGGTCCGCTAGATATCTAGATTTAGATGAAAAACAAGACATTGAAATTTCCAAATAAATTTCGGGAATTCCTTGTTTTTAATAGCTGAGTAGTATTCCATAGTGTATATGTACCACAGTTTCTTTATCCACTCTTCTACTGAGGGACACTTAGGCTGTTTCCATGTTCTGGCTATTATGAATAAGGCTGCTATGAACATGGTTGAGCAAATTTTCTTGTTGTGTGCTGGAGCATCTTCTGGGTATATTCCAAGGAGTGGAATAGCTGGGTCTTGAGGAAGCCCTATTCCCATTTTTCTGAGATAGCACCAGATAGATTTCCAAAGTGGCTGTACTAGTTTGCATTCCCACCAGCAATGAAGGAGTGTTCCTCTCTCCCCACATCCTCGCCAGCATGTGGTGTCGCTTGAATTTTTGATCTTAGCCATTCTGATGGGTGTAAGATGGAATCTCAGAGTTGTTTTGATTTGCATTTCCCTGATGACTAAGGAGGTTGAGCATTTCTTTAAGTGTTTCTCAGCCATTTGATACTCCTCTGTTGAGAATTCTCTGTTTAGTTCCAAGCCCCATTTCTCAATTGGGTTATTCGGTTTGGTGGTGTTTAATTTCTTGAGTTCTTTATATATTTTGGATATTAGACCTTTGTCAGATGTAGGGTTGGTGAAGATTTTTTCCCAGTCTGTAGGCTGTCGCTTTGTTCTCTTGACAGTGTCTCCTGCCTTACAGAAGCTTCTCAGCCTCATGAGGTCCCATTTATTAATGGTTGACATTAAGGCCTGGGCCGTTGGTGTTCTGTTCAGGAAGTTGTCTCCTGTGCCAATATGTTCCAGGCTCTTTCCCACTTTTTCTTCTAAGTGAGTTAGTGTCTCTGGTTTTATGTTGAGGTCTTTAATCCACTTGGATTTGAGTTTTGTGTAAGGTGACAAATATGGGTCCAGTTTCATTTTTTTACACATAGACCTCCAGTTAGACCAACACCATTTGTTGAAGATGCTATCCTTTTTCCATTGAATGGATTTGGCTTCTTTGTCAAAAATCAAGTGACCATATGTGTGTGGATTCATATCTGGGTCTTCGATTCGATTCCACTGATCAACCAGCCTGTTGCTGTGCCAGTACCATGCTGTTTTAAGTACTATTGCTTTATAGTACAGTTTGAGATCAGGTATGGAGATTCCTCCGGAGCATCTTTTATTGTACAAGATTGCTTTAGCTATTCTGGGTTTTTTGTTTTTCCATATGAAGTTCAGAATTGAACTTTCAATGTCTTTAAAAAATTGTGTAGTTATTTTGATAGGGATTGCATTGAATCTATAGATTGCTTTTGGTAGGATGGCCATTTTTACTATGTTAATTCTCCCGATCCATGAGCAAGGAAGATCACGCCATCTTCTCAGGTCATCTTCAATCTCTTTCTTCAGAGTTTTGAAATTTTTTTCATACAAGTCCTTCACTTGCTTAGTTAGGGTAACTCTAAATGAGAGACACATGGGAGAACAGCAAAATAAAAGGATCCAGAGGGTCCTAGAAATCTACAAGGAGAACAATATGATAGGCAGATTTGGGCCCAGGGGTCCCGCTCAAACTAAGGCACCAGCCAAGGACAATACAGGAGGTAAACTTTAAACCCCTTCCCAGATCTAGCCAATGGTCAGAATATTCTCCACAGTTGAGTGGAGAGTGTGATACGACTTTCTCACATACTCTGGTGCCTCACATTTGACCATGTCCCCTGGAGGGGGAGACCTGGTGGCACTCAGAGGAAGGACAGCAAGTAGCCAAGAAGAGACTTGATACCCTATGAGAATATATAGGGGGACGTAATCCCCCTCAGGAACAGTCATAGGGGAGGGGAATAATGGGAAAATGGGGGGGGGGGAGGAATGGGAGGATACAAGGGATGGGATAAACATTGAGATGTAACAAGAATAAATTAATAAAAAAAAAAAAAATAAAAAATAAAAAATAAATAAAAAAAAAAAAAAAAAAAAAAAACAAAAAAACAAAAAAACAAAATCTTATCTCTCACACATGACAATTATGGAAACTATATCTCAAATCCCCACATGTGTTATCTGTACTAGCCTTTAATAAACAACTTATACTGTGAAAAAAAAAAAAAAAAAAAAAAAAAAAAAAAAAAAAAGAAATTTCCAAATAAAACACGTCTTGAAAAAAACACACATTTGAAATTTTATGGTTAAGAATATGTTTTTAAGAATCTACGTTAGGAGCCTAGAAAAGGAAAAAATGGACAGCAGTTGGATGAGAGCTAACCTTGGTAGCACAGTGCTAAAGCCTTGTGAAAGCTCGTCAGTGTGTGTGTGAGAGCTAGAGTTGGTGGCTCAGTCAGTAAAGGGCTTGCTTCACAAGTATGAGAACTGAAGTGCTGTATTCAGCATGCGTGTAAGAATATGAGCCGTGGTGGCATGTGTCTATGATCCCAGCTCCCGGCAGTTGGAGAAGAGCAGATCCCTGGAGCTCACTGACCAGCCAAAATGACCTACATGGTAAGTTGAAGGCCAATAAGAAAGCTTGTCTCAAAAATTCAGTGGATGGTAACTAAGGAACAACCACTGATTCTTCCTTTAATCTCCACTGGCAAGTGCGGACACGGACAACTGTACATATGCGTATGTATACCCCCTACACAGAGCTGCACCTGCACACACGTTAACGTGAGCACATAGGCACCTACACAAAGAAATCAAGATGTTGCTTTGCTTGAAGTTTAAAGTTAAACGTGTCTGATAAACTGCAACATTTTATTATAAGTTCTTAAAAAGTAGAGGGTATGTCTTTCTGTAAGTTTTAATTAGTTTTTGTATTGTCTCAGGAACTATCAGGATGTAGAACTGCCACTACCTATCGATGAGGGAAATTATGCAGTAGACAGCAGAGTGCTGAGACAGCGGTTTGTCCATATGGAAAAATAAGAATCAAGCTGAATTCCTACTGTACATCAAAAAAATCAATTCCATGCCAACAGAACCACAGTGAGATATTACAGCAGACACACTCAAATTTTGAAAAATCAGAAAGACTGATGATAACATGAATGAGATTGTAGAAATGACAGACTTTCAGAAAGGACTGAGAGAAATGTAAACACACACACACACACACACACACACACACAACCACTTTGGGGAAGATTTGGTTATATTTTTTTAAAAATTAGATTCCTAGGTACTATCCCAAGAAGCCAAGAACATATATTTATACAATTACAACACATAGCTTCATCTTAACATTCCCATAGTAGTCAGAAGTACTTCAAATAATGCCCATCTAACAGGTAAGAACACATACTGTGGAGTATCTATCATACATGTAGCAACATTCAGAAAAGGAGAAAAATAAATGTAAAACAGCAATCAAAGACAAAAAGTAATGCTCACCACCACTGTGGTGAGTAAAAGAAAAAACACATGCAAAGTAATACACACCACATGGCCCAATTTACATACAATTGTTGAGCAGACAAGAGATCATGGCTTGGATCATCAGGGCCTGGTGAGTTGGTGGACTGACTACAGAGTCACAGAAGATTGCCAATATGACTAAAACA
This sequence comes from Acomys russatus, assembly GCF_903995435.1. NCBI lineage: Eukaryota > Metazoa > Chordata > Mammalia > Rodentia > Muridae > Acomys > Acomys russatus. The sequence goes on from NC_067161.1 coordinate 22,790,858, forward strand.
TCTGCAGCTGGACAGTGGTGGTTACACGTGAGCAGGTTTGTCAAAATCCGTATGGTGCCCTTTCAAGGGCTGGTTTCCTCTGCATGAAAAGCCCTCACTCAAATATATATGTTGTACTTATGTTATATATTATCTACTTAGATATTTGCATACCTGAATAATTTTCATATAGATTAAAAGCTTAAATATTGAAGACAAAATCTTAAGCATGTTCTAATAAAGAAACCTGTTTTCCTATGTAAAGAATTTTTCAAATACACCATACAAAAAAATTTCATAAGTAAGATTGGATTAAAATTTTAAGCTTATTTCTTTAATGTATTAGCAATGGTTATAATAAAATTATAAGTACTGAAAAGATATCAGAAACATAGCACAGGGCCAGGGAAGTGGCTCCAGTGGTAAAAGCACTTGCTATGCAAACCTGATGACCGGAGCTCGAGCCCTGTGGAAGGAGGACAGAGACTCTTGAAAGATGTACTCTGATCTCCATGTGCATTCTGAAAGCTATGTACACCTACACTCATTACACACGCATGCACACACACTGTACATAAATAAATGAATAGATAAAAGCATCTTCAAGATACTGTCTTTCTTCTCACTTTTTAAATAAAAGAAGCATAAGAATTTCAAAGTATGAGGGATGTTCTCAAATAATCAAGAACAATAGAAATAAGCAATTCACTTCAGTGCAAATATGATGAACTAATAAATGTCTAAGTATATGAACTGGTTGTTCAACCTCATTGTTAATGTGCAAATGAAGGCCACAGCTAGATATTACATTACATATAGTAGGTTTATTTTAAAAAATGAAGTGTTTAGCCAAGTTGAGTACAAAGAATTCAAACCTCCATAGACTATTGGTGGGAATCCTAACTGGGGCAAGTATTTATGAAACTACTTACCCTGTAAAGTTAATATGTCGACACTCTGTGGCTTGGTTATTCTACCTGGGCATGAAATGACATAAGTAATAAAAAGTTGGGTAATAATGTAAGCTGACCTTCTTTAGATCAGTGGTTCTAGAGTCTAGGCCCACATCAGCATTATTATTAAACCAAGAACCTATAACAAGAGAGGTCATTGGCCCTACGGAGAACCTACTACTATTTTTTTTTTTTTTTTTTTTTGATACTGGACATAGCATTAAAGCCTTAAGGGTTTCTCACAACACAGACTTCTGCACCCAAAAGTATCTGATCCAGAAGTCTTTAGTAGGCCACCAGGATTGGCATTTCTTTTATTTTTTTAACTCACTTCACATCTGGGTTGTAGCCCCCTCCCTCCTCTCCTCCTATTTCCACCCTCCTTTTCACACCCCCATCCCCTTTTCCCCTTACCCACCAACCCCAGCTTGTCAAGTGTCATCAGGACTGAGTTCATCCTGTTCCCTTATGGCCTGGCAAGGCAGTCGCACGAGGAGGGAAATGATTGAAAGGCAGACAACAGAGTCCATGTCAAAGACAGTCCTGCTTCCCCTATTAGTAGATGCACATGAAATCTGAGCTGTCCCTCAGTTACATCTATGTAGAGAACCTAGGTCCAGTCCACTCATGGTCCTTTAGATTCCACTAGTCCCTTCTGAGCCCTGGTTAGTTGGCTCTGTTGGTCTTCTTGTAGATCTCTAGTTACCTCTAGGACCTTTTACCCTTCTCTCAATGTTTCAACAAGATTCCCTATGCTTGGTTAAATGTTTGACTATGAATCTCAGCATCTGTTCAGAATTGCTGCTTGGTGGAGACTCAGAGAACAACTCTGCTTGTCTCCTATCTGCAAGCATAGCAAAGTATTATTGATAGTGTCAGGGGTTAGGTCTCTCCCATGGTCTGGGTCTTGGGTTGGACCAGGCATTGGTTGGCTATTTCTTCAGTTTCTGCTCTATCTGTTCTATATCTTCCCTGCATATCTTGTCGACAGGGTAAGTTTTGGATCAAAGTTTTTGTGGATGGGGTGGTGTTCTTCCTCCCTCCACTACAAGTTTTGTCTAGTTAGAGAGTGTCCTCTTCGATCTCCATGGCCCTTGCTACTAGGAGTCTCATCCATAGTTCCCCTCATATTCTCCCAGAGACCTATTCTAACCTAGGTCTCCAGATTGTCACAGAGATGCCCCAACCCATAGTTTTTCTTTTCTCTACAGCTGTTCCATCCTCCACCTACCACACTCTCCCCAGATCTGATCTCCACCCTTATTTCTCTCTGCTCTCCCTCTCCGATCTTGTTCTCACTCTTCACCCACTACCTCTGTCTATTATATTTCCCCTTCTGGGTAAGATTTTAAGCATCCTCCCTTGGGAACTCTTTGTTATGTATCTTCTTTGGTGTGTGCATTGTAGTATGATTATCGTGTACTAAATGGCTAAAATCTGCTTAAAGTGAATACAGACCATATATGTCTTTCTGGGTTGGGTTACCTCACTCAGGATGATCTTTTCTAGTTCCATCCATTTGCCTGCAAATTTCTTGATTTCCTTGTTTTGAATGGCTGGATAATATTCCATGGCTTAAATGTACCACAGTTTCTTTACCCATCCTTAAGTTGAGGTTAGAACTGGCATTTTTACCAGTACATCAAATGGTACTGATGCTGTTGCCTTGAAAGCACAACAGTGAAATGCACTGGTCCACAGTAATGAACCAACTTAGATTCCCATCTCTGTGTAAAAGTGGACTGAGAATGCTCCTGTGACCTTTCCAAGAGCAACACCCCTGAGGTACACTAAAGAAAAGGAACACATCACTTAATGAATTGGACTCAAAGGAACTGACTGGATCCTCCTTGATTTTAACACACTGGACACTCAGAGACACATTATGTAGTTTCTGTCCAATAATCTGAAAATATGAAGCTAACACTTTATCAGCCACAACAAATTAATCAATCATTTTCTAATTGGAAGCCTTTCCCGTCAGCATTTCTACTTTCTCACTCGTCTGTGAACTGCTTTTTATAGAAAAGTGAGTAAATTATGCAAGAGATCTAATTATACCTATTTTTTCAGAAGACAAGATGAGTAAACTACAGACTTAAGTAGCAAGAAATGAACATCTGATTTTAATTTACCTGTTCTCAACATCAGGAAAAAGAAGAAAATTCCAATTACAGGTTACATTCACAGTGTCTCGGAGCCTGACAACCTCTAAGCAATTCATTTTGAAAACAATTGTTTTGCAATTCCCAAAGATGTCGCCCCTAGGGCTTTCCATGACAGGTTTTAAATCATAAAATTAGACAAAAAATTGTGCAGGGTATAGAGGTTAGAGGTTAAATTTGCCATTTTCTGTCTTGGTGTCATCAAGCAATGTCAGTATAACCCATCACCTTCTATAGCTAACAAAAGGAAATAAATGGTTATATAAAGGGTTCGAATCTTCAGGAAGGATTGTTTTACTCAAAACAAGAAAGTTCTCGTGTAGGAACTTTTCACAAGTCGATGCAAGTAAACTCATTTCTGTGGGAAGCTACATAATTAGTTATAAACATTAAAATAATAATTAGCTATTGGTAATTCCCACTAAAAAAGATATGTACACTTACGTGAGATTCCATGAATGAGCAGTAGCTGTCATAATTTTTAGTAGTATCATAATATAGGAAGTCAAGTCACTCTGTCAAATCAGTGAAGAAGGAAACAGCCCAAGGTATATTGTATGAGATTCAATAAACAACTAATAAGGAGACAAAAACCTGAAGAAAAATCTCAAGGAATTGTACATCCAAAGGACATGTTTCCATGAACCTAACCAATGTATCAGTTGATCTAAGTTGGCTCTGGAAGCAAAGATGTGCCTTGTGCTAGAGACCTTACCTTCTTTCTAGTGCTGAAGTTCTTGTAAGATACAATGGGAGCAGTTCACTAGGCTGCTTATCCTGGCCGATGCTCACCACAAAGACAACTGGGACAGGAGGTCAGAGAACACCAGACCTCCTCCCTTCTGGACTCAGCTGTCTCCTTTATCCATGCCAGATGCCTTTCTCTTAGGCACTGTGTTCTAGCTGCAGCCTGTTGGTAACTCACCCCAATGTTTTCAGCATTAAAAGAAGGTCAAAAGCTAGCACATGGTAGTCACTTCATAAATGCTGGCTACTTTATAAAGTAATCTATCTTTACTTAAATGTGAGAGTCATGGATGGGGACAAAAATAGATGACAGAGAGCTTGCCTAACGTTCATGAGACCCTGGATTCCATCTTACGTCAAAATAACAGTCTGCGTTTTGTGCTATGAAAATATCATGAAAGATATAACTCTTTTAAGATCCCCAGTTTGAAGATTTAATCTGTATCCTTAAATGCATGTGGTGAGCATTAAAGTATACAGGTTAAAGCTGACTTTTTAAGTAAAATATACCTGCAGAAGGGGTTTGTGGCTTTAATTTTTATTTGAAGTTTATTTTCACTGCTTTTTTATTTGCTTTGGTTTTGCTTCATAATTTGGTTTGGGAATTCTGTGGAGTTTCTCGCTGTGTGGGACTGTTGTTTTGGTTTGACTTTTTCTTTTTGTTCATTCTGGTGGGTTTTGTCTGGCTCAGAGACAACTATAATATCTGTCATTGTCTGTTCTTGCTTCCACAAGCAACACTATGAAGGCAGAACAGTCTATGACTTATAGGACAAAACATTTTTGTAAATACGAAACTCAGAGGGAAGTTTCTCACTTGTGGCTTTGTGTGTAGCCGATCCAGTGCTACAGGACTGGGCATTTACTGCTGCGTCCAACATCCCTCCCTTCTAGAAGCAACATATTTGAGAGGCTTTCCTACAGAGTGTAAATTAGGCATTTAAACAAAGCTCTCTAAATGTTTTCTGATTCAGAAGCTCTGTTCAAATCAACAAGTTGTTTGTTTCATTTTAATATAAATAAGTGAACCATTTATCCTAGCCCTGCAGCTATGCATGAGCTTTGTGCAGAAATAAAGGCAACACATGTGCATTGTTTCCTGTGAACTACAGTAGAAGCTGGCTCAACACCAGCCAATTCTAACTACAGTTACCTTCCCAGGAACTTTCAAGTACCTTATCCACTACAAACTGATGTGTGCTGAGTTGAGCATGCCGTGATGCTGGTGTAACATATGATTAACATTTGGGATGTTTGAGATGTTTAGATGTGTGTCTAAGCATAGAGACAGAATGTGTTATAAACAGGGAAAGGTCAAAGCTGGACACCAGCAGGCACTAGCTTTGTATTTGTCTCATCTTCTACTTTGGCCATCCTCATGATCTATCTTGTGGCTCCTGTCCAGTAAAACTCTTCTGTGACAACTCACATTGAATTCCCCTTCTCTAAAACCAGGATGTATGGAACAGTCGTGCGTTTTGATCATCTCGGTTTACTTTTTCAAATGAGGTTCCACTTCACTATATGGCACAAAGTGCCAGGCACAGAGCACGCTTAGAGAAGCATGCATCTCTGAAACTACTGTTTTTTATCACCTGCTCTCATGCATTGGAAACTAAATTTAACCCTTTTGTGTATGGTGTGAAATCTTCTGTTTTAAAGCCAACCATGGTGACTCGAACCTATAATCCTCGATCTTCAGAATCTAAGGCAGGGGATTTCTCTAAATTCAAGGCCAGCAAAAAAGGCCAGAGGGAGGATATGTGTCAAAGTAAATACGTAAATCTTAGCAATCCACTTCTAAGGCTCAGCGGGCATTGTGGATGAATGGACCAAGAATACAAGAGCTGGAAGACTGGGAGAAAGACAGCAAAATCTCATCCTTTAAACAGGAAGGACATAGGCAATACAATCACAGACCCACAGCAGTTGTGGCTTTTTGCATTGGGTCAGCAAGGGTCAGGTCCTTGCAAATGTAGATATGGATGGGGAGGGGCTTACAGGATCCTATTCCTTTTTGCTGAACTATTGGCTACTGATAAATTCTGGGAGAAGGGAAGCCATTATTTTTGCTTGGTACCCACTGGTGATTCCACTAGGTTCCAATAAATAGCTCCCGTTCCATGAGCACACATAAGGCACTAGCCAAACCCAGAGGGACACAAACAATACAGATAGAAGTGAAGGTGAGAAATAAATTAGTAATGAATATAGGAGAGTGGTAAGTAAACAAGAAAAGAAAGGAAATGAGATATGGTGGGAAATAGAACAATCAAAATGCATAATGTCATAATGTACATACATGAAAATGTCAAAGAACAAATGTAATTAATGGAAATATTTTTATTTAATTTTTCACTGTTAATCTGTTCATTTTACATCCCAATTGTAGTCCCCTCCCTCATCTCTTCCTGGTCCAACCCTCCCTTCCTCATCTCCCCTTCCTCCCTCCCCTAGTCCTCAGGAATGGGGAACCCTTCCCCCTTATCATCTAACCTCAGCCTATCACGTCTCTTCTGGACTGCCTGAATTCTCTTCTTCTGTGGCCTGGCAAGGCTGCCCCACTAGCGGAAAGTGATCAAAGAGTGGGGGCCAGAAATGAAAACATCCCTTATTTGCTAAATAAATCAATGAGTTTCCTTGGACTTGTGACTAACATGTTACATATACCCCCATGTACTTTTTCACTATCTCAAGAACTTTAAAATTACAACCATACTCATTTCTGAAGCTCCATATTTCCAAGATGCATATGGCTATGCTCTGCAACATAAGAATATGCTGAAGCTACATAAAAAATAACGAAAGTTTCCTAAATCTCTGCTCTCCGCACACCTGTCTAGAGACAGAGCTATAGAAATAGAATTATTCCATCATTATGAGGAAGGTCATGTCCTCACTAAAGCACAAGAGACACAAAACTATTGGCTGCTAACAAGTTGAAATCAACCTAATGGGTTAGATTGTATGATCCCTTGGATACTTTCAGTCCTTAAAACTTACACCATTTTTAACCATAAAATACAATTACACTTAAATTGCTAAAGAGGGCTAGAACATGAAAACATATTTCTGGATACTTAAAGTGATAATGGTGACTCATTTAGAAGTCAGGTCAAGATTTTTGCATTGATGATACTATAATCAATTTTGCTACAAGAACTTAAATGTCAGACCACATTCAAAGCCTGTAAGTATTTAGTGGGAAAAAGTGAACCCAGCTGTCTAGTATGAACAACTACTGCACCCTTTTGTATGAAATCATAACTGCTCAAAAACAAAACCAGCAGCTTCTCAGACACTTATATGAGGGGTTTTCTTTCTCCTTAACTTTAATCACCCTTTCCTCTTCCTCGCTTGTTCCTCATCCCTGTTCCTTCCTGTAGAATGAGAACTCAGAGCTATTTCTTCTCTGAGAAAGCTGAGAAGTGACCATTGTCATTCCTGCCTCTCTCCTTTGCTTTTCACTCAACACCACTACACTATCCATCACTCTCCAATGAAAGTTGGCTCTTTATCCACCTGCCTTTGCATCCCATCATCCAAGTCTTCTGCTTCCTGCTCACCAGACTCCCTCCTTCTTTTCACCACCCATGGTAAAAGGAACTTTTATTCTCCAGATGTAACTGTCATTTCAGAGGCTTACTGCCTCTGTCTGCTAACCTAGGCCTAGTCCTGGAAGCTTCTAGCCTCCCTACAATCTAGTCTAGACCTAGAACGTTTTCAGCCTCTGAGACTTACTGCTGAATAAGCCCACCCTTTCTAGTTGTTTATGAACTAGAACTAGTTCTTTATGTCTGGCTGGTTTAACTTGATTGTCTGGCTCAAATCTCCTCTCCAAATCAATGGATTCAAACTGGCGTCTCTTGGCTTCTGACTGAATTGCTCTGCTTGGCATCATACTAACTTTGGGAATATGGTCTAATCTGACTCCTTCTCATTCTTCAGCTTGTTCTGTCTTCCTTCCCCTGTATCTAGGTTTGTTTCTCCTCAACCTGTCTCCGTAAAAACTCTCCTGGTATAACTGCCTCTAAATTCCGTGAACTGAACTGCCCCAAACTCAACCCCACTGCAGTACTTCTCAACTCACTGACTCGACGAGTTTGCCTGAACAGAACTGAGAAAAACTCAAGAGATTTGTTTGCCTCTGTCTCCTGGGATTAAAGGTGTTTCTGAATTCCAGCTAGAGTAGAAACGCTGCTGGTTCAAAATTCCTTTACAATACAAGATCTTGAATGAATAATTCATGTTTGCTCCTATCCCTGAGCTGCTCACTCCCTGTCTATCCTCAGTAAAATATACCTTTTGCCGTGTCTGAACCATCTCTAATGGATACCTTGTCACTGCATTACAAGGCTGTTTCTCAGCCTTGTTCTAGTTCCCCATGCAGCCTTCCAGCATCCTGTCACTTATCCTTCTGAGCATCCTACCACTTATCCTTCTGAGCATCCTACCACTTATCCTTCTGAGCATCCTCATCCCATAGGGCCATTATTATCTCATATACCTAAGGTCCCTTGCTGCTGCTGCCCAAGCATGGGTAGCACCACAATCCTTTTTCTGAATTTTCTGACTTCCTACTGAATTACCTCACCTTCCTTCTTTGTAGTCCTGGGACTTCAGACTAGGGTCATAGAACACTAACTATCACCACAGAAGTTTCTCAGATGGATGATCTATATCTCACTCCCTTCTTCACAGCCCAGACTGTCTCTTGTTCAACTTCTAACCATTCAGGCTCTATATATTCTGTCAAGTCGTGGGGATGAGAAAGAAATAGAATCAAGAATTTTACTTCCATTGACTTCTATAAACATAATTACAAAACCAAATCCATTTTTATATATACTACACATGTCAACCAGTCTAAAGATACCATCCTCTGCAGCCCAGACCTGTCACCTTTTCCCAACACCCCACCAGAAAACCCTTTCTCTGTCTCTGTTCATAATTTTGAAAAAAAATAATTCACTCCCACCTCCTCCTACTTAGACTTAATTTTGGAATCCACCCCTCTCCTCTACTCCCAGGAGAGCTGGATTCAGGTCACTGCTATTTCAGGGAGGCTGTGCCCCAATTCTGCATCTCACAGAGGAGCTGATGTGGGAAAGCAGCAGAAAGAAACTCAGAGGTTCAGATGGGGCACTAGTCATGACCAGTTTGATTTCTGGAAGTACAGGGCAAAGAGCAAGAGAGTAGGTAGAGCTGATAGGTATAAGAATAGGACTCTAATGAGGGACACAAAGAAAAATGCTTTAACTGCTGTTCTATTCGCCAATAAATATGGGCACACATGAAAAAAAAGATAGAAAGAAGTGCACTTGTACTGCTGCCTGAGGCTCAGTATGAAAGAGTGTTCATGTTAGTTTTGTTTTAACACTAACAATATTTGCATTTTACTATGATCTCTCTCCCCAGAACCAAATACACATGTAACATAAATAACTGCTGGCTGAATATTAACAAACGATTAGTATTCATTATGTATCTATCAAGTAGCATGCACAGAGCACATGCTTTAAGTATGTTCAAATATTTAATGTTATTTAGAGATGAAAAATAAATTCATGGTGTCTGAAATATTTTGGATGGCATCCACAATTTATGGATGATTGCGTTAGAAGTAAAGCAGTTTGGTCTCCATGTGGGTCCTTTAACAACAGGAGTAGGGGCTGTCTTTGATGCTGTTGCCTGCCTGTGGATCTTTTTCCCCTAGCTGGGCTGCATTATCTGGCCTTAGTGGAAGAGGATGCCTTTAGTCCTGCTAAAACTTGAAGTTGTACCCTCTTGGGGACCTCCCCTTCTCTGAAAAGAAGGAGACTAGGGAATGGGGAAGAGATAAAAGGGTGGGACTGGGAGGAGGCAGGAGGCTGGGATCAGGCTATAAAGTGATTAAATACATACATAAATAAATAAATAAATAAATAAATAAATAAATAAATGTAAAGCCCAATTCTATCCAACAAGAAAGTGCCCACTCTGTTCATGTTATCATAGTGAATAAATCTTGAAAGATTATTTTTAATAAAGTATTTGAGATATTCTTAAAGACCCAGCCCATGTTCTGATGCATTTATGAGATATCTTTGTGGAAAGTAGACTCAGAATTAAATTTAAGTTATTTTTGTTTGTTTGGAAGGAATGGGTCAAGGGCTTTATAAGTGTATGGAGAAAACAAGGCAGGACAATATTCAGAGATGGGACCATCCAAGGTTCCCAACTCATCATGTTGTTCAGTATTGCCCAAGGCCAGTATTATTATCTTGTATGATTATCTCCAAATATCTAAGAAATAAGATTTATTTCCAAAACCCAACAAAGTTCATTAAATATAAATGACTGGGAAAGAGAAGACCTGAGACTAGAGCAATCCAACTCCTATCTGCCCAAGGCAAAATCTTAAATGAAAATAATATGTACTACAATGAGTTTCATTCCTCTGACTTGTGACATAATTTTGGATATATGCATTTTGGTTCCCATATAGTTAAGGGCAATATATTGACTTGTGATGTTCTAAGTAGCTGGTGTGAATTATTCAAATCCAGGAGACCCTTTGTGTTCAATATTGCACACACAAAACAGAGCTAAGCCAAAACATAATAGATCTCTTCTGCCTAAAGATTCACCATGCACTAATGTACCAACTATGTAATTTTATCACTTGTTCTTCCTTTGTGTTAGTTTTATTAATAAGAGTGTTAGAAATAAATGGGAATGCTCAGAGCACTTGTAGAAAACTTCCTGGAACAAGGCAGATGCCCAAATGCTAAGTACCATTAGCCTCTACCCTAGAAACTTCCATGAGGACAGAAATGGTAGTCAGATTTACACATCATCCTATCCCCTTGAGGCCATAAAGTGCTAAAGGAGGTTCCAGAGTGTTGTTCAGTAAGTGAATTGATAAAAACATGAAACAAAACATGTTTGCCTGTTACTTCTAATGATATAGGCAAAAGTTAAGTCTCCTCTATTCTCACTCTGTAGATGCCTAAGTACATCTTTAAAGTCCTCTGGTGAAGCAATTCTCTATTTTCATGTCAAGAAGTGTTTAAGGCAGCTTTGGCCCACCTCTTCATTTTCACTCTTGGGGGTTCTCTTTCCCATCTGTTCATCAAGTTGATGATCATCAGTTATAATCTCTATGGAATGAAAACACCTCTTTCATTCAGACCTCCGATTTTTATGAGGAGAATCCTGGAAGTACTGCAATAACATTAGGTAATGAAGATGAAATTGTCATCGTTACGTGCACAATGAATCCCTCTCTTCCTGACTTTCCGGATGTCTGACAGACACATACTCTACTGTTCAAACCTCTCCTGTTGAGAAACTCCCATGATGAACGCCAATATGGCTTTTACTGCCTTGTGTGGTAATGTAGCAACCAATTAACAAATGTTTGCAATGTTGTTGGGAGAAGATCATGGTCCTGTATAAATATTACAAGTTATCACATCATGGAGCCTAAAAATCATTATCAACTCTGAGATGCATCCATTGACAAAGAAACAAAAGCCTTCTTTTAAAAACAAGCCTGCTTTCAGAGGAATGACACAAACAGAAGCAAACACTGTGGTTGATCAATTAATACCAGACCTGTTAGCCTTCACCCATATACACTTCCAAATTGAAGCTAGGAAGCAACTATGTGGCTAAATGCTGTGTACTGTATATTGTGGTTTGGGAAATGTATATATATGTATATATATATATTATGAAATATAAATATATAGATGATAAATGGATAGATGTTACATAGATGATATATAGATGAATGGATACATGATGATAGATAGATAGATAGATAGATAGATAGATAGATAGATGTTACATAGATGAGGATAGATAGATAGGTGATAGATATAACATGATGATGGTAGATAGATAGATGACAGATTGATAGATAGATAGATACATAGATGAGAGAGAGAGAGAGAAAGAGAGAGAGAGAGAGAGAGAGAGAGAGAGAGAGAGAGAGAGAGAAATATTCCCAATCTAGTATTTAAGCCCTGATAAAATTTGAGAGATGTTTAGAACTGGGATATCTAGGGTACCACAAACACAATTTTCATGGAGTTTCCAAGCAACATAGTCTAGAAGGAAAGGGTCATTATTAAACAAAGCTTTGACTGATCTCAAACATTTCCTTCCAATTTGACTCAGTCATTCCTTGCTCTCTGATTATTGCCATAATGTGGACATCAAAGTGGCATGTAAGTATAATTATGTCCAAAACCACATTTCTCATCCTTTTCCAAAGACCTGTTTCTATGCCTCTAGCCACCAACCCCTATCATCTTTAACCTGAAACTGCATCATTCAAGTTGCATATGCCAAGAGCCTGGATCCATCCTTACTGTGTTCTTTCTTTGTCTTATAGCCCTCCAACTCAACAGTAGAATCTTTGGCCCTGTTTTCTAAACACCCAGGATTAGATGGCATCTCACCACCTTTGTTGATACTATGCTGACCCAAATTGCCACCAGTGCTTGCCTGTTACATTGAAAAAGTGAGCACAATTGAGTTAACTCATTTATCTTTTCTCCATCTTTAGTGTATTCTCAGAAAACAAATGCATAACATTCCTGTGGACACTGCCCTGAAACAACTGCATGATTGACTGCTCCAAAAGCCAGACTCTTTGTAAAGGCTTAAAACTCCTGCACAGACCATATACAACACACACCACAGCTTGTCTGAGTCCATGCCCACCTTTTCCTACTTTCCATCCTCAGTGGCCTCTCCGCCTCATCAGCAGTGATGCCCCTCCTTCACAGTGCTAGGCCTTGCTGTTCTAATTGCTGACGATATTGAAATTAGCACAGTTCCTTACCGGCTTCCCATTAGCAGCCTAGCGAGATCTTTCCAAACCTTCTCTTTTCAAACCTTAGAGCCACCCTGTCTATCTCTTTATTCCTTCTCGGCAATTTTTTCTTCTTAGCACTCACCACCATGTGCTATCAGCTTATGTGTCCACTTTTGAACATAATATAGAAGAGGAGAGTCACTGGTATCTGTTTCTTTTCTGGTTTTTTATCTGGTCGTTTTCTGACATATGACATATGACAAGCATGGAATACGTACGTCACTGTCTTCCATCTCACTGGTCCATGAGATCCCTAGTTATTCAAAGAGCTACATGGTTGTTTTTTTTTTTAAGCTGTCTTTATCTCAAACACTTGAATATGCAACTTTCAGGCATGAAGATATTAAAGAGGAAAGCTGGAATTTGATTTTACACTAATTATTAATATGAACATCAGTCTTCTAGTGATCAAATACAAGGCTGATTTGCACTGGAGATCCCGGCTGCAGGGAAGAAAATCAAACCAAAAATGTGCACTTCATACTCTGACTTTGTCCCTTGGATATAAGAGACAGTTTTGTTCAACAGCTAAAACAATGTTTTTAATGTGTAAATTTGAAAAGGAAATTAAAACTGGCAGCTACTTGATGTTTAGGAAGAAAAGAACCTCCTGTGTAGCAATCATGAAGATCTAGAGCTATAGTAATTCCCGCTAATAAAAAATAATTTATGATGATCTCAGAGCTGAGAAGATGTCAGTGCACCTGAACCTCTAGTTTATAAAACATGCATTTCCAGGGTTTTCTCAAACTGCATTTTATTTCAGTTTTAAAGTTCTTCAGTCAATGTCAATCATTAGAGAAAGCCTTTACAAGTCAGCCATAATCTAAATTGCAGAGGAAATGAGTAGACCTAAGAACTTCTCTTGGAAGACCCTCAAGTGAGACACAGAGACATTCTCTGACCATCAGACCAGGATTTCCAAATCATCCCACCTTAACTGTTAGCATGAAAGCATCCTATTTGAATTTCATTATGACTGCAGCCAGAAAATACGCTTACTTGGGGAAAGAGGGTTTATTTTAGCTCAAATTTTCATCTTATAGTCTATCGCTGTGGGGAATCGAGGCAGCAGGCACTAGTCCCATCACATCAACAGCCAAGAGCAGATAGAGACTGGATGCATGCATGCTTAGTTGTGCTCAAGCCCCTCCTTACATTTACATAGTCCAGAACCTTAACCCAAGGAATGGTGCCACCCAGAGTGGAAGGGTCTTCCTGGGATGAGTTACCAATTAAATTGACAGGCTCCCCCAAATAAGCTCACAGGCCAACTTGGTCTAGAGAATGCTTCACTGAGACTCTTTCCCCCAGGTGAATCTAGATTATATCAAGTTGGCATTTAAAATTAACCACTGTGCATCCCTTTTCTGTTATATATTATCTGTTTCTAGGAACACTCAAAGACAAGAATCTACTGACTTGTCAACGACCCTGTAAGTGGCTAGACTAACAGCTAGCAAAATAAAGAGGGGTGACTAAAAATTTGTTGAAAGTATGAATGCACTGAACATCTTTCTCCTTGCGCTATGTCAAAGGAGGAGGTAGGATTTCAAACTTTTGGCAACTAGTGAATTAAACTGAACAACCGGTATTGAAGGCATGATTTTTGTAAAGTGTACATTGTCCATATAAAAATCTATGCCATATGAAAGAGTTCTGTTTAGTATAAGCCCATCCCTGCTGCCCTCCCCAGCTCCCAGTACAATAAATGAAATGTACATTTCTGTTGGCTTCTATTTGCTGGATGACATTTAGTTTTAATTCGAACTGGTCTTCATAAATTCTGGCACTGTGCACAACATCTTAAATGGCTCTATTCTTTATTCAAAATCATCCCTCTCACTCCCAGAATTGCAGTAAATAGATCTTCTAAAGGGGAAATAAAACTATTTCAACAACAGGCCTATTTCAGCAGTTTTTTAAAAGGTATTTCTTTCATTCCCTTGGCTAGACTTTTCGTTTTATGCTTGGAAAGTTGTGTTATATATACATGTATTTTAGTCCAAATGGATGTGGTATTTTTTTGTTGTCGCTATTGTTGATTTTGGTTTTTCTATTTTCCACTTCAGTATGTTTGCAAAAGCAAAACTATGTGTTTCTTTTATACTTCCATTTGTGAGTCTCCATTATTGAACCTGTCTTCCCCTTAAAAGAAAGAATACTCTGGGCACTCTGATTCATATTTTTCCCCAATGGAAAAAAAATCAAACTTATAGATCAGAATATTTATACCACACAAATATCTCAAACAATTATTCATTTTTCTGCACACTTTTAGGAGTACCGTAAGTGTAAGCTTTTTCCTAACGTTTTCTTTCTATAAGCCCTAATATCAAACAGGAGCATCAGAATTATAGCCTGTCCAGAGACCGTCCTGTGCTAGCTCCCTAAAACAGGGGCCAGGCCTGGAAATGGGGAGGGCTCTTCAAGGGTGGGAATTTGTTCTCTAATGAACATATTCAGTGTCACTAATCCCACTCTCAAGCTTCAGAGTAACATCTAAACTTCAGAGAAATTATAAGTAATTTGAAGTAACACTAAGGAAATAAACCATATACAAAATGAATACACAGATGGTTTTATCACAATGTTGTTATATTATACCAGCAAATACATACATAAATATGTACTGAAATTGGAGAATAAGAACACAGACAAAATAAAACAAAAATCGGTAGTATCTCTGAATGAAGTACTTACTGATTATTTTTGCCTCCCACTTTTGAAGACAACTTCTAGCTGTGTAGTCTAGGCTGGTCTTGAACTTCAGGTCCATCTGACTCAGTTTCCCAAATGCTAGGATTACAGGCAGGCACCATCCACATGTCTCTATGTTCTTTCCATTTATAATTTTCCCAACATTATTTACATTACATTTTGTTTCCAAATGTTTAAGAAAAATATTTTTGCCAATAAAAATTTGAACCCTATGATCCATTCTTACTTGTCATTGTATATCTGCCCCTCTAGGGCAGGATTAGCAAAATAGAATACCAGTTCACTATGTATTGAAGAACTGAGTATCACATGCTGACACATGTCTTCCCTTAAGTCCAACTACTAGAAAGCTTGTGGACATAAACAGGAGGAATGAAAGGAATCAAAAGATGGTCATTCCTCATTGCTAAGGAACTTGTCTTTTTATGAGGCCACCACTGTTTCTCCTTTCCCCTTAGAAGACTACAAAGTAATATGTAATCTCTGAGCGATTATATTCATCGCACGGCATAATCAACAACTTTTTTCAAGCAAACCTTTTGTTAAATAAATACCAACCCACAACATTATAGAAACATTATTCAATTTCTATTTATTCTTTACTAAAATACAGACGTAATTTTATCAACTATTCATTAGTTGCTTTCATTCCTTTTTCCCAACCCTATCCTACATTCCTACTTCAAATTCTTGTAAACATGTTAAAGACTTTGCATTCAATCTTTTCATTTAATTTTTACAAGCAAGATTCTCATTTGTGGGAATTCAAACTAGTACAACCACTTTGGAAATCTATCTGGCGCTTTCTCAGAAAAATGGGAATAGGGCTTCCTCAAGACTCAGCTATTCCACTCCTTGGAATACACCCAGAAGATGCACTACCACACAACAGGGACATATGCTCAACCATGTTCATAGCTGCCTTATTCATAATAGCCAGAACATGGAAACAGCCTACGTGTCCCTCAGTAGAAGAATGGATAAAGAAACTGTGGTACATTTACACTGTGGAATACTACTCAGCTATTAAAAACAAGGAATTTCCAAAATTTGTGGACAAATGGATTGAACTAGAAATTATCATAATGAGTGAGTTCACCCAGAAGCAAAAAGAGTTAAATGGTATATACTCACTTATATTGAGACACTAGCCCAAGGGGTACGTCCCCATGAAAAACTTTACCTACCAGGAAAGTGGGTCAGAGGGGAGGACATCCTATTGAGACTTTAGGTGTGAGAAGCCTGGGAGAATGAGGAAATAGAAGGATCCAGAGGGTCCTGGAAAACTACAGGCGGGTCTGGGCCCTGGGGTCCTCCTCAAACTACGGCATCAGCCAAGGAAAATATAGGCAGTAAACTTCAAACCACTACCCAGACTAGCCGATGGACAGGACATTCTCCACCGTTAAGTGGAGAAGGAGATCTGACTTTCACACAAACTCTGGTGCCCCATATTTGATCATGTCCCTTGGATGGGGATGCCTGGTGGCACTCCTCTGAAGAAGAGACTCGATACCCTATGAGCATATACAGTGGGAGGAGGTCCCCCTCAGTCACAGACATAGAGGAGGGGAATGGGGGGGAAGCGGGAGGGAGGGAGGAATGGGAGGATACAAGGGATGGACTAACAACTGAGATGTAATTTGAATAAATTAATAATAAAAAAAGAGAAAAACAAAAACAAAAAAAATATTACTGTAAAAAAAATTCTCATTTGAAATAATTGTGTGATTTTAACTCAAAGAAGAGTTTGAAGTCTGGACTAGAGATAGTGCTCCACTGTGGCACAAATTCTAAAAGTAAATAAAGCGATTAAAATTAATTACACCAAATTGCCAGAGCAAGGTAAACAACAAGCCAGGGCCAAGTACTAAAAACTTGAGAGAGTTGCTTATCAAACTATCTCATAAAAGGCTCCAAAAATCGATAATCCTCCAGCCTTATTTTTATGATGACATTAGAAGTAGCATTTAACTTTTTTACATAAAGAGTAATCACACGGAAAGCTGGCCTATGCTAATCCTTTAAACCTATTACTAACAGTTTATGCATTATAATCCTAAAATCCTAAGTAAACCAGAGTGTGTGTGTGTGTGTGTGTGTGTGTGTGTGTGTGTGTGTGTGTACATAAAATTTTCCCAACAATAATTCTTCTGCAAAGGGTCCCTGCTAGGCAGCCACCCATCTATTCACTGAACATTGCATGGGGATTATCCATGTGTGACTCATATTAACACAGATGGGAGTTTCACAGTCACATCCAAGGTCTCTGAAATAAATGATATAATCTAGTATTGGCTGTTCTCTCATACATATTGAAGAAGAAGGAGGAGGAGGAGGAGGAGGAAGAGGAGGAGAGAATTTGGTCTGCATATCCATTATTCATTTGCCAAACATTTTGAGGTTCATTTTTTTTTCCTTTTTAGTGTTTCACTCATTTACTTTACAGCCTGGTCCCAGTCCTCTCCTCCTCTCCTCCTAGTCTCACCCTCAAGAACCCCTCCCCCCATTACCTCCTCTCCTTCATCTCAGAGAAGGGGAAACCATCAATGGGTAACAATCCACCCTAAGGTTCACATTTTTAAAGTTGGTTCATCCTTTGGATTCAGGTATCATTTTTCTAAGGAGTTCAAAAGTAGAAAAAAATCTACAACTCTAGCCATTTTTATTATAGCATTTCTTGATTGATTATTTTATCATTTCTTCATTTTATTGGCATAAGTATAAATACAACAAATAAATTTAATCTTCAGAAAACCATGTTGCAGAGGCTTTGCTGTTGCACTCCAGTAACAGCAAGCATGGCATATGCTCACACAACCGAGGGCGACTGCTTTAGGAGACGTCTGTTAATGCACTTTCCTGATCTTACTGTTACTCACCAAATACCAATACCTATTCAGGGCTATGCAAACAATTAAATCAAAGACAACTGTCTACAATCTTGTAGGAAATGATTGAATAAACTGTACCTGGTCCATACCAAGAGATAAAACTTCATTATTCAATATGGTGGCCATGTGTCAGTTTATTGTTCAGCAAAGGTCCTCAGGAAAAATTATCAAGTAAAAAAAATAAACACTCAATTGATCAATGCTAATTTTGTTCCAACAGATATCTGTGTTATAGTGAGGCAATGAAGAGCACAAGCAAGCACTTTTTTAAAACATGTAAACTACCAAGAATAAACAGGCTACCAAGATGAGACTTGATATCCTATGACCATACAGTGGGGGAGGAGGTTCCCCTCAGTCATAGACCTAGTGCAGGGGAATAGGGTGAAAGCAGGAGGGAGGGAGGAACGGGAGGATACAAGTGATGGGATAACAATTGAGTTGTAATCTGAATAAATTAATAAAATAAAATATAGTTTATTTAACGTGTTGTGCTCTGAGTGTATCTAGGTGCACCACATGACAGCAGTGGCTGTGGTGATCAGGAAAGTATGTCAGATCTCCTGGAACTGGAGTGAAAGGTGGTTCTAAGCTACCATGTAGGTGCTAGGAACCAAATGTGGGTCTTCTGCAAGAGCCACAAGTGTTCTTAGTGCTGAACCGTCCCCACAGCCCCACAAGGCAAACTGTCGTCTGCACTAACCTCTAGATGTGAAACTGCAAAGGACATTATACCTTTGGTTTTACCCTGTCAATGTCTTGTGCAATGCCAAATACAAGTTTATTAGCCAAAAGACTTAGGAAACATGATTTCAAGAGACGTGAAGTTTGTGATTTGGAGGCAAGTGAAGAGATACAAGTCTGTTTGCCTTACAGTTTCTCAGACACATACATGGAATTTTACATGATTGACAACATCGTTGTTTTGAATTAAAAGTCCAGAATTCAACCATCGGCTTGTGACTTCCAGGATACAGATGGTTAAGCCATAGAAAACCAGGGTGTCTCTGCTGTTCTTTGTCCTGTGCGGCAGACTAGTTCAATTTCCTTACCCACATGTCCTCCATTAATTGCCTTTGCAATGGATTGCTAATAAGTTTTTGATGTTAAGCAAACATCAATGCTCCCATTAAAGTGAGACCAAACACTGTGACTATTTGTTTAATAACACAGTCTGAATGAAGGACGAAGTTCAATTAGCACTGGAGCTGATACAGCCTTCATTAGGAAGGAGAGGCAATTAAAAAGTGGAAGGCTGCGGGAGGCACTGATGTGCACATCGTGCAGCAGGCAGAAAAGGACAAGCAACACCAAGTTCCCTTTGAAAAAGCTGGAACATGAAGACTTCAGACAGAAAGAAGGATCATTAGCTCGGAATTAAGCACTCTAACAGGGTGATCCTTACTTCTCTAGCTCCCGAAGAAATATGAGGCTAAATCATGTAATCTAAATAAACTGTGGGGTGTCAGGACAATTGGAAGGGGCAGGATCATTCTAGCAGGTAGACCTTCATTTAGTACAAGGCGGTGTCCACAGCCACACTTCTGTAGATACTACTGAGCATTGTTTGGGGAGTCAGAGGACCCACCTGTATCATTAGCTCACTGTGTGACCTTAAATCAGCATCCAACTTCTGTAGGCTTATTTCCCTGTCTACAGAAGATTATAAGGGAAATAAATGAGTTTTAAAAGTTAAAACTCTTCACAATGAGTTGGGTTGTTTTTTCATTTCACAATAAAATGAGAAATGGAGAAATGAGTTAGGAGAGTAAAGAGGTGAGGGGTGAGCTCAAAGGCTCCTAGTCAGTGTGAAATTGAAATCCACAGAACTGTTTACCCCATCACTGTTACCCTAGTGGTGCTGGGCATGATGAAAATCACAAATTGCCTAACAGTGTATGCCTAATTGTCTGAAAGGAGTATGGTAAGGAGTACGGGTGGCAGTTTTACAGTGTGACTAAAACTCTAGCATTTAATAATCATCTTGCAGCTTCCATTATACAGTTAAAGCACAGAAAACCAGAGTGTCTTTGCTCTTCTTGGAGCGGTTGTTCTGTCCCGGTTTCTAAATATGTCCCAGACATTTTAAACCAACATGATAAATGTGATTTTTTTTTTTTAGTAAAAAAAAATCCTCTCTTACTGTAGTACGTGTTTATAACTTGGTGCCAGATATTTGGAGATAATAAATGGAACTAAAATATGAAGAGGCAAATTCTTTCATCTATTACATTGTTTAATGACAACTCGGTCGCTCTCCAAGGTCATTCTTGACATCACTGCCTTGTGAAGTGGCCCACTGGGATCAGACCAGCTGCCTAGAGTCTGTTTTGCCTGCAGAGCTCCCACGAGGGAGAGAAAGCTGGCCAGCCTTCCAGAGTCAAACAGCAGACAGGAGCACAGAGCAATGTTGAAGAGGAGAAGGAGAATATTGCAATAAAAACAAGAAAGAAAAGAGGTAGGGGGGGCAAAAGTACGGGGTTTGAAGAGGAAGATCATTTCATTCAAGTGCAAACAGCAGCACTCTTGCTTCTAGAAATTTATTCTCCAAAAGTATTTCTTTGGTGTATTTGTTCAACAGCCATTTAGCAAATAAACTCCAGCAGCGTACGACTAGAGAGCTACAGGAGAAAAGAAGAAAGGAGTCAGGAGTGTAGAGAGGTGAGGGGTGAGCTCAAAGGCGCCTAGCCAGTGTGAAATTGAAATTCACAGAACCTAGCGGAAAACGTGTTTATTCAAATGATAGCAAATACTTTAATGTGAGTCATCTAAGGGGAGTGTAGTGGGACAAATAAAAAGCCACACGGCACTGGTTCATGGCAAATCAGAGACTAAGGCGCACACTTTGACTTCAGTGGGTTGTATGGGGCCAGGAAACTCACTGAAAGTCTTTCAGCACAGTTTATCTAATATAAAAGTTTAAATATCATTTGGCTTCTACTAAAAGCTTAGGAATATAAGCTGCAGCACAAAGACGATAACTCAGAAAGAGTGATGGCTTGGGCAGTGTGATGGTGAGAAAATGTGCTGGCCGGTACTGGCTTTGACTTTAAAAAGTCTGTTTCAATTGGACTGTAGATTAGATGTTGAGCGTTAGAGAAAGAAAGACAGTAAACAAAGGCAAACAAACAAAAAGAACAATGGCAAGGATTCAAGGCTGAACTGAAATGATGAAGTTGATGTTTACAGCACAGGGAAGACTTCATGGGTTGAACTTGTGTAGCATATTTCTCCAGGATTACAAGGTAAATATCTATGAACTGTAGATAGCCATACAGATACTGGTAAACCCAGCTATGGAATCAGAAAATCAAGACAGGACTGCATGTCTTCTCGTAGAAAAGCATATATGCCATAATTAAATTGGTCACAAGCTATAGAATATTTTATTGTGGTATTGTTAATATGTATTTCATATCTGTGTCTGAATAATCAGATACAATAAAATTTTAATAGCAACTATTTCTAAATCATGACAATTGAAATACATTTACAATTATTTGAAGTTTTACATATTTAGGATATTTTATTGCTTACAAATATTTAGCACATATTTCTGCTGTAATTTTTAAAAGAAGTTTTTTTGTTAAGTAAGTGGAAATGACATGGCCTGTGCAGAGCAGGAATATGGGACTGTGGTTAAGGGGTTAGCTTTTGAAACCAGGCTCTGAGTTCAAGTCCTGGCTCTACTGCATTCTGATTGTGTGACCGAGAGAAAAGTGCTCCAACGCTCTGTGCTTCACTAGTTCTCCTGCCAAATGAAATGAATGTCTATATAAGAAGCATACTGTCTAACTTGACAGTGGGTAACCAAAAGGTTCTCAAAGGTACCTGGAACATAGAATAAACACAAACGATCTATGAATAAAAATCAACCGTAGGCTGAAGAAGTAGCGTAGTCACTGAATATGCACACTTCTTTTCTTTTTGAGGTTGGTTCATAGACTGCACACCGAAGACTGCCTCTCCAGCTTCCCGGTTAGGACTGAGGCTATGGATCATGGATAAAATACATTGTATCGCTCTTATAAAAGACAGGAGCTTGGTTCCCAACTTCTGGCCTGTAAGAGCATCTTAATTTAGAGCACTACACTCACACATGCAAACACATACATACACACATGCTTGCAAACAAACATATAAACACACACACACACATGCACAGACACACAAGTAAAGCAAAAATTTTAACTCTACCGGAAGATGAAACAACACACAGTTTAGAACGTTTGGGGGTTTATTGTTGTACAGCAGCGTGAAGATATTTACTGGACGTGTTTAGATTCGGTGTGTCACAACAGAAAAGGCTGCTCATCCAGGAAGTTTTCATTTGGTAGTATAAAGATCAATAGAATGAAATATTCTTGAATTGAGAGAAAAAGTTCTTATGAAAACAAAAGATACACATGAAGTACATCAAAATGCCAGACTCCAGGCTGTGTGGCGCATGCCTTTAATCCCAACACTCAGGAGGAAGAGGTAGGTGGATCTCTGTGAGTTCTAGGCCAGACTGGACTTCAGATCTACTTCCAAGACAGCCAGAGCTACACAGAGAAACCAAGTGTTGAAGGAAAAAAGAAGCCAGACTCAGTATTTGAAAGAGACCTGATTTCTGTTTAATGTACCCCTGATATTACTGTGGCTGATTTTTAAGTATTCTTAGTCACATACAGCAGAATACAAGGTAGCCCCGAAAACAAGTCAAACCCTCCATGTTATCTATAAGAGGCTAAAATGATTTAAAAGGTCAACTTCCACTTCTAAAGGTTTAGTTAGAGGCAAAAGAGATAATTTTATATTCTGGCATGTTGAGAGCAAGTAAAGTACCAGAATGCCGAAGCATCTTCCTTCTGGTTCGGCCAATTGCTAACACGCTTAGTTTCGTGGACCAGTTTGCATGTCTTAATTCACTACATAACTGAAGAAGCCCCTGAACTCACAGCCCTTCTGCCTCCTCCTCTCAGGTGCTGCTGTCATCTGTGTCTGCCACTAGGCCTGAGTCTAATCCACCTTCCTCAAGTGCTCTCAGAGTCCTTAAAATAACTTTACTTAAAGTATTCATATGCAGCTTCGTTCGGATGTCATTATCCTCGCTGGAGCTACACTTTGAGACTGCTAACGGTTTTCTGGAGCTCACTGGGATCACTTCTAACGTGCCTGTGCTGGTGTGTGCTACAGTTGGTAGCAGTATCATTCATGGCTCAAGGACTTCTCAGCATTACATGTGGGCACCTACTCTTCCTACCATCTAATGGAGGAGATTTCTCATCTCTTCAGCCCAAACACAGGCGTTTGCTTTGTAAAGGTCCCTTTTCTAAATCAGCCTTATCAAGGGGTTATTTGGCTATCCATAGCTGGCTCCATTTACTTATTTTTCGTGGTTCCTGGGATCAAATTTGCGGTTTTACATATGCTTGGCAAATGCCTCCCACCAAGCCACACCTCTGGCCCTCCTCCTCCGGATACTATTTAAGCATTTTATTTACAGTGGTATGAGATGCTTCACATCATGAGGTAAACTCTCCAGAAAGAATCAACAAGTATCTGTCAAGTTTCGTAGTCTTTATTTAACTTACCATGACATATGATCTTTTTAAGTTCCCAAAATAGGCATTGCCTGAGGTCATTCGGACATAAGTGTGCATGCTTAGCACAAACTATGGTGCTATTTTACGGTGCACCTCTAAGAAAAGTTACATGCAGCTCCATACAACACTAGGCAGCTGCAGTGAGCCACAGCTCCCAGAGAGCAACATCATCACAAGGTGAGATAGCCAGCGCCCTACAGCACATTGTATTGAGAGGATATATGAGGCTAAGTCTATTAGTCAGATGGAATGTATTTTTCAGCTCACAACACTTTATTTTACCAGTACCTTATTGCAAGGCAACCCCACTGCAAATGGAAGAACAGCTATAATGTTTTATGATTCTCAGCATCTGTGTGTTTTTAATGTATAATTTTGTTGGCATATATTCATATATATAGTAATGTGTTTCATACAGATATTTTCATATCAAAATACCATATACTTTGATCTATTCCTACACAATCTACTCTTCCTTTTATTTCCTGTTACTCGCTTACTATTCTTTTTATTTCTCCGGACAGCTCCGCTTCTACTTTTCATTTCATGTGTGAGTGTGTGTGTGTGAATGTGTGTGTGTGTGTATGTGTGTTTCTATGTACCTAAATAAAACCTACGATCCTTGAGTGAGTGAAAGCTGTGACATTTCTGTATTGAGTCTGCCTTATTTCACATACATGGTCCCATATGAGGAAGCAACTAGAAACCACCAAGGTCACAGTGGTGATGAATAGGCTGGGACTGTGGCTCAGAATCTTGTGTTTCAGTCTTCCTGGACATGGAGCTGCCAGTCAAGGCCTTGGGAAAAGAAGAAATTAACAAAGACAAGGAAGGCTACAAAGAAAGCTGTATCTCACTGTTGTGTAAAGAATTTTACAATGTGGAGAAAGGGGTCAAAACTGTAGGGTTTTGTTTGTTTGTTTTTCAGTGCTGTAGCCACATGTGTGGTGTCCACATTCCTGTGTCTAACTCTAGTGAAACCTACTGTATTGAAAACCGAAAAAAGATAGTAACGTAAAGAAAGAGACTATTTTAGAAAAAGAAGGGGATCAGCAGCAGTGCGAAGAGGACAAGAGAGGATAATGTGAGGGCGAATTTGGTCAAAATACAGTGTACATATGTAGGAAAATGCCGTTAAGTAAAGCCATTATTATGTATAATTAATATATGTTAATAACATTTTTAATTGTCATTTTTTATTAAGGATAATTATAAATCTGCCTAAACTAAAGAGAAAGAAGTCTTTCAGAGTCAGAGACACAGCTATTTCAAGACATTTCTCTATAGAGGACATTACAGAACCGTAAAGATGTTCAGTGGGATTTTCCTTAAATTGCATATTGTTAAAGCCCAAGAACTCTAATGTTGAACTCTTAGAGCTAATCCTTTCTAGACACAAAGGGTTGAGAAGAGGAAGTGTGCTCGGGAAGTGAGCAGGACTTCTATTTAATGACAGGCTCTGACATCAGTGGATGGAAAATGCCTGTTGAACAGTCAGCTGTGTGGGAAGAAAGGGGGAAAGCAACATTCAGCCTTTGAGGCAAAAGAATATGGTTCAGTCATCTTGCTTAAGCCATACATTTGTAGACTATGATGGCTTCTTCAACCAATGTCTTTTGACTATTTGTTGACAAAGGGGTGTGTGTGCGTGCGCGTATGATGTGTGCAAGTGAACTGTGAAATATTATTTCTGATTCTCTTTTAAAATCTATTTAGCACCTTTATTTTATTTTTGTCTGTGCATAATGTATATGTGTGTGTGTGCATTTGTACATGTGTGTGCAGATGCATGCTCATATGCAAATAAGCATATGGAGGCTGCATAAGGAGGCCAGAGGACGATCTCAGGGATTGATGTCATTTCTCAAGTATCTTTATGTTAAGACAAGGTGTCTCAGTGGCCTACAACTCACTAAGCAGGCTGTGCTAGCTACCAGCAAGCTCCAAGCATTGCCCACCTTATCTCCTACCACAAAAACTATAAGCATGGGCCACCACATCCACTTATGGGTTCTAAGAATCAAATACAAATCCTGACCCTTACAAGGCAAATTTTACAGACAGCTTTCATTTCAGCCCTAACTAGGGCTTTGCTAAGCTTTTTACATTTATAAAAATGAGGCAGCCATAGTTTTAATCTCAGCATTCAGGAGGCAGAGGCAGGTGGATCTCTGTGAGTTTTGGGCCATCCTGGTCTACATAGCGAGTTCCAGGGTAACAGATCTGTATAGTGAGATCCTGTCTCAGGAAGAAAATATTATAAATAATGGTTTTTGTCTTCATTCTGTTTAAAATTTAAGTATAGTTCTTTTGGAATGGTGAAATTACATTGATTTTATTCTCTTTTGGATGGCATTTTCTAGCTAAATCAACATAGGCAAATTAATCTCTCTGTGGCTCTATTTCCTCACCTCTGATGTGGAAATAATAATATCTATTTCACCGAGTTCATACAAAGAAGAGATGAAATAAGACACAGTAGATGTTTTCAGTAAATAATAGCTATTATTTCATTTTTATTATTATTTTTAAACTATCTTATTTTTATGGGACCTTTGAAATCCAATTGTGTTGCAAGAACAGTACAATTCTTAGCTGATATTAAACAGTTCTGGCTTAGCTAATTCATTGCAACGACAAAGCAATATGTAATTAACTGTTGCGTGTATGTCAAATTGAATCATGAATACAGGGTGAGATCACTTTGCCTAGACTGATCAAAAATACCTTAGCAGAAGCTCCAAGCTCCCATGAATGAAAAGAAAGTGAGCAGGGGTGGGGGTAGGAAGGACAGGTAGCCAGTGTCAGCAGTCAACAAATTGTAACTTCAAGTCATAGAAATTGGGGTTGGAAGGAGTAATGGAGAGGAAGTTGACAGCAAATAGCACTGAGTGTGCCTTAGTCAATCCCAAGGCCACCAAAAGCTTTAAAAATCCTTCAGCTATTTTCCCATTCCAATGTCCCAACATCTTTTTTTTTTTTTTTTTTTTTTTTTTTTTTTTTTTTGATAAGCAAAGAGCCATTTTCTCTCCTCCATGGCTCATGTCCTATCTCTTCTTTTCCTGTTTCACTACTCCTTTAAGTCTTCAAGAATCACAACTGCAGAATGACAAGCAGCCATGTCTATTGGAGGAGAATACATGAAGATACTTGTCTATAGAGGAACTTTGTGTTCCTCTGTTATGATTTAAATCAAATACAGGATTTGTGCGTGGCAGGCAAGCACTCTGCCACTGAGCTGCATCTTCAACCCTTACATGAGAGACTTTAAGAACTTCCTCTAACCCACCTACAGACTCAAAGCTACCCACTCTAATGTAGCTACTATCATGTTTTAGTAAGCATATACCATTTCTCTCATGAAGGAAGGGCTCATAAGCCTCTGAAATATTTTATCACGGGTATAAACTTCAACTCAAAATGCAAGCTTTTTCTCTTTGGTATACTATGCTAAATGGGTCTAATTGCAGTTGACTTCATTCAGTTTTGCATTCATTGATGGATTTATTTTCACATAATGAAGAACAATGTATAGATCAGAATCCATGTTGGATCCAACAGTATAAGCATGGGCAAAATAGGCACAGCCTTTGCCCCTCCCTGAATTACAATCTAACAGAACCATGTATCATTCAGTGAGGGGGATGGCCAAGAAGTCAGTCACAGAACCTCTGTGGCACAGCAAGAAGGGCCTTGCCTCTATCCTGATTTTACCTTATAGCCATCAGATGAACTAGGATCACAGGAGTCACTGTACTTCCAGATGAGAACAATAATGAAACTCATGAATTAGTTCATCTTTCTAATAGACTTGTAAGTTTTTATGAAAAACAACAAAGTGACTATGATGTAGATGTTTATGGCAGAGTCTTGACCAGACCAATTCTTGGTTTTCTAATTTTTTGTTTTCCTTTAATTCTCCTGTATTAAGGATTATCTACTTGGCCAAACTGGTGTTCACTGAAGCTTTATTCCAGTGAGCATGCATGTGGTATATACATATACACTCAGGCACTTGCACATACACATAAAATTAATAAACAAAATATTTATTTTATTAAAAGCCCAGTTTGTGTCAAATTACAGGAGTGAGGAGAGTACAGAGAGATTACTCAGCAGTTGAGAATATATACTGCTCTTCAGGGATGGACTGGAGCTCAGGTACCAGCACCCATGGCAGGCAGTTCATGTAACTCCAGCTCCACGGGATCTAACACTCCTGGCTTCCATGGACACCCACACTCTTACATATAACTGCACAGAGCCACACATATACACATTATTATAAAGAAATAGCCAGGCGTGGTGGCGCACGCCTTTAATCCCAGCACTCGAGAGGCAGAGGCAGGTGGATCGCTGTGAGTTCAAGGCCAGCCTGGTCTACATAAGTGTACACAAACATACGTAAGAGACCAGGACAGCCAAGATAATATAGAGAAACCCTGTCTTGGAAAAAAAAAAGAAAACAAAGAAATAAAATCTTTAAAAGAGTACAAAGGTGAACAGCTCAGATGGCTCTTCGGGACACAGCGTTCTACTTCCATGCAAACACATGACTCAGTAAATCTACCAAAGGCTGAAGAACAACCAGTCCTAACACAGTCCCTCAAGGAACTGAGACAATGAGTTCAGATATTGCATTCACAGCATCACTGTGCAGAACCAAAAGGACAAGAGAGGCTTCTAAACTCTCTAAGACTAAAAGATCAGTGTGGAAGGTGGAGATGTTGCTCCATGGTTAAGAGCTGGCTGCTCTTCTAGAGGATGGGAGTTCAGTTCCCAGCACCCACGTGATAGCTCACCACCATCTGTCCCGCCAGTTCCATCACTATCTTCTGGGCCCTGAAGATAACAAGCATACACATGGTACACAGACATACATACAGACAAAACACTAGTGCAACTTTTTTTTTAAGTTTACAGTGAACTGCTATCTACAGAGTTCTCACTGCTACCTATTTCCAGCCTAGAAATGAACTCAGCTAGAATATATGAACAACGGTTGGATGAAACCCTTTACAAGTAGCAAAATGAGGTTGACAAAATTATGTGAGCAGGATACAGTAGCATACACCTGTAGCTCAACTACCCAAGAGCAGAGGCAAGAGGTTCAATCAAAGCCAGGAGTAAGACTCCATCCCAAATGGGTGGATGGGTGAATGGATGGATGGATTCATAGCTGCATGGATGGATGGACAGATGCATGAATGGAAGGATAGATGAAGAGTTATGTGGCTATAGGACAACACAAAGCTAAAGTCTAGAATAAGAAGAGACTTCTTTTTTATTTTATTTATTATTCACTTTACATCCCAGTCATAGCTCCCTCCTTCCTCTCCTTCTGGTCTCACCCTCTCTCCATGTTTTCCCTATCTGCCCCCTACACCCAGCATATCAAGTCACATCAAGACTAAGCGTATATTCTTCCACTGTGGCCTGGCAAGGCAGCCCCACCAAGGAAAAGTAATTGAAAAGCAGGCAACATAATCCATGTCAGAGTCAGCCCACGTTCCCCTTACTAGGGCACCCATATGAAGACCAAGGTGCCCATCAGTTACATCTGTGTAGGGGGTCTAGTTCAAGTCCATGAATGGTCCTTGGTTGGAGTTTCAATCTCCACAGGCACCCCTGAACCTTGCTTAGTTGGCTTTAGCTTTGTTGGTCTTCTTGTGGAGCTCCTGGGACTTCTCAGTATTATTCCAGAGTTTTCCATGTGAATAAATTACACATATTGGATGCCACTCTCTTATTGAGCATGATGAGGATCTTGGAATGGTCTGGATCCACTCAGTAGCCTCTTTCATGACACCAATTAAATACCTAGGGTTTCTCTTATATTCTTTCCTAGACATATGATCTGTACTAGATTTTATCTGGAATAGACGAAATCCATTTAGGGATATATATCCCTTGTATGTAGAACAAACATTTTAGAATCAGATAGCTCTTAATATCTTATGTAAATTTTATTCATGACAAGAACAGTTCTTTCTCTTGGCACTTCTTTAAATGTTCTGACTAAGCATTTGGTACCTGGGTCAACCTCCAAGCCAAACAGGGAGTGAGCAGCATTTCCCTCATCGCTCAATGTTCAAAATGGTCAATAAGCTTTGCAAGTCAGACTGACATTGGGTTAGTGGATTTTTTTAATCTCCGAGATGATCTGAACTAGAAAGATGCCTCAGGAGCAAGCCAATACTGAATCAATTTCCTTTACAATGTGCATTTCATGTCTCTGGTCATTCTTGATTTTCAATGGCTGTAACCTCACTTTAACTAGAGCATCAACTTGCCATCCCTACACCTACCCTTGGCAAGCCTTAGGCACATGTTCAAACATGAAGAAAAGGAAGAACGGAGGAGACTAATCAAATCAATGGGTGCAAGTAACCTGGGTTGCTCACTGACCTCCAGGCTCCCAAATCCTGAAAGGCAAAAATCGTGCTTTCTTTCTCCTTTGAACTTATACTCCAGACTGATCTGCAGCTACAGCCAGGATGACCCCATCTTCATTTGAACACAGATAGATACACAAAACAATAAAATTAGAAAAACATGGAATAAAATATAAAACAGAAACACTTAGCATCATCCTTTGGGAGAAACACACCTTAGCCTTACATTGAATAGAGTTGGATTTTTCCATCCTAGGCAGGGCTCAGGATGGCATTGATCACACCCCATTGTCTTGCCTTGCATATCTTCTATAAAAGTGGTGCCTGAGTCTCTGCAGGACCCACTGACCTTTTGTTAATGCTGTTTCCCGACCTGGTGTAGTCAGTTACTCAGCGGAAGTTTACATCATATTAGACTAATGCTTTGCTCAGCACACAAATCTCATGAAGTATTTGCAGAAATGTGGATCTCTGAGCCTTTTCCTGGTGACTCAGAGTCCACTATCTAGAAGAAGATGCTGGAAGCACTTTTACCAAGCCGACTATTCCATTGATGGGGCCAGACAGCAAGCTTTACATGCCGTGTTTCATTTACTGCATGAAACAGTTTTGTTTTGCAGACACTCAAGTGCAAAGTGAAATCTAAAATGGTAGCATCTTACTCCTGGTCGCATTCCCTAACACCCAAAATACAAATATCCGAAACCATTACACGCAAAACAACTAAGATGTAAGGAGACACAGAGGGAAGGCCATAGATTCACAGAAAGGGAAGGTAAGCAACAAAGTCAGGAGGGAGCTGGTTTTGGCAAGCATCTGCTTTACCAAGGGCCAAGTCCACTCGTGGGAAGGCCAGCAGAAGTTTATCGCCATGAACAAGGTGATGCAACTTCTATAAATGTGTGGGGGTGGAGGGGCAGGGAATGGAAGCTTTACATACAATTAATTGCAAAGACAGTTCTTAATGGCAGCCTCCTCTTGCCTTTCCAAATTAATGAGTCAGAAAAGCACTGCTCTCAATCGCATCTTTAGAAGGGGCCAAGCCCCCCTCCTGAGCTCCCATTAAACAGAGCACAAAGACCTTCAACTAAACACTGCAGTGTCCTCCATTTCAGAAAGTCTTGTCCAAACTGTGAAAACGCATGCATGGATTCTTCTCTGGAATCTCGTCTGGCTTCAGATGAGAAAAGATAAGGTAGTCGATGAGGCAGTGGAAAAGATAAAGATTTATTATTTAAGGAAAAGTGTTTTACAACACTGCATGTAACTCATTTGAAAGGTATGTTGTTCTTTGGAGGGAAAATGTCCTCTTTATTGATGACTAAAAGCTTATGCAAGCAAGAGGCAAACTCAAAACTGAATAAAACATATGAAACCTGGATCTATTGTTTGCAAGGATTGTATTCTTAACAAAAGTTCTTTCTGACCAGTATTGCTGTAGGGGTGTGTGTGTGTGTGTGTGTGTGTGTGTGTGTGTGTGTGTCTGACCAGTATTGCTGTAGGTGTGTGTGTGTGTGTGTGTGTGTAACCTATTATTAGAGAAGAGCTGCTTAGTTTTTATAAAATCCCATCTATGAATAGACCAAGCCTAGTGGTCTCAAGCTATCCCAAAATTAAACTTCAAGGCCAGGGTAGCTACCTGGGGGTTTGCATTCTGCAAAGCCTTGCCTTTTAAATGAACCAACAAGGGCCCACCTGTGCTTGTTACATGTCCCTTGGATAATTAATGCTGGTAATAACACCTAAGTGTTAGCACACAAAGCACCTGGAATGTGACTTGCTGTACACATTCTAATCACACCGCCACCGAACTCTCCAAATGACCTTCTTCAAAACAATGACTGTCTTTGAAACCCACAGAAAGCCAACTGAGGAGGAAGCAGCTTCCTAGCAATTGGCTGTGGCTGAGTGGTTCCTAAAGCCAGAGTGGCACCAAGCGGCTGCAAGTGGAATTAGGCTGCCACTGTGTCTTCAAATCCCCAGCCCGATCATGTTTGAAAAATCAGCCTGGCTGTTTCCAGGCAGCTGGGATGCCAGCCCAGTTCCACCAAGAGGGTACCACACCCAGGGGCAAGGGGCAATGGAGGCACTCTCACATCGTAAATATGATTTTCTTAAACCCTGTATGCCTGAAACTCTCTAAAATTGTAAGAAGATCTATACTTTAGCCAACAACAGAGAAAGAAACAAAGGTAGGGTGGGGTGAACCTCACTTTCCATATTTTTGTTTACAGTACTTGCATAGAGTTCCCTTTTCTTAGCAAGGTTTGTGTCATAGTGTATACACAGAAAAAAATGGTAAGAAACACTGTCTTTATAATATAGAGTAGAAAGGAAGGTAAAATCGGAAAATATTAGGAAGCCTGTCTGTCCACAGGTATGGACTTTACATCCCTTTTTAAACTGCTAAGCCAATATCTCCCACTGTCTTTTAGCTCTTCACTATTCCAAATATCCTGCTTATCTCTTACATACACCTATCTCATATATAGTGTCCCCTAAACTGGTCCCCCTACTACATATTCTGATTTTCCTCTTTTTAAAAAATATTTTTCTTACTTTTCTTCTTTCTATTCCCCCCAACCAATGGTGCAGACTCAAATAACTTGGGTGGCTTCAAAGAACAGTATCAGAAATGGCTTCTCCCTCCTGTGGCTTCCTATAATTATAGACATATCATTTTCCCACAATGCTTCAGCATCGTTAATCACTTCAAATACAGAGAAAGCCGGGCAAGCTTTCCTGTGAACAGAGAGCTCCGGGTCCCATTTCAATTTGTGATTATATCAATAATCTGGAGACTGTCTTCAGTGAACTAACCCATTTCTAGAGGAACCAGAAGGAAGCTGCTCAAATCTTAGAGGCATACCCTTGCTGACACAGAGAATATCTGTTTGTATGATAGGAAATTCCACATGACATTTGTCAGCTGCTTTGTCCTGCATTTCTAAGTAGGGAAAAAAAGGCAAATTTGTCTTCCCTGTCAGGACATTCATAGGGAGACCTGTGAGAGACTCTATCATTAAAAGCATGAATTATCTGTGGATCTCTCTTGCACACAGCAGAGGCCAGTATGAATCTAAACTGCTTATAGATCAAAACAAAACAACAACAAATTAATCCTGCAGTCCTTTTCTAAAATACTCTAGTGTAATTTTCCTGCTGCTGCCCCTATACCCTGAGACCACAGGCAAATCTTGTAGCAATTTTACAGATAATCTTATGGCAGATTGGAACTATTAGAGGAAGCAAATTTTCTAAAGAACTCATTTCATATAGGGGGTGAGCTTAACATAAACATTGCCATTTGTATCGATCATTTCTAGTGAATGCAGCTTTAATCAGAGGATCCCGGAGCACAGATCATCACACAGTGTCCAAAGAGAAAAATACCTCCAGTGTTTCAACTGAAGATAACAAAAGAGGAGCAACCCACAGCAGCTGTGGTCTGGTGGTACACTAGCAAGACTGCAGGAGGCTTTTGAAATACAGAGGGCCTATAAAAATAAATGCATTGATTTATTGAAATAAATGTTCATTAGGCACACACACATGATGTACAACCCTCATGATGACAAATAAGGCCTTTTCCCTCATGAGGTTACGCAGGAGTAGGACTGTAGAATTATGTCAGGTGAGAATAATAAATTGGCATAATGTCCTATCAGGTAAGGATGAGTGCTGTGAAGCAATAATAAATCTGCTGAAGAACCACATGCTGATGACAGGTAGGACTGCCTAGGGTAGGTGAGTGAAGACCAGAACGAAGTAAAGAATACAAACATAAGCATATCCACAGAAGCAATATTCGGGGCAAAGAGAGCTGAGCTTCAAGATCTTTAGGAAGGCAAGGGTTCATTTTTACCCAGCAAGAAGCAGGAAGATCATTAGGCAGAAAGGTTGTAGGCAAAGTGAGGAGTAGCAGCTTAGCTCACAGAGAAAATTCCTAAGCACATGATGGAAAGACTTACACAGGCTCTGTTGGAAGCTATGGCTCCTTTTCTAAATGTAATAGGAAAGTATTGGAGGGAGATGAGAGAAAGCCAAATGGTCTTATTTGTGTGTTTGGATGGTTGGTGTTGTTGTTTGGTGTTTGGAAGACTGACTATGGAAGGGTTAAAACAAGGCAAGCTGTGGGATGAACATGACAATCCAGGAGAAAGAGAAAGACAAACTTAATATGGCAGCATTTGTAAAGGAATAGAAAACTTTTCATTTTCAAAGAATCGTTTGCTGAAATTTCCATGGTGTTAGTTTTCCTTCTAAAAGGAGGAAAAATAACCAAGAGGCAAAAATTGTTCGTATTCAAGTTCACAGCTGTGCCAAAGGGAAGGCCATGGCACTATCTCTTGAGCCTTCTATCACATCAACCCAATACAGTGGTGGGATGCCATATAATCTTTGCCAATGGTCATCAAATTGGAATAACGGAAAGGTAAATAGAAAATAAGATAGAAGTGCTTTGTCTACTGTAGTTCAGGGAGAAAGCAAATCATTCTCCACTGACTTGATAGATTAGTCATACTGAGGCAGAAGTCCCATCATTACTGATTTCATTCAATTACACCTGTAGCTGCCAAAGTCAGCTGTATTGAGTCATAATGTTTTTCCTACAAAGATGGTTGTTATCCAACTGATCTACCATATTTTAACACCTTGCACTTTAATTTGCCTCTTACTGAAATCGCTGGGGTAGTGTTGAGTTTTCAAGGGCTCCCAGCTGCTCCTATCTGTAGTCATGCTCCAAATGAGGAAGCCATTTGCCAATGATGCCCTTTTATCTATTAAACCACAGCATGGGATATGTCACAAACAGCTGAATGAAAACTAAAACCATAAGCCCTCAGGCATCTGTGGCATCATGATCCAAATCCTGGGAGTATATTAAGTTTTAGAACATTTTACTTTGCTGTATTTTATATTCAGATATTTACTTCACACTGTAGGTGTATTACTTCACTCGGATTATTTTTACAGTCTGCTCATATATTCGCATTTGTGCCTACCAATGATCAACTATCTTTCAAGAACATCAAATGCTGGGGAAAATACAGCTCTGTTCAATCCTTTACTCAGCTAAATATTCATTATTATTAAGGTGTTATGCACAAGGCATTATGTACTGGAAATATGGTGGTAAACAAACAAGCAAATAAAATCACCAAAAGATGACTACAATTTAAAATAATGTGAATAAAGCTACTGGATTCATTCATTCCATCTACAAATGCTTATTGAGTGTCTATTGGGTGTGAAATACTATGCAAGATGCTAGGGTGTGATAGCAAACGCAATAGACAAGGCCTTGCTTACTTTATCTCTGGTTTTCTGTGAAAGGAGTCACAGATCAACACACATACTCAAAAGAATAGTGTGTGTATAAGTAGCTCATGATGTTGATTTTCCTATATAACAGAGGAGCCAGAGGTTAAGAAAATATGGTGGAAAGAATAGTTAAGCTCTAAGGTGAAAACTGAAGGACGGGTAGCTAGGACCTCAGGAAAATAGAGGCAAGTTAGCTAATAGGTTCAGAGCAAGGAGAGTTTACAATTAGCTGTTCATTTTTAGGTTTTGTCTCCCATATCAGCCAATAGGAAGAGCTAATGTCAGCAAAGAATAAAGTTATCCCAATAGCTGGGGACACCATGGACTCCATATGGAAGACAGGAGCATTAGCTGCTCATGAATCACAAATCTCGAAGGCCAGTTCCCTCATTTCTTAGAACCTAGGAGCACATCCAGACCCTTCTGCTTTGACACAGTAAAAGCAAAAAAGGCCATGAAGATATACCACCTTTGACATTTCACAGGGCTGGAATTAACTGCCGTGGGGCAACAGCATCAAATTTTAAGTTTATAACAAATGTTAGCTTCACATCAGTTATGCAAATAGAGATTTAAATATATGTAGATTTATGACCGGATCCTTAAATGTAATGTATTTTTTAAAATTTCCAAAGGAATTGTAAAATAAAATAAAAATGAGAAAAAGGCAAACAATGGCCTTCCATAGGGGTTTTATATAAACACAGCAATGAAGCTTGTTCCAATAGCAGTAATAATGTAAGCCCACTGATTTCCTCCACGTAGCTCGTTTTACTGAGCTTTTGCATGTATCAGAAGGCAAAAGCAGCTGGCAATCTGGAGACACAAAGATTTTGTCTCACTTCGCATATGCAAGCCTCACGCTGTGGAATTAACAACTTTTAGATTGTTCTACTGCAACCATTGAGCTGTTGCATTTGGATATGATGGATACTTTTTTATTTTAAATAAAACACATTTTATATTGCTTTCTTTTCATCCATATTCAGTATGCCATCCAAACTACAAAATCTATTGATGAAAACCCCCTTTCCAGAGTCAAACAAACTTCTTCTCTGACTGTGGGTTTCATTTATTCTTCATACGAATTTGCCATCCCAGAATGCCACAGTGCTCTCCAGTTCAATCAATAACTATCGATAATTTTAACATAAAATGTTGTACTCTAGATACTAACCAAGCATATTATAAAATGTGCTTTTTGAGATTCAATAAAGGTATACAATTAATTCATTAGATACATGCCTAATAAATCAGTAATGTATCAGTGTATTGCCAAAGTAACAAACCTGCTAAGACATAATCCCCTGTGTTAATGAACATCCTGAGCATAATCAAAAGTGTTCAGGGGAGCCTTTTTCTGGCCAAGGTAAACTTCAAAGGCAACATCCTGAAAATGTTTTCGTTGTCTGTAGCACTGGGACCAGGCAAACAGTGTATCAAGTAAAAGCTCTTGCCAGGCAACCCTCTTGATTTGAGTCTATCCACAAAAACCATGATGGAAGGAGAACCAACTCCTGAAAGTTGTTTTTCCCCCTCCACAAGCATGCATTGGCACCTCTGTGCCCATACGTTCACATACACACTATAAACACATACACACACACACACACATGCACACACGCACACACACATGCACACACACACACCTATACAGCAATATTAAATATAATTAAAAAGATCAACAGCCATGGAAAGGAGCAAGAATTGTTTTAGAATCATCAAAATAGCTACATAGTAATTGTTTATAGAATTCTATATAATCGTATCTCCGAGAAAGCAAGAATACAGATCTCTGTTTACCACCATTGTTGTTAGATAGTTTTACTTGGTATGGTCCTGTTCCATGCAATCTTTGAATGGGGAAAAACAATTAGAATATTTTTAATCATTTACCCCACTGGATAGTCAAAAACAATGTTTGAGGCTTCCAGTTTGGTCTGAGCACAAGAAATGCTGCTTGAACCCTAGCCCACAGCTGTAGTTACCTTCGGAGTGCTAGGTGAACACAAGTGAAGATTTTTATGAACATGCAGAAAAATCTGATCCTATAGGAAAGAGAAAGAAGAAACACTCACTTTAAAATGAATCTCACAAAAAATTTATAATTTCCTGACAGATCTTCTCCTGTTATCTTCAAAGGCTCTCGGAGAAAGTTTTATTTTCATCATTTTTTAAGCAAAAAAAAAAAAAAAGTCCTTAATCATTATCAAAAGGATTTAAATTTGAGATACCCATCTGTTGCAAGTTTTAGAAGCTCCAAACACCCTCACAGAGAGAAACCTCAGTTTTGAACTTCACTGATTAAACAGTGGTCTCCAGTGTACAATCTGCTTACACTGCTGTTAGGTAGCAAGTAGTTTAATGCCAACCTTCAGTCAAGAGCCTCTTGTCCTACAAGACACTCATTATTCAAAAAAAAAAATCTACATTTAAAAAATGAACGAATCTGTGCTCGTGTAAGTGTTTTGTATTTTTAAATCTCCAATTCAGAGACTTTACAATCACCAGAATTGTTTTCCTCTCTGAGATAATAAAGAAACCACTTAATTATCATCTCATGGCCATCTTTCTTCCTATGTGCAGACTGAAAAGTCCAATAACAACTCATATGAAAGCATTCCTTCTTGGCCACAACCCTTCCTACCTGGACTATAGCTTTCAGAAGATGATTATATGAAGGTCACCAGACAAGGCCAAAGTCACCAACCAGATGCTTGAATTCTTCCTAAGTACTGCGCTAACACAATGCAAAGTAATGGGCTCTGAATGGGAGAGACAGCTAATAAAAGGGCCGTTTTTAAATGCCCATTAATGGTTTGAAAGATAGTCTTTAAATAAGCATGACAATACAATGAGATCTAAGCAATAGGCTGATTCTTCCAACATGTTAACTGGCTTGCAATCTCAATAAAAAATAATCATAAAAAGTAGACAAAGCTAATGTTTTACAGCAAGGTTCACCAAAGTAATTGAGATAGTGCTTAAATGGGAGGAATTTCTAGGAAAAGTATAGAACCCTACCACGTCAATTTGCTATAAATGACAGCATATGTTGTGTTTTTATTTTGAATTCTCTGATAAATGAATGTTTATCCTGGGATCAATGGATCTGGGTGAATGGCAGATTGCAGTAGCAATTGCTTTCTTACCAAGAGAATTATCTTAAATCAGATCTTCTTTGTTTGATGAAACCTAAATTGCAGGGGGAATATTTAAGCATCTAAGGAGAAAATCCATAGATAAGCCAACACATGGCTCCAAGATGCATTTAGCAGAACTAATTGTCTCTATTATTCTTTTATTCTAGGAGC
The DNA here is from genome assembly GCF_903995435.1 of Acomys russatus. Taxonomy (NCBI): domain Eukaryota; kingdom Metazoa; phylum Chordata; class Mammalia; order Rodentia; family Muridae; genus Acomys; species Acomys russatus. Next base: position 22,829,808 of record NC_067161.1, read on the forward strand.
CACAGATAGAGCGTATAAGTCAAATAACAAAATACCCTATCATTATACCTTCTTGATCAAGGACTGTAGGCCACGAAAGTAGTATATTTACTTCAAGTGAAATGGGAGCAAATGAGACAATTACATCTATGGCAAACCCGGCTCAATAACAAGATTAAGAGTAATGACACATTCCACGTGCTGCACTGTTACGTATAAGGCCAATGGGATGGTGGCAGCCATCTCTCCTGTACATTTGTCAGGGGCCACAAGTACACTCAAGGCTCAAACATCCTGATACAGCTTGCAGTTTGCAAATGAATACGCACCCACGCCCTGAGACGCTGGTGGATACAGCAACCGTGGTTAGGATCTGCCCCTCAGATGAGACAGCACATATGTGAACCCTGTGTTTATCAGACACTGACTATAGAATCTCATTAAACCTTAACTCTGGTACCTGGAAAACAAATTTTAAAGTGCATCAAGTATTCAAAAGCTCTCTCCTTGCCACTTTCCTGTCTGTCATACCTACTCTTGTGCCTCCTCTCCTCAACAACTATAAGTGCAATGTCACCACCGCCCCAGGTCTGTATGTGTGGTCCCTCATTGTCGCGACTACATCTGACTTAATGCTTCCACTCTCCCTTTCCCTACACTCCTTCCCTCACACTGAAGGCTGACACTGAAGAGTATGGGCAGAGACGAACCTTTTTTTTTTTTTTTCCCCTCATTCTTAGACCTTCACTCTTTGTCCTCTGAGGTTTTTCTACTGTGAATTTCTCTTTGAATCACCTTGAAAGATCAGAGGTTTTATGCAACTAGAAGACAGAGCCACCTAAAACAAACTAAACTGTGCTCTTCCACATTCAGCAATAAGTACCACCCCCCCCGCAGCCTTCCCCCCTCCCCGCCATGATTTTTAAATTTTGGTTAACAGACAAGTTGTTCATCAATCACGGAAGGACAAAGAAAGGAAACATGAAAGACCAGGGCTCACTAGGATCCATTCGGAAGCCCATTCACCAATTAAGTGGCGCCCTAGAGGTTCGCTCAGGTCAGAGGCAGGAATCAGAGGTTGCCTTGCATTTTGAAAAAGCTGGCTTAGAGCCCCAGGCCTGAGATCTTCTTCGTCCTTTAAGAGACTTATTTAAAATAAATAGCCGAGGCTTTGTCTCTTTGCCACAGCCTCGCCTGGTATGAGCGGAGGTCAGGACAAATTGCTCCTGTCCCCTACATACGGCTAAGAGTGAAATGGCTCCTCTGAGGGATCAAGAAATCACACAATCCTCTCAGCGAAGGACAAATGGAGTTTGCAGTGCGCCACCGGCTCAAACAGGTATCAACAGGGCTTGGACTGGAGCCTGTTATGTTTCAGTTTTGCCCCGGGTCTTTGCAACTCTCCTTTGAAGAGATCACTCCAACACTCCAGCACCAGGCTGCACCCAGGTAGGGAGACTCGTTACTATCTCACTACAGAGTCACCACGGCTGTCAGGGACGTTCCCTAAGACAAAGACTGACAAATTGCACTCCTTCCATTAATTTTCAAGTAGGTTTTTAAAGCGCAGGCCTCTGATGAAGTATTTTGAATAGTGCTGTGGATGTCAAGGACACATTTTAAATATCTCACTCATAATTTTTGAAAATTTTCCTCATTCAAAATTGTCACAGCTTGACAGCTTAGCTCTGTTTTGAGTGTGTCATTTTACAATGCACTACAAACTGATTGAGGATCTGACTTATCTGACTCCACCCAAACAAGGATCTTCAAGTCTATCTGATTGAAAGGAATGTTTAATGAAAAATGCATATGCAGATGTCCTGAGTAGCATTCTGCTGGTGGTGGTAGGAGGGAGGGGGGAGGCAAACTACATAATTAACACCTTTGCTGAAAATACACCTCTACCACAGTCCCTTCAAGAACACCCACACTCCTTTTAAGATAAAATGTGGCAGCTATTGGAAACCAGTTTGATTGAATATTCATTTACCTCTTTGTCTAAAGAAAAATTCGGGATTTTATTTCACACACACACACACACACACACCTTTAAACAAAGTTTAATATGATATCTCACTTAGCCATTCTTTGACTCCAATGATTAATCTGTTCTTGTACAAATGGCTCCTAATAAGTTAAGTATAAGACAGAAATAGGATTGTTCTAGTCCTCTAACCCAGGCTAGAAAATTAACCTTAAGATTAAATACAGAAGAAAAAGGGGGAAGGGGGCAAAGGAAGAAAAAGATGAGATGGGAGTGAGGAAGGAGGAAGGGGAGAAAGAGGAGGAGGAAAAGAAGGAAGAGAAGGAATGGAGAGGAGCAGAGGAGTTAAGCCAATCACGTGACACAGAGGAGACCCTATAGGTTGTTCTTCACAACCTGAGGTCAAGGGCACCATTGCTGAAGAAAGCACCTACACAACTCATTCAACATGGGGAGGTCGAGCTTATGTCTACACAGAGCCTTCTTCCTGTGTTGTAATGCCTCTACAGGAAGGTACTCTGCAGGTTACCAAAGAAGGAACAGAAACACCAATCTACCCTTAGAAATGCAATGGTGCCCTGCCTACGAGATATTCCAGGACGATTGTGGCACAAAGCTCGTGAGAGTAACCAACAAATCTCCGAATTGACTTAAGGCTCACTCCACTAGATTGAACCCGTACCCAATGATGTTTGGGAGACCAAATAGCCTAGGGAAGTAGAATAAAATGAAGTGCTTCTTCTGCTCTACTGAAAGAACATAGGAACACAACGACTCTTAATGACATTCTGCTATACTCATAGGTCAGTGCTTGCCCATCCATCATCAGTGAAGCATCCTCCTGCAGCAGAAAGGAATAAACAAAGAGACCCACAGCCAGACAATAGACAGAGAGTAAGAGACCTTGGAACACTCAGTCCTAAAAGAAACATCTCCATCAAATCCTCCACCTCAGGGCTTAGTCAATGCTGTGGAAGAGGAGACAGAATGTAAAATCCAAAGGGAGTGGAGGACACCAAGAAAATACAGCCATCTAAATCAACAGGATTTATACACATACAAGCTCACCCAGGCTGACACAGTGTGCACAGGGCCTGCATGGGCCTTCACCAGATGAGGTCCTAGAGCTGAAAGGGGTGGACACACACTCCATTCCCAATCCAGAAGCTATCTCCAATTGATAATCACTTTTAAATGAAAATTTAATTTGCTCCAAAGGAGTCTTACTGGGGAAATAAACTACTCTTAAGGATGGAGTGAATGCACAGCAGTAGATGACCAATGAAAAACAAACTCAATACCACCTTTGGAGGATCCTTGTCTCATAATGTCATATTGAGGCTTTTCAATTTTTTATCTTATTTTTTATTTTATTTATATTTTTCTTCTCTTGTTTACCCTACAGGTTCCTTGCATATATGTTACAGCTTTCAATTTGCTGTTTTTATGGGACTCCTGAGTATACAAATGAATGGGCATATTTATATCTGTTTCTTGTATCTTTTCCTGGGCTCTTTCCCTTCTGTTTGTTTTATCCTAGTCCTGTATATTAGCTTTTGTTCTATCATATTATATTATATTACAATATATTATATTATATTATACTATGCTATTTTCCTTTAGAAGGCTGTTGGTTTTCTAATGAGACACAAATCGGTAGATCTGATGAAAGGGGAAGTGGGGGGAACTGGAAGGAGTAGAGGGAGGGGAAATCATCATCGGGATATATTACAAAAAGAAAAAGCTCTAGTTTCAAGAAAAAGGAAATAAAAGGTATCTACATGTAGTAAATATGCTACCCACTCTTCTCCACCCCAACAAGCTAACCTATGAAAACGCACTGACTACAGAAGAGAATCCTTCTGAAGAAAGAGCTATGTAGAAAGGTTACAGAGAAAAAAAATGGCTTGCCAAAAAATTTATCTTATTCTGTATATTTTTTTCTTACACCAGTAAGAAACAAGGAGGATCAGAGGCTTGGTTGAGAGAGTGTGCCTTTTTGTAATATCAGAAGCTGTAACCATAAAGTTTTACTTACATGACCATCCAAATGTGAGCTGAACAAGGACGACAGCAATGGACATGCCAGACATATAAGTAACATGTGATCGAAATGGTCACATTTAGAAATATATATGCATACACATATACGCATGCAATAACGATTAGTGAGATACATTATTTGTAAAAGGATAGAGAGGAGTAGATGGGAAGGTTTGGAGGGGAAAAAGGGAAAGGGAAGTGTCCTAACTATATTATAATCTCAAAATTAAATTTAAAAACCCATGTAATAGGTAAATTTTCAAAAAGAAGAAGAAAAAGAAAGAAAGAAAAAGAACAAGCCACACATAGAGAGGGAAACTTCTACCAGAGAAGATGAAGCTGAGTGCTACCTAGAGCTGGGAATAAGGTAAGGATGAAAAGAAAGAGCAGTGTGAGTGTACCCTGGGACTTTGAACTTAATAAGTTCTTTGAACTTAAAAAAGATAATCCCAACACTAGACAGCGATGTACATGATCTCTTCTCTAGGCTCTCTTCACCGATAATTTCCAGTTGTGACGAGTTGACAATTACAGCTTACTATCATACTCCCTTCTCCTGGGAGTAGCTGAGGGGGTCAGAGAACATCTTAAGGGAGACACTGTACTCCATGTGCCACAGAAAAAAAACAGTACCATGTCATGCTTTCTGGACCAGACAGATGTACACACCAGGCCTCCCCGTGAGTTTTCCAGAAGCTAATTCTCCTCTGAGTCTCTCTGGGAACAGCTCCAGTGAGATGGATATGATGCCTCCTTTCTCTAATGCTCCAGTGTCCCATTCTATACAGATTTTCACCACTGGAAGGTCTTAATTAGAGCCTGAAATAGTTCTAACGGAAGCTCTTATGTGCCATAGAATTCATACATTGTCTCCGTGGCTAGTAGTGAAAGCACAGTTTTCTAAATTCAGTTTTGCAGCAATGCTGTCCATCTTTATTAAGACTCCCTGACACGCTAGATATGAACGAGGCCCCCAAAGCTATGGTGACTTCACATGCAGTGTTTTCTAGCAGTTCTTTCGCAGGCACCAATGTTTAACCAGGCCTTATATAAAGAATCTCCCAGCCCATTTTATTGTTTACAGGAACAGAGAGAAATTGGACAATGGAAATAAGGAAAGATAGCTTCCTTGTGTTGAAATTTTAATATCGCAATGTTTTGTGATTGATTTAATGAACGATTACAACCATCCAAAGTAGGACTACTAATAGCACAGACCACTCAGAAGTCACCATACCAGGAAAAGAAATATTGCCTACACCTCTCCTCTCTCTCCTCTCGCCATTCCATCTCTCACACACACTAATGTGCTTATTGACAGCAAGAGGACAATGGATTGGGCAAACAGCTTCATAGAAATACTAGATATGAGCCATAACCAGTTTCCGAGACAAAACTATAATTGTCAGAATTTCATCATTGTATCTTTTTTCTTTTGTTATGATATATCTCTGTGTGTCTTCTCTTTCCTATTACTTTAGAAGTAGCATTGATGTACTGACCTTGTGTCAGAATTTAAATTTCATCAACATTATATCACAATAGTTAAGCTATACAAATTAGGGAGAGGGGCTGGGGATATGATTCAGACTACAAAATACTATGTAAGCATAAGGACCTGAGTTTGGATCCCCAAAACCCACTTCATTAAAAGCCAGGTGCAGAAGCTCATTCATTAATCTCAGTGTTGTACAATCAAAGAGAAAAATGTCCCATGGTGGGAGAGTGGGGGAGGGTGCCATGAACTATAGCTAATAAGTAAGGTCCAGGTCCACCTAGAGATCCTACCAAACAAAATAAGGTGGAAAAGCAAAATGAGACACCCAATGTCAAACACTGGCCTTCACACACACACACACACACACACACACACACACACACACACACACACACACACTCATGTATGCATGCATACATACATACATATGTATATGCACTCACACATAAATGTATACACATAAGCACATAAAACAAACAAACAAAGGCTAGAAGACTGGCTCAGCAGGTAAGAGCTCTTACTGTTCTTGCAGAGAACCAGACTTTGGTTTCCAGTACAGCACACACAGCAGTTCAAAATGACCTGTAACTCAAGTTTCAGGGGATTCAACAGTCTCATAGCCTCTATGGATTCCTGTCCTCATGTATCCATCATACATACATACACACCGACAGACACATACACATTTTTTTTTAAAAACACTGTCTTTACAAAATCTTTGATTCTTTTTAAAAAAAAAAAAAAAGAAAGAAAGAACGATCAAGCAAATATAGTTTCAGCACTCAGGAAACAGGGGCAGGAATATTTGAATGTTCTAGGTCAGTCAGAGCCATGTAGCAAATTCTAGTCTAGCCAGGACCTTCAAAGTAATGAAGAAGAAGGAGAAAGAGGAGGAGGAGGAGAAGGAGGAGGAAGAGCAGTAATTGTCATCCAAGATCCTTGTATCCTTACACCCTTGCCTGAGAAAGCAAGATAGTGCACTTTGAGTAGATACGAAAATAATTTGGTAAAACTGTAACTATGTTATTGCCCTTGATACTTGATGCATTACATCTAGGTGCCAGGTTGGCAAAGACAGTTAATGTCATCTGTCAAGCTAATCCAGGACCCAGATATTTAAGCTTAAGCAAAATAACTTAAGGAAGAAAGATTTAATTTGGCTAAGTATTGCAGAGTTTGTGTCCGTGGACACTTGACTCTGCTGTGTCTGGGTGGGGAATGAGACAGAACATCAGTGTAGAAGGAGGTGGCAGGGAAAGCATCTCTCCCTTAACAGACAGGAGGCAGACAGGAAGACGAGGGAACCAGGGACAAGTATGCCTTCCGAGGATACTCATCAGTGTTCCACTTGTTCCATCTAGGCTCTGCTCTCCTAGTCCCCACTACTTCGCAATAGTGTCCGCAGATCCTGACTCCATTAGTAACCTAATCCAGTGATTTTTGTCAACACATTCCCAATCCAATCATTTCTCCAAAGCCCCCCCCCCTGTGAACATCGCACTGGGTTGAGGCAAACCTTCAACATATGATGAGCCATGTTCACATCCAAATCATAACATCTCTGTGAAGCTGCTTGTTGGGAGAGATTCACATGTACACAAATGAACTTTGAATAAAATAAATTAGAATTGATTTCTGACATCAGTTGAATGTCTCAGTAACACAAAACACTGCCCTTCTCCAGGCAAGGGGAATCTCCAGCAGACTGTCTTTGGACTTTATCTGTAACATTGGCTCTTTCTGATTCCAGTAGACTAATTTTGGAACTAAATTCAAACACTTCCGTGTTATCTTCTGCCGTTATACTTTAGAGTCAGCATACACTCTATAACACAGTAATCAGTTCCTTAAATTTTCCTAACCTCTGTCTGTCTGTCCGTCCATCCGCCTCGCTCTCTCTCTCTCTCTCTCTCTCTCTCTCACACACACACACACACACACACACACACACACACACACACACACACACACAAAATGAATTATGGTTTTTTGGAAAACCATCTAGTTATCGATCTAGAATAATGGTCTCAAAAGAAAATCTGTTCCCGAAATTCACTCTTGTCTGTATTCTTACCCCATTCACAGTGTTGACTGATGGTTTCGTTCATCTTCCCTTAAATATGCTGCGTTTCATTTTGATTCCTTACTTGGTTGAAAAGCATCTGTTATGTATTTCACCACCATTTTTTTTTTTTTTACTATGTGCACTGAAAGGGCAAAGGGCAGAAGATAAGCCTCTGGGCAAGGAGACCTTGAAAAGGAAGGAACTCAAAATTAATACCAACAACTCAGTCTGCAGTAAGCTGTACCAGGTGTCAATCTCCCTGTGAGAACCACATCCTGAAATGACACTCTAGGGTTCCTCCCAGGACAAAGTAGCCTTAAGAGGGAGGGAGCATCAGCACTGTACCCACAGAAGACTGTTTTAAACTAGAGAAGCCCCAGCTCACACAAGGAGATGTTTATTTTGTTTTAAATTTTGTTTTCTCCCACCAGAGGGAATAGTTAAAAGAAAATACTTGCCATCAATATTAAATTAATATTAGAAAATGACGTTAGATGTTTGTTCACGTTACTATGTAAATCATAATGGCAATTTTGTCTCTTCTGGTGTTATTTTGTGTCAACAACTTTGAGTAACTGTAGACTGATGTTCCTTGACTATTAAAAAATACCATAGTAAAAATCAAGGGTACACACATCCTGGATTCTGACAGAATGTGGGAAAAGACTTCATCATCCAGGGCAACAGAAGCTTCAAGTGGAATTAAAGTGACCCACTGACCAAAACCCAAACTTTCCCATTGGTCTCCTCTAGGATCATCTGTAAATGTTAAAATCCCTGGGAAGAACAAAATAAAAGGAAATGTCAGAACTCCGATGTCATTATAACTGTATTTTTTTATTGTGGTGCATGAGTAAATAACATTCATAAATGCAGTACATATAAAATACTCATTTCATATTCTTAGGAGAAGGAGGTCATAAAATTCATCTATTTCTTGATATTAATAGTTGTATACAATGATAGGCACTGGAAATTGACATTTTGAACACTCTTGTCTTTGAGCAATCAAAATGAACAACAGAGTATACTGGCTAGAATCATATATTCTAAAGGTTTAAAATAAACCACTTATAACTAATATGACTTTAGAAAAATTATGCAATCTCTCCATATCCATTTTCATTATATGTACAAGGTGACTAATCTCATACAGGATGATAGGAAAATTAATGAAAAGATAAAGAATCTATCAAGCTGTTAGAATAATGTCTTGCACATGGCAAATTCTCCATAATGATTTCTTAAATACACATCAACATACACATATATGTATTTATATGTCTACATATGTATATGTTTATGCATATATGTACATGTGTATATATACATATACATATATATATATACACTACAATTAAAGCAGGTTCTGGTGCTTCTTGAAAATTTTTAATTAGCATTGTAAGAAAGGAAATGTAGAATAAGGGAGAGAAGATTGACACAAAGAAAAGGACAAGTATCAGTATTTCATCAGGAAAGTATCAAAATAAATCAGAGCTTTGAAATGTAAAGTGCCATCGTTTTGCAAAAATCTTACAGTATTTGTAAAGCAAGGTTCTCAGAATTCTTGGTATCACTTACAACCAGCTGGTATTTGATCCGAGCTTTTATCTGTCTTCTCATCTACCAATGGAAGTTGATAAATTGGAATGAGTTTTCCTGAAGAATTCTAAAACAGGTCATTAAAATTCAATCTGATCAGCTTAATGGCAGGAGAATGAACTCAAATATTATTAAAGACTTTCAGGGACAGGTATTTTGGTAGACCCATTGGGCTGAAGGAGAATTTGGTAGAATACTTGGGCTGAACTAGCAGGATCAAGAGCTCAAGGCCAGCGTAGGCTACAAGGACCCTCCTCCAATGACTCCCACTAGAGAAGCCTTACCTCCTACTAAATGATCCACAGCACTCAAAAGCATTGCTACAGTTTTGGGAACAGGGCTTAAAAACAGGAGCTTGTTAAGGTGTGGGGTAGTGGGAGAGCATTTCAGATACAAATTATAAACGTGCTCTGCCTCAGTAACCAAATATTTCAATTATCTGGAACACGTCATTCTTAAATAATTTGATTTTATACATGTTTTCTATATTCTGGTTCTACTTTGGATGTATAACACCACATTTATACGTTCAATCTTTTGTGCTGGCAAAATAAATCATTTGAACACATAATTTGACAATGTGCTTGTTAACAATGAAGACTATTTCTGTGATTTCTAATATACACAAAAATAACTACTCAAACACATCACCAATTTGAAATAAAAGCATCTAGTTTTCTAAGCAAGCTAGACCAGAACTGAGCTATGGGGAAGTAGACATAATATAGTGGCCACTTACCAAAAGCATTTAATGTATTCAAAACCACAGTGTGTATGAGCAGGTTACATGCACACCTGGCTGGGAAGTGTTGGAGTGCACAATCACTACTGCTAGCAAGCTCTGCCATCTCCAAGTATTATTTACACTACTGAAACCTCAGATCATTGAATATACTATTAATATCAACACTCTCTGCTCCTGGAGACATAGAAATGGTGTGTGTGTGTGTGTGTGTGTGTGTGTCTGTGTATCTGTGTGTGTGTGTGTGTGTGTGTGTGTGTGTGTGTGTGTGTTTAGGGTTTCCTCTTTAAGAAACTGGGATCGCGGGGGGAACTATAATTTTTCTTCTTGAAGAACCTAGATAGAGACTAAATGCCCTGGACATTTTTGTCTCACTTATCTTTTGTTCACAAAGGTTAGTGTCTACCCTTTGCTACACAATATCTGCCCTGAGACACAGACCGGAAGCTCTCCTATAAGTATAGTAAAGGTAATTTTTAGTGATAAGTGCCAGATAATATTCAGTCTGTTTCTATCTTCTCTCTCAACCCTACCTAGTCTTTTTTTCACTCCAGGGTCTCATTATGTAGTCCTGGCTGGCCTGGAATTCAAAGAAGTCTACCTGCTTCTGCCTCCAGAGTGTAGGAATCAAAGACATGTACCGCCACACCCAGATTACAAAAGCTTTTTTGTACCCAGGCAATCTCCAACCATCACTTCCTGTCACCCCACCCCCATGCTATATGTGTGAGTCTAGCAAATGGACAGCTTTGGTAGCAAGGGTAAATAGTATTTTCTCTTCCTTCTCTTCAGCTCATGTGATACAGAGAAAAATCAACGATTAAAGTGCTACCGAATAGCTTGAGTAAGAAGATTAGACTCTGGAATCAATATCTGTTTGATTTTTCATAAAATCCTTAGCCTCGTTTCCTCCTCCGTCAAATTGGATAACAGCAGTACCTACTTCTCTGACTGTACTCAGAATACCAAATGAGATCCATTTGCTCACTCACAGCCATACTTCTTGAGGACCTATTGGGCTCATGAATGACCCCAGACATGGAGGATGGCACAAGAAAGAAGGCTGTCGGAATTCACATGTAACTGAATTTCATTCTTACCGGGGAAATAAGCAAACAAGCAAATGTGTGCCCTTGATAGCAAAGCAATGCAGAAAACCATGCTAAAGAAACACAGCCAAGTCCAGAGGTAACCAAGCATCATTTGGGAAAACAGGGGTCAAATGCACTCTCTCTGGAAATGATCTTAAGAGTATTAGATGACAGAACACTCATGCACAGGCTTGGAGAAAAAGAACCAGGGAAGGATGAAAAGTGTGTGAGAAAATAGTAAATTTGTGTCCTTATATTGCAATAAAGAAGTCCTGATGAGGGGAGTACCAAAGAAAATGAGACCGAAGAAGAAGAAAGGTGTAAACACATCTTAACACAAGCCTAGAACAATTAATTATTCAACAAGGGAGCTATCTGTCACCATCTCCTCCCTGCACTAAAGCAGGCTGTGATTAGATGGCTTCCTTTAATACTGTCAACAAATCCTCTTCCAGAGAAAAACCTTGAGCATCCTTTCATCCCACCCTCTCCCTCTCTGTCCCAGTGTGGTGCCTGGTTTGCACTGACCCCGGGCTTGCCTGCCTTAAGAGGCGATTCCTTCCTTCCTACCCAAGGCCCTGCTTGTCCTAATGAAGATGCATCACTGGCAATTGTTTGCTGTATGGCTGGGAAAGAGCAAGGGAACCAAAAGTTCCCGTCCAGATGGAGGAGCTCAGCTGAACATCTGCCTCTCCTGTCTGTCACTCCCTACCTCCTGCTGCTGTGCTAGCTGCCAGCCACTGCAGCAGCTCCTGAGTCAAAGGTCCTTCTCTTCTGGTGTTTCCTTGGAGCTTTGACTAATTATCTGCATCGTCATGCCCAACAGCATCATGCTGTCATTCTACAAACTACAGGAAGATCCTATTGGAAATCTGAGTCCTTGAAAAGATTGTACTATTGCTTGATTCTAAAATGAGGCCCATTAAACCATGTATACATGACAGCAAACTATGCATCAGTTGACATCAGACAGCTGATAACGTTCCATCTGTTGCATGGATGGTGATCTACAATGCTCCACAGGACACAGAAAATAGGAGACAGCTATTGACAGCAAATTCACTCTGCTCCAGCTCCACTATCAATACTATAGTACAAACCACTCCCTTCTTTGCCTAAAATGTTACAATAGTTTTCTAACTCATTAGTCTAAAACATTTTAGTCGAAATTGTTACTTACCTGACTATTAATCTCCCATAAGGTCTTCTGTTACTTCAATGACTTTGTACCAGCTGATTTTGCACAGTTTGGCATAACGGGTAATGACATCTTTGAAACCAAATTTAAACATCTGAATTATGTCCAGACCTTCTGTGGCTTCTCAAAGTGCTGGGGCTTATCTTTTATAGATAGATTGAGGTGCCCCTTGGCCTCTTTAAACTGAAAGATGTGAGTGGCTTTTCCTATCTCTTATCAAGCTGCCCCCGCCCTCAACACGGTCTTTCATGTGGCCCTTTTTTCTCTTCTCCTATTTCACACCTTAAGGCTGTTGGTAATACTGTTTCCTCTGACTTAAAACTCTCCTGAACCTCATATCACTTCATGAGCAAACTCACACTGTTCAGATGCACTCAAACACTCCTTGAAAAGACCCTCTCTGCAAAACCCACTCTGCTAGTCTTCTCTGGACAATTGCTCCCCCACTCTGGTTTTGGGGTTCTTACAACTTGTAACTGCACGTCGTCACTGTGGTTATTCAATTTCTATCTCCCTATTCCATGATGAATTCAGTAGCTGCCAAATGATTGTGTCCACTTGTCTCATGACATGAGCCCCAGTGTTTCTGCAGTTCCAAAGCTAGCGTTAATGCTACTGCTTTCTGGCCATGCTTGTCAAAAAATAAAGATCACTTAAATCAAAATGGCTCTCAAGTAAAAACTGCTATTAAAAATCTATATCCTTGATTTGTCTTATAAAATAAATAAACAGAAAGCACTATAGCATCTGTAAGTACACACATGAGTTTTAAGATAAGGACTAAACTAATTGTTGAGGCATCATATCTTGTTAAGGTAACACTGTGAAACCAGGTACTTTCTTGTACCCTTTCTTCCTATTGGAGGCATATGCAAAATATTCAAATTAGTGCATAAGCATCAAGGTATTATCGGAATCAGCCGACCTTCTGCTCCTGTGATCTCATCCAATTTGTTCAAGGACAATGACATTTACTTCCTTGGTTCTGAAGGATCCTATTTGCTTTCTATGCTCCAAATTTCATATTTTAAGTGAATTAAAAATAAAGTCTTGTCTATTTTAACATCATTCTTCCTTTCAAAAACAAACTTTTGCATCAATAATTTTATAGCAATGGCTTAAAGTAAGCCTTTCTTATTTTTCCAAACAGTTTCTCTGTGTAGCCCAGGCTATTTTGGAACTTACTTTATAGTCCAGGATGTCCCCAGACTCAGGGATATGCCTGCCTCTGCCTCCTGGGTGCTGGGATTAAAGGCATGTGCCACCACCCCTCGCTTTAAATAGATTCTAGAAAAAATTTAAAAATTAGTACTTTGTCCTGATTATAAATTTCTATGAACTATAACAAAAAAGAAAAGACAAAAAGACCGAGAAATAAAGGCTCCATTAATAAAGGAGCATAATTATTAGTCTTACAATTAGGGACCTTTTTCTAATGTAGGCTCACTGTTCTAAAACTAATCACTAAGTTAGTAAAACTCATAAAACAATAAATTTTTACAGTCAGATATCATAGTATCTGAAAAAAATGCTGAGTAGCAACCTAACTTCTTTTACACAGCCTGTAAATACATATTAATCAATACACCAGACACTGGGATCCATCCTCAATATACCTGGATGTCTACTGCTATTAAATTTAGATATACGTATGTGCCGATAATCAATGAACAATAAATATCAATATTTTATATAATGTGTCAGAATAAGGTAAATGCTATGGAGAAAAGAAAAATGGAAGTAAATGGAACGTTCCAGAATGGGAACAAGTGTCATTTAAGCAGGATGAAGACAAAAAGCTTCATTAAGGACGAAACGTGGGAGAAAAATATGAAAGACATCCAAGAGTCAGCTATGGGAATATTTGAAGAAACTGCATTTTAGGCAGAGGTAAAGTATATCTGAAATGTCCTAAGAATAGTAAAGATACATGTATGGTGAGTGTAAAATAAATGAGCCCGGGTAATGTAGAGAAGTTCAGAAAAGTTTCTGGCCGTGCCTTCGGAGCTCACTCATGTAATGGAGTTTCTTTTCTTTTTTTAATTACTTTTGGGTTTTTATATTATAATATAATTACATATTTTTCCTTTTCTTTTTCTCCCTCCCAACATTTTCATATACCCCTCCTTGTTCTTTTTCAAATTCATGGCCTCTTTTTTCATTACTTATTATTATATGCCTAAATATATATGTGTGTATAAATATGTATTTCTTTCTCTCTCTCTTTTTTTTTTTTTTTTTTTTTTTTTTTTACTATCAGAACATCACACAAGTTTATTTCAGATGTAACAGCAATGTTAAAACTGACAAGTTTAATTCTTAACTGCACCAAGTAACTGTAGCCACCTAAGTATCTTTAAAGTTATTCCCTCCAAAAACTAAGGAAGTTTTTCTTTTCCACCACCAAACACCATGCTTCCCAATAGTTCTCTTTTTGGAGGACTTTCAATTAACGAGTGACCTGCTTTGGAGACCCTTAGGAACTCCTTTCCCCAGACGAAAATTAGTCTTGACAAACTATGTATTGCATAGATTTCTCTACAGATTCTTTTACTTTGGAACCTAAGTTCAAATAACATACAGAATAATTTTAACTTATTTACCCCACAGTAAAAACAATGTCCTGAAAAATAATAGATATAGCCATTATCTTCCAGTTACTAGTACTACTTTACCTCAAAGGTCATTTTTATCATATAAATATGTATTTCTAAATATAAATTGCTTAATGTGTATAATGTTATTTGTATGTTTTCAGGGCTGATGGCTGGGTATTGGATAACCATTTGGTGTGCACTTCCCTGGAGAAGACTATTCCTCCCCTCTCAGCATACTTCAGTTCCTAAAGTTCTTTGTGTAAGGTAAAGCCTCCTGAACTTTCCCCCTGTCTATTTTTTCTACCATTTCTTTTTAAGACAGGGCTTTTTGTGTACCCTGGCTGTCCTGGAACTCAATTTGTAGACAAGGCTGGCCTTGCATACACAGAGAGCCTACTGCCTCTACCTTCTGTGTGCTAGATTAAAGGCATGTACCACCACAATCCAGCATAATTTTTTTCTTACAACGTATTTTGACTGTGTTTTTTCCCTCTTCTAATTCCAATCCTTCTCAGATCCTCCCTACCTTCCTACTCACCCAACTTCATGTTCTTTCTCGCTCTTCCTCTATCTCTCTTAAAACAAATAAAAATAATAGCAACAAAAAGGAAACGCACACATAAAAAAATAAAAATAAAAATAAACAAGCAAAAGACTCCTAAGACAAAAATGCCCAAACTAAGAAAAATGAGAACAAAAGGGGAAAAAAGAGACAAAAATAGCATTGACTTGTTTTGTGTTTGCCCAAGTGTTCCTAGGGTATAGTTTGCCCTGCATACATAGTTATTATACCCAGTGAGAATCCATGGGAGAAACTCTTTGTTTTTCTTTGTTTTCAGGTATCCATTGTAGATAGCTTTTTGGTCAGGACTGAGTGGGAGCCTGTATCCTTTACCCCCTCTCAGTTCTGAGATCCCATCTGGCTTGAATCTGTGCAGACCCTGCACATGTTGCCACAGTCTATGTGAGTTTATTTATGCCTCAGTTTTGTTGTATCCGGAAGATGCTGTTTTCTTTGGAGTCCTCCATGCCCTCTGGTCTTTCTGCCTCCTCTTCTACATAGCTCCCTGAACCATGAGGGAAGGAATTTTAAAAAGACATCCCATTAGGACTTAGTATCCCTAAGTCTCCCATTCCCTGTACATTGTCCAGTTGTGGGTCTCTGTCACACCTCTGCACTTTGTTTGGTTATAATGGTCTCCATCTTTTGCAATGAGAAGTTCCCTTGATGGTGAGTGAGGACTACACTCACTCATCTGTGGGTGTAAGGACAAGTATTTACAATGTAGTTAGGGAATACGTTAATTGAGTAGAGTGGCAGTTGTACTTCCTCCTCCAACATCTTTGACAGCACAGCCATGGGTAGTTTGCTGGGTTTCCAGTACCAGGATAGATTTTCCTGTTACTGAGCAAGTCTAGCTCAGAATCAAATGTCAGTTCTACTCCTTCCAAATTGGTGGTTATAGTTTGCATTCTCACTGTTAAGTTTCAAACATTATTTATACATTTTGGAATCAAATACTTTGTTGGACTCATACTTGGAAAACATTTTTCTCAGTATTATAGATAGTCCTTTCATTCTGAAAAGAGTATTTTGATATGGAAAATGTTTTCAATTTCTGTGAAGCTCAATTTATAAACTTCTTTTATTATTTATGGTTCAAGAGTTCCATCTAAGAACTATTTGTTTAAATCTAGGTCATGGAGATTTTTTCTCAAAATGGATAATTTTATAATGAAATCTATGATCACCTTTTGAGTTTTTACAACAGATGTAAGAATAAGAATGAGGTTCATGTTTTTAAAATTGACATTCAAAGTATTGGAAGTACACCTTCAATTATAATTGAGTTATATGGGTAAAATACTTCATATTAAAGTAGAAATATATATATACATATATAATGTGTGTGAATAATAAACTTACATTTGAATTCTGTACCACTGTATCTAGAATTAAACTTATTTTGCATCTATCTACAAAATTCTATACCAGTGAATTAAAAATAATCTTGTGAGTGACAACTGAGGTATTAAGTTGAAGAGTAGATTCACTAATCTATTTTTTGTTCTATATTCCCTATATATTTCTATATTCCCCCTTCTTTCTGTTCAACCCTTAGTTGAAGACCAGGTAGCTTACCTTTACAATGAAGATCAGTTGTTTAGAGGTTAAGATGTTTTTAGGTCTAGAGAGATATTTTAAGTTGATAATGACAAGATACGATGGAGATTGATTTACATTCAGAATTTTTGATGCACCAAGATAGGAAAGATGTTTCCTTCAAGGCTGTCAAATACAAATAGCCAAAACACTAAGAATGGAATATTGATATAGTTACTGATTGTGTCACGGTTCTTCTTGCTTTAGGCAGTTTATTGTATATATGTGTAATAATATGAATGTATATGTAAAATATAAAAAAATGCTTTAAAAAAAACCATAAAAATTTGACATTCAGTGGTTTCAATACTGTTAACCACACTTTCTCCACAGAATTGCTTATAAGTTTTTTGTAAAACTTTTGTAAAACTCAAAAGGAGACATAAAAGATAATCAGCAATAAGAATAAATAAGCTACCAAGCTATGCAAAATAAACATGGCTGGGTCTTCAACAAATATTTTGAAGTGAAGCAAGCCAGTCTAAGCTGCTATACAATACTTGATCCCATTGTGTATCCTTCTGGAAAAGGCAAAGTGGCAATAAGATCAAAACTTATCAGGGTACCAAGCATTCCTCATAAACTGCTTCATCAAAGAACAGAGTATTGTTTTATGGTGGTGAAACTGTCCTGTGTGATTTGAAATTGTCTCTATACACACTATGTTTCTATCAAAACTCATTGATCTTTGTACTATCAGGCAGTAGAGATTACATATTCAAATTCTTAAAAATAGAACTGAAGAAAGTGACAAAAGACATCAAACTGCCTTATCAGTATGAAACAACCTGACTGAAATGAGGAGAGAACTCTTGTTGATCTAAGAAATCTGGAAATAAGTGGTAGGACATTCTCCACCGTTAAGTGGAGAAGGAGATCTGACTTTCACACAAACTCTGGTGCCCCATATTTGACCATGTCCCTTGGATGGGGACACCTGGTGGCACTCAGAGGAAGGATAATAGGTCACCAAGAAGAGACTCAATACCCTATGAGCATATACAGGGGGAGGAGGTCCCCCTCAGTCACAGACATAGGGGAGGGGATGGGGGGAAGTGGGAGGGAAGGAGGAATGGGAGGATACAAGGGATGGGCTAACAACTGAGATGTAATTTGAATAAATTAATAATAAAAAAGGAAAAAAGGACGGAATAAACTTCACTTAAACACTAGGCTAGAGCCAGCAAAGTTGTTTCCATTATTAACACAGCCAAACCTTCAACCATGCATGTATACTGGAATTAAACAATTAAAAAAATGATGGTAGTTAGTGGGATCCAGTATATTCACAGTCACAATGCAAGTTAAAAAAAAAAAGTCAAGGGAAGGAGCTATAGTTACATAAATACCACTATGATTATTGGTAGAGGCATGAGAAACAGCTCGTGCATTGCTAACTATGGATACAAATGGAAATGGTGTAGACAAGTGTGTGTGTGTGTGTGTGTGTGTGTGTGTGTGTGTGTGTGTGTGTGTGTTCGGTTTTAAAAACTCAGATGTCATTTTTTGACCAATGAGGGGGTAGATGTAATGACATGCCAGCAGCTGTAAACATGTATAATGTGAAGGTCTTGGCTTCTGATGTTTCCCAAGAAAAAAAGTAGGAGACTCCTTAGGATGGTTTCAGGATGAGAAATAAGGTCATTCTGGAGTTGAAGACAATCAAATGCTGGGAGCAAAATGAGGAGAGCATATAGAAATGGGAAAACAATCAACTGAAATAGTCACAGTGTTCAAACTGAAAAAACTTGAACAACAAAATTAGATAGTGTTGAGTTAAAACAAAGTATAAATAAGTATTCATGGTCCATAACAAGAGAAAAACATCAGCAAATAAATATGTAATAAGGAAAAACAATAAACTGGAGCTGCAAACATCCCAAATAATTTCATTGCACAGTTTGCCCTCCAAAATAGACATATCCTCCCTTTCCCATGAGAAGTATATTCCTAAACTCTAAAAGAAACTTTGAATATTTCTACTGAAAGAAGTGATGGATGACTTCAGACATATTAACCTGATTTAAGAATAGCACAATGTATATTATATCTAAACAAAACACAGTGCCTCATTAGTGTGGATAAATGTGTCTATGTTAAAGTTATTCTTTGGAAACTGTTTTTGTTTCTCAGTTTCTTTCTTAACCTGGCTATCACACAAATAATTGAGACTTTTTCAAATAATAAGCTTCACAACAAACAACTGTGTAGTTATTTCTCTATTTTTTTAACCCTCTAAACTAATCTGGTTTCCTCCCAGCTTACATCCCAGAGATTCTTGCTCTTGGTAGCTTTCCCTGTTCCAGCTCTCTTTCCTGATATCTCCTGTACCTCTCCAGTGGCTCAATCTCCTTACTTCCTCCTCTAACTCCTCCTCTGCTGGCTGGTAGGAAGTCCAGCCCTATTTTCTCCTCTGCTCAGCTTTATTGGTAGATCAAGGGACAAGCGGAGAGCAGTGCTTATGTAACATTGAAACAGGAGATTCTCAGAACAACGATTACTACCAGATATAGGGAGTACAGAAATCAGCATTTTATTTACACAATAATCGTATACCTAGAGTTCTATGTATTGGTTAAGTAAAATAATTATAAGTGGCCAATGATCAAAAGAGTCACTTAAAGAGTAAGAGGCAGAAAGGGAAAGCAAAGAAAATTATTTTATAAAGGAGAAACCCTGGCAAACACTACAGCCAACAGGTGATTCATGCCAACATCAACAGTGGCAGGTCATGTTCCTAGAATGTGCCATTGATATGATGTGCAAAATAAACTTCAGGTCTGTCTGTAGAAACATGCTACTCAGACTTTTTAAATTTTTCTTAAAATTACAGATACATTTGGGAAAAAGTTAATTCTGACTATGTTGAGTTTCTCACCCATGAACATATCACGTATCTTCATTTGTTTCAACCATCTGGGATTTCTCTTTCAGCAGCACTTGTAACTTCAGCTTGCAGTTCCTGAACATATTTCATTAGATTATTCATAAATATTTCATCAGGTAATATTTTAATGATAGTTTTGTTATTTTTCATTTCAGTTTCCAATTACATCTTGTTAATGTTATAGGAAAAAAATGTTTTGTATGACATCTAACTGTCTTGTGACCTTGAAAACCAAACTCACCAATTCTAGGAATTTCTGTTTGTTTCATTAGGAGTTGTTTTCTATGTATATACTTATGCCATCAGTAAATAGAGGTGCTTTTGTGGTCTCTTTAAATCCATACCTGTGATTCCCTTCATCACTTATGTTATACCAGGTTGGGTATAATTTTTCACAAAAACAAAGTTAAATGATTATAACTTGATATAGAGCATAGGAGTGTCTTGCTCACTCTATCTATCTATCTATCCATCTACTATCTCTATGTCTTTCTCTATCTCTATCTTCCTCTGATGTATACATTACCAGATTAAGAAAATTCTCTTATATTCCTATTTTTGAAAGTATTATGAACAAATAGCACATTTCAGCTACAATTTCTTGCACCACCCTGTTGTTGGGTAAGTTTTCTTCTTTTATGTGTTAAGACAACACACTACCATAACTTATATTTAGACATTAAACCAGCCTTACATTCCCACAATAAAACATATATATGATGATATTGTTTTATACTTTTTAGAGACTGTGCATTCTACTTCCATATATTTTGTGGAGGATTTCTGCTTTGGTTTACATGATAAATATCATTTTAATCTTTTCATTTCTCTTATAATATGTTATAATACATTTATCTCATGATTATGCTGTTTTTGTACTGTGTGTTGTAAGTATTCATTATTTTCTGTGAGAAATTATGCAAATTCTATATTAATTCTTTAAACATTTGCTAAATGTCACTGATGAGCCACCTAGGCTTATAAATGTCATTTATGGAATGTTTCTTATAATGCATACTCAATTTCTTAACAGAAATATAACTATTATAATTTTCCACCTTATTTTGTTAGTTTGGATAATTTGTGGTTTGTTTTTTTTTTTTTTAAGAATTAGCATGTTTTATTTGTGGTTGAATTTATGTACATAGAATAATTTGTAAAATTTATTCACAATCATTTTAATGTCCGTGAAATCTATAGAGATATCCACTTTTGTCTTTTTCTTTTATCTTTTTTTATTTTTTGTTTAGTCTAGTTGACATGGGAATACTCTTGATATTTTTCAAACTTTATAAAAATACTCTTGTCATATAACTAGAAAAATGTTAAAAATAAAAGTTTTAATGGCGTTTTAATTTTAAATTTATCTCTGCATTTAAAGTGCTGGGGATAAATACCGACAACATAGACTTGACACATGCATTAACACAGATACTACACATAAAATGATTGTGCTATTTGTACTATCTGCCAGCAACTATGATTATAAGATCAGCAAAAGAAATGTTTCTATAATTGAATTACCAAAAAAAAACTTGGTTTTTTTTTTTTTTTTTTTTTTTTTTTTTTTTTTTTTTTTTGGCAATGAACAATGGCAAATTTTGTAATGTGATTTGGGGAGTTCAGGAAACAAGTCTAAATTTTAAAACCTGTTTTCTCACAACATTTTTAATAAGATTATCTACAATTAGACATGAAATATTCATCTACTTTGAAATTTTAATCACTTCTGAAAAATCATTAATCACTACTAAAAATTCAAAATTGTTGTAAACAGTTATAAAGAGCAGAGGAAAGGTGGGCAGTTACTTCACTTTTTTTTTTGCAGCACCTTACGCAATTCTTTGAAGACCAGTCATCCACATGGAATCATAGAATACAGTTTGCTGATTCACAGTCTTAAGATCTTTGAGTGTATCACCTGAGGGCCTAGAAGATGCATGCCAACTTGTCCTACATTTCAAACTAATCAAAACATAGTTCAGAGAAGGATGCTCTGGAAAGAAATGGGTCAATGTTCACACTTCTACAGCCCTCTTTATGCTAGTTTGGAGTCTATGAGGAGAAAGAATGGTAAAGGAAGGAATATCATTGTCATTTAAAATGGGCTGCCACAGCATAAGCCCATTTGCCGTCGCCATTCCTCAGAAAGAACTGCTGGATTCTCTCCCTCTGAGCACACAACACTCCACCTGACATTTGGAAGAGGCCCCTTTATGGGGATGGTGATTCCTAAATATTGAGCTCTCAGAGTTCCAGGAACTGCAAACAGGAAGGAGGCCTGGGCAATAACATGGCCAAAAAAAAAAAAAAAACTCCAATTGTAGGAGAAAGAAGAGCATTAGACAAAACCAACACATTTAACCATGATTTACGCAACGCTAAAGTACTAACTCTCAAGCCAGCAGCTTACTTCCAGGCGATATGCAACCACCAGATTACCATAAATTATGTTCAGGCAAAAAATAAGGCCATAAAATGGACATTTTGCAGTGGCTATTGACTACAATGTTCAGTTTGCATTAAATCTTTTGAAACATTGTTACTTCATCAACTGAATTGGTAATTGGTGCCTTCTTGGAAGGGAAATATATAAGGTTTCCAAGTCCATATATATTACTCACCACAATTAAAGTCACTTGCTGTAAGAAGACACTATCTATATGTATCAGACTAATTATTTTGTGCTTTCTCACTAAGATAATGGGGTAGTGCTGCCAGTGGGCAAACCCCGATCATACATTATATCACTCTGCCTAGCAATCTTGATGAAAACTACAGGTGGAGACAGATTATAATAGGAACATCTAATTGAAATTCATCTCCACTTTGCTTCAGATGGAAGACATGCTGCTAGAGCCCTCAAACATATTCAATTTCATTCAAATTGGATGCAGATTTTTTTTTCAGGTAAAACTCCATTCAAAAACTGTATGCGTCAAGGGGTCTTGGGAAAGACACATGGGACAATCATAAATGGTGACCACTTGGGTTTCTCGGAGCTGGTGCTATCTAAAGAAGGAAGAAGTAACTCCCATTGAGGGCCATTACCACTGGCATTCCACTCACTGCCAGGTGGCAACTCCTGTTACTCACAAAGGCTATGAGGAGGAGCACTGTGAAGTCCTTTAGAACTTTCTAGAATCTTATGATTGGTCTTACACTGGTGTGTAGCTGTTTTCTATGCCATTCTGTTATCTCAATTCTGGCACCGTATCTGTCTTCAGTAGGATTTTATTTCAGTGAAGAGACATCATGACCATGGCAACTTTACTAAAGGAGAACACTTCATTGGAGCTGGCTTACAGTTCAGAGGTTTTGTCCACTATTATCATGGCGGAAGCATGGTGGCATACAGGCTGACATGGTGCTGGAGAGGTAGCCAGGAGTACTACATTTGTATCCAAAGTCAGCAGGAAGAAAGGGTAAGTCACGTATATAATATGTTACATGTTATTGTGTGTAAATATGTACACCATCTTCATATTCGTTCACTGCTGATAAAGTTGATAAATCATTTTTAAAGATTAAATAAATATTCAAAAAAATTTCCCCTAAACTGCAAATTTTAAGCAGCCTCATTGTAACTTCACTGAGGAGATGTTACCAGCACATGCAAGGCTCTGGGTTCAAAGCCCATAATACATGCACAAGATGCACACACACACACACACACACACACACACACACACACACACACACAGTTTGAAAGCATCAAGTGTTTTTCATTATTTTTACTAGCCAATAAAGAATATAATGACTTCACTATTACTCCATTGTATCCTTCATTCAAATAATGTTTGAATGATCGGTGACCGTGTGTCAAGTGTTTAGATAAAACAAATACCAGAGAGGGCATGGCAACATGTGGAACAGTCGTAGCCTTTAGCAAACTTCTCTCCATAGGAGGAGACAAAGGTGTAAATGTGTCAGATACTTGCCACAGATATGCGCTATGAGAGGAAAAGGGAATGCAGGTGGGGAAAGACTCATGGTAGCTGATTAACATATAGTAATCATGAAAAAGCCTCTCATGGGGTCTTATTTTGACAAAAATCTGAATGAAATGAGACAGCTGGAGATGTCACTGGGAGGAAAAAAAAAACATTCTAGGCAGAAGGGATGGAATGCACAAAGACTAGGATGCAGAGGCATAGTCTTGCTGAGCTGGGCTGAAAATGGGGGGACTGGAAGATGAGGTCAGCGAGAACAATGCTCTGCCTTAATCACTCTGGCATTGCTTCCCAGTCAGATGGGAGACCCTCAGAGGATCCTGAGCAGAGGAGCAACAATGACCTGGTCAGGTTTTGCAGAGGCATTTCTCTTGATGTAATGTAGAAGAAGGAGGATGGAGAGAACCAAGAGGGCATGGTGGTACCCTGCCCAGGGCACTGCAGGGAATGCAGTGGGAAGGAGTCAGAAGCAGGATATACACTAAAGGCGAGATGACAATGAGAACTGCTAAGAGAATTATGTATAGTGTGAAAAGATAATCACTCCAACTCCATTGATTCTGCCTAAACAACTGAAAAAAAACAAATTACAAATTAGATATGGAAAACCTGGGACACAGTAAGTGTCAAAATAATAGTGATAAATAAATGTGATACATTTTTGTGTGAGAAATGATCACAATCAAATACTTGTTATCTAGGATAAGATAAAAATATTAGCGCTCTCTCTCTCTCTCTCTCTCTCTCTCTCTCTCTCTCTCTCTCTCTCTGCGTGTGTGTGTGTGTGTGTGTGTGTGTGTGTGTGTGTGTGTGTGTGTGTAAAATAAGTTCCAGACCTGCCAGGGGTACACAGTGAGACCCTGTCTCATAACAAAAATAAGGAAATGCAAGCCGGGCGTGGTGGCACACGCTTTTAATCCCAGCACTCGGGAGACAGAGGCAGGTGGATCGCTGTGAGTTCGAGGCCAGCCTGGTCTACAAAGTGAGTCCAGGATGGCCAAGGCTACACAGAGAAACCCTGTCTCGAAAAACCAAAAAAATAAAATAAAATAAAATAAGGAAATGGAATACAAGCCTGTGTCTTTCTTGGCTAAGTGTGACTTTAGTTGTCATAAAATCATTCTTTTTGGGGGAGAAGATGATTCTGAGTTGGTGAGCAAATTCTAATTTTCTTTATTTTAGTGCATTTTATTATCAGCTGCATCAAGACAAAGTTAATAATCTCCATCATCTGTTGACGTCAACATGTCTATAAAGTTTTTATCTTTTCTTAGCTCAGACAGACCTATTTGAAGCACCTCATGCTCCATAATTTTGTTTGGTTACATATTCTGCATATGGATGTGTGCATATGCATCCACACATACCCACCTGCCTCTCCATCTCTCTGTCTCCATCTCTGTCTCTGTCTGTCTGTCTGTCTGTCTGTCTCTCTCTCTCTCTCTCTCTCTCTCTCTCTCTCTCTCTCTCTCTCTCTCTCTCTCTCTCCCTGTGTGTGTGTGTGTGTGTGTGTGTGTGTGTGTGTGTGTGTGTGTGTTTCCCAGGCACATGTGTATCCATCCTACCATGTGCCAAGATATTTCTCTTAGCTAGAATGGGAAAAGATCCCTACCTCATGGAAATCATAGGAAACAAAATGTTTAAACATCAAACCATGTGTATTCAAAAGGTTGTAAAAAGCCTCAAAAAATTAAACATGTCATTGTATTGTGGAGAGTATGGAATGGAGGTATCTAGTGTACATGAAGCCATCATCAAGGCCTATGAACATATTTTAGAAAGTGGTGATGAAAGCTCATCTTTGCAAGGGTTAAACAACTAAAACTTCTCCTTCTTGTTTCCCAGACAAAGTTCAGAACAAAAACCCTGAGTCCAGAAGATCTTGTTAGTTCTACAAGAAAGAAAAATACAGCTGGGATGAAGATGGTGGTAGAGAGCAGAGAAAAATGAAGGAATTTGGGAGTTATCCTAGCTGCAGAACCAACCTTGCTGGCTGATGAATTCAAAGCCACAAAGAAAACACTCAAAGAACCAGGGTAGAATATAGCACCATGTACTATGAGGGAAATGCCCTGGGCAAGAACAAAGGGAATGAGTGGGCGGAGCGAACCTTACTTCTAAAGTTCTGAGCAGTGGAGTCTTGAAAAACTTAGACTTTGTGAAGAATGGGAAGTCAGAAAACCCTTATGATTGACATCTTGAAGACGTAAGGAATATTATTAAAAGTTAAAGACATATGATGTGTGTAATATAGAGACAAGAATTTTAAGAAAGGAACCAGGAGCCCTGGCAAGGCAAGAAGCACCCAGACAACACCACAGAGCAGGTAGGATGGGAAGTAAGCAAGTAGGTGGTGAGTGATGGAAGAGAAAGAAGCAAGCAAATAGGTGCCGGGGAAATGGAAGAGGAAGAGAAGCCAAGCAGTTTGTGCACTCCGAAGAGGGGTGTAACTGTAGTTGCAGAGGTGGTTGCTGTTCTTGCTCCTTAGGAAATGGTGAATTATACTGCCCATCAATAGAGCCAGTAACAAATGCAAATACCAGTGGTCTGTGCCTTCTTCATTTGAGAGAACCAACCACTGTGAGAGTGGCTGGGACTCCCAGAGGAAGAAAAGCAGACCCTCAGAGTGGAGACCCATGGCTGACTGGACATGTCCTCCTCTGTTTAGCTTATTTTCTAATCTCTCTACTTGCTTGGATTGGCAGTTCCATCATGAGACTGGATGACTATATGTTGAATTGCAATTTTATTCTGTTATGTTGCTTTGTGGGTGGGTGTGGTAAGGAGAGCTGTGTTTAACTTTTATCAGGGATTTTTCCCCTTTGGAATCTTTGGGTTGGATAAGCATTTAACCATTCTAGCTTTTAAAAGATGTCAGGCAAACCAACTCAGCTACGACCCAGGCCCAGGCTCAGGACTTTTGAGTTAATCTACCCCAACATCTGCTGTATTTATGAACTGCTAGAGCATGCGGTGGGGTCAGTCTTGCAGAACTAAAGCTTCAGGGTCTCAATGACATGAGGCAACAACAGGATATCCTAGAGGAGTCCTGATGAGGATCCAGTATTGAAAGTGCAGCAAAAGCCAGAGGTCTCAAACCAGATCGATGACTCATTGCAATGAATATTTACTTGTGAAGCTGTTAGGGCCAAAGGGTACACTGTGTAACACAATCTGACACAGTGCAATTTCCACAGCAAGATGTTTCTGTTGTTGTTGTTGTTTGTTTGTTTGTTTGTTTGTTTCGTGTGTGTGTGTGTGTGTGTGTGTGTGTGTGTGTATTGTTTGGTTTTGTTCATTTTCTTTATGGAGGAGGTTGCAAGGGGAGAGGATGGATATGAAGGGATGGGGAAGATGAATGAGATCGGGGTGCATGATGTGAAATTTATGAAGAATCAATTTTAAAGAGAACTAAAAAGAAAAAGATTAGAGACATAGCAATAATGCCTTGAGCAACTCAAAGCAAAAACAAGTTAGACTAACATGCGTTTTCTTTAGTCTGTTTTGTCATAAGCATTTTATAAACATAAATACACATATTAGTTCTTAAACACTCTCAGAAAATTGGTTCCACTGAAGCATAAGTGAGCAGAAGTATTTTAGCCCAAATCCAAAAGCATCCCTGACTTCATCAAACTTTTCTGTGAATCCATCTGACCTGGAATGTAGTTCTTCTGTAAGGGATTAGAGATTTTTTTCAAAGGGAAAAGAAAGGCTGAAGGACACTGTTGTCATGATGACCATTATTTTGCTTTCTATATCCCATGACCTGATCTAGACAGCAATGTCATTAGCACTTGGTTTTCCACGTGGGAATTAGAACAAGTGAGAATAGCTCACATTCACTGACAACATGTGAGACACCAAGCTCCTCGCCTGCATTCCCATTTACTCATCATTGCATATCCATGACAGCGGAACTGTGACCCTTCCCTTTCCGCTGTGAGAAAAAGGTTATACACAGAGTTGACTAGCAAGCCCAACTTGTGAGTGGGAGAGTCAGAACTCAGACTCCAGTGATGCTTCCCCCAGTCTCCCTTCCTACTACTCATGTAAGCTTCCTACTGTGAGAACAGGTCTCCGTGTCTCTCCCAAGCACAGGCAGATGACTTGGTAAATGTCTGATAATGTTAAACTAAGTCAGAGCTGTCAGTAGCCACCAGGAAGACTTCTCAGCAATGGGAGGGAGCTGAAGCCTGAAAGAATCTATAGATAGATGGTCTCCAAGGATTTCATAAACATCTTCATATAGAGTCTATTAGTGACCTAATTAAGATGGTTCAAATATTTAATTATAACATACCAACATTAAAATCAATCCAATCCTTCTGATGTGGAGTGATAATTATAAATAACCATTAAAGGTATACTTTAAATGCATTGAAAAATGCCTACAGGAACATCAAAACAATGCCAGCTCCGTGTATGAGCAATGCAGCTTCTTTAAAGAGATTTTGAGAACCGCCAACATGAAGCCCATGTTGGTTACAAATGTAAAAACTATCCTAGAAAGTATAAACTCATAGATACAGAATGATAGGACCATAATTACTTAGAAGGAATAAAGAGTCTATCCTCCAGATAGGTCGCTGAGTTTGGAGTTGAAGGCCAGGCAGACAGACAATCACAATCTAAAATGTATCCTTGTAGCCTATGCCAGAGATAGAATATAAAGTAACCGAACTATGGCCATAATACAGAATGGTAGTTGTAGAAGATGTCACCATTGTTACTTAAGAGTTTATGGTCTTTCTATCGAAACTTTAGAGGCTATTTCACACTGAAAACAGAGACCAATATGTAGAACAGAAGCGGTGCATGTCTTCTGACCTCAAAATGTGTAATTAGAAAATATGATCTACACGAATATGCGTAAGACATTTGTCATTTGCTCCTTCAGTCTCGCTCTCTCATGCCTGGTTCCTTCTGGGTGTCTGAGAGTCTGACCGCAGTGCACTGCTCCAACCGTGCACCCTGGTCCTGTGAATTTGTCCAATGAAAATCAGCAAAAGATCAGAGATCAATGAAGAAAGAGGTTGGTTCACTGGTTTCTCCATTCTTCTTATTGCTGAGCTGCCTAATGATGGTGGCAGTGCATGGCTCCTGTACTGGGGGGCCTTTTCTTATACCTAGGAGTCTCCAAAGGGACTGGTAATTTCTTCTTCTTCTCCTCCTACCTGTTTCTGACTGCTGCTAGCTCAGAGTGTCTCACCAACTTTGAATAACTCATATTAAACCTGTGAACACCTTTGTAAACAAACAATGCCTGTTCCATTCCTTGTTGCTGAGACAAAATATCAGACAAATGCAACTCAAAGGTAGAAGCATTTATTTATGCTCACAGTTTAGGCATACAGATCTCCATGGCTGGGAAAGTGTGACAACAGAAGAAAGAGGTCACTGGCTACATTATGTCTACAGCCAGGGAGCGGGAAGACGAATGCTGGTACTCAGCAACCTTTATCCTTTGGATTCAATCCAAGACTCCAGATACCAGTCACAGTCAGCATGCATCTTCCTTCTCCAATTATTCTTCTTGAGAATGCCCCCATTGCACACATCAAAAAGTATGTGTTCTCGATAACTCCAAATCAAATCAGGGTGAGAATGAAGCTAACCATTGCACAAATTATGCAAGCCCCAAATAAAATTTCCCCAGCAGTGCTGGGGCTAAAGCTCAGAAGTAGGGTGCTCGTCTTAAAGACAGGCCATACCAGTATTACCCTAAAAATATCCCCTACGGTTCTTATAATAGGAATGGCCCACATCCATCCATGTGTTTGAATGCTTGGCTTCAAGAGAGTGGCACTATCAGGAGCTGTGACCTTGTTGGAGTAGGTGTGTCACTGTGGGGCTGGGCTTTGTGGTCTTCTATTCTTCAGCTATGTGCAGTTGGAGCACAGTTTCCTTCTGATGCCTGAGAATTAAGATGGAGAACTCTCAGCATCTCCAGCCCCGTGTCTGACTGCACACCGCCATGCTTCTGCCCATGGCATTATCATCTAGCCCGTGGTGATAGTGGACTAAACCTCAAAGCTGTAAGCCAGCATGAAGTAAATCTTTTCCTTTATAGGAGTTGCCATGGTCATGGTGTCTCTTCACATCAATAGAAGCCCTAACTAAGACAACTGTATTGAACTTATTTTTTTTGTTTCCTGATTGCCAGCTTATACACAGTGATATCCAAGTTCCTTCATAATCACTATGGAATTCTGCAGAAACACAGATTTGCAGATCCTATCCAATGACTAATGACTGCATCTCTAGGCAGTAAACTAAGGAATCTTTAAGTAACAAACAACCCAAGTAGTTGTGATGCATCCAACCTGGATGTCACCCCCAGACAAACATTTGGGAACCTCCCTTCTTGCTGAGCCCATCAAGTCAAGCCAAAATGTTTGAAAACAAACACTACACCATCAGCTCCACCTCCAAGAATAACACAGCAGTTCTCAGATAAAGCAGTGAGTTCCCCACTGGGGACCTCCAAAAAGGAGGAAAAGAAGCATAAGGTCTGCAGTGGGAAGAGATGCTCCTGAGCACACGAAGTAAATATTCAACTACCCCTTTCACATTTGATTAGGTCTTCAATCGGAAAACACTTTTCAGCCATTTCACAGGAAGCAAAATCCATTTCCACCTCCATCTGGTGCCAAAATTAACAAACCGAAAAACGCCAACCAGCTCAGGCCTGCCCAACTTTAGCTTAGAATGGGCACTGGAGCACCCCGAATGTTTCACCACTGAAAGGAGAAGGCTTGTTTCCTCCTGAACACCAGAGGCTTGGGTAAGTCCTGCAGATAAACATAATCAAGGGTCCAACCTGGTCCAATCTCTGAGGGTCCACTCTCCATTCAGAAGCCGAAGGCATCGGGAGATGGGCTGAGCTGACCATCTGTTCTTCTCTCCAATAATATGTAATTAAGTAATTTATTTATTCAGCACTTGAACCTCCTCCTCCCTCCTCCCATTAGTCAGGGATGATTATGCCAGACCCAGCTGTAGTTAACATATTGCACACTCAGGCAAGCACTGTGCTACAAAGCACTCTGCTAGCCTCCTGGCTATGGCCACCTCTCAGACCCAACCATAGGAGTGCCGGCATGAGACTTGCCGCTCCGCTGGCTCTACTTTCTTCCCCAACGATTAGGCAGCATCCTCCTGCTGTGCATTAAACCATTTACTCTGTGCATTTCATTCATTTGTTCAAAGATTAATTTACCCGCATCCTCTGATCACTTCCACCAGGCCAGCTGACTGGCTGGGCAGCCCTGATGGATTTTTCCCATCTGGTGAATTTTATCTATGATATAAACAAACAGAAATGTACACAGAGTCTGACATACAGCTACAGAGCAAGGAAATTGATTCCACAAGCCTCAGGCAAAACATGGAGCTAAAACTATGACTGCATACAGCATATGTGATGTTTAGCATATTACATATAATGTTTTACACATCACATCTGTTATTGTGACCAGCCCATCAAATATTTTTCTTTCTTCTGATAATGGTTTCTTTCATGTTTGGAAGGAAAACCGTCACGTCTCTCACTCCGTGTCCGTGCAGTTTAAGTGACACTGGTCTGATCTAGCGAGGAGTTTTTACCCTTGGTCATCCCAGGA
The DNA here is from genome assembly GCF_903995435.1 of Acomys russatus. Classification (NCBI taxonomy): domain Eukaryota; kingdom Metazoa; phylum Chordata; class Mammalia; order Rodentia; family Muridae; genus Acomys; species Acomys russatus. Next base: position 22,861,239 of record NC_067161.1, read on the forward strand.
ACTGTAAATTTCAGAAGCTATAGGCTCTTTCCACTTTTGTTGAAGAGACAACATTATATCCAGGATCTGCTGGAAGATTCTTTCCCTTCTAAGCATTAGCTTGTTGAGTGAGAGAACAGATAATGTCTGGGAAATGGAGACACAGTGTCCTGAGAAACCAAGGATCTTGGTGAAGAAACAGGTACTTCCTGTTTTGAGAACTAGTACGTCCCTGTCACTGTGTAAGTCCTTCAGTGCTAGCATTTTGATTTTTGACATTAAGAAATCCTTTTCTTTTTTTTAAGTTTATTTTGCTTTTAATTGTGTGTTTCACTCCTGTTGCCAACAGAGGCTGTAAAGGGGTGTCAAATTCCCTCCAACTGGTGTTACAGGCATGTATGAGCTGCCTAGCATGGGTGCTGGAAACCAAATCAAGGTCTCCTGCAAGAGCAGCATGTGCTCTTAACCACTGAGCCATCTCTCCAGCCTGGAAATATTAACATGAGTTAAATGTGCTAAGACATTCATTGGAACACCACAATAGTCATTTGAGCATGGGCTGAGATAGACTCCCTGGAATTTAGCACATTCCTACAGATCAATCAATCAGTCAACTGGAATATAAACAAATGCAAAGTAAACTACAAAAAAAATCAAAGCAATCACTCCAGAAGCACAGGTAATTGAGACTAGGAAAGAGAAGTTAAGATTGGTATAGTGCAACAAAGTAGCCAGGGCACAGCTTCTCCAAAAATGATGCTACTCAAAGGGGCCAAGGGGAAGAGGAAATCCTGTTCAGATGTTGTAGCCATAGCGTATACTAATGGGCCATCTACAAAAGCCACCGTGACAGAACGAGTAATACACCCAGAAGGATGGCCATATCTTTATCACTATAGTGTTAGACAAAAATACATGAATAAAAGTGCTACCCAATAACATCACTTTATGGATTATGAGAAATGAAAATTGTTTTAATAATAAAGATGAGGCCTCAAAGCAAGAGTTATACAAAGTGGAGAGGTGAGAACAAATAGTAAAGAAAAGGGCCTTGACCACAAAAGCAGAGAACAGAGTAATATACCACAATCTAGGAGATGCCAGTCATCACCAAAATCTAGAATAAGCCAGGATCATACTTCACTGAAAACCTTAAGACAAAACACTCCTGCTGACACCTTGATTCTGAACCCCAGAAACTGATTACCAGGCATCTATCTGTCCTATAGAACTGAGAGAACCGATTTCTCTTGTTTTAAACTGCCAAGCTACCAAGTAGTTTGTGGTAATCTGCGGTAGCAAGTTGCAAGCCAGCTTTGTCTTCTCTGCCGAGCATCTCAAGGAGGGAAAAAGCAACTGAACCCAGAATGTGGAGAAGAAACAACAGTGAAGAGTTGATTTGACATACAAAATTCAACATATCAACAATCATGATATTAATGAAATAAACTATGAAAATGATACGGCCATTTAGAGATACCGAGAAACTGTTAACAAAGTCTACCATTCTCAAGGTGTAGTGGGTGATGTAGTGTCTCTCCACATAAACCTGGCTATGCTGGAACTTCATATATAGACCATGCTGGCCTCAGGATCCACCTGCCTCTTCCTTCTGAGCACTGGGATTAAAGGATTAGGCACTAAACATGGCAAACTTGACCACTGTTTCATGCTGAAACTAAAAGTTACATAGCTGAATTATTTTTCTTAAGATTAACAAAATTAGATAATTAGATAAAGAAGGTAGAAAGAAAACAATAGCTCAAATGATTATAATCAGGAATTAAAGAGAAGTATATTAGTGGCTGGCAGACAAAAATATTATAAGATACACTGTATTTGCTAGAAAGTTAAGGAAATTATATGAAAAGGAGAAATATCTAGAAAAGCACAAGCTACCAATGCTGCTTTTAAAATAAACAGAAGGCCTAGAGAGGTGGCTCAGTGCTTTTGAAGAGGCTCTGAGTTCAGTTCCTAGCACCCATATCAAGCAGTCCACAACCACCTCTAGCCTCAGGGAATGCAACACCCTATTCTTGCTTCCTACTTTCACATGTGCACAAACACACATGCAAGACACCTTATACAAAAATAAATAAAATAAATCTTATAAAAAATGCTTCAAACTGAGTCTTACAACATATTTGAACAGACAGAATGGAGAATTGTTCGCTATACAAAATTCAACTTATTAATGTTCATAATGTTATTGAAATAAACTATGAAGATGATATGTCTATTTAGAGATACTTGGAAACTGTTGACAAAAATCTATCATTTTCAAGATGTGTAAGACAGGTCTCTCTACATAGCACTGGCTGTCCTGAAACTTCATATGTAGACCAGGCTGGCCTCCTGAGTGCTAGGATTAAAGGAGAGGACACTACACATGGTAAATCCAACCATGCTCTCATGCTGAAACATTAACAACCTACAAACAAAAGGAAACATCATCACCATGATGAAAGGCACACACAGAAAGCCTAAAAACAGTATCATATTTAGTGTTAAAACACTTCAATATTTCTCTGAAATGTGATGAGGATGGCCACTCTTACTGTTTCCTTTCTGCATTGTACTGAAGATTCTAGCTAAGTTTCATTACGTAAAAAAGAAGAAGAAAACAACTATATATAAAAAAGGAAAACTCAAATTATATCTGTTCTCAAGCCAGGAGGCTTTAATACCAGCACCCAGGAGGCAGAGGCAGGCAGATATCTGAGAGTTTGAGGCCAGCCTGGTCTACACAGTGAATTCCAGACATGTAGAGCTACATAGCAAGACTCTGTCTCTTTTTGTTCTGTTGACAGTGTCCATTGCCTTACAGAAGCTTTTCAGTTTCTATTTATTCATTGTTGATCTTAGAGCCTGAGCTATTGGTGTTCTGTTCAGGAAGTTGTCTCCTGTGCCAATGAGTTTGAGATTCTTCCCTCACTTTGTCTTCTAACAGATTTAATGTGTCTGGTTTTATACTGCAGTCTTTAACGTATTTGGACTTGAGTTTTGTGCAGGGTGATAAACATGGAGCTATTTCCATTTTTCTTCATGTAGACATCCAGTTAGACCAGCACTATCTGATGAAGATGCTATCTTTTTTCCATTGTATGGTTTTGGATTCTTTGTCAAAAATCAAGTGTTTATAGGTGTGTGGGTTTATTTCTGGGACTTTGATTCTATTCCATTGATCAACCAGCCTATTTCCATGCAGTACCATGCCGGTTTTCTTATTACTTTTGCTTTATAGTACAGCTTGAGATCAGTGATGAAGATTCCTCTGGAAGATCTTTTATTGTACATGATTGTTTTAGTTATTCTGGTTTTTTTGTTTTTCCATATACATTTGAGAATTGACCTATATATGTCTGTGAAGAATTGTGTAGGTATTTAGATAGGTTACATTGAATCTATAGACTGCTTTTGATAATATGGCCATTTTTTACCATATCAATCCTCCTGGTCCCTGAACATGGGAGATCTCTTACAGACTGGGAAAAAATTTTTAGCCAACCCTACATCTGACAAATGGTTAATATCCAAAATATATAAAGAACACAAGAAATTAAACACTGCCAAACCAAATAACTCAATTAAAAAATGGGGGTACAGAGCTAAACAAAGAATTCTCAACAGAAGAATGTTGAATAGCTAAGAAACACTTAAAGAAATGCTCAATGTCCTTAGTCGTCGGGGAAATGCAAATCAAAATGACTATAAGATTCCATCTTACACCTATCAGAATAGCTAAGATCAAAAACTCAAGTGACAGCACATGCTGGCGAGATGTAGAGAAAGGGAAATACTCCTCATTGCTGGTGGAAGTGCAAACTTACACAACCACTTTGGAAATCAATCTGGTACTTTCTCAGGAAATTGGGAATAGTGCTATCTCAAGACAGCTATACTACTCCTGGGCATATACACAAAAGATATTCCACCATACAACAAGGATATTTGCTCAACTATGTTCATAGCAGCCTTATTCATAATAGCCAGAATCTGGAAACAACCTCTATGTCCCTCAACTGAAGAACGGATAAAGATACTTTGGTACATTTACACAGTGGAATACTACTCCACTATTAAAAACAAGGAAATCTTGAAATTTTCAGGCAAATGGATGGAACTAGACATGATCAACCTCAGTGGGGTAACCCAGACCCAGAAAGACATGCATGGTATGTAAGTGGATATTAACCCAACATAGAGACTCCACCCAATGTGGGATCAGGACAGATACTGGGACTCACTGCTGAGAGTGGTATGGAAGAATGGGGGAATGGAAGGATCCAGAGGGTTCAGGAGCCTCACAAGGAGAGCATCAATGCTGGTGGATCTGGACCCAGCCTTGGGGCCTGCACAAACTGTTGTACCAACCAAGGACAATGCATGCAGTAAACCTAGAGCCCCTGTTCAGATCTAGCCATTGGATATCTCATGCTCCACAGTTGTGAGGAGAGCGGTGACTGCCTCTGACATGAACTTTGGTGCCTCAGATTTGATCACTTCTTCTTAGTAGGGAGGCCTGGTGGCACTCAGAGGAAGGGGAAGCAGGCCATCTGTTTAAGAACTGATATGCTATCGCCATATGGTGGGGAAGGGGGTCCACTTCTGTCAAAGGTCTAGGAAAGGGGAAAAGGCCAGAAGAGGGTGGGAGGGTGGGAAAAGGAAGATACAAATGAGGGGGACAACATTCCGTAGGTAGTCTGAATAAATTATAATAAATTAAAATTTAAAAAATAAAATAAAATCAAGCATATGAAAATGAAAAAAAGACCCTGTCTCAAAAAAAAAGAAAAATTATAAATGTTCTCAGATAATCAACCACACAGAAAATTTTAAGGAATTTACTAAGGACTATGTGATGTAATAAGTGAGTAAGAAAGTCTATAAGACACTAAATATACAGACACAGAAAAGGATAATTGTACCTTTTGATATAATTAAATTGAAAGACAGTTATTATACCCACCAACTCAGACATGTTGTGATAGGAAAGCCCAAAATTATATTTATAAATTAGCATTCCTTATGACTGTGTAAGCCTCATCTCTCTTTTTTTATTTTGATAATATCATATATATATACATATGTGAATATATACTGAATTTTAGTAATTTTACCCCCATTGCCCTCTACCATCCCCCTACCTCTCCCTCTGATACACTTCTATTTCCTAAGAAGTCTTTGCTCTGCTTTCTCATCTTGGGCTGTGTGATCCACCTGGTTTACCTAGGTAGGGATGTCTGTGTGAGCAGAGACGGGAAGTTATGTACTGAAGAGTGGACAACTTTTCAGTGACTAAACCACTGAAGAAAGTGACAGTCTTTCCCCCAGACAAAATTAGCTGTCAACAGTCCATGCGGGACCAGGGAGGCCACATGAGGTCTTCCCATCCTGTGCTGAAATGTTGATGGGCTAATCTTGTGCGAGTCTTGTGAAGGTAACCAGAGATGCATTATGTTCAGGAGTGCAGCAACCATGCCGTGGCCAGGAGACATTTTTGCCACACACTTCCAACTCATTGGGCTCTTTTATTCTTTCTGTCACCTCTTTCATCATGTTCCCTGAGCCCTGGATGGACTGAAGCAGATGTGCTATTTAAGACTGAACATACTAATGCTAACTTTCACTTTTTGTGTAAATATAGAGAACTTACTCTAAAATTCATTCAAAAATCCAAGATACACAGAACTGTAAAAAGGAATCTTTATTTGCCCGACTCAGTTGTTGTCTCAGATTATTGCCTCGGTCTGCTAACCTAGGCCTAGTCCTGGAAGCTTCTAGCCTTTGTACAATCCAACCTATAATGTCTCCCTTTCTGTTTAAATTTTACAATAGAAAAAATTATCAAGCCCACAAACTTGAGAGTTCAAATGTCCTTGTGAAGATCCACTCAGCCATTGATGAGATTATCCTCCATAATTGCAGGCCTGATCGTCTGTCCTTCAACAACAGTCCATATCAGCGTCAAGGTTTTCCAGTCTGCTAGTTCGATGAACTATCTGTCCCTCTTCAGCTAATTTGTTAAGCTGCCTCCATGCAGGGCGATCTGCTTGCTGTGTCAGCTGCATTGCTGTCTTCCTGTGTCTCTTCTTTGACTTGTACCTTTCATTTGGAAGCTTCTTTTATTCAGATTGAATCTTTATCAATTTTGATGCAACCCATAGTCTTTCGTCACTTATGGGAATATAGGCAAAACCTCTTCCACAATGTAACATTTTCCCTGAGAGCCATGTTAAAGCATCTTTAAAGCATACAGGCTAATTTTATTCGGTATTTTTTTCCACCATCCAGTGTGTTTCTGCTAATTTTATTCCCCCTTTCTGTTTATCAAGGTATAATTATATCTTCATGAATCCCCATATAAACTGCACACTTAGGCACTCTCATGTAAGTACCACTTGCTAAGCGATTGTACCACTGGAGCTCCTGTTTAGGCACTCTCAGTTCATGCCCAGCTCCATGCCAGTGAGCTGGGCTTCCTTCTAGCGAGCCATATTTCTTATTTTTTCCATTTTTTAAATTTATCATAATTTATTCAGATTACATCCCAATTATTATCCACTCATTTGTATCTTCCAATTCCCTCCCTCCCTCCTTCCCTCCCTCCCTCCCTCCCTCCCTCTTCTTCCCTAGACCTCTGACAGAAGAGGGCCTCTTCCCCCATTGTATGATCACAGTCTATCAGGTCTCCTCAGGATAGCCTGCTTCCCCTTCCTCTGTGGGATGCTGGGCCTCTCTACCAAGGGGAAATGATCAAATCAAGGGCACCAGAGTTCATGGCAGAGGCCGTCCCCGCTCTCCCCACAGCCATGGAAAATGACCTGTCCTTTGTCTAGATCTGAACAGGGGGTCCAGGTTACTGCATGCACTGTCCTTGGTTGGTGCTGTGGTACATTTACAGAATAGAATATGACTCAGCTATTAAAAACAAGGAAAGCTTGGGGATTGCAGGCAAATGGGTGGAACTAGACATGATCATCCTGAGTGAGATAATCCAGACCCAGAAAGACAGGCATGGTACATCCTCACTTATAAGTAGATATTAGTCCAACATAGATGTCCTCTGAGAGACTCCACCCAACGTGGGATCAGAACAGATGCTGGGAATCACTTCTAGACTCTGGGTGAGAATGGTATAGAGCAATGGGGATGGAGGGCCCAGAGGGCTCAGGAGCCCCACAAGGAGATCATCAAGGCCATGGATCTGGTCCCAGGGGGGCCTGCAATCCATATTTCTCACTTTTTATCAATGTATTATCTACCTTGATCCTCAACTTTATTATGTATCATAGGTTCACAGATAAGCATTTTCTGTTTTCTTAGTTCCTCTGTCTCTTGTCGTTCAAACCTTTATATTTCATAGCTAATTTTTCTTGTACAGTTATTTTTTAAACCCTTTTTAGAGGAAAAATATAAGGATTGCAATTGACAGTAGAGAGGGGTTTACACCAGTGGCCATAGTTGCATACACGTCAAACTGACAGTCCAAGATTTAGCCTTTACCTGGTGGCACTCAGAGGAAGGATAGCAGGCTACCAAGAAGAGACTTGATACCCTATGAGCATATACAGGGGGAGGAGGTCCCCCTCAGTCACAGTCATAGGGGAGGGGAGTAAGGGGAAAATGGAAGGGAGGGAGGAATAGGAGGATAAAAGGGATGGGATAACAATTGAGATGTAATATGAATAAATTAATAAAATATTTTTTAAAAGATTTAGCCTTTACATTGACGACTAATTGGAAGATACCAAGACAATTCAGTCTGAAAGGAAAAAATTATGAATAAATTATGTTGAAACAACTGGAATCCAAATGCACAACACTAAAGTTGCACTCTACCTCAGGCCGTATTTTTTAAAATCTCCAAAGGATCAAAGACCTAAGTATAGGAGCTAAATTGTAAACTCTTAAATGAAAACATAGATTTGCTAAGCATGACTTTGGGCTAAGCAACAATTTCTTGGGTAAGACACTAAACTAAAGTAAAAATAAAAAAATATTTGAATCACATATCAACAATAAAGTTTTTTGCATTTCAAAACATATCATTCAAAAAGTAAAAAAGAAAACCCTTGGGATTTGATAATATTTTCACATCACAAATTCAATAAACATTTTTATACACTATATGAAACATACACACACACACACACACACACACACACACACAAGAAACCCCTCTTACAATCCAGTTTCTCCAAACAAGATACACAGTGGCAAGCAAAAAGATTCTCATTAAGGAAAGATTTCCATCAAGAAAATTAAAACCAAAGCGCAATAAGAGAACAACTTACTCAGGTGGCCATGATAAAAGGGGAGCGAACAATAAGAAGAATTTGTGAGGATCTAGAGAAAAGGGAGCCCTCGAGCACTACCAGTGCGGTCACACAATTGAGACGCTGCGTTAGCCAGCTTCCCAAGAAATTAAGTAAGTCCAAGCATGGTGGCTCACACCTGGAATCCCTGCACTCAGTGGATGAAGTAGGTGAAAGCCAGCCAAATTCAAGGCCAGCCCAGGACACATAGCGAACCCTTATATTTAAAACATTAAATGTTACTCAAACCCAAGATAAATGAAAACATATCCACAAATGTATAGTAGATCGCTATTAAAATATTTACATTATTGTTACACATACAAACAAAAATGTACAGTAACATCTATTTCATTTTTATTCAGAATAGACATAAATCTGAATAGCCTAATTTCCATTGACAAATGAATGGACAAATACATCATGTGTAATATATCATGCAATGAAATAGTCTTCGTCTTAAACCATAAAAAGTGAGGTGCCGACACATGTTATAAAATGAGTGGACCTTGAAAATGTTATGCTAAGTTTAAAAGTCTGTCACAAGATCCATATATATTTTTATTCCACGTGTGTGAACTATCCAGAAGATGAAAATGCATAATAGAGAGAGTAGCCCATCGGTTGTCAGGAAAAGAGCAAGAAGTGGGGAATGGAGTGTGCCCGCTCATGAATATGGATTTCTTGCAGAATCTGAGAGTGGTGACGGTTGCACACAGTTGTGAATGAACTTAAAACCAATGAACTGTACGCTTTAAAAGGATAAAATTTATAGCATAAATTACATCTCAATAAAGCTATTAATAAGAAAAATTATAGCCTTCCCCAAATTGCCACCTTTTACTCTGCTTCCTCAATAAATCCCTTTAGCAGAGGATAGAGACAAATGTCAAGAAATGGAAGAGAGTTTCAAAGGACATGAAGATGAAGGAAGTGAAAATAAATATTCCAAGACAAGAAAATTCCAGGGGTAGTTCATAGGGAATAACGTGTGCATGAGATAATTAGAGAATTGAAGAGACAGGTGGACAAAGCATATCCTAAACCATCATCACTACTCAAGGAAACCTCAGGTCTCCAGGGTGAGCTTTATTTTACACTATTATTTTCTTAGAAAATTTGAGCCAGGCAGTGGTGGTGCATGCCTTTAATCCCAGCACTCGGGAGGAAGAGGCAAGCAGATCTCTGTGAGTTTGAGGACAGCCTGGTCTAGAGTGAGTTTGAGGACAGCCTGGTCTAGAGTGAGTTTGAGGACAGCCTGGTCTAGAGTGAGTTCTAGAACAGCAAGGGCTACACAGAGACAGAGTTACCCCGTCTCAGAAAAAAACAAAAAGAAGAATTGGTTAAAATAAATGTATTCCAAAACACATCAGTGTGACATCCTAAAGATACTAAAAAGGAAATAGGTATCGTGTTAGTAATGTGGAGGGTTAAAAATAAAAGATAGATCCAAAAAATTAGAAATCAGAACAGATGGAGTGTTTTATACAATCCTAGAATTTGAAAGACAATTGGGCCCAGGGGGAGGAAGTCCCCCTCAGTCCCAGTCATAGGGGAGGGAACTAAGGGGAAAATGGGAGGGAGGGAGGAATGGGAGGATACAAGGTTTGTGATAACCATTGAGATGTAATATGAATAAATTAATTAAAAAATAGGCCCTGTAAAAAAAATCTCCAGGCAAATCATCATCAAGTGCTTCTTAATTTAATGTACAAGATTAAACATGATTTCAACTATGAGATTTCAACTCTTTCTCTATGTACTCTTTCACAAGACAGTCCCAGCATGCACCCCCTCAAAAAGAGGCAGTAAAGAAAGAACAAAATGAGGGGTGGCATAAAACATACAAAGAGATAAGACCAGAGATTAAAGGACTCAGTGAATCGTAGCAGAGGGGGGCACAGAGGGGAGCATACAGCAGAAACAGAGGAAGACTAGTCAAGGTTACAGAAGGTCAGATCACTCAGGGATAGTTTCCTTATACAGATTTAACACACAAACTATCCAGGGCATCTAAAGACACTGAAAAGATACTGAGATAATTTGTGAAGAACATAGGATTGAAGGGGTGTGTGTGTGTGTGTGTGTGTGTGTGTGTGTGTGTGTGTGTGTGTGTGTGTGTGTGTTTTAAACCTAAGCAACAAAAAATAAATGTGTGATCATTATTAACTCTGGGGGAAGAAGAGAAGAATCCAAGAAAGTGTACCCTTGGGATATAAATGAGAATAGTTCACTGAAGGCCATAATGGAGTAGACAGCCAGCAGAAAATTACTCACACGACAAACTTCGGCTAGTTCTAGCAGGAGAAATAAGAACATGGCTGCTTAGAGGTAGGGATTGAAGTGAAGTGAAGTTCTTTGCCCTCCACAATTGAAACTGCACAGATTACCCACGCAATTGGGAAATAAAGAAGTCATAATACAAAGTCCATGATAGTAACTTCCAAAATAATCAGTTAAATGTAACTTAGAGTGACTTGTCTGCTAGGGCAAAATAGGAAGGGGAGTGGAGAGAATTAGGGGGGGAAATAAAAAGAAATACATGACTTCTCTTTTTTGTTTGTTTGTTTGTTAGTTTGTTTTATGGTTATTTAGTTGTTCACTTTATATCCTGATTGTAGCCCCTTCACTCCTCTCCTCCTGGCTCTACCCTCTCTCCCTTCCCCCACCCTCCCCCCTTGTCCCTCAGAAAAGGGGAGCCCCCTCAACACAACCAATTGCATCAAGTCACATCATAACTGAGCTCATCCTCTTGCAACAGAGTCCATGTCAGAGACAGCCCCCACTCCTCTTACTAGGGGACCCACATGAAACCTGAGCTGCCTATCTACTACATCTGTGTAGGGTGCCTAGGTCCAGTCCATGCATGGTCCTTGGTTGATGCTTCACTCTCTGCAAGCCCCTCTGAGCCCTGGTTAATTGGCTCTGTTGGTCTTCTTGTGGAACCCCTGTCCCCTCCAGGTACTTCTATCCTTTCCCTTACTCTTCTACAAAATTCTCTGAGTTCAGTCCAACATGTGCCTGTGAGTCTCAGTATCTGTTTCAATGCATTGTGGGTTGGGCCTCTCAGAAGACAGCAAAGCTTGGCTCCTGTCTGCAAGCCCAGCAGAGAATGGTTAATAGTGTCCATGGTTAGCTCTCTCCCATGGGGTTGGTCTCAGGTTGGGCCAGACATTAATCTCTGCTCTATTTTTAATCCCTGAACATCCTGAAGACATAGTAAATTTTAGGTCAAAGATTTTGTGAGTGGTTTGGTGTTCCCCTCCCCCAACTAGAAGTCCTGTCTACTTAGAGGGTGTACTCTTCAATCTCCATGACCCTTGATATTAGGGGTCTCAGATAAAGTCACCACCATATATTTCTAGGAGCCTGCTTCATCATAGGTCTCCAGCTTGTCACAAAGATATCCCTGCCCATGGTTTCTCTTCTCTCAGCAAGCGCTCTGTCCTCCCGTCCCTGCTCTCTTATTTCTTTCTGAGCCACCTCTCCTACCTTGTTCCCTCTACTCAACCACTACCTCTGTCTATTCTATTTCCCCTTCTGAGTGAGATTTGAGCATCCTTCCTTGGGTCCTCCTTGTTACTTATCTTCTTAGGGTCTGTGGATTGTAACATGGTTATCCTGTGCTATATGGCTAAAATCCACTTATAAGTAAATACATACCATTGTCTAGGTCTGGGTTACCTCACTCAGGATAATAATTTCTAGTTCCATCCATTTGCTGCAAATTTTAAGACATCCTTGTTTTTAATAGCTGAGTAGTGTAAATGTACCACAGATTTTTTTTTTTATCCATTCTTTGGATGAGACACATCTGGGTTGTTTCCAGAAGATACTATTTTTTTAAAGCACGGAAATCTGGAAACTCAGGACACAGGAACTATCCTGCAGAAGAAAAGTAGTCATGCTTGAAAAGTAGGGCACAACTGTTGGAGAATAGACAACTGAGCATTTGCAGAGTCTTGGAAGACATTTTCTTATGTGGAAATCATGCAGGCTCTGTCCAAGCTACCTTACAAGGAGGAAGCCAAATTTCTAGACATCATACCCTTATATGACACTACTTTCTAAAGTATAGGGAAAGACAATAAAATGAACAGAGTCCTTTGCAGAGGCAGAAGTAGGAATGAAGCCGAGATTGTTGTGGTCATCCTATTTTTTATTATCAAGAGAGAAATAGGAGCTCTAGAAAGCAGTGAAGTAGACAGCTCTTCAGTCTGATGAATGAGACCAGACAACAATAAATGTAAAGAACCAAGACCAAAACCAAAAGGCTACCCTTGTTGTCTCCGACAGCAGCGGCCTCGTTTTACTCACAGTGGACAAGGGGTAGATAATACCAAAATTATCCATGATTATGTGTCATGTCATTTGTAAGTGCACTGGTGTAGAATATTCAGAAAACAGCTTATAGTTTAGGACACTGTTTAGATGACAACCCAGAAAGTGATTGTGCTGCTGTCATGAGGTTTCAGAACAATCTACCAAATAGGATATGGAAGCTACTAAGCATCATTATTCATCATCCTTCTCCAGTAGCCAGAGAACATGCTCTTATCAGAAAATCACCCATAAACATTTTGCATACAAGTAAAACTAGTAATTACATTTTTTTACAATCTTGACAGGCAGTGTTTTCCATCAGTCAGAGTTACACTTGCTTAATGGAAAAGATCTGCAGTTATTGAAAATTATTCTTTATTATAGCAGATATGATTTCACACTGAGACTCAAACTCTGCCACAGAACCATTTTAACTTTCGAGTTTATTATTATTAAATTGCTGCAACACAAAATTTTAAAAAACCTGTAATGTCTCATATTGTTCAGTTATAAGTTCTTTTGTTAAGAAACCTTGACTTTAAAAAAAAGAAAGAAAGAAATGTTGACTTAGCTAGGACTGCCAAGAGGTGTCCACTTAAGAGGCCATCTATAGGATTCTCCTTCAGTCTAGCCTCCTGGGTCTCCTAAAGTTTCCCAGCCACTCAGATATCAGGAACTCAAGCACTAATTACAGATGAGGTCCAGCTAGAGAAAACTGCCTAAGACAGCTGTGTCGCCACAGACTGGTGAAAGCTAATTCACCTCATAAAATTTGTTTCTCCACTTTGGGCAAAAAAAAAAAAAAAAGAGGAATAATTTTATTTCTCAACAGAAAATTGGGAAAATGAATGTGGCAGTATGATTGGCTGATTTTTTTTTACCAATTCAGACATTCGACATAATCATAAATTTAATGTGCTTCTGAGTGACCATTGTGTACAATAAAAGGGACAGTGGAGGAGAAAACACTGGAAGTCTCTCTTTACAGAGTTTAGAAGCTAAAAGAGAGAAGAATTGTCAAAGAATAGCTCAGCAGAAGAACCATGAAATAGGTGAATGAACTAAGATGGCAGATGATTTGGCAAGTATCACTGTGGCTATTTGAATAAACATCCATAGCCCTTTTCCTTCCCCTTCCCTTCCATCTATAGACTGCTGCTGGCTAGTGAGGTGAAGGCTTAAGTGAGGGCTTCACTTAAAGTGCAGAAAGTACACAGCAGTCTTCACAGATGCATGTGCCACACCCTCAGCCATGCCCTCTACAAAGAAAAAGAGCAGCCAGTACTGCTGTGTTCAGATGGGGCATCACGGCGGGCTGCGGAATAGCATCTAAAAGTCTGCACCTAGAATCTGAATATGTTTGGGGAAAGGGAGGGGAGACAAATTTTTAAGAAGCATCTTATTTTTCTAGTGGGACTCACGCTTCATCTCCAACACAAATGTGCTATTAGGTGAATCTGAAATAACTGATACAAATCTCTCCACTGAGCCAGTGGGAAATTCCAACCTTTATAAGTGCTAAACCAGCAACCCTTTAGAAAACAGAATCTATCTTTTTGAGCTGTTTCTGGGGAATTGCATTTAAAGCATTCTGAAAACAAAAATGTTTCCTTATATTTCCAAGATCTGTTGTGCAAGCTTGATACAAGGCTACCCAGGACAGACATTGTCAAGGCTCAAAATGTTTTCAAAATTATATTCACAGTTAAAATGTTTTCCCCAATACGGCATTTGAAAATCAAAATCAAAAACAGTCTTTGAGGAGAATTTAGAGAAAAAAAGAAGAAGAAGAAAAAAGTACTTCCTAATTTTTAGTCCCTATGAAATGTGTAAAGGAATCTATTTTTGCTACCAACATTCCTATCATTTAATAACATGACAGTCTCTTTCTGAAGAATGTCTTTGGGAGATTTGCATTTAGAAGAACTTGGCATGTTTTGATTGACCACACTAAGCTACAAGGTGACATGTCCTGATTGATTTCAGACAGGAAAGGGAAACCCTATGCTAAATGTTTCTGTGTTCTGGGTGAGAAGAATGATTATTGGTCAAGTCCTAGGGGTTTTCAAATTGCTTAAGCACCCAAGACTCACTTTCTAGTTAAACCTTTGAGCCATGCCTCTGATGATTAATTCAGCTTTCCATCTGACTTGGAATAAGAAGTCAAGGGCAAAATCTAGACTTAAATCCTTTGAGCTTCTGTTTTGACAAAACTACCCAAACATGAGATATAAACAATGGAAGGAAGGAAGAATTTATCCATGAGAATTTTATACACTAAAATGCATGCACTAGAAACCTAAGAAAGAATGTAACAAAAGAGTTAAGATGCTTATGTGCGATGTTTCCAATTTCTTTTTAAAGGCACTTAGTGCTATGAATTTTCCTCTTAGCACTGCTTTCAATGTATCCCACAAATTTGGGTATGTTGTTCCTTCATTTTCATTGAATTTCAGAAACTCCTTGATTTCTTTCTTTATTTCTTCACTGACTCAGGTGTCATTTAGCAGAGAGTTGTTTAGTTTCCAGTTTCCACGTACGTGTAGACTTTTTGTTATTTCTGTTGTTGTTGAATTGCAGCCTAAGAGCATGGTGATCTGATAGGATACAAGGTATTATTTCAATCCTCTTGTATCTATTGAGGCTTGCTTTGTGACCTACGATATGATCAATTTTGGAGAAGGCTCCATGGGGTGCAGAGAAGAAGGTATATTCTTTCTTGTTTGGGTGAAAGGTTCTATAGATATCTGTTAGATCCCTTTGACCCATGGCATTGGTTAATGATGTTATTTCTCGGCTTAGTTTCTGTTTCAATGACTTATCCTTCAGTGAGAGTGGGGTGTTGAAGTCTCCCACTATTGTTGTGTGGGGATCAATGTGTGGTTTAAGCTTTTTTAGCAGATCTGTTACAAATGTGGGAGCCCTTGTGTTGGGAACAGTCATAGGGGAGGGGAATAAGGGGAAAATGGGAGGGAGGAAAGAATGGGAGGATACAAGGGATGGGATAACCATTGAGATGTAACAAGAATAAATTTAAAATAAAACTTTTTTTTAAAAAAAGGTTGAGAATAGTTGAGTAGATTTCTTCTGCTTGCAGGCCATGATGAACTGAACATTTGTGTCATTCTCCACTCCAAATTCACATGGAAAAGACCCAGCCCTCATTGGGAAGGAAGACCTGTAAAAGTGTTCTTTGGAAAGTAATTGAAACAATACATGAGGTTGACATTCAGTGTAGAGGACTTACCAAGCATGTGTAAGAGCCCAGATTTAATTTCCAGTACCACACAATTAATTAATTAATTAATCAAGTGATTAATTGAGTAATTACATAATAAGGGAGCTAAGTTAGATGAGGCTCCTTTGATAGGACCTTATGATAGCATTAATTGTCCAGATGAGAATACCAGGGAATCTCTCTCTTCCCCTGCTCTTTCTCCTGCTCCTGTTTCCCCCTTTTCTCTGCTCCTGTCTCCCAAACACAGGCACAATTCTCCGTTAGCTTGAGCTATGCCTTCTGACACCTTGAAACTGAACATCTTTGACCAAGCCTCCTAAAAGAGATCTTCATCCTTTTTCAGTTTCTTCATTAAAATGAGAAGACAAGCCATCCACCAAATACACACTGTCCTTGGTCAGGAAGCCCCTGGTGTGCAGAAACTACAGCCATTGGAAGAGAGAGCGATCTTCCTCCCTGGATTCTCCGGTACACAGTTCAGAACCCCTCAGAACCAGTTATCACTTCAAAACTGCTGAGGACAAACAGGCACGCCTGCCCCAAGAACTATAAAGAATGCTACCTAGCCCCATGCTGTGAGTTACTGTTGTCATAATTATTCCTAATCAATTTTAATCAGGAAACAACACACCCATTTAAATAAATCAAAATAAAATCCCCAGGAAGAGAACCAAAGTCTGATTCCCAGAAAATCTGAAGATTTCAGCCTTTACAAAGTCTAATTCTGCCAAAATTTAATATATTTTACATTTAATTTTGCTCTGATTTCTGACTAAATTTCCTGGGTACCAATGGCATATAAAAAACCATTAACTCTGTGGAGGCAATTGTTAGTTTTTGTAATAAAAAATGCATACTGCTTATACCATTATTGCTTAGGAAATTAAGGAATGCAGTACCTAATACCCTGTGCATGGAATACTGTAGCAAACCACTTAACTTGCAATAATAGAGTATTGACTGGGCACAGTGATATGTGAGACTCAGTCGCAGCCAGACTAAGCCACCATCACACTGTGCTCGATAGAGCGATAGAGCCACCCTCACAATACATTCATTCCACCTCAGCCGAAGAATTCCAAACAGATTAGCTAGGAAAAGACCTGAGGATCTCCAGCTGCAAAATATACACCCATTTCCTTTTGTTTTTGAAGACCTGGTTTAAATGCTTATTTTTAATCCCATATGAAAATAATCTTTAGAACTCAGTAATACTATGCATTGTCTTAGACTATATCTACATTAATAAGAGGTATTTCCAGGACTAATCTCGTGTTGAACCTTTAAAACAACCATCCTTGTAAAAAGCTTAAGCTATAGTGTTTGCAGGTCTGGAAAGTATGGCAAACCAAATCTAAGAGATTTAAAAAGATCCTCCAAGTGAGATGTATGTGTGGGGAGGGGATTGCACAGTGACAGGACATGATACAGTATCCCTTAGTCCCTGTCACTGTTCTTTGATGGACATTGTAACACTCAGAAAGAACTATTCCCTTTGTTCTTTAACTAAAGCATATTAGAATTAGATACAGGCTGGTGAGATGCCTCAGACCTTAAGAGTACTGGCTATTCACTCAGAGGACCATGGTTCCCTTACCAACATCTGCATGGTAGCTCACAAACTTCTGTAATTCCAGTTCCAGGGAATCCAACACCTTCTCTGGCCTCTTTGAGAACCAGGCACATGTATGGTGCACAGATTTATATGCAGGCAAAACACTCACATACCTAATAATTTTGAATAAAAAGAGTTAATAGAGAAACTCTAAGTAGTTACATCAGAAGAGCTCAAGGAAAAAAGAAGAAACAATACTCTGGAAAACACACCTAATCCAGACCACTGGAAGAAAAGCCTATGTAAACATAACTCTACCACAACAGATAGCTAGCATGTCCTTAAAATACTCCTTCTGGGTTTCTGTAGTTGATATTACTCTATTGACTTCAACCTTGTCTATCTGCCAGTAATTATAAAATTATGAAGCTTGGTAATATGTTGAAGGGTAACTCTTCATGAGTCTCAAAATTCTGCAAGTCGTTGGCAGCGGGGGGAGGGGGCAGAGACATTGGTAGATAACCTTCTGAGGTATCATCAAAAATGACATCCTGGAAGGACAGAGATACTGGCCTTCTGGAGTAAAGAGTAAACTTGTTTCCTAGCTGGTGTGTGAAAGGTAACATCTCTCTCTGAAGCAAAGGTTAAGGTTCCCTGAGCTTGAACAACCTCTACCACAACACAAAGCCATCACCTGTAAAATACTCGCGGTAGCGCTCCTCGGAAGCCATCGTGAGCCTATGGTGGCAGGGGAATTAATGTGAAGTTCATGCTGCCCGATGAGTCATAAATGATCAACCCCTTTGTCCCAGACAAGGGAATCTCAGGTCTTCTGCCAACATGTGTGAAACTGTCACCAGGCAACCTGTTAGCTTGTAACTAAAATAAAATTTCAACCCTCAGCATTCGAAACATCATTCTCCAGGCACTGCAGTAACATACTTTATCTAACCAACTCATTCTTCTTTCATAGGAAAGGTGAATTGCTTGACTCCTGAGTTTTGATGACTCTAAGTTAGAGGCATTTGAAATGTTTCTCTGTCACACATGCTCCTAAACTGTCATATCAGCTACTGCTCCCAAGCAAAATTGCATATTCTCCTCTCTTTATTCCCAGAATCCCTTGAGCACCAGCCTATCAAGCTGCTCCAGGAATGCCAGTAGCCATGGAAAGCAGTGTCTGTGGATAGTGCTCCAATCTTCAATTCACTGTGAACTCTGACATGAAGGACTTGGAACTAGTCTGAGAGGAAAAGAAAAGAAGGCCCAGTTCCGCCTTGTAATGCATTTATAACCAAGCTTGTCCCTCCAGTTCAAACTGAAGACACAAGTTTTTATATCAGAGATTACAGACAGATTATGAGTGAGACATATCCAATCTGGACTGTTTAGTAGTAAGGATAAACTCATAAAACATCCCCTTAATTATCCTATTTTTTAAAAATCTATGTTTAAAAGAATATCTACAAACCAGAAAACAAAGAGCTAGTGTTCTTGTTCTTTCTCTCCCTCTCTCTCTCTCTCTCTCTCTTTCTCACACACACACACACACACACACACACATGCACACACACACACATGCACACACATACATACACACACACTTACACACACAGAAAACAAGTCGAATAAATATATTAGGAAAAACAGTGAGAAAAGAGAAAAAATAAATGCCATGGACTTTAAAGGCATGAGACAGATGTGACTAGATACTGATCCAGCTCCTGGCAGAAAGGGCGAGAGTGTCAAGGTTGCTATCAGCCTTGAACCTGTCTGTCTAGGGCAATGATTCTTTGAAAATGGTTCCCAGGCTTTGAAACTGGTCACGCTTCTACCCAGGTGGCAAGACCCACTTGTATATCCAAATATGCAAACTGGTAATTATGGAAATCAGTACGTGTAAAACATGGGTGGAATGGATTGATTGCTCAACATGAAGCAATCTAAAAGCTGAGTTTTGCTCTCCCTTGTTTTTCTGTTTTCCTCCTCTAAAAAAGAAGAAGACACAGAGATGAGGGGAACCAGGAAACCATCTGGGTCACAGTGGCTCCAAGTTTCACATTCAGGCCTGCCATCCAAGTGAGGATTTAGAAGCACTTCTCTTAAACCAATAACTGAGTGGTGTGTGCCAATTTCTCCCAGAACTTGGCTTTTCTCTGCAAGTCATTCCACTGCCTTTATCCTTTTTGTCCTTCATAGTGAAGATAAGAGAAAATGATGAATTGTACATAGTCACCAGGGATATTAGGGGGGTAATGGATGCAAAATGAATTGGATACAACAGAAAGAGGGGGTAGGGTAGGCTTTTCAAGACACTGGAGCTTCTGAGAAAAGCATACACTTTACAAATTAAAAAAAAAAAAAAAAACTAAGTAACATTTAGAAAGCTTAACACGTTGGCCTAAAAAATAACAGTGATTAAATTGTTTTACTAGCCTAGAAATTGGTAGTTATGCCTATATTTACAAGAAACTGATATTTATAAAATATAGACAGGGCCAACTTCTTCATAAAATTATTAATAAAAAATAAGAAGAAAGAACTATGTTAGTTCAAGAGAACAAAGTAACAATGGATGCTTTGTTTTCTTGACTGGAGTTTCTCAGAGTGGTGTTATCATTGCTCAGGCCTCTGAATCTTTCAGCTGCCAAAGAAATATCATTTCCACAGGTATAAGTTTGGTCCAAATTTTTTCGCTGAAATAATATTCTGATTAGGCACCATCTAAAAGGAAATTGTCCCCTGGACACATGATCCTGAAAGAGGAGTTTTGGGGGGAAAAACTGTCTCATCTTCGTGAAACAAGTTCTCAAAGCTGCATCAACTCCCTGAACGTGAAAGTAAATTTAAGCAACTGTGAGAGGGTTCAACGCTCTGAGGGACCGCATATATCTCATGGTCAACATCATGGGTTCGGGGGAGGCAAGTCACCAAGCATAAGGTTTGAACTGCACAGCTTCTAGGAGTCTATTAAAGCAAAGTAGGAAAGAGGCATTCCAACTGTCCACAATTCTACCAAATCAAACACTCAAATGATCCAAGAAGAACTGGGAGTCCAGTTAGCTTTCTGCTGGAGAAGACCACCTTGTAACCCAGTGAGCTCATGCCTTACTTGGCAATAAAGGTTTGGATCCATGGGCTGGGCATCCAGGTGACCCCCATTTCTGTGTAAATGCTTCAGCTGGTGCCAAGGGCTGCATGCAGCTTGGAACTGGTAAGGAGGAGATTAAACTGAAGGCATGAACACCTGCCTCAAAGCCTGTGGGGAGCTCTAGCCATTCTGACAGGCCGTTGGTGGTAATTGTCTTGTCTCATCCAATAAACCGGCTATTCCAACACTGAGAGGTTGATGCCTCCTGTCAGTTGACCATAATTCCAATCACCTCCATCACACATATATGTTTTATTTGCATCACACCTGTACCGCCACAGAGCAGGAGAGACCAATTAAACTATGATTAGCACATATGCTGCCCAAATCTGACAAATGACTGTTCTCAATGAAACCAAAGAACTGTGTAGAGAAAGCCATATAGGTGTTGGAGGATGGGGCATGGTGACATTGAAAATATGAGATGCATGAAAGCAGATTTAAAAGAACTAGGTTTTATTGTCTGTATATTCAATTGCTACTGATAGATGAGGGACGTTGATAGTACATTTTCAGACAAGGGGGAATGTTTTGTTTTAAACAGTCACTAGTACATGAAGTAGCAAAGGGATAGATGGGATCATGTGCCTTGACTCAACTAAGTTTAGACTACAAGGATATCTGGACATTAGCATCTGGAAGAAACATCATCTGGGCTATTGAAACTCAAGCACAAATACAGACAAGGTCATTGCAATGCATCATCTCAACTTGTCTCTGTGTCTATATTAGTTAGGACCATGCCAGCTGCTCTTAAAAATAAAACTTGTATCCAGTAACAACAGGCCTAGTAATCAGGCCCTATTCCTCCATGTGGACATTGAGGAGATATGCAGAAGCCTCCCATCTGTGTTTCTGTCAATTCTTATACTCCTAAAGTCTTCTTTGTCCAGGTAACAGGGGAAAAGATAGTACAACAGCTATTGACTTCTATTCTTCTTGTTTGGGAGGAGGAAAGAACTCAGAGGCCACATTCCTCTGTGAGGCAGCTAATGTTACAAGGGGCCACACAGACATTATTTATAGTGGTATAGCTACTTGTAAGGTATCCATGCTTCTGTAAATAACCCCTACTCATGCTCCTATTATCAACTCTAATGAAACTCAATCTCACACACACACACACACACACAAATACATGAAAGTAGAAGAATAATGGGATTGGTGTGTATGGGAAAGAGATAAGGGTGAGTAATGGGGATTGAACATAATCAAAATACATCATGTACATGTTTGAAATATCATAGTGAGCCCTACTATAATAAAATTTATTTTAAAAGAAAGAGATTTGCTTCTTAAAACTCATATCAAGTAAATAATATTCCGGCCCCTTTAAAAGAATGGCCAGGGACATAGCCACACCTAGATGGAAAGAAAATCTGTCTATGTTCTGCCAAAGGTGACCTTACATTGTGGAAATAGCAGCCTTAAATTTGGTGGACAGTCTCTTCTATACTGAAATATTCTCTTGTAGTGAAAGTGGCTACCCAGGAGTTGCTTTGAGATGCCAATCATTTCAGCTTGTTCTTTCCTGTTGACTTGGATTATTATGTCACATTGCCCTGCTTCCCCATCACTAGTAATTTCATGTGATTGTTCTTCAAGCTGCTGGAGGAAATCTGACCAGATAATGAAGACATTTCATAATGTACTGTTGGGAGAAGAAATAGGACACGATCACCTTTCTGCTAAAGAAAGAGAGTGTTGCCATTTACAGCCTCCCCTTCAGCTTTGGTCCTAGTTCTATAACACTGGTTGATGTCTGATTCTGTCACAGAAACTTGGAATTCAGCCCCCACATAAAAAGCTGGGTATGGCTGCATGCATGCTGAGGAAGGCAGAGACAAGAGGGATGCTGAGACTTGCTGGTAGCCAACTTAGCTCTAATTTCACAGAAGGATGGCTTCAAAAGAATAAGATGGAGAAAGACACCAAGCAGAGCACTCAGCATCTTCCTCTGGCCTCCATGCTTGCATGCATGTACACAGGTATCCATATTGGCACACACGAGTAAACCACACACACATGCACAGAATAAAAGACTTGTCTGATAGACACCAGGTAGAAGTTTCTGTGATTCAAGTAGGGAAAATAAAGTGAAGTGACATTCATTCTAGTGGGGGAGGGGGGATTCAAAAATTCCCAGAGTCTATTCAAAGGGAAATCTGATAACGCTTGCTTTCACAAAATATAATATCTGTATCATAAAACTGAGTTTGTGAGATCCAGCTTTTGTCCAGATTAGTAATTCATTAAAGATCCAGGCTGGAGTTTCAACTTGTAAAATGCATGATGGAAAGCTCAGTTGATTATGGAGTCTTATTTCCTAGTCAGCATCCACCAAAAGCAGCAACTGAAAGTGCCTCCGCCGCACAGTTCTGCTGACTTATGATCCCCACTTTGCCAATGCTCATCTGCTCCTAGGCACAGCTGTTTTCAAATGGAACAGTGCTTTATGCAGACAGTGCCAGCCTGCCTGGCCTCAGAGCAAGAGAAGAGGATTTGGGCATTCGTTATTTTATAGTTGGAGCCAAGATTCTGGGCCATCACCTGCAAATTCAGTTTCCCGTGAACTGCTCCTCGCTGAAATGCACAACCGACAACAGCAAGCCGGTCTTAAAGAAACGCTATGACAACCCAACTCTCTAGGTCTTTGATGACTTCTTTGAGCCTGTCAGAAAGATTAACAAAATGAAGGATAATGAAGAAGACTGTGGTATGTACAGTACTTTTGCCACCTTTGCCCAGGCTGGAAGAGAAAAACTACACCCAAGTTGACAATTACAGGATTTGAATCTATGTGGGTTGGTTATAGCTGTCTTGTTCTAGAGTTCAGCAATGCAGGGCAAATGGTTTAAGTATTTGGATTTTCTTTTATGCAGAAGACAGAAAGGGGTGTCTGATTCCATGGACTTGGAGCTACAGGTGGTTGTGAGCTGTCCAATGTGGATGCCAGGAACTGAACTTAGACCCTCTGCAAAACCAGCAAGTTGTCTTAGCCACTGAGCCATCACTCCAGACCCAGAGTATATTTTTTAAAATAACTATGTAGTCATAGTGAATTGACTCTGTAGAATACTTGGAACATAATGCAATAGCAGGGCCAGTGATATAGGCATTAATGAGAGTAAGGCCTGTCTGTGAAAGGTCGCATGCCCCATAGGACTTAGCAGTGTTTCACAGTATCTCTTCTTGATGGACAGCAACTGCTACAGTTCTACATCCCTCTGGACTTTCTAAAGCTAGGATTTGATACCAAAAGCCAGGTATAAGTTGTGTTTCAAAGCCATGGCTCTGGAAGGCGTACACCTTTGTTTACTATGCACTATTACCACTTACCATATACCAGAAAGCTATTCTATTGTATGTTATCTCTTAAGCCTACTTCACCAAAGGACAAAATTTTAAAACATAAATGTGCACGTGTGTGTGCAAGCACGTGTGTGTACATGTGTGCGTGCACCACACGTGTGGTGGGTAGAGGACAATCCTAGGTATCATCCTTGAGAACACTCTCTGGTTTCTTCAAGAGAGAGCCTCCAATCATCTTGGAGCTCTGCAGTTGTGTAGGTTGGATGGCTACTGGCCTCCAGGGCCCCATCTGTTTCCACTGTACCAACACTGGACTCACAGGTGCTACTACACTCGCATTTTGTGCATTGGGCTCTGGGATTCGAACTCAGGTCCCATGTGCTTCTGAGGCAAGCACTTTACTGACTAAACTTCTTATGCCACCCCCACTTCTTCTTTTAAAGAGAGTTTTAAATTGTGTGTGTGAGCGCGTGCACATGTGCACACTTACGAGTACGCACGCACACCTGCATTTGAACATTCGTATTAGTTAGTGTGTGTGCATGTGGAGGCCAGAGGTTGAAGTTGGGTGTCTGCTTTCAATTGCTTTCTTTATGAGGTGGGCTTTCTCCCTGATCCTGAAAGGGATTGATTTGATTGGCCTGGCTGTTCATTGAGCTTCATGGATCCTCATGTCTCTGGTCCAGACCCATGTCAGCACTGGAATTGTAGGCTCACAGTACTGAGATCCACTTTTTATATGGATTACATAAATACAAACTCAGCTTTTTTGTTTGTTTGTTTGTTTGTTTACATGGAAGACACTTTACAAACTGTGCTGTCTCCCCAGCAAAATATACACCCTTTGAAAGTTAGTAGGGCTTGGATGTGACACTAAGCATTGGGTTATTTCTATTTGTCTTCATTTCCCAAAATATGTTTATAATATAAGCATATATTATTACTGTACTAGAAATACAATTTCATACGTTATACAATATACCTAAGAGGATTAAAGTAACAGTTTTAATGGAGTGATTCTCGGTGGATCCAAACAATAGTTAGAGCCAAACAATTTTCCTCTAGATATTAAAAATATAACCAAATTTAGTTTAAAATACAGTTAATAAGCTTAATTTTAAATACAGGTGTAGTGTAAAATAATTAAAATATACAGTCCACTTCACATGCCCCATACAGTTATTTGATTTCATTCCTTCAGACCTTCACAGTCTGCTGGCTGGCTCCTTCAAAGAGCCAGATAACCTTCTGAATCAGATTCCATGCTGTTACCAAGATATGTTCCTCTTTGGTTTGCCACAGACCGTCCCTCTCCTGGAATGTTCTTAAACAAGTTATCGAACCACAGAAAGGACATTGCTTTCCAAGCTGTAGTCTAATCCAAGAGCCCTGTTGGGATTCTTGGCTCATTCTCTCGAAGCCGGACACAAAACCAGCAGACAGGGGCAGTCCCACTTTGTGATGGCTCCCTGGGCAGAGAGTACATCAGCCAGCCCACTTATTAAGGAAGTTCTTAGAAATAAAAACCCCACGGCACAAGACTGACAGTAACTCCAAACAAACTGAGAAGCCCTCAGCTCCAGGCAGACAAGAGAGAAGGCCAAAGACAGCAGAACCCCCAGACAAAGTCAAGTTTCCGGTACAGTGGGAATATTCCACAAAACTGGGAGGTTACCAGTAAGAAAATCAATGAAGTACTAGAGGACAACTGGTTTGCTCTCCATGTTCAAAGCAATTGCAATATATTTTTAAAGGCAAAGCTTAAATGTATGCCTGTAAATAAAGTGAGAGATAGTCCCCAAAGGCAATTTGCATGGGTACTGGAACATGGCAAAGGTTACGTGAGACTCCTAGCTTCCCACAGTCAGTTCCTGAATTCACGGCATAGAAACCTACACAGATGAGCCCACCTCTGACAATTTGTAGGAGAGTATTTTCCCAAAGTTTAAGTGAATGGAGAAGACACGCCCTGCAGCTGTATGGCACCATTTTATGAGATATAGTCCTCAAGAAATCTAAAAGGAGAAAGCCCTCACTGAGGGCTAGATTTCATAGTACCAAAAAGTATCATGCAAGCCTGTAAAGGGAGAAGAGCAAACAATAGTCCTACCCAGCTCTGATGCCTATGAACTCACAACAGCAACCAGGATGCCACAGTGACCCTAAGGGTGCAATAGTGACACTCACGTTCTGGTGGTAACCAACAGCTCTCCAATTGGACTCAAGGCCTGCTCAACAAGAGAAAGCGTATGTCTGCAACTAAAAACCTAGACAGCTACCCACAGATAGTGAAGTAGTAGATCTTGGAGAAAAAACTACAGCCACAGACTTTGCCAGACCAATATAATTCCTCTCTGCATTCTGAATATTTATCTTAGACTCACAGAGAAGTGCAGTTTTGCACCTCAACAAAGTAACTTCTCCTTCTAACAGACAAAGACCATTACATAAAACTATGACTGATCAAACTGCAGGAACATGTGATTATGTGGCACGCACCTCCAACTGATTCATCTATAACACAAATTCCTATATCTATAGACCAGAAAACTTCACAAAAGAAGGGACAAAAAGAACGTAAGATCCAATGTTGGACGTGGTGGCACATGCATGTAATCCTAGCACTCGGGAGGCAGAGGCAGGCAGATCTCTGTGAGTTCAAGGCCAGCCTGGTCTACAAAGCGAGTCCAGGACAGCCAAGACTACACAGAGAAACTCTGTCTTGGAAAAAAAAAAAAAGAAATGGAAGATGCAGGGGAACAGGAGTTTTGCTGTGAGATTATGTCTCCTGGAAATGTCAAGGAAGCTGCACCTACCTACAAAGCCTCTGTAACATCGCTCCCTAAACAAGGATGACGACAACAACACACATGCTAACCCAGAAAGGAGAAATCTCATGGGTCCCTAACCCCAGACAAGAACAACAGGCAACTAAGGAATGCCAAGGATAAGAGAAAATAGTCTTCCCAGTGGAAAGTCCCCCAACTGGTTTATCCAACACCAAGTTGTCAGTCCGGAAGTCATACACATACAAATAAAATCATACAAACGGAGAGAAATTATGTTTATGTATTTATATCAACAATTAAAGAAGAAGAGGCCAAGAGGCCATGCATGAGAAAGTGAGAGGAGAGTACACCAGTAAAGTTGGAGAGAAGAAAGACAAAGGGGAAATGACATAATCATATTTTAATTTCAGAAAACTAGTTTTAAAGGAGAAAGGAAGTGAAGGAGCAACTGTGAGTGCAATGTGAACTGCTCCCTCACACTCCTAATACCATGCCTTCCCTGACACAACGGGCTGTAACCTCAAACTGCAACCCAAACCACTCACGGTGTTTTTGCTGGAATTGTGTTACAACAATGAGAACAGCACCTAATGCAGGCAGGAGTGCAAACGTGACAGGATGAACAGTAGCTGGCAGACACAGCCATAGCCACTTGGTCTTGTTGGGGCAGTGGCTGATTTTGTTGCACATGACAAAATAGTTGTAACAGAGGCTAAGGAAGTATAAAGCCAAAAGCATTGATTTCTGATCCAGCTACAGAAAATGTTTTCCAAATCCTGGCTAAGAATTTTTAAAGAATGATGACATATGTGTTGATGATGACAGGAAGCAAGTAAAATCTCAGGCATTGCCAGTTGGGGTGTAGATTGTCAAAAGCACGCTTCAGAACTATTTGACAGTTACTAATAAAGTTAAATGATATTTCCCTATTTATCCAGAAAGCCCATATATACATCTATTTCTAAATTACATATGTATATATCCCAACAAAAACACGTGCAAGCAGTTATATTCATCATAACAAAGAGTAAGCAAATTGTTCTATATTCATATAATGAAAAAAAATTAAAAATACGAAAGAACAAACTTCCATCATCTGCACCACCTGAATGGAATTCTAAACCATACTGATAAATAATGACAGACAGAAAAGAGGAATTAGAATGTGGTTTTACTTATAAGAAGGTCTAAAAACATTTTTAAAAATTAGTTTACAACAATAAAAATATAAAAATTGTGGCTGTTTTGAAGTATGTGTATATACTGTGGAGAGCATGAGGAAGACTCCCGGGTGAGCAAATACTCTGTAACTCAACAGTGATGCTGATTACAGAGGAAAGCATATCTTCAAAATCTCATCCAACTGTGTGCTTAAATAGTAGTCTTGTATTGTAACTACATGAAACTGTTTTAAAAGAAGAGGTGGGACATGAATAGCTCAGTCAGTAAAGTGCTTGCCTCAGAAGCACGTGGGACCTGAGTTCGAATCCCAGAGGCCATGAACAAATGCAGGTGTAGTAGCACCTGTGAGTCCAGGATTGGTAAAGTGGAAACAGATGGGGCCCTGGAGGTCAGTAGCCTTCCAGCCTACACAACTGCAGAGCTCCAAGCCAATGGGAGGCTCTCTCTTAAAGAAACCAGAGAGTGTTCTCAAAGATGATACCTAAGATTGTTCTCTACCCAACACACACACACACACACACACACACGTATTCTTTTAAAAAGGAGTTGGGGGGCAGTCAACAAGATGACTCAATAGGTAAAGGTACTCATCCTGCAAGGCTGACAACCTGAGTTCAAACTCCGAACTCACAGTGGAAAAAAAGAAATAGCTCCTGAAATTTATCCTCGGAGCTCCACATACACACTGTAGCTCACATTTATACCCACCCCACACATATGATAACAAATACCTTTTTTAAAGCACAGGTAGCCAGGCATGGTAATGCACACCTTTAATCCCAGCATTCAGGAGGTGGAGGCAACCAGGTATCTGCGAGTTCGAGGTTAGCATGATCTACATAATGAGCTCCAGGACAGCCAGGGATACACAGGCAAACTCTGTCTCCAGAAAAACAAACAAACAAACAAATAAACAGTAAAGAATAAAAATCATAGATAGTCCCCAAAACCAATATTTTAATAGTTGTTACCATTTGGGGGCACAGCCAGACTTTAGGACCAAAAATATTTGCTGAAAATGTAGAACTTAAAAAATACAACCAACTTTGACCACGTCCCCTGGATGAGGAGGCCTGGTGGCACTCAGAGGAAGGATGAGTGAGTTCACCCAGAAGCAAAAAGAGTTAAATGGTATATACTCACTTATATCGAGACACTAGTCCAAGGGGTATGTCCCCATGAAAAACTTTACCTACCAGGAAAGTAGGTCAGAGGGGAGAACATCCTATTGAGACTTTAGGTGAGAGAAGCCTGGGAGAATGAGGAAATAGAAGGATCCAGAGGGTCCTGGAAAACTACAGGTGGGTCTGGGCCCTGGGGTCCTCCTCAATCTATGGCACCAGCCAAGGAAAATATAGGCAGTAAACTTCGAACCACCCCAGACTAGCGATGGACAGGACATTCTCCACCGTTAAGTGGAGAAGGAGATCTGACTTTCACACACTCTGGTGCCCCATATTTGACCATGTCCCTTGGATGGGGAAGCCTGGTGGCACTCAGAGGAAGGATAGTAGGTCACCAAGAAGAGACTCGATACCCCTATGAGCATATACAGGGGGAGGAGGTCCCCCTCAGTCACAGACATAGGGGAGGGGAACAGGGGAGAAGCGGGAGGGAGGGAGGAATGGGAGGATACAAGGGATGGGCTAACAACTGAGATGTAATTTGAATAAATTAATAATAAAAAAGGAAAATAAATAAATAAATAAAAGAGATGAGCTCTTAAAAAGAAAGGGAAGTGATTGATAGCAGTCTGCTCAGTCCGTTTCTTCCTGCTAATCACTCCTTCCTCTAAAGAATCCACTGGGTTTGGTTATATGAGTTGCACAGTGGGCTACCAAAGCACAATTGAGCAATAATGCTGTGAAACCAGCTCAATACGCTAACCATCAGGGACAATGATGGACCAGCTGGAGACTAGGAGACGAGTCCTGCACATCAGCACATGGAGAGTGGGAAATCATACTGAAATATATATATATTAAAGGTTGTCATTTTCTTCTGCTTTATCTTTATGTGGCAAGTGCATTGTGCGAGAACACACACACACACACACACAAGCATACTAACACACACATACGCTGACATGCAGATAGATTGCTGCACTGCAAAGTGTATTGGTGGTTTTATTGATGAATCTCTCAAATCATCAGGCAAACAAAATAAGCTGTTCACTTCACAGCTGGAGTCAAATGGAGTGAAGACAGTTCTCTCCCCCTTCTCCAATGATAAATGAGCCTTCCCCTGCTTATTCGGGTCCTTGACCGAAATTCACAGCTATCCCAGTGACCCAGAGAGACCTTTGAGAAGAAAAAAAGCCACACTCACAAATGCCTAATGAAGCTTGTCTGGGCCATTACTATTGTACCCTGTCGCTCTAACTATAATTGATTTGCTAAACTAACTTTTTTTCGTAATCAGCCCAGCAGACAAAAACACCGGACAGAAAATGAAGCATCTTGTCCTCTCTAGCTCTTCCAATTTCCATGGCCCTTGATTCTCATGCCTGTTTAAAACTTTCAGTGAAATTTCATATTCTTTTATGATGAATGTAAGCAAATGAGTACCTGGTCTCTTAGAGAGTCTTTAAAATGGATCTGAGGATCACATAAAGAGAATATTTTGCCCACGGGACAATCGTTTTCCTTGAATCAGAAATCCCAATGGATGAAAAAAGAGACTTCCTAGACCATTGTTACATTGTTTTAGGTGTCACCTCGGGGCCTAAGTGGGCAGAATATCATAATCAAATACCAATGTCAAATGTGACATATTAGAAGTTATTACTTGCATTTATCTACCCTGGGAGTCAAGGTAGAATGATACATCGGAAATTCCAAAAAGCAATACATCTAGTTTCTTGTAGATGCAGAGACATTTAATACCTCCGCCCTCCAAAGACACAACTACTTTTCAAAGCACTTGCCTTAAAAATGTGCTTGGTGACTCCTTACAAACATTTCCTTTAAACTCTTCACAAAGGTAAAAATTAAACAACTTTCCGGGGAAAGAAATAAAAAAGCAAAATAGCTCTTAGACAAAAGAGCCTGGGGTTTCTGTGTTCCTTTCACAGAGCCGGCTCCCCACGAGCTCCTGGGGCCTGAGTTTCCACTGGAAGCCATGCTCTTTGTAGCGGGTAGGCATCTTTCTTCCACAATGGGGAGGTGCGTGTTAACAGCCTGTAGTGACAAGACTCCATTATTTCCAGAACATAGCATTTCAGAAGGACTCCCGGCCACCCAGAGGCTGCCGAGAGTTCCATTCAGCCATCTTTGTGAACCTGGAGTACCTGAGACAAGATGAAAGCCGAGGAGCTGGCCCTGGGGAGGAAAGGGCTTTTTCCCTTTCAAGTTTCTGAACTTTTCTAGGTCTGTGGAGGTCCAAGCCACAGAACCAAGAAAGCTCAAAAGGAAGGCAGCAAAAGAAGTTACAAATCAAAGAGCCTTCTCCACTGCCCAGATCCTGCTGTTCTGCTTTCATTGCTCACCAGTGTCCCTTGAATGGATGGCAGCCCTTCTGCGTTTCTGCACAAAACGAACACATTGTGTCAAGGAGTGTGTACAACTCGCAGAGAAGCTTGCCGGCTGCCTGTGGACTGTTCTGGTCCTTCTTAACCTCTCTCTACCCATAGTCTTATTTATGTTTACGGGGCTGGGACCTGAGGTGTTTTCTTTGTCCTATAATCATGGGATTTCTCAGAACTCTTTATATCAATTCGCTGTATACGCACTCACCCTTCACACACGTGGTCATGCTCTCCACTGTTGTGTGGCTTTCCCTAGGGAGATGAGCTGAAACACCTAGTCACACCAGATAACATAGTGTATCAGTAGGACAAAGAAACAGTTCTTTTCATGTCCAGCTTGGTGAACCAGTAATCTTGCTGGGGTTGCTTATAAGACCATGGGTGGAGGGTAGCTCAGAGGAGCACAGGTTAAATACAGCTCCATCACCAAATGCCCCATGCAGCACGGTTAACAACTGACAAATCCTGAGTCACTGCATAGCATGTTGGCAAGAGGAGCCTCCTGCCCATGGGTGTTTAATTTGGCTAATATATCCTACGTGAGGCTCGTTATGAGTTTTATGAGCTGACCCTTATGAAATCGCTACATGGAGCCCAGAGAGCTGTTTCACACCTGAGACCTGTCTATGCCCACCTGATATATAGTCTTCTTTCCCCTCCCTGATGAGTCATATGCTTCACTAATTTCTGTAAAGGTATCTGTTTTAAACAGAACTCTCTTATTTATGGGTAACAAAAACGAAGGACCATTCCAAGATCATGCAGCTAGGTTAGCATGACCTAGGAAAGAAGAGCAGAGACAAAACCATGCTCAGGGGAATTTGAAGATTAGGTGATGGTGGTACTAATGGGGAGTGAGTCTCCCATTTCAAGCATAAAATAATGTAAGGAAGGGGACACACATTAAGAATAATAAATTGCAGCATTTTGCAACAAAAATAACAACAAAATAGTCCTAATAAATAGCACAAAAATCCAGAAAAACTATCCTAACATATTTGTTAATTAACTGGCTGACTGGTACAACTTCTGAAATACATTTCTCTTACTTCTTTCATCTGTTTGCTCTTTGATTGCCCCTATAGATGACAATAACTTGTAATGCAATTTTTCGTAGGAAGATAAATAGTTCAGTCTCCCTTCTAATTCGATGGATCAAAATCTGTTACTGAGGGGATGAGTATGTAGCCCAGTTGGTAGAGCACTTGCCTAACATGGATTAAGCTGAGGGTTTGATCTGCAGTATTGCATAAACTGGGTGTGGTAGTACACACCTGTAATCCCAGCATTCAGATAGGTAAGGCAGGAAGGTCAAATTTTTAAGGTTAGCCTTGGCTACATAGTGAGTCCAAGGCCAGCCTGAGATACATGAGATCCTGTCAAGAAAACATTTATTTCTACGTCTGGGGTACAAAACACACAGACTCACCCACTGTAGTATTGTCAGTGGGGCCACTAAAGTAGGAACTGGCAAATTTGTATTTTATATCAATCATCTCAAAAGAAAAATATGTACTGTATAATAAGATATGTTTCTCAATTCTTTCCTTAAAATAGCATATTTCTGATGTTTCAATGTACAAACCACCCACAAATATTCTCCCAGTTCCACTGAAACATGCATTTTATACAGGAGCCAAAAGACATGCCCAAACATGAACCACATCACATTTCTCCGTGATTTTCTGTAGGAAACAATTAGACTCTGGGGTGGGAGTGAGGGCTATAGATGAGGAGAGACCAATTCTAAGGCTCATTTGGTTTTCTGTGTGAACACAACAGTGATATAAACTGAGGTACTCACTGTAGAGAAAGAAAAAGAGATAGACTGAGACATAATCAAAGAGAGACCCAAAATGATCTGCAAGCTGATGTAGGAGGCAAATAAATAAGTTCAGAGTGGTATGTAAACAATTACATGTTCACAGAGGATTATTCTCTGTGCTTAGTTCCAGCACGGGGCCTGAAACAACACTATCTCAAGAAATACCCATTGAGGAGCTGGAAAGAGAGTTCAGCATTAAGAGAATAAGCTTTTGAAGAGAAACCTGGTTCACTTGCCAACACTAGCACTAGGTGACTCACAACCCCCCGTAACTCCAACTCTAAGTATGTCTGAAGCCTTTGACCTGAAGTCACATGCACACACTCACAGTCACACTTAAACATGATTGAAAATAATAAAATAGGCTGGATGGTGAGCACACACATTTAATCCCAGCACTAAGGAGGCAGAGGCACGTGGATCTCTTTGAGTTCAAGGCCACCCTGGTCTACAAATACAAATTGAGTCCATGACAACCAAAGCTTGTTACATGGAAAAATCCTGTATCAAAAAACTAAAACAACAACAACAACAATAATAATAATAATAATAATAATAATAATAATAATAATAATAGTCCTTAAATAAATATTAGTTGACCTGGGGTTTTTGTTTCCTTTCATATCTAGAAAAAACATCATATGAAAGCATCCAAATTTTGTTACTATTATGATGTCAGCAAATATTTCTGAAAATGTGTCCTGCCATCCCCTGACAAGCCAGCTGAGGTCAGAGTAGACATAAGCTTTGGCCCCTCCCTTCTTCCAACTCCCCTGTTACTTCCCTCATTTCTTTCATCTTAAGTGCAGGGTAACTTGCCCAACCTTCCAGCAAGCCAGGTGCAAGCCTTCAGAACTGACATCTAGAAGACTGAGCCTTGTGCTCTGTAGGAAAGCATTACATTAGTATTTACTGTAAAGTGGGAATGTTTCCTTACATAAGATAGCAAATAATGTGGTTGACCCACTCAACACATTTTCATTTGCTCTGCCTTCACTGCCTGCCCTGTGTGGTCAAAAGAGATTTAAAAAGAAAAGTCACTATTTCAGAGTCCATAGTAACTAGGGTGAGAGATGTGACACATTTCTATTCAATGAGGAGAAAATATCTCTTAGGAATTTCTAAGGAAAACAAAACTGTTCATCCTTTCTCTTCATCCTTGCCCAGGATGGAAGTATAACTGCTGCAGTGGTGCAGTTATCTCGAGATATTAAGTGGGGGAAACTAAGAGACTCAGACAAACTACAGGCTTTCCAACCATGCACAGTCATGCACTGGTAAGGCTCACAGTATCCCAGCACTTTTGTATAAAAAGCTTAGTTTTATGTATTCTTTCTGCTATCAGTTCACCTTGATGCTGCAGGCCGACACAATTCCACCCAGTCCCATAGGTGGTTCTGTAAAAAGATTTATCTCTTTTAACTAAAATCGAAATTAACTTCTCATTTGTAAATTAGCTATTTTCTCCTGCTACCACAATTTAGGAAAACATTTAATAAAAATTCCCAGCTTGGTGTGGTAGCGCACGGCCTTTAGTCCCAGCACTTGGGAGGCAGAGGCAGGCAGATTGCTGCGAGTTCGAGGCCAGCCTGGTCTACAGAGTCTAGGACAGCCAAAGCAACACAGAGAAACCTTGTCTCGAAAAACAAACAAACAAATAAATAAATAAGAATTGCCTAAGAGTTCTAGATAGCAGAAAATATCAACCAAAAACAAAAATAATTATACCAATTTTATAAATTAACAAACAAACTTGTGAAATACAGAAATCCAAAAGTAGAAGATAAAAATCCCAAAGTTGAGTTTGATAAATAGCAACTTAATAAATGTTCCTTATGGTCAACAGTCTTTATCATGGAGAGCCCCAAGCTCATTCCTGATCTCTATCAACCAACCAGCTTTGCTACACTAGACCTGCCTATGTGGCAAACTGGAAATACCACCTAAGTTCCTCCCCAGAAATCTTTCATCTTGTCTAGAGACACAGGAGAAGCCACACACCCCAAACGAACAGCATGCAGGAACTATGGAGGCCATGAAAAGGTAATGGGCAGAAGACAATCTCACCAAGATTACATTCCATAAAGCAGAATTGGCAACATCTGCTCAATCTACTGTAGATAAACAGTGAACTATTTTCCATCTCATTAACCGAGAGGATGAGATATTAAATAAACCCCAGGGGCCTTGTGCTTTGTTATCACATTTAAGCCTTGGCCCAGACTTGCTGTGTTGGCTAATCTGAATGGTAGTTTATAGACTAAAATTCTCTCCCTCCCTCACCCCCTTTCTCTGTCTCATCTCTCCATCATATTCTCTCTCTCTCTCTCTCTCTCTCTCTCTCTCTCTCTCTCTCTCTCTCTCTCCCTCTCTCTCTCTCCCTCTCTCTCCTCTCCCTCCTCCTCCTCTCTCCCTCTCCGCCTCTCTCCTCCTCTCTCTCTCGCTCCTCTCTCTCTCTCTCTCCTCTCTCTCTCCTCTCCTCCCTCCCTCCCTCTCTCCTCTCTCTCCCTCCCTCCCTCTCTCCCTCCCTCCCTCTCCCTCTCTCTCTCTCTCTCTCTCTCTCTCACACACACACACACACACACACACACACACACACACACATACACACACATTTTCCAAATGGCTTAAGACCAAAAGTCCCTGCTTAATTTGACTGTTTCTCTAATTACTAGACACTTAGCTTAAATTATTAACCATGTCTTCAGCTGTGATATATGATACCTGTAGGTCTCCAAACAGGATTCTAATAGAATTATCTAATTCTATTAAACTGCAAACAACTGTCCATTAAAAATTTATTAGCCAGCTTGCCTTCACTGACAGATAGATGGCGTGTCAGCAAACCTCCTGGCTCCCCTTTCTCAGAGGCACGTGGCATGAGGGCTCAGCCAAGGCACCCCATCCGAACTAATGTATATTGATCACCTGCCAATTACCTGCTTAATCAAAATCAATGGAAACAAAAAGAGTTTAGAAGAACTTACAAGGTGTGGTATGGATTTTTTTTTTTAATACTTGGTTAAATAAGTTAATTGGTTAAATTCTAGCTAAGTTAATCGTAAACACTGAAGACTTATTTTACCATGGGAGAAACTACTGGCACATAAATATTTAGATTTTCTTTTCCAGACTGCCCAATTGTATTTTTAATAAAAAGCTAAAGAACTGTTCAGTTAGTCATCTGGGAGAAAAGCTCTTTGATGTCAAGATTTGGGCTGAAATAACTTACTTTTTCAGAGCCATATGAAAGATAACCTGACACCTTTGGCAGGCAACCCTTCTTCAGATGGCAAGCATGTGGGCAGTTTTAGACAATCAGATTATGCAAGATGGCACATATTCTCTCACTAAAAATGCAAGAACCATCTGGATTCTCGCAGAGGATCTGGGAAGAATGAACAGGGAATATCAGTGCTCCAGAAAAAATCTACTGAACAAAAATTGTTCAAATGTGAAACTCTAAATCAAGCCTTGCTGAAAGGCCAGAATGGAGAAGAAAAGGGAAGGGAAGCCATGTCATCTGACTTTTGTTCAACCGATTTCTCAATAATCAGAGAAAACCGGGCCGGAAAGGAAAGGCTGTTATAGCTTAAGAGCAGCAGTGACAGGAACTGCTCACTTCCATTGGTTAAAACAATAGGGTCAACCCCCGCCTCAGCCTTGAAGTTTGGTTTCAAGAAAACGCAACTGCAGAGTAAAGTAGTTAGGATAAGCATGACAGATAACCACACTATAATACATAGACTAAAGAAACTAAATAAAAAGGAAGGCCCTACAGAGAATGTTTAATTCTCATTCAGAAGGACAGATAGAACAGACAGCAGAATCAGTTGAAGAGAAGGGACAGGAAGGGAGTCTACCATAGATATCCTTTGAAAGACTCCACCAAGCAGGGGATCCAAGCAGATGCTGAGACTCACAGCCAAACTCCAGGGTGAAATACAGGGAGTCTTATGGAAGAGTTGGGGGACAGAAGGACTGGAGGGGTCAGAAGCTCCACAAGGAGACCAGTGGAACCAACAGATCTGGGCAGAATAAGGGGGTGCTGCAGAGACAGATGCACCAACTAAGGACCATGCATGATGAAGACCCTCTGCTCAGATGTAGTAGATAGGGAGGGAGCAATAATTGGGATGGAAAGAGAACAAATTAAAAATAAAAGTATATGAAGTAAATAAAATAAAAAATAAGATAAACCAACCAAATTAAAACCACCAGCTAGTGCAATCGTCAAAATTAATTTCATAAAATTTGTATGGAATGAAACCATACCCAAATAAATTGGTACTCTGTATTATTGTTTATTTAAAAAACTCAAAGCCAGGAATCCTTGTTCAATTTTTCAGCAGCATTGTGGCTGCCTTTGGTAAGGAGGAAGCATGTAATGACTAGAGAAGTGGTAGCAGGAATGGCTTAGATGTGGTTTGGTAACAAGCCCATCTTGAAGCTGGTTACAAGGAACTAATATACTTCAGGGGTTTTTGTTTTGTTTTGTTTTGTTTTGTTTTTCACTTTCTGGATGTATATGATTTTTTCCAATACAACGTTCACTGCTTGAAAAGTGAAACAACAGAGCAATTTATTTGAATAGCCTCTGGCAAGTCACTTATCTCTGGACTTCAAATTTCCCACCATGTGTAAAATAAAGCAGTTGAACAAGATGATCTTCAGATTTCTGTGGCAGAAATGTTCTGATACTACAAAGATCATGAGTCTCTCAAGAACAAAATGGATCAATAAATCTGTACTGCCATCAATCCCATGTTGGCTTCCAATATCACATTTTACACCTTCATCCTTTTCTCTTTGGTAAATAAGGACGAGAATTCTAGAAGGCTTTGACATATCTATAGAAAGGGAATTACCCCTCTGGCTGGATTAAATAGCTAGGAAGATGGATAAATCGGTAGATACATACAGAGATGATGATAGATAGATAGATAGATAGATAGATAGATAGATAGATAGATAGATAGATAGATAACAATAATAAATAGATACATAGATGATAGATACATAAATAGGTAGATAGATGACACATAGATAGATGAGGAGAGAGAACAACACACACACACACACAGAGAGAAAGAAAAAGAGAGAGAGATTGAGATTACAGATGATACATAGGGGAATATTCAGTAATAGATACATAAAAAGCTGGTGTTAGAAAATCAGACAAAACCATTCAGGAAATAGATGTAACCGTAGACTATCATATTGCATGAAATAAAGCTCAGGAAAATAAATAGTGCATCATTTCTCTCACATATTGAACTTCAAGAGGAGAGAGAGGGAGGGACGGAAGGAGTGACGAAAGGAGGAAGGGAAGGAAGGAGCGAGAAAAGAGAGAGAGAAATCACATGAACATAAAAGGGAGGCTATTTTGGAAAGTAGGACTCAAAGAAGTATGGAAGAGACAAGAGGAGGTAATAGAAGTGAACACGGTCAAGTACATGGCTGTCATTATGAGTCCACTTCCCCCTGTATAATAAATAGATGGTAATAAGTTTATGCTTTGGTTTGTTGAGACAGCATTTTACGTAGTCCAGGCCATCCTGAAACTTGATGTGCAGCCAATGGCTAGCCTTGAACTCCTGGTTCTTCTGCCTTCACCTCCCAAGAACTCACATTTCAGCACTGTGCCACTACACCCACAAAAAAAATACTTTTTAAAGAAAGAAATTCAGATGAAATGAGAGAAGACACTGCACAGATAATTGCAGCCCACTAAATTTGCTGTTTTCTTTTTCAGGTTTCAATTCTTCCTTAATCTCAAGAACTTGCCTCTGAACATTCTTTCTGTTTCCCATCACCATGGAAATAGCTCATCTTTGAGACATTTGGTGCCTAGAGTTCATGGTTCTTAGTTCTGAAATTAGTCAGGGTGGGCTTCTAAAAAATGCTGAATGAAACAAAATAGTATATCCCCTTGCTTTTCTCTCTGGTTGGAAATGTTTCCTTCTTTAGAGGACACTCCAAGATGAAGGCAATTAGATAGATAACAAGCTTTATCCACAGTGAAGACAACACTAGAAAAATCAAGAGCCTGGTGCATTTACAGAAGAGGCAATACTGACACATCTCCTGATCAGGCAGGGACCAAAAGAAAAGAGAAAGGAGTGAGTAAGTGAAGGCTGGGTGCTCACTGATCCTTCCCCACTCAGCACCAACTTATTGGTAATTCTTGTATTTCTATGAGAAAACCGTCTTATGGATTTTGCCACACCAACGAGAAAATAAGATTCCACCAATGACCTCCTTTGCCTAAATAACCGTAAGTTAATAGTGAAGAGTTCCGTTACTCAACTATTAGTTACCCGTGGAGCTGTGCAGAAGCGCTGTCAAGATTCCCATTCATCTGTGGTAGGAAGCAGAGCAGAGATCTCTCTGCTCATAGAGCTTTATTAGGACATGTTGGAGATTCATTGGGGAATGAGTAAATGTCACCAATTCATAGCCAAAATAATGGACAGATAGAACCTAAACCCCTCACGTATGAAATATTACAACTTTTAAATTCCCTAGTAGTGCATCTCTTAAAAGGACAAAATAAAGTACAAATCAAGAATTGTTCTTTGGAGGAATATTCCTAGATCATGTTGTCAGGGAACGAATAATATGTCATTCCTCCTTAGCTTCCTGGGAGAGTGGAAGTGTCAGGAGAATATGCAATGAGCAAGCTACCTGCTGTTATGTGTTAGGAATCTTAAACAGAGACCAGAAGCAGGTGGATTGCTTTTCCTTAACAAGGCACAAACCTCTCTGGAGAGCACAGCCTCCCCAGGCAACGAGCTGCCTTTCTAAATGTCTCTGTTTGATTCTATCCAAACTAGGGCTGAGGTTCTGCTCTCTGCAGAACAATATTTTGAATACACAGTTAGCCCTCCTTATCCAGAGGCTCCACATCTTCCGACACAACTAACCACAGACCAAAATATTTTTAAAAAAACCCTGCATATGTCCTGAATACATACAAGCATTTTTTACAGTCATTTCACCTTAAGCAATACATCATAGCAGCTATTGATGTAGCATTTGCACTGTGTTAGAAATTGTAGGTAATATAGAGATGGTGTATTGGGGTCGGTGTAGATTACACACAAATACCACAGCATTTAACATGAGAGATTTGATCACAGATGAATTTTAATAGACCACACAGTTCCCTACGGATATAAAGGAACAATTATATGTTTAGATGTCAATCCGCTTTACTCACTGTTGAAAAAAAGCAATTGTTCAAATGTTATTAACCTATAACATGTGTAATTAATTTAAGCCCATTGAAGAAAGGGTCTATGATTGAACAGCTTTTCCTACCCTCGGGAAGTGGAAAGGAGTCAGTAGAGGAGACAGAAATACAAACAAGAGACTCCATGAGGAAACAGTAACACACTGTTGCAGCCATAACTATCCCATAAGGATCTGAGGGCTACACAAATGCTGACCTTCACAATGCTCCAAGTCAATCCTCAGGTCAGCGCTCAACCTCTACTGGGCCTGACATTTCTAATGAGTCTCTCCACACTTACTTGTCATAGTAATAGAAGTTTTATCTGCACGTATAGTTGCTAGGTTAGACTCCACTTACCAAGCTTCCTTAAACATAGGCATGGCTGTGTAATAAGTCTGGGAGAAATAGCAGCATAAATGATTTGCCCAACTTCCTGGTCATGTCTGAAGAACAAGGCACATACAATCCCATTATTCTGTTTCCTTCCCACTTCCGTGAACCCACACGTGTTTAGAGGAGTTAAAGAACCATCCCAGACCAACAGAAAGAAGTCACGTGGTAAAGAAGGAAAGAATAAAGGGACTAGAGAGATGGCTTGTCGTTAACAGTGCTTGCAGGCCCAAATCCCATGGGAGAGAGCCAACCCCTGACACTTAATGATACTCTGCTATGCTTTCAGACAGGAGACTAGCATAACCAACATCGGAGATATTTCATCCAGCAGCTGATGGAAACAGATGTAGAGACCCGCAGCCAAACATTCGGGGGAGCTTAGGTAGCCTTGTAGAAGAGTGGGAGGGTGGACTGAGAGAACCTGAGAGATCAAGGACACCACAAGAAGACCTACAGAGTGAACTAACCTGGGTCCATGAGGCCTCACAGAGACCGAACCACACCAACCAAAGACTGGGCTAGACCTAGGCATCCCACACATGTGTAGCAGACGTGCAGCTTAGTCCTCGTGTGGGTCCCCTAACAATGGGAGTAGGGCCTGACTCTGTTGCCTGCCTTTGGATCCCTTTTCCCTAACTGAGCTGCCTTGTCTGGCCTCAGTGAGAGAGGATGTGCTTAGTCCCGCTGCAACTTGATGTGTCAGGATGGGCTAGTACCCAAGGTGGGTGGGTGGGGCTCCCTTTCTCAGAGAAGGGGAGAGAATAAGAGGGTAAGACTTAGAGAAGAAGAGGGATGGAGCTGTGACCAGGCTGTAAAGTGATTAAATCAATTAATTAATAGGGGAAAGGCATCTTTTTCTTTTTCTTTTTCTTTTTTTTTTTTTTTTTTTTTTTTTTTTCACATGTGGGTGTGGTGGCATATGCCTTTAATTCCAGCAGTCAGGAGGCCTAGGCAGGAGGATCTCTGTGAGCATGAGGCCAGGCTTGTCTACAGAGCAAGTTCCTAGACAGCCAGGGCTACACAGAAAAACCCTGTCTCAAAAAAGGGAGGGAGGGGGCTTGCTGCTCTTATGGAGAACCTAAGTTCAGTTCGAAGCATCCACATAGCACAGCTCATAGTCACCTGTCACTTAAGCTCCAGAAGATCTAATTCCTTCTTCTGGCCTCTGTAGGAATCTGCACACAGGTGACAATCACTCACATAGACCCACATATATAAATAA
This sequence comes from Acomys russatus, assembly GCF_903995435.1. Classification (NCBI taxonomy): domain Eukaryota; kingdom Metazoa; phylum Chordata; class Mammalia; order Rodentia; family Muridae; genus Acomys; species Acomys russatus. The sequence continues at coordinate 22,903,289 of NC_067161.1, forward strand.
AAAAAAAATGAAAATGAAATCAATTTTAATAGAAGAGATGAGTAACAACAAAGAAGGGCCTGAGGCCACATAACAAAGCCCTACACTGGTAATACTCAACAGCCAGACCTCTATTCTATCTCTAACAGCCACCAGGCCTGTCTTCGCCGTCTTGTGGGCTGTTTGGAGAGATGATTTTCTCTACTCCTCGCTTTGTGAGGCATCTCCATTAAGCACAGATGGTGCCTCATCTAACAGCTTTGCCCTACCCTCCACCATCACTACCAAAACCAGACAGTAATGCATATAAACAACTTATAGAATCCTGGTTGTCTATATCACAAAAACTGTCCAATCAAAGTGGAACCATAATGAATCATTGGAAGAAAAAAAAAAAAAAAAAAAAAAAAAAAAAAAAACCACCCACGGATGCCCTTCTCTCCAGCAAAGAAAACTTAAGAGGCACGCCTGAAGAGGAGAGCCTAAATATATTACAACCGCCGTAATCTGGTAACTGAATAAATATGTTCGCAGGGAATGGGAAGGGGGCGTGGCTGGGCCTAAAATAAACTTAACAGGCTGCCTCCTCTTTGTGTTCTGCTTTTGATCCGTTGGTTTCCAGGCCTGGCTTTGCAGAGGAGGAGATGTGACTCACAAGTACATTTGCCAGAGACAGATGCTTGTTGCTTTTTTTTTTTTTTTTTTTAATTCTATCAGACAGAGATCTGCAAGAAATTTGGATGAGGAAAAAGGCCAATGGTAAACATGCTTGGAATCAAGACAAAGTTTCTGAGGAAACTGTGCAGGATTCTTTTTTTCCCCCTTTTCTTTTATGAGTTCAGAGTTGCTAACGCTTCTTTTCAAAGACAAAACTAAAGCATGAAGATGAAGAGTTTAAAGTCACTGACATAAAATACTCAGAGGCAATTCAGCTCAACCCTGTCTTCCTAAACCAACACTATGGCACATAAGACAAAGTGGACAAGCTTATGTATTGTTGCAGTTGAACAAACAATTATTATCTGACTAGCAAAGAAAAGGAATGAAGACCTGAGGACCTTGCCCAAAATCATACAGAATATTCAGGAAAGTTGAGTTGACCTAACCCCAGACCCAGCACATTTACTACGCTACCTTTCCTCATTGGGTGACATAATGTCTCATTTTTTAAATTGGCATCAAAATCAATGCCTTCACTTTCATGTTTCCAGGGTTTCTATCAATTGGGATATTTCCAGATTTAGGTAACAGAAAACTATCAAAGGGGGAGAGGGGCTAAAATTATGAGCTGCCTAGGATTACCTCACAAAAGAACCACCTGTACAGGTCCTGATTCAATATTATGCTTTCTGTTGGCCATGCTTACTGACTGCTTTCACCACCAGGAATGTTTCTCCACATTTTCCAAAGCATTGTAGTCCCTATGTTGATTTTATGAAAGCACCAAAATAGAAGGATCAGAAAGATAGGGACCTCAATGACTTCCACCCTATGCTAGCTAGTGTAGTTGTCTGTTTGTTCAAAGTCTTCCGTGTAGCTCTGGCTGGTCTTCAACTCAAGGGCCTCTTTTCTCAGAACCCTGATGGCTAGTATAACAGGAATTCACCACCACACCTGTTAATAAAAAAACAAAATACTTCCCAAAGCCTTTGTACTTTTGATGTTGTCTCATTGGACAACATTTCATCATGTGCTGACTCCTAAGCCAACCCCAGGCAAGGAGAAGAATAACATTGTAATGAAGAACTTAAATCAATCTTGATTCACCTACTAATGCTTGAAACCAGGCCATTCCACACACAAACACACACACACAAATGTATTAACAAAGATGAAGAGTAAAAAGTGGCTATTTGTAGCCAGAACATGGAAACAGCCTAAGTGTCCCTCAGTAGAAGAATGGATAAAGAAACTGTGGTACATATACACTATGGAATACTACTCAGCTATTAAAAACAAGGAATTCCCGAAATTTGTGGACAAATGGATTGAACTAGAAATGATCATAATGAGTGACTTAACCCAGAAGCAGAAAGAATCAAATGGTATATACTCACTTATATCTGCATACTAGCCCAAGGGGCATGTCCCATGAAAGTCTTCACTAACCAGAAAAGTGGGACAGAGGGGAGGATATCCTATTGGGACTCTAGATGAGAGAAGCATGGGAGAATAGCAAAGTAGAAGAATCCAGAGGGTCCTAGAAACCTACAAGAAGAAAATTATGATAGGCAGATTTGGGCCCAGGGGTCCCGCTCAAACTATGGCACCAGCCAAGGACAATACAGGCCATAAACTTCAAACCCCTACCCAGATCTAGCCAGTGGACAGGACATTCTCTACAGTTGAGTGGGGAGTGGGGTCTGACTTTCACACGTACTCTGGTGCCTCATATTTGACCATGTCTCCTGAATAGGGAGACCTGGTGGCACTCAGAGGAAGGATAGCAGGTTACCAAGAAGAGACTTGATACCCTATGAGCATATACAGGGGGAGGAAGTCCCCCTCAGCCACAGACATAAGGAGAAAATGGGAGGATACGAGGGAGGGGATAACCATTGAAATGTAATATGAATAAATTAATTTAAAAAAATTTTTAAAGTGGCTATTTGAAGTCACCTGTGAGATTCTACCACACATCTGGATTGTTTTAAGTCCTCTGCTTCCCAAGATTAAGAATAACCTATTGATACAGTGTAGTACCTAGATCACCCAGATCGCAAAACCCCACCTCCCTGAAAAGACCACCAGGAATTGAATACCAATGCAACACAGAGTCCTGTATTACAGGCTGGCGCTCAGACCACAATCCTTCCTGATACAACAGGATAGAAGAGGGTTGCAGAGTTTCAAGGGCAATGGGTCTACAAAATGAAAAAACCATAAGCAGGGGTTGTGGGTCACAGGAATGTCAAACCCCAGGCAGATCGTGTGGAAACTGGATCTCAAGGGGAAGTTGTGGGTCACAGGAATGTCAACCCTTAGGTAGATTGGTTAGAAGCTGCAGCTCAAGGGGAAGGGTTTTTGTTTGTTTGTTTGTTTTGTTTGTTTGTTTGTTTTTTATCTCAGAGGAACATTGGATGCTGATTGTATCTAATCACTCTGGTGGAGCTTCTGGAGACTGCTGGCAGGTGCAGTCCACAGCAGTAGGTGGTCATTCTGTGAACACAGGGAGCAATAAGGGTCACCTAGAGGACAAGTTCTTACAGAACATACAGAACATACAGACCATAGCACTAGTTACAGAACATGACATTAGTTTGGTCCTTGAAACAGAACCCCAGCAACAATAGACATGAGAGAAGTTCGGCTCAACAAATATTTGTGAAGTACTGCCCCTTTAAAATTATTATTTGTTCTTCAAGAATTCCTACAATGTCTCTTGATAATATTCATCTCAACTCCTCAGTTCTTTCCAGATCTCTCTCTCTCTCTCTCTCTCTCTCTCTCTCTCTCTCTCTCTCTCTCTCTCTCTACTTGTCAACTGTAAATTGTGCTTCCCACAGTCCTAGATGTGTGGCCTTCTACTAAAAAGTGGTCAACTCACTAGGGGATACAGTCTTAAAGAAAACTGACTCTCCCAGAAGCTACCACTTAACCGATAGTTCTGTGGCTAGGAGAGGAACTTCATGCCCACTGTCCCTCTCCATGTTAGTCTGGCTTGTGCTTACACGGTTCTTGTACATGCCTTCCCAACTGCTTTGAGTTCACATGGGTAACTGCCAGCTGTGACACTATTTCCTTGTAGTCCACCACTACCTCTGGTTCTTATACTATTTCCCCATCCCCACTCCTTTCAGCAACTATCTCTGAGCCTCAGAAGGAAGGGATGTGATATAGATGTCCCTTTTGGAGCTGAGATTTATTTTTTTGCTTGGTGTGTGTGTGTGTGTGTGTGTGTGTGTGTGTGTGTGTGTCTGGAAAAACAGCTGTGGATGGTGGGAACTGAACTCTTATATTTTTGGTTGGGAGTCTAGCCTTTTACAGTTGAGACATCTCTCCAGCCCTCCATCCCAGAGCTGAGCATTTTTACAATCTGTGAACCTTCATCATCTGTGGGTATCTGAGTTAACTGCCATCTACTATACACAAGAGATTCTATAATAGTGCTTGAGAGATGCATTAATCTGTGGGTATAACAAGAAGTCACTGTGGATCCGTTTAATATTGGGTGCATTTAGCAGAATAACAGCAGTAGGATCTTCCCTGGGGCCTAACACAACTGTCTGGCAACAAAGATCTTGGCGTGATAACGTTTCAGCTTGTGGGATGGGTCCGAAATACAATCAGAAAGTAACTGGTTACTACCATGACATTGTATGAAGCACTCTCTATGTACTGGGTCTTCACAAAGCACTGGCAGCTAAAGCAACAATAGAGCAATGCCTTTTTTTTTTTTTTTTTTTTTTAATCTTCAAAAAATTCACTATACAATGGCAAATGAAGAAGACAAAATACATTACTACAACACAATGTGATGCATATTCTTCGAAGAAACCACGTAGAACCGTGGGATTTTACAAAGGACATCGCCAAGCTGGATGTGGATGGTCCTGCAAGACTCCAAAGTCAGCTAATATCTCCAGAAGCTAGCATGCAGATGCAAGGGAGCAAGCAGGCTATGTTACAGATAGAAGACAAGCAGGGGGCAAGTATGAAGGACTAGTGAGACGATCATAGGTCTGAAAGCTGAAAATTCAGTATGACTACAATACAGAACATAAGGCAGAGAGATCAATGGTGATTAGAGAGCTAAGAGCTGGAATATGAAGTAGCTTGGAAACACTGGTAGCTGACTTTACGTTTTTGACAACTTGATGAAGGATCCACCAACACAGCTGTAGGCGGCTCCACACGTGTGAAAACAACTAAAGGCAGCAGACAGAGGCAACCTCCTCAAGACACTCTACTCGGTGGCTTGCAATTCCCTTTGCCAATTTTCTGTTCTACTGGGGCTATTACGGACCAGGCTGAAAATAATGCACCAGTTCAGTGTGTCAACAGCTTCCCAGCAGAAGGGCTAGTGTGGGTAATGAGTGTGCCCTGACAGCCCAAGGTCAGATATTTAACAATATTACAGAGCATAAGCATGATACACTGAGTGCTGTCTTACAGCCTTAACTTGAAAGGCTCGCAGCTGCTAATATTTACAGAAATAGGAAGCAATTACAGTTCGCTGCCACAGGAGGAACTTAAATAATTTAAGACTCATAATGCCTCTGATTCTTTTCAAGCCATCTTTTTCTCCAGAACCAGCTGCTTCTAGTGCTCAGAGAGGCCTCTCTTCAGAAGGCAGAGCCGACCTGATGTGAGTCGCTACTTTCATTCTCCCAAAAACTCAAGCACACGGCTTTTTGGCAGCTACTCCCCATCTCCCACACTTGTACTTCCGTCTCTGGAAAGGACCCCTTTTTCTCACCAGGAAAGGACCCCTTTTTCTCACCAGCAATGAAACCCCACAGCCATCTGCCTGGGCTAATCTGGGCAAACTGGCATGAACAGAGAGAGAACCGTAATGTAATTTCAGAAATTAAACTAATTTATTTTATTTGCCATTTTCATGACATAGATGTGGCAGCAAGAATGGAGAAGAAAGGGAAACTGGGGGGCACGGGGGGGGGAGGAGGGTGGTGAGAATTGAATGTGTTAAGTGCTCAGAAGAAAGGCAACAAAAGTCAACTTTAAAGTGCCTCATCAAACTTTCTGTGTAAATAACCATGGAAACCTCTTTGTATAATTCAATTATGGTCCCCACCTCCCCACCCACCGGCAACAGTAGGAAACAAACTGGTGAATGGGGCAATGGAAAGTAGAGAATAGTACATTTGGAATTTAGTTGATTTGTTTCTAGTATCACTCTATAATTTTTATAGAAATAGTCGAACGGTGAGTTATCTGTTTCCACTATAAAGTTTCAGCAAGCACTAACTCTCTGGCTAAATTGACTCAGGCTCACAGTAGCCACCCTTTGCATATTGGATATTCTACAATATCTGGCTTCCACAACCATTTATTTCTCATCATTTGTTTTCATGGTATGGCATCACACTAGAAGGGAGTAAAGTTATTCTCTGGCACCTACGAAGCTTTCAGATTCCAGTATAGCATGTCTATGGCTCCAGAGGCTGATCCCCAGTTTCTATGTCTAAAACATAGAGATACACTCACAAGCAAGTTTTGGTAAGAATTAAATACTGTAAGTTAAAGAATTTGACATAACACTGTCCCCTTTCCTTCTCTGTCATGCCATATTTTCTCTTTTTTAACATTTTTTATTTTTTAAATATACATTTATATTATTACACATATATACAATAAACTACCCAATAGCAAGAAGAACCATGACACAATCAGGAATTATATCAATGTTACATGCTTAGTGTTTTGGCTATTTGTATTTGACAGCCTTAAAAAAAACATCTTTCCTGTTTTGGCGCATCTAAAATTCTGAATGTAAATCAATCCCCATCACCTCTTGTCATTATCAACTTAAAACATCTATCTAGACCTAAAAACCTAAGCTTCATTGTAAAACTAAGCTACCTGATCTTCAACTCCATCAGAGACTTGAGAAGGAATAAACTTGATTACTTGAGTATGCCAGGAGTGGAAAACTGTCTCTGTCATATTCTCATTTGGGAAGCCAGATCTTCTTTTAACATTCATTTTATTAATGTTTTTCAGGATGTCATACCAGTTCTGTAATTTACATCTAGTAAACTGTGTACTCTCTAAATCTAGTACATTGGAGGAGCATGCTCATCAATCACCTTTTCTTCTTTTCATATTGAAAGTATATAAAACATATTTTCTTAAGTTTTGTTATATAAAGTGTCTCTCTTCCAAAAGGCTGTTGTGTTGAAGGCTGAGTGAAGGCTGATGGATCCAATCACTGGGAAGTGGTTAGAGCGTGGGGGTTTGACTAACCGAATGAGTAAGTGTATTGGAGGATGGATGGTATGATGGCGTTGTGTGGGGGCCATGGAAATCCAAAGGTAAGGCTGGTTGGAGGAAGTAGGTCACTGCATGGGGATGAGGGCAAGGGTGAAAGATGTGTCATGTCCTGGCTACTTCCTGTAAACCTCTCTGCTTCCTAGCTGCCACAAGGCAAACTGCTCTGATCCAACACATTCTTTTCCCATGATACTCTGCCTCATCACTGGCCCAGAGAATAATGTATCAGGCTAACCATAGACTGTCACCATTGAACCCTGAGCAAAAATAAACTCTTCATCCATTGAGGTTGTTTCTCACATACTTAGTCATAGCAACAAAGTGCCTAACATAGGACTTCTTATGAGCTTTACCCCACAATATCAATCCACCGCAGTCTTAATTCACACTCTGTTAGGGCATAGTTTAATGTAGAAATAGAGTTCTTGCAGATACTGTCAGTTACAATAAGGTCATGTAGAATGTCAAGTAGACATGAAGCAGAATGGAGTAGCTTCCCAATATAATATGGCATGTGTCCTAATAAGAAAGGGTTATTTAGCCATAAATAGTCACACAGGGAGACTGGTGTGTGGCATGCGGGTAGAAATCAGTATAACACAGTGGATTCCTAGTCAAACTCCAAATTTAGAAAGAAGCACAGACTGGGTTATCCTTCACAGTCATTAAGAATACAAGCCCAGTGACACCTCAATATCACTTATCTAGCCTCTAGAACTGATTGATGACATCCATCTAGTTTAAAGGATTATGTTACAGCATCCCTAGAAAACAATGGCGGATCCACTGTTGTTTGTATTTGGTGTTCCATTGCAGCACTTTTTGTAAACTCCCAATGACTGTGAGCAATTTGGTTGCAAATCCAATCATATGCTATATAAATAGCATGGCTGACATAGACAGATCTAGCTTGGTGAAAACATCAACCACTCTTCATTGTATCTTCAGTCTCAGAGTACTTTACCTCAGAATGCTCATTGGGCGTGATGTGTTATGTCCCTACTTTCAGCACTCAGAAGGCTGGGGCAGGAGAATTTTCATAAATCCAAGGCTACATGGTGTGTTAAAGGCCAACCTGAGCTACCAAAGGAGGACTTGTTGAAAAAAGAAGGGGGGAGGGGAGAAGGAGAGAAATGGGAGGGAGGGAAGAATGGGAGGAAACAGGGGAAGGGCTAACAATTGAGATGTAATATGAATAAATTAATAAAATTAAAGAATGAAAAAAAAAGGAAGAAGAAAGAAGGGGGGATAATTCTCACTGATTCTATTTATAATCCAGTTTTCCACTCGATTTCAAGCTTCCTTGGAATTCCCAGCATTAAAAACAGGAATCATTATATCATCCTTTGAATGCCTGATTTCTTCCAAAGACTATGGTAATTACTTTGAAGTTAGAATCTATGAATTGCTCTTTAGGTCTATCATATGCCAAGCAGGTCATCCTTTCATTGCCCTTCAAAATGTCCTGGGATCAATTTGCACCACTTATGACACTCGCCACTCCAAAGTGGCTTACTGATGACTGTGGTAGGTACTTTGGATTTAGATTCTACAAACTAATCCTTGTGGCTGACATATGCAAGATGCATACCCTTGGCTCTGAGAGGAAGGCAACAGTATTCTATTTCACAACAGAGGAAATTGGGCTGCTAACACTAAGATAACATCTTTTTAACCTGTTGATTTCAATAACAAAAAGGAAAAAAAGAACAAAACCAAAGTGGAAGCTTCCTTGAATTATGGATTCAGTAAGGGCAAGAAGTGTGAGAGAAAGAGGAGTAACTGGGATATATCCTCCCCCAAATCATCTGTAAGAACACCTCAGACTACATCACTAAGGAAAGACATAGTTCCAACCCTGATCAAATATATGTAAAATCTAGAATGCCATTATTCTTGAATGGAAGTCTGACCCAAAGCAACTATTTCCCTTCTAAGTCGTTCAAGTATGTGTTAATTAACCCTAACCCTAAAATTATGACCTAAAATGCCAAGTTAAAATTGTAACTTTCTTTTACCTCTTCAACACAGCAATGTGAAGCAGATAACTATTTCAAAACAAAAACTAAATCAAATGAATATGTATAGGTATAAATTAAGGAGAGAGAATTTATGCACCTTTGAAACTTTGAAAGGATCTTGGCACAGATTCCTTTAAATGAACTCATTTTTTTTTTTTTTTATTTATAACCTGGTATTTTGAGTATCATGATTCTTTATTCCCAGCAGATATATTTGCTATCACAAATAAGAGACAGCCCAAGATTGGTGGCTAAGGAGCATAAACATCCCCTTCTAGTTGCTTTTCAAAATAGCCTAGAACAAACCTGGACCATCGGAGTGCTAGCCACCCAGTAAGCACTTTCTGAGTTTGGAATTTCTTGTATCAGTTCACTGCTTAGAAGGTATTTTCCTTTCCTGCCAACCGCCTCTTGGGGGTGGGGTGGGGGCGGACTATTCCAAAAAAAAAAAACCCAGAGCAGAATCACAAACTTCTTAGAAGCATTGCCCCATACCAGGATTTTGAAAACGAGCACTTCAGCTCTTACCCACAAGTTTCCAAATTCATTTTAGACAGCTCAAGGAAAAAAAAAATCTCAACTGTGGATATTCACGGAGAATTACTGCTGAATCAACACCCAACTGGATGCTTAATGATTAACTACATTGCCTTGTTAAAATATTCACTACAACCTTGCCTAGCAATTACATCTTGTTTTAGAGCACTTCTCGGGAGTAATGGTGAAGGATAACCAATTTACAATCTTTCTTCTATAAATAAAAACACACATAAGCAATGAAACTCCATATCCACAGCAGATTTTCATCCAAAGCAAGGAGGTAACTCCCTGGGGACAGGCATTACTTATAAATACCAGTATTGAACACCCACCGTGCTGTTTGGCACACTATTAGCTTCTAGTAGATACTGAGTAAGTAGCAAGGAATGTGCTGAGGTGTCTATGTATGGAGGATTATGATTAATATCAAGTGAACAGAGGCTATCAGTAAAAGCATATTCACATATCAATTCTGCAAAATAGTAGAAAGGTTTAAATTTTATTTTATGTGTATAAGTGTTTTTGCCTACATGTCTCTCTGAATACTGTGTTCTCCCTCCCCAAAATGTAGGCCCCATTTTGTGAGCCTCAAGCACTGGATTATTATAGTCTGTGAAATATAGGCACAGGATCGTGAGACCACCGAAAGCTAAATCTGTGACCCACAAATCATCCACGAGGCCTACTTTAAGGAAAAGTAACTTCCCATGAACGTTTTCCAGAATGAATCTGTTCAAGGTTACAGAAAGAGCGATTGTTTTTATGTTGGTTCTGCATCCAATATGGATAAATGAGAGCATTTGGAGGTTTCCATTCCAAGGATGGAGGTAATTTCACTGTCTGATATGAAAGTGCAGGATATCAAATTGCTGTTTATTCACACTTTCTAGGACTTTTATTCGCATCCTTCCCATGGCGTATCAAGTTGCCATAAGACGAGGCACCTCCCCTCGTATTGAGGCTGGATGAGTGAACCCAGGAGAAGGAAAAAGATCCCAGAAGCAGGCAAAAGATTCAGAGATGCCCTTGCTCCCTCTGTTAGGAGTCCCACAAGAAAACCAACCTCCACAGCTGTAACTTACATGGAGAGGGCAGAGGTCAGTGTCCCATGCAGGCTCCCTGGTTGTTGGTTCGATCTATGTGAGGCCCTCTGAGCACAGGTTAGTTGGTTCTTTGTGTTTCCTTGTGGTGTCCCTGACCCCTCTGGCTTCTACAATCCTTCCTCTCCTCTTCTGCAAGATTCTCCAAGCTCCAGCTAATGTTTAGCTAGGGATCGCTGCTGAAGCCTCTCTGATGACTATTGGCCTAGGCACCAATGTATGAGTAGTGCAGATATCGTTAGAAATCATTTTCCATTCTAGGTCTCTGAGTGATCCAGCCTCTGGGTGCTGGCCCTCCAGGCAGCATCAGGGATAGGCTTCCTCTTATGGTATGAATCTGAAACTGGACCAGTCATGGGTTGGCCTCTTTTGCCCCACCCTTGAGACTTGGACACACATCTAAGGTGGTTCTACCAGATAATTATAAGGTGGGTTTTTTGGTGGGGCGTTCATATCTGCTTCCTGCCTTAAAGCTTCTCAAGTGTGGAGAGAACATTTTCTTCATCTTTGTCTTCTCAATAGGCATTGATGTTTGACACATGGGAGAGCCAGAAACAAATAATAGCTGAATTAATCAATGAGGGGGAAAGTTCCTAAAATTTCAGCTGAAAAGTAAACACTGATCAATCGAATCATGTTTGACTGCTCTAAGGAAATATGCTTGTCTAAAACCATAAGAAAAAAATCAAGGACCAGATAAAATGAGGGCAAGTCCATAAAAAAGTAAGCTTGAGTTCGAATCTTAGCTGTTCTTCTTGTAAGCATTTGACCAAGTTTTTGGACCTCACAGACCCTCTGCACTGTCTTTAGGTAGGAATAAAACAGCTGCCTCATAAGGTCAACAGGAAGCCTTTCAGTATAAGCAATCCACCTTTTTTTCTTAAGACAGGGTTTCTCTGTGTAGCCTTGGCTGTCCTGGACTCACTTTGTAAACCATGCTGGCTTCGAACTCACAGAGATCTGCCTGCCTCTACCTCACTGAGTGCTGGGATTAAAGGCGTGTACCACCATGCTCAGCTTCCATTGAATTTTTATCAGCAATTATGTTGTAAATTTAACTTTTACTTCATAAATTGATAGGCTAAATTTGGACCTTCTGAAATGTTCGTCACATCACATCATCACAGTGGTAATATTTTTATTCCTTGTCCTATTTCAGTGTTCTCAGTCACCCAGACATATACCATCTATATCTACTGCATACAAAAAATAAATAAATAAATAAATAATAAAAAAATTTTTAAAAACCCACCACACTCATGGATCTGTGTACTACTGAGAAGTATTCGCTTTACAAAAACTGTCCTACGCTTCTCCTCAAAACAATAATTTTAATATTACTTTGTAAAAGGAAGAACAGTAGTCCTGGCCTGAAATTCTGGAAACTCGGGATTGGACTTATCGCAAAGAATTCTAAAGACCCCTTCAACTCCACGTAGATAGAGAAGACAGAGTGCAAGCAAGAGAAGAGGGTGGCAAAGTTAAAGTGCTGGTGGGACAACTCAGTTGTACAATGTTTGCCTGATGTGTAGAGGCCTGGCTTAATCCGCAGCATTTTGGAGAAGTGAAAATAAGTCTCACGTCTCCTCTGTTAATTTGAATAAATTAACTTTACCCTAATAATGGAACTCTTTCACGATCACTTGGCTGAAAAAGAAAATGTATTTTTTTTTTTTTTGCCAATCACATAGTCATTGTTCATAAATGTCAAAATTGCCAGATGATCCTACGCCTTCCTAAAGAAAGAGCATAAATTACTCATGAACTGCAACCATGTGTTCAGGTCTAGCAGGGAAGTTAAAAGGGGAGACATGGTAAGGACTGACAGCTTCTGATTTCACGAATCGAGGTCACTGATATTTTATTCCTAGTCACTTATCTCAGCCAGTTTATCCCTGAGTCCCCCTTTGTTCTTAGCACACAAATAGAGAGAACAAGTAGAGTACAGTAACAACGTCACTGCCCATGTCCCAATTCATAAAGAAGAAGTTGAATTAATTCTAACCAAAGTCTCAAGATTTACTAGGCAGATTTGTATCATTCTTAGATGTCTTGCTGCTCTTGAAGCCCTAAAACCCTAATTTTCATAGGACTGTATTAGTAGAGGAATTGCAACTCAGAAAATATAAGTGTGGCCAAAGAAAGTCAATTTCTGTGTGGAAGAAGTAGCATTATATGCTGTGCACAGTGAAGACACAGGTGTCATTAAAATGAGAAAACACATAGTCCTCTCTCAGCTGAGGAGTGAACAGATTGCTTTTGTCACATTACAAGGACATGAGCAGGAATGATGAGCTGATAGCTGCATTTGAAAAAAGTGCCTATCTAGAACCACAGTAGTGTGGCCATTAACAAATGTCTCCAGTATAGGACTTAGGTCCAAAACATGTGGCTTTATTTAGAATATAACATACAAAAGAGTCAGTGTATCGACACTGCATTCTGGAATTTCATCAAACTAAAAATAACAGTTGTTCTGTCTTTAAGAAAAAAGGAAGGAGTAGTGTGTAATATTTTTAATATATGGATGGCTGGGTAGAGTAAATGACTGTTGCACAGAAGGTTTATCTGTAAACACTGCAGCAAGTCTGGGGTTTTTAAACACAATAAATGACTGGTTTCAATCAGATGCAGCTAGCAGGAAATCCATGGCCCATAGGAGCAATTACCCATCTCTTGACTGAAGCACAGGGCAATTACAAGCTATCGAAGTACACTCACGATACCAGAGCACTTGACTGCGTGATGCTAATGGAACTGGGACAAGAAACAGCGGTTTGTGGCTTCATTTCTCAGCTTCAACCCTTCTGCAATCTCTGTCATGTTCCTCTTACCACTCAGGACAGCAGCTTAGACAGAGAAATCGTGTCTATAAGAGCATTATCATCTCTACGCAAAGCCCAAGCATCAGGATTTTCTCTGCCCCACACCCTGCTGCAGCACCTTAGAGAAGTTACATTCACCCCAATTTTTGTTAACTGTATCGTGCCATGATCAGTTATAGGGCTGGCAAATTCTCGCCCGAGTCACCTTCAACATTTGTTGTGCATTCACAACTAACACAAATTAGCCAAATCAACATTTCTAGTGTTAAGGAAATGAAAGGAAACTGTCATGGGAACAAATCAGAAAGTGGTCTCTTAGTTCACTGTGAAAAATAGCTCAACCTTATCTTTGGAGAGTTAATCTTAAAGAAAGAAAAATTAAGATATGGTAAGTGCTCTATCAAATTAATTTTCCATCCTCAGTACTTTTATTTTTAATATCTAAAACTTCCAGAATATCTTGCTTGGCAAGAATTAAATGCTGTAATACATGTATATCTCTGTGAGTTTGAAGCCACCTTGGTCTAGATAGCAAGTTCAAGGACAAACAGGCCCACATAAACAGACCCTCTCCTAAAACATAAATAAATGCATACATATATATCTAAAAATAACTGCTATGCTATAAAATTTCCAAAACCACTGTAAGTGTTTTTTAGAACCCACAAAATATCTACTAATATCCCCACTGGAAGAATAAAATGACAGAGCAGTAAGGTAAGTTCCTCAAGACACCATTGTTAAATGTGCTGTTGACTCAGGACTTTAATCAGGCCATGACTCATAAATATCAAATCCTTTTGTCCCTGTTACTGAGTAACTCTGTGAGTCATAACTATTATGAATAATTGGCAAAGTTACAACATCATGATCCCATGACAGACATTAACACTCGATTCGAACATCATTTTTCATTCAGTGTTGACAGGACCACAGAATCACTCATCACAGTATTTTAAAAAGCTAAGAATCTTCAGCTCTTCCTCTTCCTCCTTTCTCTCTCTCTCTCTCTCTCTCTCTCTCTCTCTCTCTCTCTCTCTCTCTTTATCTATTATAGGCTATGCCAACTTTCAACTAACTCATAATAGCTTTTTGTTTCTTACTATGTACACCAGACTGACCTTCAACACCTAGAGATCTGCTGCTCTCTGCCTCCTCTGTGAAATGATCAAAGGCAAACATCACCTCACCCAGAAACCTGACAATCTTTCTGATTCAGTGTCTCAAGTGTTTGTTTTACAGGCATGTGACACTATGCCCAACACAGCCTTCAACTCTTTCTTTTTTAAGATTTATTTATTTATTTTACTTTTGAGCACTCTATCCACATAAACACCTGAATGCCAGAAAAGGGCATCAGATCACATAATAGGTGGTTGTGAGCCACCATGTGGTTGCCGGGAATTGAACTCAGGACCTCTGGAAGACCAGACAATGCTCTTAACCACTGAGCCATCTCTCCTGCCCCCCACCCTTCAATTCTTATGCAAATTCCAATTTTGAATTCTTCTATAAATGGTCTTGACAAGGTGCTTGATTGTAGATATTCAGTGACTATTAGAGTTTCAGGCATCACATATACGAAGAGCATAGATACATTTAGACCCAGATTGTAACTCTTCTATTTCCTAGTTACAAACCACAAGCATGTTATCTACTTTCTAGATCTTTGTGACCTTATCTGTAAAGTAAGGATGCTACTTCCAGCCTTGCAATGCTGTCTTGAGACTAAAATAAGATGGTATCTAGTCTTAAGAGAAACCTGACCTTTCAGAAATACCAAACCTCCTAATAAAACATATATTTTTAAAAATCAGTTTTGTATGAAACTACTTGAATCTCCAAATACTGAAATAAATTCAGGAAACATGCCTAAGAAGGAAGAGTGGAATTAGAAACAGCAGTGCAAGGTGACTACTGTCTGGAACCAGATTAATGAAGACTGAATACAGTCCGTATTCAGGGAGGACCTACTGTTAGAATTCTGCTCCAGTCTGCCTACTTGTGATATCATTGTCTACCTGCCATGGGGGCGTGGCCCTGCCCAGTATAGAAAAGGACAGGCCTACCTTGCCCCACTCCTCTCTTCCCCTCTATTCCTGTCTCTGTCTCTCTGTCTCTCTCTGTGTCTCTGTCTCTGTATCTCTCTGTCTCTCTCTGTCTCTCTCTGTCTCTCTCTCTCTCTGTCTCTCTCTCTCTCTCTGTCTCTCTCTCTCTCTCTGGGGTACCCCTCTTCCCTTTCCTTCTCTCCCCATGCTCATTTAATAAGCCTCATATAATAGAATATCTACTTCCTGGTACCTTGCCGCGACTCAGATACGAAACCCAGAGGACCATTCTGTTGTCTTCACAGTAAAATCCCATCTCCTTTACTGTCTGCAACAAATTCAACAGTTCCCACTGGATGAGAGCTGACACAGTCGCCACCGCCACTGCTTGGCTCCTGAAAATTCCTAATGCACTAGGTTTGTGTCTGTGTCCCCTGGCCGGCTCAGCTGCAGAGCTGTGCACTTTTGGTACTGTCCAGTACTGACAAGTCGACAGTTTGTGTGCCTATTTTTTGAGTCACTATCCATTCTGGGGACACCCTAACAGATTACTGCCTTCACCTCCCTGGGAAACATTCAGATGTCTGTTCCTCCTAGCATGCCTCTGAGAATTCTTATAGAGAATCTCAAATCCCTGTGTCCACATTAAAGGCTTCTAAGCTTGCACACCTCTGCAACCAAACTTGGACAGATCCAAAACTAAACCGTTTTAATTATTGCCAGCAATCCGGTAAAATGGAAGGAAGTTCCCAATATTCAAATTTTTCTTTGCTCTCCCAAAATTTCCAAGCATTGTCAACATTGTCTCCTTCCTTATTTTCAAGCAACTACCAAGAAATGCTCCAGTCAAACCTCACAGATTGTGTCTGCTGAACCTACATTGTCCCTCCCAGCTGCAGATGTTCTCAGACCATGGACAGCCAATGCAACAGCCTGTTCTTCCAGAACCTGGCCAACATTTCAGACTTTTACCCCCTATCACCACCCTACTGTCAGCAGGAAGTAGTTAAGATGATTACTTCGCCCCTTATCCATTTACAAAAGGCTGAAGTTGTGTGCTCCAGGCCCAGGAAAAACAGCTCTGGTTCTCCCAGCACTCCTCAGTCCCTATCTGCTGCAGAACATGGCTGCCATACCCTGCCCTCTACCCTAAACTTTCAGGTCAGAGCTTTTACTTCCTCTTCACCATATAATCTGGACATTTTGTTGCTATCACTCCTCTCTCTCTCTCTCCCCCCCCCTCTCTCTCCCCCTCTCTCTCTCCCCCTCTCTCTCCCCCTTTACATGACAGCCAAAAGCTGCTTCCAATGAACCTACATTTATATGCTTCAACTAACCTTATATAAAAACAATCCAACGTTCCTCATTTTTTTAATTTTGGGAAAAAAGAGGAATGTTAGAATTCTGCTTCAGTCTGGCTACCTGTGATGTCATTGTCTACCTGCCATGTGAGTGTGGCCCTGCCCAGTATATAAAAAGACAGACCTGCCTCAACCACTCTCTCTTTCCTCTCTTCCTCTCTCCTCCTCTGTCTCTGTCTCTGTCACCCCCCCCCCCATCTATCTGTCTATCTATCTATCTGTCTATCTATCTATCTGGGGTACCACTCCCCCCTTCCCTTCTCTCCCCATGCTCATTTAATAAACTTCATATAATAGAATATCTGCAGCCTGGTACCTCATATCTTATAGTCTTATTATTAATTATAAAACCTACAGCATTAAATAACAGGAGAAACTGAGAAACTGCTTAGATCTTGAATTGAGATAGGTAAATTTAAAAAGAGCTATTAAGGAATGGGTCAAGGGTTGGACTATGAAGGCTTGTGACTGAAAGAATGAAAACCTAAGTAAAATAATCTGCTTTTTACTTCTGGGTCTTGGCCGAGCTAATAGTTTAAATCTTTGTTCATATCCCATTGACAACCTCTTAAGAGGCCATAATACTGTATAGCATGAACTTTGGAATTCATTTTAAATACCATTGTTCCTCTCTGGAATATTGGTGGCCCAGTGTTCCTGAGGATTAGAATTTATGAGGTCCAGCTTCATACTGAGGGAGCATCAGGCCCAATATCTATCTCAAGCAAAATCATCAGTGTGGCTTACATCTCACTCACCTTTTCCCAAAGAAAGAGGACCTCAGGGTCCTCCCCTCATGTAAGTTAATCATTTGTGCCTTTCAGTAATCAAGTTCTCATGCCTAGGAGAGAAGCAACATTGGAAACAATCAAGTTTCCTAGCGTATAGAAGATTGGGATTCCAGTATGTCCCATCTATATTTTATTTTTCTCCTGTATTGAACAGTTTAAAAAGCACAGAAAATGTTCTCTGGTCAAATCTTTTATTTATTTATTTATTTATTTATTTATTTATTTATTTATTTATTATGTATACAATGTTCTGTCTGCATGTAATGACTGCACACCAGAAGAGGACACCAGATCTCATTATAGATGGTTGTAAGCCATCGGGTGGTTGCTGGGAATTGAACTCATGACCTTTGGAAAAGCAGCCAGTGCTCTTAAACTCTGAGCCATCTCTCCAGCCTCTCTCCAGTCAAATCTTAATGGAGGTGGGCAGTACAGTGATGGTTATTCTTGTCTGCTGTGGCCACTTGCATTGGTGTGGTCCTCACCACACCAATGATGTGGTGTTGGCCTCTGGTGATGATAGTTGCAAACAAAAAAAAATTGACAAACATGAGTCATAAAAGAATTAATAGATGGGATAGAGAGATGGCTCAGTGGTTAAGAGCACTGGCTGCTCTTGCAAAGGACCCAGGTTTGATTCCCAGCACCCATATGGTAGCTCCCAATCATCTTTCATTCCAGTTCCAGGGAACTTGATGCTTTTTTTCTGGCCTTCTAAGCCACTACATGAATGTGGTACACAGATATACATGCAGGCAGAACACTCATATACATAAAAATAAAGGCTTTAAAAAGGACAGCAAATAGATTTACTTACACTCAAAAAGCATAATGACATAGATGAAGCACAGGAACAGGGGTTTGCAAGGAGTCCATAACTGTTAGGTATATAGTAACACATAAGAACCCATTCTTTTTCATTTCATTGCTTCGTGACTAAAGACACACACTTATCTATTAGAAGGATGGCACCCTGTCATTTTGTAGCAATGAGTTGTCACAGATGCCTAAACCACAAGTCCCTCCATGGACAATCCCTGTCTTATTGGTATCCCCTACTTTTATTCCTAAAAGAAATATGCTATTGATCAAAAGTGTTTCATTATAGACAGTTAATGAAAGCCAGGCATGGTGGTTCACGCCTTTAATCCCAGAACTTGGGAGGCCGAGGCAAGTGGATCACTGTGAGTTCAAGGCCACCCTGGTCTACAAAGCGAGTCCAAGACAGTCAAGGCTAACACAGAGAGACCCTGTCTCAAAAAAAAAAAAAAAAAAAAAAAAAAAAAAACTGAAAAAAAAGTGAATGAATGCAGATTTATGGAAATCTGCTTATACTCATTCCTATATTTGTAAAGTGGTACTTCAAAAAAAAACAAGATTTGGGATCTTTAGGCCTCAGTTGTTAAAATAGTTTTAAAGTGATAGGAACACTTGAGTTATTGACAACTAAATAGAAACATGTTATAGTAAGTCTCAAAGGACAAGTATCTTTGAGGATATTAGGTATTTCAAAACTGTGATGTTAGCCTCATTTTCATGACACAAATGTGTTCATTATTCACTGCTTACCTAATAGACAGTCACTGTATCCTTTGTTACTCCTTTACAAAGTGTGTGTGTCATGACACTCGTCTGGACTTCTTAGCCCCCTGGTTTTCACAACCCTTCCCATTGCCCTCCAAAAAAAAAAAAAAAAAAAAGAGGCACAAAATTAAGAAGAAATATCCAGCTGAAAGGGCAAGGTTTTTGAGAAGAGGAAAAAGAGTGGGAAATGAATTATTTCCGACCAAAAGCAATTATATTTTGAAGGCAGAAGCAGACATCTTCTGGCACAACTGTCAAGATGTTACAAAAAGATTAAAGGAGGGTTTTTTTGTCATTTAAAATCTGTTTCTAGCTGGGAAAAAAAAGTGTGGCTGTTCAGTTTGTGATTTTTAATAAGATTTCTCAATAGACTCACTGCTTTAAAAAAAAAAAGTGTGAGGAAAAAAGAAGCAAAAAAAAAAAAAAAAATTGAAGGCCATGCAGCAAACACCCTGGCAACTTTGATACAGTATCATTCATTTTCACCGTTCTCCAGGATTTAGACAAGATTTTTGTAGGTTATACCCCATACAATAACCTGTCAACAAAAACACTTTTTGCAGAGACTTCTTGGGATTCAGGCTTCTATGTGGTTAAAGTAGAAACATCAGATTGCTTCCTTTCCAAACACTGCGAGGTTGTTGCTTAAGCATGCAAAGGCTGGTATTTTACACTGTTAACAAAGTGCCAACATTTCCCTCATCTGGCCTCCAGTGGCTACATACTATTTGTACCCATTCTTTGCAATAGAGGCTCCTTCAGTTCCGTCTGAAGAACTGAATATCAACCTTCTGCCTGGAAGGCACCTAAAGAAGACATTGTGAAGACCCACACAAGGCTGTCCAGGCAAGGTGGACGTGATTTTCAGAATATTCGCTGCCTTCTCCCCACCTTTGTGAAGTACACTCTGCTTTCGAACATATTCAGAATCCTAATTTTCTACAAGAAAAGTGATCAACTTTCAAGTCGGTCAATCTTCTGTTCATCCCGCTGGTTGTTGGAGTTCAGTATTCACATGTGAAGCTTTCTTCTCTTTGCCCTTCCTGGAAAGCCCTTTCTCCTGGTGAGAATAGTGGGTCCAAGTCCTGGCCCTAGTATGTCTTAACAAATTCAGAAACTGAAGAATACTACAAGAGGAGATAGGTTGGTGAGTTCTCTCCTGTCTTTTTGTGTGCAGTGTCCAAGACCTTATTTCTGGCTTAAGACTTAGCAACGGTGAGTCTTGAAACTGTGCAAGGCCACATAAGTATATGAGGGAAGCCTTCCATGCAAATAGTTTATATTCCTATAAAAGAAGTAAGCTCTTTGCTCAGGAAACAAGTCAAAGACAGGGCGAGATGCTAATCGGGACAGTGCTGGGGATGCTTTCAGCAAGACCTATTCCCAAGAAGCATACATTACCACTCAAAGTTACTTTACATTTACATCCTGGGAATGCTTAGACAACAACTTTCTCTGGAAGAGTGGGCCTAGAAAAAAGCCAAGTTCTCCTGTTCTCTCCTCTGGCCGATACCAGTGGTAACCATCTTTCTTTTGTTTCATTCAAACCCCTATCAAAATTATCTTCCTCAATTGTTTCATTTCTTCAAATATACTCCAGGCTTTTCTAATATTGACATGCTTCAGCGTGCCTTAACGTGATACTTGCACCACTTTCAAATAACATATAACAATCAATCCTTCAGCATTCAAGTTAGCAAACTAAAATTTTATCTTTTTTTTTATTCTAATGTTCCCCAAATGGAAAAATCTAAGAAAGGATATTTTGGGTGAGGAAATCCAGTGACACTCCTAGGAATTTGGTATTAGAAAAATATCTAATTTCTCACTGAACTGAGATTTATGCCTTTGGCCAGTCACCTCTACCAGCTAGTAACATCAAAGAGGACAGATGATAACATTTAAGTTAGCATCTATTAATCCCTAGGATGTGTCTTTCAAAAAGAAAATTTGCTGGGAAAGAGATTGAAAGTAATGTGTTTTTCTTGACATTTTATAAAGTCCTCTCCATGTTTCCTGAAGTCACATGGCAAAGAAAAAGAAAAAAAAGAGAAAAATAAAGTGAGAAAAGGAGGCTTTTGTCTTTGAGACAGGGTTTCTCTGCATAATCTTGGCTGTCCTGGACTGGCTTTGTAGACCAGGCTGGCCTCGAACTCACAGAGATCTGCCTGCCTGTGCTTCCCTGAGTGCTGAGATTACAGGTATGCGCTCCTGCTTCCAGCTGCAAAGGAGGCAGTTTAAAAGGCATAATTATTGTGCACATTGTCTCATAACCTCACAGATTTTCCCTATACATTGTCTTACCCAATCTTCATGACAATATCCAAACACAGGCTGGTGATTGTTGTGCTATATGATTAGGTCGCAACATATTTGGTATAAGGAGGCTTATTGGGGCGGGAAGGAGTTAGGGCCTCCAGAAGGAAATGGAGAGGCAGATGATTAGACATGTGGACAGGCAGACAGACAGATGGGGAAGAGCCATGGGCGTAGAGGACAGAAAGAGAAATCGTAGAGACAGATGGAAGCTGGAACCGACAGACAGGCAGGCAGACAGACAGACAGACAGACCGACAGACACAGAGAGAGACAAAGATACACACAGAAAGAGACCGAGTGACACAGACAGACCAAGAGAGACAGAGACAGACCCAAGAGAGCTCGGTTAGCAGCGAGCAAGTTCTTTTATCCCCAGACACGCCTGGCACACCTGGCGTGGTGTCAGGTGATGATATAAGACATTGCTAGGACCCTGAAGGCAGGCCAGCTAAATTATCTGTACACTAACAATGATCGTACCTGATGAAACACTAACAAAGAGATAAGGGAACTCAATCAGTGTTATGAGCTGAATGTTTGTGATTCCCTTCCCTAGATTCACATCCTAGGAGAGAGATGAGGCATAGAGGTGTTACTCGGTGGTGCCTAGCACCAATGAACCCTAAGCTTAATCTCTAGAATCTAAGGGAAAGACAGAGAGGGGCAGAGACAGACAGACAGAAGCAGGGACAGAGACAGAGCACTTCCTCCCCATCACCACCACTTGAGAATACAATAGGAAGACATCCTCTGCCGATGAGGAAGCATACCGTCTGGGGACACCAGATCTGCCAATGCCTAGATCTTGGACTTCCAAGCCTCCAGAACTATGAGAAATAAATGTCTGTCACTGAAGCTACCCAATCCACAGTAGTTTGTTATAGCAACTCAAACTGGCTAATAAGTACAGAACTTGGAAGCTCAGGTAGCCAGACGATACAATGAACACAGAAGTACTTGATTTCTCTCCCCACCCCCCTCATTGCCCCTGAGGTCCCATTGCACATCCACAGACAGCAGCCCAATGGCCTGGACCATCAAAGAGAGCGAAAGCCTAGGCCACCAGGGTAGGCAGAGACAAGCAGAGAGAGCCTAGGATCATCAATCAATCTCCAGTTCAGCGGTGAACCTCCTCATACCCAGCAGCCATGTGGAAGATAGGATTCCGTACTCCAGCTCCCTGCCTTCAGAAGCCTGACCACAACAATCAAGCGATCATAATTCCCCAGGGCAAACCTACCTGCTCAGTGTATCTAATTGAGAGGAAGAGGTGACAAAGGTACAAACAGAAGGGGGAGAATGTGCTCCGAGTATTTTTTATTCGTCAATGTGCAGTTGGCACCTCACTGACCCTTGCTGTTGAAATGGGACTGGCTGTGGGAGGAGAGGGCTCCAGCAAAGGAAGGAGAGTGTGGAGGATAAAAGTGAGACAGACAACTCTGAATTCTCCCCCCTTTTGAATTTCAACCTGTTGGATAAAAACAATAGCAAATGAGGCACTGAATATGCATGAGGCAGGGAAGGTATTTTAAGTTTTTCAGGAGACAGCTCGCTGAACGGAATTGCTAATTATGTCTCACATTGCTTTGTCCAATTCAGTTAGCTTGATTATGGCTGAGTTGTCAGCTTCCCTGCTCTTGAGGTTCCACGGCTTCGGCCTGTTCTGAGGCTTAATACTAAATTAGAATTACATTTTTCAAAAAAAAAAAAAAATGTTTTCCCTTATTGAAGTGCTAGCTTTAACCATTGTGACAAAATAACCTTTCTCAACAAAAATAAAATTAAAGCCGCCAAGGGTTCAGATTCAAGGGTTTCTGGAGTTGGTGGAATGTGAGGAATGTAATCGCAGCTGTGACAATTGCAAATTAAGATTGAACAATGAGCCAAATTAAAAGGGTGAGAAAGAGCAGAGCACCATATGGAAGGAACTCACTGCTACCCCCACAGGATATCTTTGATTTCTTAGGATGAGCAGGATTAGTCAGCGGAGGAATGGACTAAACCGAGCCTGACCTCTCACTAGCCTGACCCACTGTCTCCATCAAGCCCATCCAGTAACCTTCTTTTTACTTAATCACTTTGCTTTTAAAGTGGAACCTCACTTCAGCTGAGGTACTGGTTCAAGAGAAGGATGGCAAATAAAGCAAAGCCCTCATGGGACAGTTAAGGCAGGACTAAGCCCATCTAACTGCATCAGACTTGTCATCGCTGTTAAAGAACAGCTGAGAAAACGACTAAAGGGAGAAGGATCTATTTTGCTTCCGGGTCAGAAGTTTTGGACCATGATAACAGAGAAGTTGTGATGGAGCAAGGCAGCTTGCTTTATGGTAAACAGGAGGCAGAGAAAGGAGAAAAGACAGGACCAGGGAAGTGCCCCAGGCACCTACTTTTTCCAGCAGAGCCCCCTCTCCTACCTCTTATCACCTTCTAATCATATTAATTCATTGAGAAATTAATTTGATGGTTGGATCAGAGCCCTTGAAATGAAATCACTATCCAAAAACCCACCAGCTGTCAATAAGCTCTCAATTCATGAGCCTCTGAGAGACATTTTAGGATATCCAGGGAAATTCGCCATAAATGTAAAGACAGTGGATACCCCGTCAAATGAGTAGTAATAGAGTAAGTCCATCCATACCATACTGTCAAATCTGTTCTATTCTTGTCAAGCCTGTCTTGAACACACAAAGAACAATAGATCGTGGAGAGAGGAGATAAAAACGAAGACACAAGAAACCCTGCCCTAATGTCTTAGCCCAAGGGGAGTGTAGTGTTGTTCCCACCTCTGCAGAAGGAGATACTGCCTGAGAGACTGTGAAGTGCATGAAGGAGTACTGGTCCAAAGCAAGGATGCAATCAGAGGTATCTGCAATCGCAGCTCTACTGGAGTATACTGAGTGGCAGGCAATGGCTGCAGCAGCTGGTGGAGCAACATCATTTCAAGAGGAGTGTCTTAGTTGAGACTGTTAAAAGCTATATGGCAGAAGGTAGAGGTGAAGGAGCCGCACAGAGGGATGGAATCACACCAGACAACAGATCCATTTAAGGGGTTTAATAAGGAGAAACAGAAACCATCTCTGGAGACACATGTGGGAGAGAGAGAGAGAGAGAGAGAGAGAGAGAGAGAGAGAGAGAGAGAGAGAGAGAGAGAGAGAGAGAGAGAGAGAGAGAGCCATGAGGAAGGTGTCTTTTATGTGGCCCAGGGCAGGGAGACGCCCCCATCGCAGGTAAGCAGTGACATCACAGGTAGGCAGACTAAAGCAGAATCCTAACAGAGACCATTTATAGCACATCCCCTAGAAATACACGAAACTGTCTGGGGAAGGGGGTGAAATATTTCTTAAGAGAGTTGAGCACTATGATAGAGCTGGGAAATTATAGCTGCAGTGTAAGAAGCCCACATTGTCCTATTTAGGAGCCACGGAAAGAGATCTATGCCTCACTGGCCTAGAATTCCGGCCAGTTGCAAAGATGATGGCAACCAAGCTGCTCACCACATATATATCGAGGAGTTCAGACTGCATTACATGGAACAGAGCTGGACCACCCACACTGAGCTGTGCCTGAAGCAAAAGCATAAGTAATAAAGTGGTTATTTTATGATACTGTGCATGGTACTGGGTAACTGGTATAATCAGTACTAAATATATTACATTTATTCCTGGTCAACTTCACTTTCAAGTCAGGGGAAAAACAGATTTTGAAAGCAATTCTAATTGTTCCTGAGCAGTGTCTGAGGCTGACCTTAATCAGTGGCACTAGAGCAGTAACAATCATTTTTTCTTACTAAAATTCTAGTTTCAGCTATAGTGTGGCGTTCTGCGTGAGCAGAAAAGTCTCCAATAGCAACAGATTCCATGCCCACATCTGTCTTCCCTGAATAGCATCAGAAGAGTGTTGTGTGCTTGCACTTCAGCCTCAGAGATATACCAACCTCAAATGACTTTGGGGTTCAGGGTACCACTGTGTTCTGCAGGTTTGGTTATTCGCTGTACTGGGTTGTTGGCAGAGCTGACCCCAAACATCCCCATCTGGAAAAGAGAAAATCAAAGTCATATCTATGGGTAAAGCAGCCACATGACAGAAGAAGGGAGAGAGAAGCCAGCTGTCACCCTGCCCAAAAAAAAAAAGCATAGCAAAGAAAGAAACCCATTCAATGCTATGATGGTAGATGCTATTTTCCAGTTTGGTAGGTAGCTATGTCACTCTGCCTGTCTCAAGAGTATTAACCAAAAAATATCTTAAGCAATATGCAGGATTGTTTTCTCCTTTTGAAGCCTAAGGGGTTGGAGAAGTTGGAAGGCACCAATTTTTAAAAATCTGACATGTTCCTTATTTCTGCTTCATACCATGTCCCTCTGACATAAACTCGAGCATCCTTGTTGCGACAGAGATTGTGTTAAACAGAATCTCCCTCCTGAGGGAATCTTGTGTTCTCACACATCTCCATTGCTCCAGCTCTGTTAAGGTTCCATTAGCTCTACAGGAGCTTACAATTTGAATTCTCACAGATCATGGAAATATAGATATATTTCTTATCTTCAATGATATCAGATTAGGCTGTCATCTTTAAGCAGCCAATGAGGAGAAATTAAAATCACATCATGAGATGCTGCAACTACTTCTTCACTTGAACTCTTCCTCACAGAGGCTTTAGAGACAAGTACATCAAGATGCTGTTTATAATTAAGTAAAATTACCCCAAAAGTATATCCTGTTGCACATGATTTGTTATGTCTCTGGATACCTGTCTTTAAGGAGAGAGTAATTGGCTTTACTGCAGTAGGTTTGACTGCTTGCTGTGATGATGTATGCCAGTTGGAGGGCTCATGTCTAAGTTGATGGTGTTTACAAGAAAAGTGTTCCCATGATTCTAGTCAAAAGGTTCAGCTCACACACACACACTTTTTTTCACTCTCAACAATATAACACACAACAAAAAAACTAAGCTGAACTCCATTTCCCATATGTTAACACTGAGCTCCATCTCTGTAACTAAAGACAACATGACAGGCAAAGCTCAAACAAAGGCAAACCTAAGCTCTGGCAGAAACAAAGAATAAAAAGCCTGAGGATGTCAGAATAACCAATGGGAAGAACTGGAAAGCCCGTCTCTGTCTTATGTCACTTAAGTCATATTCAAGACACATCCTCTGACTGGAAGAGAGGTCAGAGCCTCAAGAAGATGCTCCTGCAGCTGTCACAGATGTGAGCATTTATCGTGGATAGCTCCTGGTGAGAAGAAAGGGGCTTCCTTCCTCTCCCCTAATCCTCTTACCGCGTGGCCTGCTGGAGGCCTTTTCTTGATGTTTACTCCTTAAAAGGCTGTTTAACTACTGGAGTTCTGAAGGAAATTTTTGTGAGATGTCTAGGAACAAATACCACACTATAAATTATAAAACCTAACTCTTTTTTCTTTTCCTTCCTAAAAGTTATAAGACCTACAATTTTAATACCTATATCAGGCAATGGCAAAAAAAAAAAAAAGCTTGTGTCATCTGTTTCTAACCATGAGTGTGGCACGGTCCACCCATTCCTCTGGGGAGTCATTGCTTCCATTCTTCAGTCACATGACAACAATGGTATGAGAGACAGTCCTAGTGCCACGTGGTCAGGACTGGGCAACATGATAAGGTTTAAATAACCAAGTTAATATTCATGGTACCACAGGATTGGTCTTTTGAATCAGGTAAAACATCCTGATTTTGTGGATGTAAGTGCGTGTGTGTTCTCGAGAACACTTGCCCGTGCCCACCCTCCTATGCTTGTGCATCCTTGTGCTCAGAAGGTAGAAGACAGTACCAGATCCCCTGGAGCTAGGGTTACAAAAAGAGTTGGGTTGTGAGTTGCCCAACGTGGGTGCTAAGAACTCTGGAAGAGCAGTATGCACTCTTAACCACCAAGGCACCTCTTCAACCCCACATCATGATTCCTTTAAATCAACGAAGTCTTTATTTTTAAATTAGAGAACCTGGCGGCAATAGAATACCATTATCCCCATCACAAACACAATCCCTGTTTGCACTAAATGATCGAGCCTAGAAGAAGCAAATAAAAGGAACAGATCAGTATGTGCATCTCTAGACATGCCCCACACTGCTCCCTCCTGAGTGCACAGTTAGATTACATGCATATAGAGATGTCTATGTAGACATGGATGCTGAACTGGGCTGGCTGCTATGCTCTCTTTTGCTTCAGCAAAAGTTGCTGACATAACCAAAGAGCCCTGATTATTGGCATAGATGCTATTGATGTTTTCTCACCAAAGATGGAAAAAATGAAACACAGAGGAACTGAATACTTTTTCCAAGACAACAATGACGTGAATGACAGAAACTGGGTTCAAACTATTAAGTCCCTACCTGCTGCAGGATGGGGCTGCCATACTCTGTGCTCTGCTCTGGACTCTGCAGCCCAGAGGCGGGGCTTCTGTTATCCCAGAACTTCACTATATAATCAAGACTTTTTACTCCCCTGCCTTTCTTCCCCTTCCCCTCACTCACTCGCTCTCCTCTCACCCATCTCTCCCTCTCTCTCCTCTTTCTCTCTCCCTCCTCTTCCCCTGCTGCTCCCAATAAACCTGTATGTATGTGTATGTATGTATGTGTGTGTATATATCTATATATATAACTTTAGTCTTGCCATTAGCTCATTGTGTTATACCCATCACAACCAAAGTTCATTAAAACACCAGAGTCAAGGTCCTTGGTCACTTAATCATCTCAATATATAACCTATTAAGCAACTCTATTATGTTAGCCATTTTCAAAGTAAAACCAGAGGTAAGAATGTTCTTTGAAAAACAGCTGTTACCAGGCATTGGTAGTGCACGCCTTTAATCTCAGCACTCAGAGGCAGAGGCAGGCAGATCTCTGAGAGTTTGAGGCCTGCCTGGTTTACAGAGCCAGTTGCAGGACAATCAAGGATGCACAAGAAGCCATGTTTCGAAATTGCCTCAATCAAAGAAGGAAAGAAAAACAACAACAAGAAAAATAGTTCTGAATAAGATTGGACTCAGGGATGTCTCCCTTTTCCTCTATCTTCCATTCTTAGGTTTGGAGACAGGTATTGAAAAGAAAGAAGGGGAATATAGAAATATATAGGGAAGAGAGAACAAAAAGTAGATTAGTGAATCTACTCCTCAACTTAATGCCCCAGTTTTTATTCACAAGGTTATTTTGAAATCATTTGTATCGAGTTTTATATATAGAAGCAAAATAAGTTTAAGTTTACATACAGCGGCATAGAATTCAAATGTAAGATTATTTTCATATACATTATGTATATTTCTACTTTAATATGAAGTATTGTAACCATGTAACTCAATTGTAATACAAGGCTCCAATACTTTCAAAGTGCTATTGCAGGCTGTTTAGGATAAATAAGTTATAAAAGTTAATTGTTAGTTGATCAAATCATGGTTGTACCAATTACTAACCTATTTTATCACATGAATATACATCTTATGTGCAACAAATAAATATGAGTCTATAGAGAGATAAGGTAAAATAGTTAGATAAGGTCTTCCAAAACCTCAGAGACATACAGACTGTGGCATTTAAAAATGTTTTTATTACTTTAAAGATTCACTGACAATGAGACAGGTTAACTCCTGGCAACACCCAGCCTACCTCAATGACGATGATGAGCATCAAAGAACCTCCTTGTGGAGATGGATTCAAATGTGGCCAAGAAGCTACTGGGAAAATGTATAAGAAAGCTATCTGAGCATGAGTTAGAGAGAAAGTAACATCCTTCCTGGTTTCTGTTTCAGGCCCTTCTTGACTTCTCTCAGTGACACATTGTGATCTGGAAATGTGAGGCAAATAAAGCCCTTTCCTCTTCCAAGTTACTTTTGGCTGTGACATTTATTACAGCAGCAGAAAACAAACTAGAGCAATGGCATTCTTCAAAAATACGTTCTGCTTGGAATTATTTGATTTATTCTTCAGAACCATTCTGTGGAGTAGATAGTGCAAGGATTTTGCTAACCAGTTTGCAAGTAAGGACAGTATTTCCCAAGATGACTCTGGGATGAAATGAAACCTAGTTTGGACAGTTTCCTTCTAAGTCCAAGCCAGTTCCTATCTCTTCAACATACTAATTATTTCCATTTAAGTATAGGAAGAACTATTGTGACATTTAGAAAAAAATAAAGTTCAGAGAGCAAGAATTTAAATCTCCCACTCAATGTTGAATGACTTGGGACATTTCTGATAAAAATATCTACCCAAAACTTCAACAGTAAGGATTTTTTGTCCATAATGATTCTTAAACTCATACACATTTCAATATATTTGAATTGAAACAGAATTATATCTCTTGCCTCTTCCTCCCTCTAGTCTCTGCCAGATTCCCTCCCTCAAACTCTTTCCTTGTCTCCTCCCATTTTCTCAAGTTGATAGCATCTTTCTTTGTTTTATGGTTTGTTTGTTTGTTTGGGGTATTGTTGTTCTTGTTGTCTATACAAATTGGTTGTCCAGGAGCCCCAGTGGTATAATCACTTGGCTCTCAGTACTTATACAAATTGGTTTTCCAATGCAGACTAGTCATCCTTGAAACTATATGCACACTAACTCATGTACATGTGTATGCTGTGTATTTTCTTCTAATTCTTTTATATCTTTTAGTTTTGATTTAAAACTATTTTGAAGCAAGGTGTTATATGAAAGCAGATTTCCTCTCTCTATGACACTAATCATTCATAGCATGTATTATAGAATAATTATTTACTTCATATATATAAATAAATGCTCCTTGTTTTTTCTGAACTCTGTTTCTCTAAACTTAGTATAGGAAATTATAAATATAAAAGACAAAAAACAACAAGGTTGCTGGGCATAGTGGTGCAGGCCTTTAATAATAGCACTTGGGAGGCAGAGGCAAGTGGATCACTGTGAGTTCAAGGCCAGCCTGGTCTCCAATGCAAGTCTAGGACAGCCAAGGCAACACAGAGAAACTCTGTCCCAAAAGAATTTTTAAAAACCAACAAAACAACAGCAACAACAACAAGGTTTTCCCTGTTTATTTGTGAAAAGACACAACATATCAACTTATTTAAAAATAATGTAGGCTTACGAACTAAAAATATGCGTATTTGTACTTGTATTAGATCATTGAGCAAAACTCTTAATTTTCAGAATTTTTACAAATACTAAAAAACATATGTTACATATACTGAAAGAAAAATGGGATAAGGACTATTAGTAACAGTAATTTATGAAAAAAACACAGAAACTTATGAAAAAACAAACTATGACAACTTCACTAGTGACATGGGGGAAATGATCACATTTATCTTCTGCTACAAACTCTCCAATAATTGGTACCTTTGAGAACGTCAGTAAGGATCTAAAAGATGGATGTATACTATCTATTGATTCTCACCCTATGAACTTCCCTAAAGAAACAAAGATGTGGGAAAGCTATTTCAATTCAAGCTCATCAGGGTACTTCAATAGCCAACAAGCAATTGCAAAGTTAAACAATAGCTGACTATATTAGTTACTTTTCTTGTTGCTGTGACATCGCACCTGGCAGAAGCAATTGAAGAATGGAGAGGTTGGCTTTGACTCACAATTTAGGGGGTTTGGGGCATCATGATGAGAAAGCATAACAACTGAAGCTGCTCAGTCCATGATGGTAGGAGTTTGTTGTGTGTCTGATTCGCAGCTCAGCAAACAGGAAGCAGAGCACTCAGTCCAAAAGTAGGCTCAAACTATAAACTTCAAAACCCAATTCCCAGCAATGTCCTTCCTCCTTCCTGACTCTTCCACTTTAAGGTTCCAGCAATACCAGCCTGCCCCCCCAAGCCTCACCCCAAAATAAAAAATTGCACCACCAACAGGGACCAAGTGTTCAAATACATGAGCCTACAGTGGACATTTGGCATTCAAACTATAATAGTGACCAAGCAATAGTTTATCCTTGCAATGGAATATCTTACAGGCCTGCAAACATATATCAAAAAGAAGCATTATGTGTCAAGCATCATGCTAAGCATTGGTTATCACAGTATAACACTGACTCTATCGTTATGTAATTCATGACCTAGTGGGAAAACTAAAAAAAAAAAAAAAAAAAAAAAAAAAAGACACAGAAATGAAAAGACATAATAGTGACCCAAACCCTGAACTCTTCCTTCAGGTAACATATAAGTCTGGGAAGTCAGAAGAGACTCCCGAGAGTCAATTGATTCTAAACCAAGGCATGAAAAAGAATCTCATAGTGTGGATCTTAAATGTCCCTCCATTGACCCAAGTCTCATTCACTAGTGTGGCATTGTGGGAGAATGGCGGAAACTTTGGGGGTGGGGCCTCATGGGAGGTCTGCAAATCATTGGCATCACAACATCAAAAATGGTGGGCCCCCCCAGGCACTTTCTTTTCCTCTCTCTTTCTAAGGCGAGCAGTGTAGACATCACTATGGCATAGGCTCCCAGCCTATCTGCCCTGTCCCAGCAATGAGTCCTCTTGAGGATATACCAATTCCTCCAAAATCAGGAATCAAAGACTTTCTTCCTTGTAAGTTGACTATATCACTATTTTTCATAGGGAAGGAAAGCTCACTGACACAGAGAAGGAGAGTTCTGGGTAACTGAGGGGCATTCCAGTAAAGGGCCCAAACTCATAAAACTTGACTACTGACAATTTTTTGCATACTGTGTACGCAAACTGTGTATTGCTGAAGGAAGTATATGGCTGCCGAAAATAAAAGAATGACTAGGGTGGAACAGAGCAGAAATCGGGATATTTGCTTACGGATACGACCCGCCTATATATGGGATGTTGTATTTTAAATTGCCTTAACTAGAGAAGTTTAGAAAAACTACAAACTCCAGAGTGAGCCATGCTTCCATGCTTGCATATCGTTAGTTACAAATGACTATTTACCTGTCAGTTGGGCTGAGAACACCACCAGTTTGCCTTTGAAGTGAACCTCTCAAATTTAAAGTTTTTTTTTTTTTTTTTTTAAGCTGTTGAAGGCTTACTTGATCTAAGTCTCAGGCACGTTTGAAGTTGTGACTTAATGGAAGATTATTTTTACTCACAGTGATCAAGCAGTTAATGAGATAAAGTAGTGAGGAGACAAGCTTAATAGAATATGTGGTTGCACCGCATGTTAATCTTTATAAAAGGCAGAATGAAAATAACAGGAAACCAGGAAGAAATTGGGACAGATGGCTGAACAGCTCAAAGACAGGAAAAACAACTCTTTCCTACACCGGCTTTTCAAAAGCAAACCCTTCTCGTGTTCGGTTCAATACATAAAACGGCATTAAAGAATGCGAAGATGGAAAACTAAGACTGAAACCTTCCCAGTGGCTGTTCCCTTACAACCTTCATCTAACCCTCATCCCTTCACTGCCACTCCTCTGAAGGGCAAACTACGTCTGGAGCAGTGACTACAGGTTTTCAATAAAGAACGAAGACAGGTAGGCTAGAAAGTCACCCTCTGTGTCATATCCCATCATGTACCACCCTGACTTCCATGAATTAACAAGATAAGGGGGACTCTCCGACCACCCCAGATTCAGCAATCACACTCTGGGGAGGCCACTGAAGCAGGAGGCAGAAGAGGAAAGAGAATGCCAGCTCCGTTTACTAAACCTCCATGTTAGTCCAGTTGCATCATTCTTTGGTGGTGGAGGTGGTGGGAGGGAGTTGCTCTGCTTTGCTTCTTTTTCTATCCAGACAGAAAAAAAAAAAAAAAAAAAAGTCAAGCTACTTCATTTTCAATTTAAATCAGAAAACATGAAACTGAGATAGTCACAGGGAAGATAAAGGAAATCCTTGTTAGCAGGTATCTGTTTAATAAATAGGTTTAACTACTGATGTGGAGATAAAACCAATATTGGACAAATATTTAGCTAATTTTGAGAATACGGCAAAGCTGAATTTCCCAATGGTCCTATAATAGGCCCTGAATCTTACTTCTTCTTGATATGTGTTAAAGATCCGTGGCCAGGCATAGTGGTACACACCTAGCACTCAGGAGGCAGAAACAGGTAGATCTCTGTGATTCAGAGGCCAGGTTGGTCTACATAGTGAGTTCCAGGACAGCCAAGGCTACACAGAGAAACCCTAACTCAAAAACAAAAACCACTAACAACAACAACAAAAAAAAAAAAACAAAAAACAAAAAAAACAAAAAAAAAAACATAATCCATGTTCTTGATCCCACATCCTCAACTTTTTCGAATTTTTGGAGTAAAGATACAACATGAGAATTAGGGGTTTTCAAACATTTGACTAGACTTCCTTTCTATAGCCTTCACTCTCAGCATCTACAGCAACGGGAAGATTGTATCTCTGCTGCAGCTTGTGTGATTAAGAACTGGAGCCAGTGACATCAGGGACTGATACCTGGAACCCAGGGACATGAGTGGAGATGATAGCCCTTAAAGGAAATATGTTCTGTCTTTTTCCCTCTATGCCTCAGTTCCACTAACCCAGGTACACAGAGTTAGTTCCAGGGCTTCTGCCTTTGTAGAGGACCCCCACCGTGAGTACCTTCAAACCTTCTAGCTTCAAATACAGGACTCGTCTTATCCCCTAAAGCAATTATTTGGTCTTAGCACTGTTACCTCCCTATATCACTGTGTCATTGTTCTCCATCTCTGCTTCCAACCATAGGAATTTTCCTTTATTGTTCATGAGGTCAGTCCTTCAGTCACAGTGATTGTGCCTATACTTTATCTATGATTTCTAGAAGTTATGGAGTGGAAAAGGTATTAAGGCTTTGGTGCTTTATGGTTTACTGGAAATAGACTTTTTAAGGAAACACCACAAGTAATTCTTATGCACACACTAACCTTGGAAATGTTATAGCCTTCAGCAAGCAGTGAGACTTGCTCATGGCAATAATAGCAAGGTATAAAACACTTCCATTCGTTTCATTTCATCCTTATAACAAGCTTGCAAAATAAGTAGCGCTTGTCCTGTCATTATAATTTTTCCTGACAAAGCCTAGTCAGACTTTTTGCCTAAAGATACAAAGATAATTTAAAAAACAGGGCTGGTGAGATGGCTCAGTGGTTAAGAGCACCTCCTGTTCTTGCAAAGGTCCTGAGTTCCATTCCCAGCAACCACATGGTGGTTCACAACCATCTGTAATGTGATCTGATGCCCTCTTCTGGCCTACAGATATACATGCAGGCAGAATACTGTATATATAATAATAAATAAATATTTTTTAAAAACAAACAAATACAAAATAGACCTCAGCAGGAGCAGAAGAGCAGGCCCTGCCCTGAGGACAAGGGAGTGGGTGAGCCAGCCCTACCCTGATGACATGAGAGCAGGAGAGCTGGCCCTGCCCTGAGGACAAGGAAGCAGGTCCTGATCCAGGCCTCTGAGTGGATCTCACCCCAACATCTACCCCATGTATGACCTGCTAGAACACATGAAGGGGCTGGACCTGCAGATTCAAAAATTTTATATCTCCTTGACAGCAGTGCCAGTAAGGATCTGGTAACGATAGTGTAGGCCTCAAACCAGACCCATGACTAGTAGCAATGAACATTTGAAAGTAAACATATATGGACAAAAGCTATACTGCATGATACACTACAGCTTCTGTGACAAGATTTTTTGTTTCTTTGTTTTATTTGACTGAGGGGAAGAGAAAGATTTTGGTGTATGACATGTAAATTATAGGCATTCAATAAAAGTTTAAAAAAAAAAAAAGAGGGCTTCTCATGCCTCATGTTGGGATCTTGTCAGGTAGTCTCTGGCTCTTGGAGGGAGTGTTGCCAGCCCAGAAGCGAACATTTCACTTAAACTATATACGTATATTTATATACCAACTTACAGTCATGTTACCCTCCTCTCTCTTCATTATGTATTTATCTCCCTCTCCCTCCATAATTAGAGTTTGCCAGTTTTTTCATTTTATATGAACACTAGTCCCATTCGTGAAGGATTCTCACTTATAACCTAGTCACTTCCTAAAGAGCCCATCACCAAATATTGTCACATTAGTGATTAGGGACACCAAAAGTTCCCTGTTGGGACAATGGGAAAATGTATGCCTAGCACACAGGCCCAGGTTTGATTCCCAGCATTGAAAAAGAGCCTGTTACTTGTTGTTCTGTTTTTGATTCCTATTGCTTCAATAAATACCATGACCAATACCAAACAAACAAAAAAATAGACCTCAAGTCTCCTGATAACTGGCCCATTGCATTGTATGTTATTATTCTCACAGCTGCAAATTAGCTTTTCAGGACAGCATTATCTGTCAGAAGATGCCAAACCAATTTGAAAGAAGTTAGGTAAGCTTTATCCGAAGGCTATACATCTATGATTTTCTCTGCTGTGCATGTTGGACACTGACATCCTGGTACTCAGCCACATAACTTCTCCACTCCTAGTAAGGTACCATAGATGTTTAATCTCAGCCACTTGGGAGGCTGAAAAACAAAAATTGCTGTTAAAAGCCAACTTGAGCAGCATATTGACACCTGTCTCAAAAGAAAGAAAGAAAGAAAGAAAGGAAATAGGGAAGGAGGGAGGGACTGGAAAGGAGGGAGGGAAGGAAAGAGGGAAGAAGGAAGGAAGGAAGGATGGATGGAAGAAAGGAAGGACGGAACAAAGGATCAAAGAAACACAGAAAGAAACAAAAGAGAAGAAATTTGGAATATTTTAGAAATAATTTCTCTAGATAAAATACCCACTTTTACTAAATGAGGTGGTTCACACCTGTAAAACAGAGCACTCAAGAAGCTAAAAATCTTTAGGAGCTTGGGGCTCACCTAGAGTACACTATAAGTTGAGGCCAACCCTGACTACATACATAGCAAGACCTGTCTGGAAAATAAGCAAACAGAAAAATTACAATAACCATGAAAAATATACGGAATTTAATTTTAAAATTCTCTCCATATGGGCTGACAAAGAGTACTAACATATGCCTGGCTTTTCGTGATCAACCACTCTTCAGGGTCTATGCTCCTAGCAGAGCTGATCTGTTCAAGAACTCAGCCCCTCCTCTACCTCCTGTTTAGCACATGACCACGCCCAGCTACGTATATCCACAAACACACACTGTATGCCTGGAGACAACTAGAGATTTCCTCCTTTCCAGCCTACCTCTTGAAGGAAATTTACAATGGAATTAATATTAACAGTGGTTCTCAACTTTCCTAAATTAAATGTTGCACCTTTAATGCAATTCTTCATGTTGTGGTGAACCCCAACCATAAAATTATTTTTGTTGCTACTTCATTACTGTAATTTTGTTACTGTTATGATTCATAATGTAACTATTTTTTGTAGCTAGAGGTTTGTTGATGGGGGTCACGCCCCCACATGTTGGGAATCCCTGCATTAGAGAGTTGAGCTTGCTCCAAGGGGCCTTTTAGCATGTCATGAAACTACAATGCTTTTCTGCTCTGCCCAGGGTAAACAGCACTCCCCTTTTCTCTTTACAGGTCTCTCCTTTTCCTCTTAACTTTAGAGTTCACAGTGAATGCATGTCTTTCCTGTAGAAGACATGCCAAGAATTTTCACACATGATCAAATTGCCATGAAAACTTAAAAGAATTTGTTTAAAGGGGAGTTAATTAATTTTATTTTAGTATTGTTGTTCAAGTGCCTTTGAAACTGCTGCCTCTGTTTTTTCCTTCAGGGCCAAGCTGGCTCCCTTTAGTCCTTTCAGCACAGGGTAATTTGCATGAACGTAAAAACATTTTATCTGCATTAACATTCAGAACATGATTAGTCTATATAGTTAGGCTCAGATCAGACAGGAAAACTAAGCATCCCCCAGCATCAAGACAGATATTGTTTATTCCTTCAACCTAACACTCAACTGCCATCCCA
Source organism: Acomys russatus (assembly GCF_903995435.1). Classification (NCBI taxonomy): domain Eukaryota; kingdom Metazoa; phylum Chordata; class Mammalia; order Rodentia; family Muridae; genus Acomys; species Acomys russatus. The sequence continues at coordinate 22,940,635 of NC_067161.1, forward strand.
GAATGAGGTGGCTTTTCATTGTCAGTGCCCACAGCAGAAGACCAAGCTATAGCATTAAGTGAATAAAGTTAAGCAGAATATTAAACACAAGCCTGGAGGTATAGGTCAGTTGGGAGAAAGAAGGCTAGCCTAGCATTCATGAAACCCCAGAACCATACAACCAGGTGATGCCTATAATCCCAGCACTCAGGAGGTAGAGGCAGAAGGATCAGAAATTTTAGGCAACCCAGGTCACGTAAGACCCTAAGGCATTGTTTCTCAGCCTTGGGATTCAAACCCCACCAGGGTTGCATATCAGATATCCTGCATATCAGATATTTACATTATGGTCGAAAATAGTAACAAAGTTATAGTTATGAAATAGCAATGAAATAATTTTATGGCTAGGAGCCACCATCACATGAGGAGCTGAGTTAAAAGGTCATAACATTAGGAAGATTGAGAACCACTGCGGAAAGGAAAGGAAAGTAGAGGAGAGGAGAGGAGAGGAAAGGAAAGGAAAGGAGAGGAGAGGAAAGGAAAGAAGCCCAGACAGACCTGGTGGTGCACTCTTGTAATCCCATCACTTGGGAGATGGAAACAGAAGATCGGGAGTTAAAGGCTAGTATTTGCTACATTGGCCAGCCTGGGCTACATGACACCTTGTCTTAAAACAAGCAAACAAACACAATCAAACAAACCGAAAACAGAAAGCAATGAGGAAGCAGAGAGGGGAAGGAAGAAGTGGAAAGGAGGGAAGGAGAGGAGATGCACAAAGTTTTGCAAGAGTTATTTTTTTAAAAAATACTTAGAGTCATCTGCTGGTAAATAAAGAGAAGAAATGCACCAGTACATGAAAACATCCGAAAGCACTTTTAAGTAGATATTATTTCCAGATAGAAAGGGCAGCTTAAGCCCTCCTAGGCTTGAATACAGTGGCTTAAAAATAACTGTTAAAAAAAAATCATTGTCCGCAAGCTATAGAGTCCCTAAGTGATTGTCAGCTGTACTGACTGTCCACAGTACCTCTGATCTCCGAGGATGCGAAAAACCCCAATGAGAAAAAAGTCGATCCTCTCTAGAAACAAAATGTGACTTCTATCTGGTGGAAGACTCTAGAACTCAAAAGGGTTTCAGACAGCTGTGTTGGTGCATGATGTCACAGAAGGTACAGCTATAGCAACAGCTTGACAGCATCCATGTAAATGCACATGGGGTGCGAACTGCACTTGACTAACTTGCAATTGCTCTCCCACTGGGGGATCCTGAAACAAAATGTGGTAGAGGGATGAGCCTGGTTTTGTTTGTTAGTGTCTGCCCACGGAAGGTGGATGATGACGGCTGTGTACATGTTACTCACCGTGTTGGCATGGCATCACCAACAGGACTCTTCTATTTAACAGGAAAAGCCCACTGATACATCACTCAGCAATATGTCACAGCCATAACAAATTGCTATAAAAGTCTCTAAGTACATAATTGAATTTGTGTCCTTTTGCTCTCAACAGAAAACACACACTATTGAACCACAGGACATATTTTGAATACCACCCTCCTCCCCTCCCCCCCCCCCCCCCCGGTAAAAAAGCATAGAGATGGGCTGAGGAGGTGCTCAGCAGTTAAACCAGCCATCACTCTGGCAGAAGTGCAGAGTTCAGTTCCCAGTTCCTTTGCCCTACAAGGGGCAACGGACATGTTTGTAACTCCAGCTCCAAGAGATCTGATATCCTCTTCTGGCCTCTGTGGACACAGCACTCCTTGTAAACTCACACAGAGACATAATTAAAAATAAAAATAAAATCATTACTGTGCAGAAATGTGACAGCCAGGGGACCCCAGGGGGCCATTTCTGATTGCACAGGACACACACCATTCCAAGCCCACTCCATCAAAGAAAGAGGAGCCCACCCCCCCCCCCTTGCAGGGATGAGAGTGCACGGGGTTCCTGAGGACAGCCAGTCTTACTTTTAACCCAGCCCACCTTATCTGTGCCCCACCACTGCCTGCAGAATGTGACATTGGTGTGGGCTGCTGAATACATCACAGGGGTTGTCTTACCTGCATCCACAGCAGCGATAGCAACCATCCCTCAATAATAGGTGTTCTCGATATTTTGCCCTTTCTGCTTATCCCCCACTTCCAGAATACTTTTGTCAACATAGAGTAAATAAAACAGTGGTTAAGTCCAAAAAATAAAATAAAATAAAATCATTTTTAAAGGATAATGGCCTCATTTTCATTATTAGTTATAAATGTAACAAATTTAACACTGACTAAAAGAAGATAATTAAAGAAAATAAATGTTGTACTATGCCTCTTGTTAACTTTTTGATCAGTTTCCTTGATAGCTATCTTGACACAGAAAAAAATAATCTTATTTTAGAAATGTTTGCACATACATATTTTTCAGTTTTAGTTTTCTTAATTTATAAATTCAAATTTTTATTAACAAACATGTTAGCACTGACTTGCTATTAATCTCAAATGCAACATTAGTACTGTAAAAATAAAGCATCAGTTTGAGCAGACGCACCCCCTGCCCAGGCCCTGATCCACCCGTTACAATGTTCTTCTTGTAGGTTTCTAAGGTGCCCCATATTCAACAACCTCCCCTTGGTGGGAAGGCCTGGTGGCACTCAAAGAAAGAATAAACAGGTTACCAAGATGAGACTTGATAGCCCATGGACATAAAGTAGGATAGGAGGTCCCTCTCAGTCATGAAACTAGGGGAGGGGAATAGGGTGAAAGCGGGAGGGAGGGAGGAGCAGGAGGATACAAGTGATGGGATAAGAATTGAGTTGTAATCTGAATAAATTAATTAAATAAAAAGAAAAAAACAGTATGCCTCTATTTTATGATAGAGGCATACTGTTATAACTTATTATATAACCAATTAAAGAATTAAGATTTATTCGTTCAGTAAAAGTTTTCAATTAAATATGCTTTTAAACATTGCAACTAAAGCAGCAAGGTGACTTAGAAAGCTTAGTGGTGTGATTTGATCATTCTACATTGTATTTGGAAAATATGACATCAGGGGTAGATGTGATGGGGCACACCTCTGTTCCCAGGTCTCAGACAGGTCAAGTCTGAAGCTGCACAGGAAGTGCCAGGCCAGCCTGAACTGCTCTAGACCTTGTCTTAAAAGGAAAAAAATCAAACCCTTTGAAGCCCCAAAATTCAGCTATGAGTTGCCAATATGCAATAAAAATAATAAAAAATAAAACACAAGCTGTAAATGGAGGAGCGAAAGGTACTTCCTTCACCTGATAAATAATTTCGAAACAGAAACTTACAGCAAACAGAATACATAAGGAAGAAAAGCCAGAATGTTTCCTTTCAAGTCAGAAGCCAGCCCTGACTCAACAATGCAGAGCTCAAACTAGAAAGAGACAAGTCCATAGGAGGGCCCATGCATGCAAACTATAAGATGGAAGAATTGTCGGGATTTACTGATTTACTGAATGTCCTATAGAAAGCCAGTTAAAACTAATATGAAGACTAAGAAAGGGTGTTAGAAGTATGATCAATCACTTCTTATCTTTATCACATGTATTTAGCGAGAGGGGAATGTGTGTCCATGCACAACCCAGCATGCCGATGTGGAGGACAGAGGACACCTTGGGGAAGTCAGCTCTCTCTTTCCACAACATGGGTTCCAGAACTCAGTCCTCAAGCTTGGTAACAAGAGCAGCCCTTATCCCTGAGTCAGCTCACCAGGGGTAGAATCATTTTTTTTCCTTTAAGATCACACTCTAATACATCAACAAGTTGAGAATGTTGAGAGGACATACACTGGTTTCCTCCTAACCTGCCTTTAAAAGTGACATTGGAACTGCAACCAGCTGGAGAAAACTCTTAAAGTCCTGGAAATACAAAACAAAACTCTAGCTTTTTTTCCTGAGGACAATACCTTGAGCTTCTGCTATTTTTGACATGGACTACCCCCTAATGGACCATATATTAAAGGCTTGGTCTCCAGCTTGGCCCTATCTGAAGCCGTGAAGAGGCAGGTTCAGTAGAAATCTTTAGCCTATGGAGGGTATGTCATTATAAAAGACTGTGAAACTTCACTCTCCTCCCCTTTCCCCGTTAGGCTGCTTTACTGGCAAGAGCCTAATCGACTTCCTGCACACCATGCATCACCAGAGGACCAAAAGCAACAAGGCCAACCAAAACACAGCCTGAGAAAACTCTGAAGAGCTAACTGAAACAAGCCGTTCTTCCTTGCAAGTTGGTTATATCAGATATTTTGTCACAGTGACAGGAAACTGGCACACACAAGTCTATATGCGTTCTGGAGGCTCACTCTAGCTGCAGTAGATTGGCAAGAGAAATGCAGGCTACAAAACCCAATCTGAGCTATGGCTGCACTTTTCAATTTGCGAGTGTGTCCTAAAGACGGGGGCTGTCTAAACAACAGCTAGCTTACACCAAAAGGACGAAAATTCCATTAACATAAGTCAAATTCTGCCTTTTGATTCACAAAGGGATTGATACAAATATGAGACAGCAGCCTAATAAGAGTTTATGAAATACAGACGTGAGGCGACTGATGGATAGGCACCCACAGTGGGTGACAGCTATTAGAAAAGCTATTAGGAGATTATAAATTGCAGTAACAGCCACAAGATGAAAAAAAAAGTCTCCTGGCCTCTGCAATATCCTGGTAGGCTATAATGTCCTATTCCCTGTGTTAGACCCTTCAGCCACATTTTAAGAGGTGACTTTAGACATTATCATCAGGAGGCCTTGTAGCAGAGGGCCAGGTGGCTATAAATCCTTTTACTGGCTCTTGCTCATCCAAACCCATATCCCTTCCCTTCTCATCTGAGTGGGTTCTATGACAGCTCTGATCAATACAATGCAGCTGACTCTCCAACAGCCTCTGGGCTGAGAATTGAACGTACCGGCAGCCTCCACTTCTCTCTTAGAGTAGTTACCTACCGTACAAAAGGTCCAGCTTCAGAGACTACAATACTGTAATGGAGCCAGACCACATAAAGAGGAACCAAAGAAAGGAAGATCCCTATCTGCCACAGGTGATTCCAAACTCTGTGTATTCAAATCCTCCCTGCCCAGAGACCAGAGATATTGAGTGATGAAGCCATCTTGGAAAGCAAGTCCAAGCCATATTAGACCCACTCTCAATCTTACAGTGAACCCATAAAAGGCTCAAGCAAGAACCACCCAATTGAATCCAGTCAGCCTATAGATTTGCAAGCCATAATTATTGTGTTGCCATTCCACATATCATCATAACATAATAACAACACATGTAATAATAAGTTGTTGGAGGCAGCAGGTAATGGGGCTTGCCACCAAGTCCGCTGACAATATAAATTTGATCCCTGAAATCTACATGGTAGATGGAAAGACCCAATTTTTGCAAATCGTACTCTGACCTCCATACACACACCATGGAGCATACACACACACACACACACACACACACACACACACACACACACACACATGTAAAGAAACAAATAAATAAAAACTTAAATACCTTTTTAAGTGTATTAGAGTTGTGTTTGTTTGGGCCTGGGAATCAAAGCTGAGACTCTTTTGTACATGAGGCAAGCTCCTCCACCACAGCCCATTAGGTTTATTACACTGCAACAGATAACCAGAACATGAGGTTCTTGCTTCCAGACTGTTACCAGGCACATAAGGAAAAATTGAGGGAACAGCATATGTTCAGCCTAGAAGGAAACATTCCAGAAAGGGTAATAACCATCTTAAAATATTTAAAACATTTGTCTGTGGGATAAAGAAGACTTTTCTTTTCCAGTAGACAGAACTGGGTCTGAGTCCATGTTAATAGTGAAGAAGACAGCATTGGATCCAAAAGAAGTCTGTCCAAATGATAAATGGTCCAGAAAGGCCAAATATGTCTTCACTTCCTCTCTGTATGTTTGAGTATATGCAGGAGAGATCTGGTCAATTGGGGTATTAAAAAGGAGCCAGAAGAGTCTAGCAGTTGTGACTAGAGGACTATGATATTTACTATTTGTCTAAACTGAAAATACTTTTGCTCAATTTCTACTTATTTAAAATACTGGCTCGATGGCTGGGTAGATGGTTCAGTCAGTAAAGCATTTATGATGCAATCAAGAGGACCTGAGTTCAAATCCTCAGAACCCACATTAAAAGCCTGATACAGCAGGATACTTTTAATCTCAGCACTGGGGATCCTTAGGCTCAGTGACCATTCAACCTACAATCTAGCCAACAACAAGCTCAAGGTTTAGTGAAAGACTCTGTCTCAAAAAGTAAAGACAGTAAGTATTGGCCATGGCCAGGCAAACACACACACACACATACACACACATACAGACACACACACACACACACACATACACACACACAAGGTGGGGGGGGGGAAATAGAGAAAATAAAATACAGACTTGAGAACAAATTCGTGACCTGACTTCAGCTAATAGTGTATTTAAAGAACAGATGTTTCTTAGAAATTATATATGTATTGTACTTTGAAGATGCTCATGGAAATGGCTCTCACACACCCTGTTTTTTTTTAGTGTTTATGTAGATAATTACATGAAATGTTTTAAGATGCAGAGGGATGACCTTCACCTCCACACTAACTACCCACCTCCTTCTGTTGGATAACTCACTATGGTCCAAAGATGATGCTAATTAATTCACAGTATTCACTCTTGTTTGCGCCACATGAAATCGGATAAAGTCTTATATTTCATTATAGCCTATTTTACAGATGAAGAAACTGTGGCATAGAAAGGTAGACTAAACTGCTTAAATATGCAGGCAGGGAACTCCTACCCCACTGCTCTGCCACCTAGGCAGATGGAGAAAACCTTCTTGCTAAATGCAATGACTTTACTTAAGAAGTTCTGGGGAGCTTGTTTCTTTGTTCCCAGGAATCTTTTTTATTTCAATTTCAGATGATAATCGATGGAATTAAGAAAGACAAAAAGAAGTAGACTGAGAACAAAGATCTCTCCTCATGCAGAGATGGCAGCTCTGAGGATGGGTGTCCTAGGTAGAGATTATAAGATTGTACACAACTCCGCCCAGTTCCCCCACCCCACCAAAATCAGACAAATAGTCTGTGACATAGTGCACTTCGACTAAAGCTAGGAAATAAATTGCACTGACCCAAAGATAACAAGTGTTAAACAATGCCATTCATTATTATTCCTTTCCATTAAGAACTACAGCGACAACAACAAAGATCTTAAAAGAACTTGCCCTAGAATCAAACAAAAGACACACTTGTTGTACGTAAGAATGGGTTCACCAAAAAGCGTCTACATATCTATCAGAAATAAAAATGAAAGTCCATTCATTTCAGGACCCAGCTTGGATTTGTTATCATAACGGCATTGCTATTGTGAAGAACTCAGAGCAATCAATTGACTCTTGTGATGTGCAAGTTTATGAGGCTTCTTTGGATCTTCTGGAGGACACAGCTATTTGTGGAGGTGTTTCCTGTGGGGCTTTGGAAGAAAAAGACCTTTCAAGGTGGCCTAGTGTCTTTCACCTGCAGGGCTCTTTGTATACTCCATCTTAGACCACATGGGCTTGACGAACCACAGAAGTTGGGATGAACGCCAGACGCATCCCACACATCTCTGTGGTCCTCCTGCCTTCTGGCAAACTCCAGGACCAGATTGGAAAATCTGTGCCCTGTTTGGGGGCCAAGTTTGGTGTGATCTGGGGATGATTTATAAGGCTCTGGGTGGAGTCCACATGATAAGTGCTCCTTTGGCCAAGTTTAGCTTTGGAGTTTCTGACTCGTTTGAAGGAAAATGTATTAGGGGGGGACAGATGGGCTCCTTAACCGGGACCAGAGGAGTCTCCTCCAAATCCTATGAGACCCAAGAGCAACTGATTTTTCCACCTCTTTATTCAAAAGTCTAAAAAACATGCAACACACGTGGTGTGGAGAAGAAGTTGGACGTACAAGCACTTTCTAGGATTTGCCAGAAATAAAAATAAATTACTTTTAATTTCTGAAGGGAGAAAGGCTGGATTGACTCCACAGGCTTGTGTCTAAACAGCAATTGACATGCTGCAACTGTAAAGCTGAGGGTAAAATATCCCTTCCTGGTGATTTGAAATCCGTTGATTAATTTCAAGTTGATGACCTTGTTCCCCTACAACAATAGAACTTTGATTCATCTCACTCCAGCTGCCTCTAACTAGTTTCCAACAATCACTAAACAAGCAGCAAGTCATGGCTATCCGATGGATGGAATCCCTATTAATAAATACAAATTAAATGAAGCATATCAAAAGAACCTGATCCTCATACCAAACTAAATAAGGTTTTTCTCTGCATTTAAAAGAGAAAAATACATCCCCGGCTGAAAGAATCTCAGGCATTCTAAAGCAGTGTTGCTCCACAGAAATACAATGGAAGTCACATATATAATCACATAATTCCAATAGGTGCATTAAAATGTAAAAGCTCATGAAATCAATTTTTAAAATATTCTTTTATTTAATCCAATAGATCCAAAATATTGTTATTTCAACATACAACCAGTATACAACTTTGATGAGACTTTTATTTTTTACTTTTATTATTATTTTTTTTGCATAATGGTCTTTGAAATCTGGTGTATGTTTTCTTTACCTTTAACAGTATTTCGATTTGCAATTGCCACATTTCAAATCCTCAGTAGACTTGTGTTCCTATTGGCTATCATTAGCAGCCAGTGAGACTTTAAACTAATAGCCATACTACATATATTTCAGGAAGGAAGTTTTATAGTCAACCCAGACGTGAGTCACAAGAATACAAGGGGTAGGCGAAGGGGTGTGGCTCCATAGGAAGAGCAATAGCAAGGCATAAGGGCCTGAGCATGCTCTTCAACACCACATAACCAGGCGTGGCGGTGCATACCTGTAATGCAAGACTTGGGGGCATAGAAGCAGGAATACAAGAAGGTCAAGGCCATTTTCAGCTACATGAGTTTGATATCAGGCTGGACTCTCAGAACTTGTCTCAAAAAATATTTTGTTAAAAATACAAGAGGTTATTTTGACCTCACCAAAATGATAATATTAAAAAACAGTTTACCACAAAAGTGCCAAGATTCAGCTGGGTGTGGTGGCACATGCCTTTAATCTCAGCACTCAGGAGGCAGAGGCAGGGGCAGGCAGATCTCTGTGAGTTCGAAGCCAGCCTGGTCTACAAAGTGAGTCCAGGATAGCCAAGGTTACACAGAGAAACCCTATCTTGAAAAAAAAATCAAACAAAACAAAAGTGCCAAGATTCTGAGAACAGCTTTTTCAAACCTTCACCACCAGGTGCCTCAGTTTCCCCAGCTGCTACATAAAGGTAAGAGTAAATCTTCCCGATATCTTTCATGGCTAAGTGAATTAAATAAGTAAATAAAATCAAGTATTTCAAACAGTATCCAGAATATCCTTATAATCAACAAGCCCTAGCCAAAAATAGGGGTGGGAGGATCTGATTAGAATGTCTTATAAGTAAGATTGTCACTGGAGAGATGGCACAGTGGTTTAAAACACTGACTGACCTTCCAGAGGAACTAAGTTCAATTCCTAGCAACTACACGGCAGCTTACAACTGTCTGCAACTCTAGTTCCAGGGTTTCTGATACCCTCACAAAAACACAGGTCCAGGCAAAACACCAATGAACATAAAAATTATATATATATACATATATATATAAAGATATATATATATATCTAAAGATGATCAGGGTGGTGGGCACCTTAAAAATAAAGGGCTTCTGGGAATGTTGCCTACCAGTAGGCCTTAAAACATCCCTTTTGGAGGATGGTCTTTAGAGGTGTCATGATCAAGCAAACTTAAGTCAAAATTACCATGAAATGCCATCTTGCCCCAGTTAGAATGGGTATTAATGAATTGAAAGAATGATGACAATGATGATGATGATGATGGCGACAATGACAAGGATGTGGAGAAAGGGGGATTCATATCTGTGGTTCCTGGATAATGTAAAGTAGTACGACATGATGCTCAATCGCATGGAAGGTCTTCATACAACTAGAAACATAACTACCATAGGGTTGAATGATCCCACTAGCACATGAATATCCAAAGGCAACTAAATCAGTCTGAAGAGGCTTCTGGGTATGTAGGCTTACTGCGGGACTACTCACAAAAGGCAAGGTGTGGAATCAACACGTATCCAGCCACAGATCAACATGTAGAGGACACGTAGTTCAGACAAACAACAGAATACTACTCATCCATAGAAATGAATGGAATCCTGACATTGGGATCGGGAGGACATTGCGTTTAATTGAATAAGTCAGTCACAATAGGTTTTCCACTCAGTGTAGAAGCTTAAAGAGTAGGTCTCAAAGTGGTAGAGTCACATAGTGGGTTACCAGAGACTTGAGAGACAATGGCAAAGAAGGATGGAGAGAGAGAGTAGTTAAGAGCACTGGGAGCGAAGTTAGAATTGTGTAAATTTGGGAAAATTACGGATAACAAACAGTCATTGAATGTTTCAAAAACTAGCACAGACAGTCTGAATATCTGAATTGACAGGCATGCCAGTTACCCTCACCTAATCATGTATATGTATGTATCACAGTGAACCCCATGAATATTCACTGTGTGAGTTAAAAATGTAAAAATAATGATGGGTGCCTTACAAAGCCCTTTCCCCAGGCAGTTAGTTTACTATCCTGGCTTGAGTGTAACATCCCACACAAGTTTGTGTGTTTCAACATTTGGCTGAATGCTGATGGCACCGTTTTATAAGACTGAAAAACCAAGAGAAATTTGTGGGAGAATTTAAGCCACCAGATATGGGCTTGATATCCGTGTTCCACTATCTCTATACTCTCTGTGAATGTCACGTGACTAGAGCCTCCATACCTTCGCCACCATTGATAAACTCTGTCCCATATTAAGCTCTAACCCTAACCAAACCCTTCCTCCTTTAAGATGCCTCTTGTGGGATAGTTTGTTACAGTGATGAGAAAAGTAGTTAATAAATTTCATACATTACTGACAAGTTCTTCCTTTCTCAAAGAAGACAGATTGGAAAGGCCACTTTGGGTCCTCAGCTCTGCAGCCTCATGTGCAGCTTCTCTCTCACAGCCCGGTTTCCCTCCCTTCTTATCTACTGGCCCTGAGTCTAAATGCATTCCCCGCTAAAGATCCTGCATGTTAATAAACAATCTACACAACCACTTCTAATGAAGGAACAGCTGTCTGTTGAAATAAGAGTTAGGAGAGTGTACAGGCTGAATTGTGCACTACCCAGAGTGAGGATCTGAGTTCCATTCATCCAAGAGAAAATTAGCTACTAGTGAAGCTATATAATATTTAGCAATTTTGCTTAGCAATTTGTATTAAGCAGGTCAGTGCGGATGCTGCTGTATACCACACCTTATGAATCTCTCTCTCTCTCTCTCTCTCTCTCTCTCTCTCTCTCTCTCTCTCTCTCTCTCTCTCTCTCTCTCTCTCTCTCTCTCTCTCTCTCTCTCTCTCTCTGGCTTTCCTAACAGCATCTCATTTCTTTTCCAAGCTACACAACCAAGCACTAACAGAAGAAATGAGAACAGCTGTGAGCACTGAGATTCTTTCGAGAAAGCCTCTTTCTTCTTTGGGTTATCCAAGACCGCACGATACAACCAGATGTGTGCCAGCATGAGCCCAAACCCAAACCACTGAATTCTCTCTCGCATCTCGGACTTTCAAAATCTTAAATTTGCCCTTTACTTAAAAAAGTCAATGATTTCACCAAGAAAGTTTGATTAGTTTCTTTTACTTTCTGTAATGAAGTGCCATCCTTTTTACACTTGAAAGGATCTTTGTAATAATGCAACATTGATCTTTTGAATACAGATGAGGTAGCCTAGATAATAGGACTTAGAATGTGAGAAACTGGACTTGCAGTGATAGTTAGGGCTCCAGTGCCATCAAGAGGAATTATGGCACAAAACATCTGCTTCTGCAGACACTGTCTGGGTCTCCATAAATAAATGTAGAATCATGTCTCCTCCTGCAAACGGTTTTTATTTTACTCAGCATCCTAAGAGAAGTAACATGCCGTGTCCCTAGATATCAATCATCCAGTGTTGAGAGGGAAGGGAGTGGGGCATTTAGCTCACAGATCTGTCTTCTGCCTTTAGTTTTATGTCTCAAAGTTCTAAAAAAGAAGACTCAGATCTAATACCAAAAAGCAGTTCTAATAATACAAAACAGAGAGATGTTCATGCAAACAGCCTACAACAGTCTCTGTTAGAGGCTGGGGCTACGCTGCAATCTCCCATAAGAGCTGGCAAGGGAATGGGGAGAAGGAAGGACTGGAAAATGAAGTAAGTTCTCCAGAAAGCAATAAAATGTAGTACTGAGTTGGCATCCCGCATTCCTTGAAGGGGAAGTACTGAGTGGAAGCTTTTGTGCTCCCACCCTCCCTCCAAGAACGGCAGAGCGGAGACCTCTTTATGTAAATTCTTACACATAAGGAAGTAATTCATACTATCGGGGCCAATTCCATGCCACCCATTAGAGTTAACAATAGCCAGTGAGGTGGCCCAATGGGCAAAGGTGCTTGCCAAGTATTTATTATAAGATGGCACAATTGGGATTTGAACTCATTTTTGTCTGACCCCAAAGCCTGAAATCTCTGATAGCTAAGCCCTACCAAATATGTGACAGGGTTAAGTTAGGTCAGCAAGGCATAGTACAAAAAATGAATACTGGGACACCCAGATAGGCATAACAAGAAAGGCAAATTGAGAAAAAAAAAGATCCAGAGAGGTGTAAATAGTGCCTTGAGGGAAGACAAGTAATATGAAGTTCAGTTTGGAAATAGGGTCAGATGCCAGACCTTGCAATGACAAATCAGGCCAAAGAAATTAGGATAATGCAGAAGAGGACAAAGCAGGGATGTACTCTCTGGACTACCTCATAAAACAAGGTCTTTGGTACCAGGCAAGACAGCAACAGCACAAATCTAAATGCAAAATACAAGCTCTGCAGAGCAGTATCTGGGATGACTGTTGCCCTCATCACAGCCAGATGAGGAATACAATTAGCCCCAGAGTCTGGCCTTCAGCGAATCCTGCTTATGAATTCAGTAACCTTAACTGTGATGGTCAGAGCTGCATCCACCAGAAAACATCCACTAAGGTATTCAAGTCCCATGAAATATTTTTTTTTAAGTGAAAAGATTCTAACTATATACAAGTTCACTGAGTGTTGTGAAATCTGGGCCTGACTAATTTGGACATGTAATGTTTTTATTTATTAGTGAGGTTTTTAAAAAATAAGATAATAAGACTTATTTGAAAAGAAGAGTAAGAGAAGAGAAGAAATGGCAGGAAGAAAGTAAAAGGAAGGAAAAATGCAAGGGAGGAAAAAAGACAGGAGGGAAGGAATCTCTTCATCCTCGGCTAGGGAAGACTGCTCCATGGCTGATGTGTTTGCTGGGCAAGGATGAGAGCATGAGTTTGATTTGTAGCATCCACAAAAGCAACATATGGTTACAGCACCACTACTGAAGGCTGGTGGCACACAGATCCTGAGGCAGGTTAGCCAAACTACAGGCTTCAGGTCCAGGAAAAGACTGTGTCTCGGGGAAAACTAAAGCCATGGAAGCTTAACAATATGACTGCCTAAATAAGACCTGAAAAGTCATTAACTTGAGAGGAAGTGAGGGGAGAGGAACATGGGGAAGGTTAGAGGGACAAGAGGGAGGGGGAAACAATGTAATCATACTTTATTTTTTTTAATTACACATAAAAAAATTTTAAGACAGAAAAAAGAGAGAGGCCTTGCCTTGAAAACAAGATGGAGAAATGAACATGAGATGACCTGTCAGTGTTAACCTCTGGTCTCCACGTGTGCTACACAGCCAAGTGCACCCACACAAATATGTACACACAGACATACACAATTTCTAGGCCAGAAACTGGAGGGCTCTGTATAAAGCTATACCCTTTGAGAAAATAATAGCGTACATTAGCATAAAACTCAATTTAAAGAGGCAACCTTTCCCAAGGTTTATTTGACTGCTGAACCCCACAGGGTACATTCTGAAAAAGTACAATTTAAGAGAAATGCAGGCAATGTGCTACATTTTGGAGGACAATAAAGAGAATTACAGAACACATGGACAGCCTGCGAACAAAAGGCTTAAAGAAAAGCAAAAGTTAGAGGAATTAATAGTCAAGAAGAGTCAATGACTCAGTTTGAAAGAATTAGGTCCAGGTCACAAAACTGGAAAACCTGAATGGAAAAAGGACATTTTCTGAAGGAGGAATCATATCCCCAAGAGCCAATAAGGCACACCCTACTCTACTAACTCAAAACCTGAGCCAAACCAAAATGATGGGGAGGGTGGGAGAGAAGGAGGTGGAGCTGTAAGCTGTGTTTTCACTGGTGGTAACATACATGGTGGACAGTGGCAGGGCTATGAAACCCATTTCATACAGGTAATGTCTGCTTTCATGTCAGCCCTGTCGTTTTCTTCCTGTGTTACTATAGTTAAGGATCTGGCCTTCTCCTCATCCCATTCCTAGCAAGAGGAGAAACTAAAATTTTAAAGAAGTCCTAACATACTCAACACTGCACTGAGAAAGCATCATAGCTAGGACTCCACCAGAGGCACATGTCCTTGCTGACCTATGGCCTTCAAGTCCCCCTTCAATAAAGCTAGTCATTTACCCAATACCCATGATGCCCCTTGGCATGTATGGGTTCTCTGTTGTGTTCACAAAAAAAAAATGCTCCTCTTTTGCCTCACTTCCCACACAGGAAAGCATTTACTGAACAGAGAGTGACAGAACATCTGTGCTATTATTTTTGAAATTCACCAAATTCCACTTTTAAGCAACATTACCTTTTATATTCCAAATACTGGCAAACATCATAGGTCTTAGATTTCAAGCTAACAGATCTGCTCCGTTAAGTATAATACTGGACATGGTACAGGTGACATTCAATGGCTCCTCTTGAAGATATGTATCTTAAATGAGAGGCCTGCCTTAAGCACCTTTGTATACTCAATTTCTACACACGCACATACATACATACATACATACACACACACACATACATACATACATACATACATACGAATATATGTTTGCTGGGGCTTGTTTTTTGAAAACAGGGTCTACCTATGTGGGACAGACTGACTTCTGTGACAATTCACAACAATCCTGTCTCAGTCTGTGCAGGACATTGGGGCTCGGTTTCTTTTTCTGGTCTTCTTGCTCTGCAGTAAGATATGATAGTACACTCCTGACTCACCAAATCTTAGGGGGTTTTGTTTATTTGTTTGTTTTTCCTTAAATCCCCCATTTCTCCCCATGGAAGCTCAAAGTGAGCATCATTGCTACACCTCTAGTGGAGTCTAGTCTCCAACCCAGGAGACTACAGCCTGAAGCCAGCAGCTGCAGCAAGTGTCTCCACTAGCAAAAGGCTAGAGGCTCTGCCTGTGGACTTGAAGGTGCTAAGACAGCCACAGTGAACCTAGGCTTTGACATGTAAACACGGGCTTTGAAAGAGCAAAGTTGTGAGTTTGTCTCCACTAAAGTAAACTTCCCAAGCTGTTTGCTTTGGGCGGTTTGCCGATGTACACGCAGCCGCAGCCCGGAATGGATTTCCTGTCTGCCTCTGCAGCCACTGTAGACTGTGCTTGGCTGCGCAGCTACTGAAGCTGGAGAGCAGGCTTGGAGAGGCATCTGCGTCAGAGGCCCGGTAGCCTCAGCTCTCTACCCCAGCTGCTCTTTTCTAACCTGCTCTTCCTCCTAAGCCTAGTGAGCAGTGGGTGGCTCTGCAACATGCAGTTTCCGTGGGCCTCCACTACCAACAGAAAAGTAAGAAAAAACTAGGGTGTGGCCGCCCTTCCAGTGAGTGCACTCACGTCTTGCTAAGCAGGCCATCATAAGTCCTATGAGAGAGAAACTTTATGAGGCACTTCATGCTGGGTCCAACGCTAAACCTGACTGGCCAAAGACGGAGCTCTCCCTGGTGCTGAAATTCCACAGCAGCGAGGTCAGCTTATTTCTCTTAGCCTTGACTTTCTTGAGATACGAATCTCTCCTTGCTTAAATTACCATTTTTCTTTGTTTGACAAAAAAAAAAAAAAAAAAACTTCAAATGTGATTACCGAGGCATTTCTCTTTGTTTCTGAAACAAAGCAGGGAAGGGGCTGTGTGGGTAGCAACTCTACACAGCCACAAAGAAGGTGACTGCCCCTGATAATCACAGCAACTGTTCAGGCTAGCACTACCACACTGTCCAGCGTTGCCAGAAAATGCAAGAAATCTGGGTCTTTAATGAGAACCGTTTGCATTTAAGTGTTGACAGCTAATTTGAAAAGCCTGCACGGGCCAATACAGCATGACAAACCACATATGCCCAAGGCAAGAATCCTAAAACTGTCTACCTTTACAGCGCATGAATCTCTGCCTCATCACACCTTGCGAAGAGGGAGCTGATTAGCTTTGAGGTAAGAGCTTTGGAACCCAGAGGGAGGCAAGGACATTAGGAACCCAGCAGGATTCAGCCCATCTGTGAAAGGGACACTTCAGAGTTTCTATGATCATAGGGTTAAGAAAGGTCACACAACACCATTCACACAGAAAGCTTGCTGGATTGTAGCTACTTAAAGGTACAGAGACAGATAAAACCCAAGGACGTCCTGGGAACAACAGGACCTGAGAGGTACTGGAGGGTTCGAAGGTTGGGGCCGAGTTTTGCATTAGCTTTGTGACATTTCCAATTAAATGTAAAATCAACAGCACATCTTCTGCAGGGTTGTAGTGATGGAGAACACTCACCTAAGCTTGTTCACCCACTAATCCCTCCAAACAGCAGAGAAAGGGAGGATAAATCATTGCCTTGGCTACCTTTATCAGCATAAACAAAGAGATAAAAATACAGTATAAAATTTTAACTATCTTTGCCTATCCTACCTGCAAATGTGAAATTCCCCTGTGCTTCAATAAAGGAAAAATGCATCCAATGAAGTCTAACAAATGTGCCATCTGTTCAGAAAGTGGTAGACAGGCGTTTTTTTACATGTGACACAATTGCCCTCTTGTGGTAAAAGAAAATAGTGCAGCTCTTTTCCAATGAGGTTTTAAAGGTTATTCCTTAGGGGGGGGGGAAAAAAAAAAGTACCTTTGGCAAACATAAATCATTTATGAATAGAGAAATATGTATAGAGACTCCCATTTTAAATAGCATGAATATTATTTATAATAAAATTTATATTCAACTTAGGCCTTGGACTCTGAGTTTCATCTCGCATTGAGTTTTCTTATGGAAGGGAGAGGAAAACAAAATGTCATTAGAAGCACCTGGATGGCAAGGAGGGGCAGCTCTTGAAGCTAATGACAATATCAGTCACTACTTTCCCATTGTTCCCTTCCTGGATTCATGCCTCATGCCTCCTGATGACGTCGGCAAGGGAATACCATCCTGTCACTTCCAGCCTTCACTTACTGGCTCTCCACTATTCCCTTGTATTGCCATCTTTGGCTATATCATTTAAGCGCAACATGGCAAGATAATACCAGAAGGTATTCCTGAACAGACAGGAACTACAGCCTGGACAGAGAATTAGAAGAAGTTCTCCAGTTAGAATGAAGAGAATAAAACATCTGAAACTACAGAAACCACCCCTACCCTCACTATAAAATAATATGGTCAATAAATAACAGCCATAACATTCTCCATTTTAAATGTACACATGTAAATAAATGATTAAACATTTAGGACACATGTATCAGCACGGTCTACCTTGTGAACATATTTTCAGAAGATTTCCATCAATCTTAACACTGACCCGCCTTTTGAGCACTTCATATCGCAGGTCTGGGTTTGAGCATTTCGTGTAAGTGTG
The DNA here is from genome assembly GCF_903995435.1 of Acomys russatus. NCBI lineage: Eukaryota > Metazoa > Chordata > Mammalia > Rodentia > Muridae > Acomys > Acomys russatus. The sequence goes on from NC_067161.1 coordinate 22,958,475, forward strand.
TTCATAGGTGTGCTCATAGGTGTCACATCAAACTGAGTTTTGTTTACCTGCTACTTGTGCACCTTAGGCATCAAACTGGAAACAGATCAGGGACACTTACCTTTCCTCTCTTGCTCCCTAGATCTTCAAGACAACATCTGCCTTCTGGAAGTACCTCTGCATGCTCTCTACTAGAAAGATGTTGGACTTACCCTAAAGATACACCATTCAGCAAAATATCAACATAGTACTTGTCCTCATCGCTTCACACAGATGTCTATTTTACCCAAGTAAATTTAAACTTAACAAGCTGATATGTTCTACTAAAGAGATGCAAGCTGTGTATGTTGGAACCTACCTGTAATTTCAGTGCTCAAAGGCATAAGGAGGAAGATTATGAGTTTGAAGCCAGCCTAGACCATGAAAGAAGACACTATTTTAAAAGGTATGCAGGAAACTGGAACCATGTTTCAGTAGTTAACAGAGCTTGTTGTGCATTTCCAAGGATGAGAATTTAGATACCAGCATCTACGAAACAACCTGGGCCTCCTATGCATGCCTATAACCCCCAGAAACAGAAGAATTGTTAGATAGGGTTTGCTGGCTTGCAACATAGAGCTGAGAAAATGTGGGACCCAGTTAAGAGAAAGACCCTGCTTCAAAGGTGAAGGCAGAGAGTAGCAGAGGAAAACACTCAGTGCCATGTTCTGGCCTCCACCTTCTGTGCTTATGCACCTATGCACATGCACATAGTGTACATATACACAAAAAAATAAATAAACCTTCTTTTAATGTCCAGAGGGAAAATCTTTATATTAATCTGAGAGAATTTACAGGCATTTATATTTGTCTATTACTAAGACACTTAGCACTGTAAAAGAATACCGTTTCTGGTCAAAATAATAATAAAAAAAAATAAATTATTTCTCCTAAAATAAGGCACTATGGTATGCATTATAACTATTATAAAAACTCCAACTGGCCTTATTGGAGAAATTGAGATGCTGGCTCAGAATTCATATGGAATGCACAGTTATTTCAAATACCAAAAATAATTTTGAAAAGAGTAATGTAGTAGGGTAGGCCTCATACTTTCCAATTTAAAAGTTTACTACATAGTTCCACTAATGAAGAATAAGAATATAGATCAATGACATAGAAGCCAATTAGTTTATAAGTTCATTTCACATGTAAATACTCGTTTTTACAAATAATGCTGAGACAACCAGATATCCATATGCAAAAGCGAAAAAATAAAGCTATAAAACACTCAGAAGAAGCCATATAAATCCTTGTCATTAAGCAATGAATGCTGAGACGTGAGATGAAAAAAGCAAAAACATGAAGTGTGTGTGTGTGTGTGTGTCAGAGAGAAAGAAGAGAGAGAGAAAGAGATGAAACTCAGTAATATAACAGTTGCCTAATGTGCCCTGGACTCTGTAGTCCAGTAAAATATAAAAGCAAAAAAAATGCTAGACATGACTGGAAAAGTGGCTCATCAGTTAACAGCACTGGTTATTTTCCCACAAGTCCTGAATTCAATTCCCAAAACTCACATGGCGGCTCACAAGCATCTATAAGTGTAGACAAATGGGATCTCCTCTGGTATGCAGACATACAAGCAGACAAAATATTCATATACAAAAACAAAAGAATTTTTAAAAAACAAAAGAATAGATAAATTAGACCTCATCAAAACTATCTAAAATCTTCTTTTCTCTCATTGGATGTTTGAAGACAAGATGGGTTTCAGCGGCAAGTGGGAGTCACCCTTGAAAACTCACCCATCATTTACTCAAAATGTCATGGTCTGATCCAGAAACACAGCTGAACGTGCACTGGCAGTGTTCCTGTCACTACTTGAAAGACAATAGGCCTCATCAAAGTGTACTAAGAGACCTTTCTTGGTTGGATTTTTCAGGATAGCCTCTGTACATAAATATTTTATAATGTAAAACCTTCAAAAGTTATTTAAGACATTTGGGTAACAAAGTTTCTACTTATCAAAAGAAGATAAACAGACTAAAACATAGGAGACTATGGTTAAATGTCAGATGTCTGAAAAGGATAATATACATAATAAATAAAGAACTCTTTAAGACACTACAGCAAAAAGATAAACCAACCATTCTAAAAATGGTCATACGATTGAATATACAATTCTCAAAAATATACACAAATGATCAACAAGAATAAAAGATGCCATTACTATTAGCAATATACAATTTCATTTTTCATAAATTTTTTACTTTATTTCTATAGGATGGTTATAATGAGAAATATAGAACCAGTCCAGTCAATAATGTAGAGAATTAGAACCTTCATGCAGTGATGACAGGGTTGTAAAATGGAGCTAGCAACTATGGTCAATAATTTAGCAAACTCTTAAATATTGAACACAAACTTAGCACATTAACTCATGTAGAATACTTCATGGTATATACTAAATAGATTGGAAAATATATGGTCATACAAAAATCGTATGTGAGTATTCATAGCATCTTTTAAATAAAAATAGTCTAAATGTCCATGAATTAATTAATGATTAAACAAATGTCATATGTTCCTACAATTGGAAATTAGTCAGCCCATAAGAAATAATGAAATAGTAAGATATACCACAATATGGATGAATCTTGACGAAATTTTATAATGTGATAGAAAGTAAGCAAGGAAGATCTCATTTGTTTAAAATGGCCAAAGAAAGAGAAAAATCACAGACACAGAACTGAGGTTAATGGTGGCCTAGAGCAGGAGCTAGGGAAGGTGAGGGGATTAAAAGTGATTACTCAAGGATATAGGATTTCTTCTGGGTCCGACGAAAGTATTCTGGTTAGACAGTAAGGCTGGTTGCACAACTCTGCAAGGCTACTACTCCAGATTGCTTTGAAAGGAAGAGCTCAAGCAGGCATAGGACTAGGCAGCTTTGGCTCCGGGACTCGATGGAAACAACGCAAAAGCAGGTGAAAAGCTGTGATAGATGTGTAGCCCTTGCTGTTAACCTGACAAGTCTACACCCAAAGTCTGCTTTGCAGTGCTCCTAATGGGAGTTCACACTTCACTGGAGAAAGACTGAAAGGCAGTCTTTTTCTGTCTCCTACTTGCTTGCTGTTCTTGTCAGCCTCAAGGTAACAGTGGGTCCTAGAGCCCATGTGTGCAGCTGAATTTACCCTCAGCCTCCATTTTTTTTTAACCCTCCCCAACCATCCCTGCCATACTCTTTCAGAAAGGACAGCAAAACCACAGCACTACACCCCCAGAGGCCTGACCTCCTCTGAGGCATTGATAAACTCTAACTGCGTATCTTGCTTCCCAAACTGAATGTCTCTGAGACATCTCAACAGTCAGCCCTTCTCCTCCTTTCAGTCTAACCTTGTAAGCACATTTCCATGATAAATTCCCTATATTAAAATGTTTCGTTTCTTTTTTCCTTAATTGCACTCTAATAAAACCCATCATATATATTATAGTCTTTCAACATCCTATTATTCATATGGTAAATCACCTACTATTTTTCTTAACACAATGACATAGTATGTCATAACATAACCTGTTTTATATTATGGACATCAGTATACCTCCACATTATTTTGTGTACAGCCAATATATCCTTTTTATTGTAATTGGATCCGTTCCATCTTCTTGCATAATGGTGTTCATTGCTCTAAATTTGTCTAAAGTATACTGGTCTTTTGAGGAACTTTAATTGTCTGGATTCTAATTGAAGTCATTTATTTATTGAATGCATATTCTCTAAAAAACATTATACTGGATATTTGAGGAACACAATAGGTAGTCAGCCTTGCACTGAAAGAGCTTGAATTTAGGATGGAGACAAAAGAAAACAAGACTGTGTAACTTGATTTTCCTAGACATTTCCAGTTTCAAGTAGCCTGACCTTTCCCTGCAATAAGTCTTGAGCTCAAGGTTTGGTTTTTGAGGTCAATGTCACAGTAAACACAGACATGCTCTTTCTTGTTCTTAGGCAACTCTTTAACCTGCTCTTAGCTGCATCATAAAAACAGGCATTCTAATCATAGTTCAATAATGGTTTTGAGATTGGAAGAAATCCTGAGAGCACATCTGAATTTAATTGTTTCCAAGTAGAATGGTCACAGTTCTAAGGAGATAAAAAGATTTATCAAGCTAGAAAACAAATAGTAATAAAATTATACTCAATACTATACTAACATTCAGAGAATTATCTGAACTAGATTCAACTTTGACTCTATTGCAACATCAATAGACTTCCACTGGGGCTCCAAAAGACATTTTCTTAGACTTCCTAACAAGGTCATTTTTCTTGGTGAACATTTTACTCAAGGGTGAGATACCAATCCTACATTTCATTTACAAACGGGAGAAGCCCAAAGGCCCAGAACAATTTATTAAGGACATTTTCTTTAAATAAGTTCTCTTCATAAGCCCATAATATATTCAAAAGGGGGGAAAAGGGAAGTTGGGAATTAAATAAATTCATTGGTCATCACTGAAGAGCACCAACTCATTACTCTGAAAATTTGATAATGAAAAGAGATGGGGGAGGAAGGTCAGCATATATTATGACTTTCTAGGTAAATAAATCTCAATGCAAGGCAAATAGCCTTAGTGAAAAGGAAAAGATTCTTCTATTCAAAGAATTCTAGCTGGTAAATGTAAAAAAACAAATAAATATAATTCAGAAATCATCAACTCTTAGCCTTCAACAAGATAAGCAATATAGGTAATAGTCTTTTAGTTTCCTGGTACTAGTATTACAAATAACCTCAAACTTCGATTGCTTAAAATACCAGCAGTCTATTTTCTGAGAGGTCTGAAAGCAAGTGTGCCAGGGTCAAAATGACCACAGAGTTCCTTCTGCAACTCTCAATGAAATCCTTCTTTGCGTCTTTCTCCTTTCCGACTACGCCATCCATCAATGGTATTTCTTCTGCATCATTCCAAAATCTGCATCCCCAGCTTCACATGGCATTTTCATGTTGTTAAGATGTAGTCATATTGCATTTAGGTCCACCTGACTGACCTCACATCATACAGATTGAGACCTTACTTCCAAGTAAGATTGCACTCTGTCTTTATGTATATATGCATACAGCGCTCAGAGCTGGCTTAGTATAATGGTTAGAGAGACCAAGAGAAGGCAATGGTAGGGAGTAGAGAAGGACAGAATGCAAGTCAAAGGACACATGCATTGCGAAATAAAGACAATTGTTTTTCTGGCTTCAATTCTGCTCTGGTATTTTTTCCAATGGGAAAGTCTACAAGAATGTAAGTATTGTCATTGGGACTGTATCTAAGTCACTGTAACACATAGAATTTAGGACTAGGGAAGTGTTTGAATTGCTGCCTTAATCTTGTTTTGTTATAGCTTAATTTCTGAGTTAATTATAATAGAGTAACTTTCATTAAAAAATAATAATCAGACAAAATTTAGAAATCAAGGTAATAAAAAGAATATTGTTTATATTTAACAAATTGAAATAAAAACAATTTGAATATGCATAGGAGATTCTCAAGTATTTTGTGATATATTGCTAGGACATGTACTATTAATTTTATAATGCATGCTAGAGTAGGCATTTGTGGTAGTTTAAATGACAATAGCTCCTATAGGTATATATATATATATATATATATATATATATATATATATATATATATATATATATATATATTTTTTTTTTTTTTTGGTTCCCAGTTGGTGTATGTTTGGGAAAGATTAGTAAGCATGGCCTTGTTGGAGGAGGTGTGTCATTGAGGGTGGGATTTGAGGTTTCAAAAGCTCAAGCCAGTCTATCTATCTATCTATCTATCTATCTATCTATCTATCTCTTCTCTGTCTCTGTCTGTCTGTCTGAGACTTGTAGATCATGTAAGCTCTTAGTCATTGCTCCAGCACCATGCCTGCCTGCATGACACCATGCTCTTTGCTATGATAATCATAGAGTCACACTCCAAAACTTTAAGCAAGCCACCAATTAAATGCTTCTTTTATAAGTTGCCTTGGCCATGATGCTTCTTCATAGCAATATAATGGCAACTAGGACAATATTCTTCATTGAATAAATGAAGGAATAATAGCTATAGTGTCGCTCACCTGATTGGCTCATCCTGTTTTGGATGTCAAATGACCATATTCAAGGGAGACCTAAAGTTTCTCTTTCACGGAAAGCCACAGCTCAGCAACAGTCTTAATTCCTACATACTAACTATTTGAGTCAATATCTTCATTTGGTACCATGAGAAGCATAAAGCTAAAAGCAACCATTTTCTGACCACTTGCTATGTGGCAGACAGCAGGGATAGCCAATAACCCCTATGGTCTCCACCAATCCTGAAACATTCATGTGAAACTAGTGCCTCTTCAATCTTCCACTTATAAGTGAAGAACTGTAGATTAGAGCGATGAAAAGAATGGCCCAGGATCATGGTGACAATGTGGACAAATCTATTACTAGAATATAAATCTATCTCCCTCTCAAACTTGTAAGAATCCTGCAGAAATATAGAAGAATGGTGGGGCAGAGGAAATTCTTAACATAGAATAAGACTCTATCACAGGGAAATTCATACAGAGCACATATACCCTCTTTCCTGCAAAACCTGATTTTGTCAATGGTAAAGACATTTTAATAGAAAATTAAAATGAAATTTTGGGATCTAGAAAACCAAATACCTAATAATTAGGGTCTGAGATATAGCTCACTCAGTCAGAAGACTGCTTGCCTAGCAGGCATTAAGCCCTGGGTTTGATTCCCAAGTCTCCATAAACCAGGTATAGTAGTAAAAACACAAACCAAAACAAACTGTATTCTCAGCAGCTAGGAAGTGAAGGCACGAAGATCACAAATGCAAAGTCATCTTAGGCTTCATAAGGAGCTTGAGGACAACATGGGTTACATAAAACCTTGTCAAAAATAAAAATAAACAAAAAACCCAGGCATGGAAGAGATGTCTCAATGGTTAAAAGCAGTTATTTAAGACAAAAGATAGTACAAGTAGGGTAAAAATGAAAATACTACTTATATTTTTCCAAGTATATGATATTCTAGAAAAGGTGAAACCATGAAGAGAATAAGTAAATGGCCTCTGGGAGTTTGTATGGAGGGAGGTATAAAAAGGTCACAGAGGACTTTTGGAGCAGCAAAGCTACTTTGTATGATGCCCCTCTGGTGAGTATACCCCATTGTGCATTTGTCAAAAATGTCAAGTAAAGCCAAGTGGGAACTATGGACTTTCAGCGGCAATGATGCTCAATTGTGATGCAGACTGAAAACTGTCTTAAAACAATATACAGTTTTTTAAATGAGCAATTAACAATGACTAGACAAATAAGAACATTTTCTTCCAGGAAGAAAAAAGAAAAGAAGCAAACACACAAAATGTGCTCACATGCCCACAGACTCACAACACACCAGACTGAAAGAGTAAAGGAGACCAGACGTTTCAGACAAAACGTTTTAATTCATATATCTAGCAAGCTAATAAGAATTTATCATCCATGAACCAAAAACACTATTATTTTAATTTAAAATGAACAAATGGAGCCAGCTTAAAATGTGGTGTCAGAAATAAAAATCTAAACAGCTGAACTTAAAGATAAAATTCAGGAAGAGGTAGAAATGGAAATGACATAAATATAGTACTTATATATGACATTCCAAAAAAATTAAAATTAAGAAAACATTTTAAAATAAACAGAGAGGTGGGCAGAGAAATAGAAAACAAAATGCGAATAGTAAAAATCAAAAGGCATTTCTAAAAGCAAACAAAAAATGTAAGTAATTCTTCCAAATAAAGCTATATAAGTTTATAAGTGATGGAGTATACAGGAAGCCAGGAAACAAGAAATGAGCCACTAAGGGTGGGTGCCTTGAGGAAGGAGGGATAAAACCCAGAGAAAAATGAAAATAGGTAAAGGAGATAATAGAGGCTGCAGAGTTGACATGGAAGGGGAGGAAAATGGGGATATCAGGTGTTGGTAGAAGGCTTAACTTAATAAAGTGTGCATGCATGACAAAGATAGTTGGAAACCTACAATCACCCAACCTAAGAAAAAAGCCAATCACGTAGAGCAGGAGAATACAGGTGAGTTTGGGTTTGTTGTTCCTATTCTTGGTGTTGTTTTCCTTCCTCTGCTGCTGCCATGGTGCTGATGATAAACCTTGCAGTGAAAGAGAAAGGGAAGGAAGGAAGGAAGGAAGGAAGGAAGGAAGGGGAAGCAAAGAGAAGAGGAGAGGAGAGGAGAGAAGAGACGACATAAGATGAGACTAGTTTAAAGTTCTTTCATCTTTGACAGCACCCACTCTGTAGAAGATGAAATCACGGATGCTGCCAAATTCAATCAGTTTCTTCTGGACAGAATGAAAGTTAATAGGCAAGCTGTGAATCTTAGTAGTGGGGTTGTCACCATCAAAATGACCAAGAGCAAAATCACTGTAACTTCTGAGATGTCTTTTTCCAAAAGGTGTGGAAATACACCTCACCAGCAATGATATTTGAAGAAGGAATAAGGTATATGATTGGTTATGCACAGTCACTAACGACAAAGAGACTTATGAATTAAATTACTTCCATATTAACCAGGAAGATGAGGAAAATTCAGCTCATTTACCTGGATTCTTTACTATGAACTCATAAATAAAAATTTTCCTTTTTTTCCCCCAAAACATCTTTTGTACATTTATTTAGTCAGTCTCAGTATGTGACCCTAGCTAACCTGAAACTTAATCTGTTGACCAGGCTGGCCTTGGACTCACAGTGATCCACCTGCCTCTGCCTCCAAATTGCTGGGATTAAAAGTCTGCACCACCATTTCTGGATAAGAATGTGTGCGTGATGTGTGTGTGTGTGTGTGTGTGTGTGTGTGTGTGTGTGTGTGTGTGTGTTGCCTATGTATGCCAAGGTGTGTATGGTGGTCATAAGACACTTCTCTTCATCCATCATGTAAGTTGTGGGAACCAACTGAGGTTATCAGGCCTGGCAGTTAGTGCCTTAAGCTGCTGAGCCATCTTGCCAGTATCAATATTTGTTTTGGTTTCTTGAGACAGGGTTTCTCTGTGAAGCCTTGGCTATCCTGAACTCACGTTGTAGACCAGATTGACCTTGAACTCAGATATCTGCCTGTCTCTTCCCTTCAAGTGCTGGAATTAAAGGCATGTGCCACCACCACCTGGCTTTAATTTTTTAAATGTAAAGTATAAGCCAGGTACAATGGCACACATGCATAGTTAAAGGAATCAGAAGGCTGTGACAGGAAGATCTCTTGGGTTTTACAGTAGCCTGCACAACATTTTGAGACTTAAGACTCTCAAAACAAGCAAAATAGGAGGTGTAGAGGCATAGGCCTTTAGCCCCAGTATTTAGGAGGCAGAGGCAAGTTTATGTCTGTAAATTCAAGGCCAGTCTGGCTACATAATAATGAAATAAAAGAATACAGGTGACATGCAATACAGGTGAGATATATTCAAGTTACAGGATTAACTGGGACTGTTTGTTGCCTTCAGAAATGGGGAGGGCAGAGGGTGGCTTAGCCAAAGCTTAAAGATACATGAAAAAGTTTTAGAGTACCCTGCATGGTTAGATAATGCTGACCCAGAATACATTGGTTATTCAATGAAAAAATATCAGTGTTAAGCACAAATTACCTCCCTACAAGTTATTGATCAGGAATGTCCCAGAGGTACCTAACAACACAGACTGTTGTCAGTCTCCTGCTTGCCTTTCATAAGCAGATGGCCATATCCTATTTCTTAAGGTAGTATTTACAGCTAAGGTACTATCTGTTAACTTATTTTGGATACAGGACAGAAAAAAATCAACCTTGAACTAATTAGAAAACTCTCCCTATAGGCTAGCATACATTGTGCTACAAGGGTCAATGCAGCCTGCTGGGGGAGAAAATATGTGGTGGTATTACCCAATACCTGATAATTCATTCCACAGCACTCACTCACTAGCAAGACGGGCTCACTGGTGCAGTGGTGGCATAGAAGTTATGGGGATAACCAATTATTTCCAGTTGGATAGAAAGCCTGCTCCCTAGAAGCAAAGTCATACGTAGTTCTGTAAAACTGGTCAAAGGCCCATGACTGAGGAGGTCATAGGCCCAAACTGTGGAATCTAATGTTGTTTTTCTAAATGGTCATATCATCAAACTATATTATAAATATTTAGGTTTATAACTGTACATTTACACTGTTCTCAGAAAAGTCTCTTTTCGTAGCAGGAGATGGCTAATGCACACAGACTCATAACTCATCTGTGGATTAGTAATTGAGTGGATGGGTCATCTATACCAACCCCAACTATTAAGGCACAGGGAAATTTGTGAAAGAGGAAGCAGAAAGCACATAAGAGCCAGGGGATGGAAAGGAGAGCTATGGAATGACTGCCTGTGGACATGGTGTGGTTACCTGAAGCCCCACCCTCATATAGGCAGGACAAATTCGACTCAGAGTTATTAATAACAGAGCAAATCTGGAAGGAGCTGGGGAGGAGGAAACTAAGAAGTTGAAGGAGGTAGCAGCAGCTGGAAATTATCAATAGACACTGTATAAATGTATACACATTCCAAATAATAAAAAAAAATATTTTTGCCCAGCTCGATGGCACATGCTTATAATCCCAGCACTTGGGGAGGCAGAGGCAGGTGGATCACCATGAGTTCAAGGCCAGCCTGGTCTACAAAGTGAGTCCAGGACAGTCATGGCTACACAGAGAAACCTTGTCTCAAAAGATCTATTTATTTATTTATTTATTTATTTATATACTCTACATCGTGGTCATAGCCCCATCCTCCTCACCTTCCAGTCCCACCCTCCTTCCCTTTCCCATATCCCCCTTCCCTCTTCCTCAGAAAAGGGAACACCTCTTCCCATCCACCCCAGCTCATCAAGTCACATCAAGACTGAGCTCATCCTCTTCCCTGTGCCCTGGCAAGTCAGTCCCACTAGGGGAAAGAGAACACATGTCAGAGAGAGCCCCAGTTCCCCTTACTAGGGGACCCAGATGAAGCCAGAACTGCCCAATCAGCTACATCTTTATAGGGGACCTAGGTACAGTCCGTGCAAGGTTGTGGATTGATGCTTCAGGTCCAAACAGTTCCCTCTGGGACCACGTTAGTTGGCTCTGTTGGTCTCCTTGTGAGGCTCCTGTCACCTCCAAGTCCTTTTCTCCTGCCCCCCACCCCACCTTTCCACAAGGCTCCCTACACCTTGCCCAGTGTTTGGTTGTGAGTCTCAGCATTTGTTTTGAAGCCCTGCTGGATGGAGCCTCTCAGAGGACAACTCTGCTAGGCTACTGTCTGCAAATACAGCAGAGTATCATTAATAACGTCAGGGGCAGTTTTTCTCCCATGGGGTTGGTCTTGGGTTGGGCCAGGCATTGGTTGGACATCTTCTCACTCTCTGCTCTATCTTTATCCCTGCACATCTGGTGGCTAGGGTGAAATTTGGGTCGAAGTTTTTGTGGGTGGGTTGGTGTTCCCCTTCCCCTACTAGGAGATGTGTCTAGTTAAAGGGTGTCTTCTTCAGTGTCTACGGTCCCTGCTACTACAAGTCTCTGCTAGAGCCCCTCTCTTTTCCCCCAGGATCCTGCCCTAAGTCCCCAGCCTGTCATAGAGATGCTCCTGCCCAAAGTTTCTCTTTTCTCTACAGGCCTTTTGTTCTCCTGCCTCCATCTCTCCCTAGGTCGAATCTCTACCCTCATATCTCTCTGTGTTTTCTCTCCTACTTGGTTCCCTCTCTTTAACCACTACATAAAACAAAACCTTCAATATGGGTGTGGTGGCGTAGGCCTTTAATCCCAGCACTCAGGGAGACAGAGACAAGCAGATCTCTGCGAGTTCCAGGCCAGTCTGGTCTACAAAGGGAGTCCAGGGCAGCCAAAGCTACATAGAGAAACCTTGTCTCAAAAAACCAAAAAACAAAACAAAACAAAAACAGAGACAGGCCTTGAGAGGTGGAGTCAGAAGGAACAGAAGTTCAAGAAAAGGAGTACAACACCCTCACCTGTCAAGCCGCCTTTCCAGCCCAGGGTCAGAAGTTCAAGGCCAGCCCAGGCTAAATGGAACACTGTTTCAAGAACAGAGGAAATTTTAAAAGGAAGAAAGAAAGATATACATACAATGAAGCAGACATATACATATGCTTGTGTGTTTACATGTGTATATTTATATAAAGTGGTATACACACACATATGCTGAAATTTCTAAAAGAGCATAAGAAAAACACCTTAAAGCCTTGCAGAAGTCGGTCAGGAGATATGCACTAAACCCTTTGATCAGGATCATGCGTTGATTGCAAATTAGCACAAAGGAAAGAGGGATAGGATCCTTCAGGATCACACTGGTTGTGGAGCCCTGCAGGATAAAGTCTGTCCACCTTGCCTTCTAAACTGAAAAAAGGATCAGCCAGCTCCTGAGCAGGACCATGTGTTCTGTGTCAGCACTGATAGCAAATCTGGCTTATAGGAGGTCTTGTTTCTGCCTATAATTTCCCTCCCTGTATGTTGAAAGGATAGAGCCTAAAAAATGTTTGTACTTGAGCCAATTTCTTCCAGGAAGCATGCACATGCGTGTGCGTGCGCACACACACACACACACACACACACACACACTCACACACACACACACACAAATACACACACACACACAATTCCTTACAACTGAGCCAACTATTTTTTTTTAACAGAGTGATCAAAATAGTCAAGTTTGAACCTTGTACCAACTCACACCTCTGCCTTGGAGAGGGCTGAAAAGATATCACCCTCAAGGTGAGGAAGATCCTGGTAGTTCTTACTTGATTCTGACTTTGCCGTGCCCGGGTGATGGTTATATAACAATCAAAATAACTCTTTAGGCCTCTTTCAGCAGTGAGTGGCATCAAGGCAGAGAGAATCATTACTCATCAAAATGTGGAGAGTAAGTGACTGCTGAGCATTCAGCCCCAAATGGGACATCTATATCTCTGACTGATGCCAAAGTAATGTTTCAGAAAAGGGAGCAAGAGATCCAAGATGGCGGCAAGCAGCGTGGACCGTGTTTAGAAGCTCCAGTAAACGATTCACGGAATTCTGAACCAGGAACACCCAGCTCCCCACCCCACTACAGTGGGAGTACTCCACAGTTCAAAAGAATCAAAATACAGAAAGCCTGCATACCCCTGCACATGGAAGGAGCGCAGATGTTCTCGGACCAGAGCGGCAGCGGCGGTGGCTGAGGTTTGCAGCTGGGAACCCTCCAGCAGAGGCGATTGGCATGGTAACTGGTGGGAATTGCTGTGGGAAAGGGGACTCAGTGCAAAATTTGTGCCCCATGGCCCTAGCTGAACTCGGAGCATGGTTTGGGCCTTGTGACCCAAGCTCGACTCGGTGCACCGCTCATGCCCTGAGACCCAAACTGGACTCGAGCATGGTTCGGCCCCTGAGACTCTAGCTGAGCTTGGTGCGAGGTCCCCGTCCTGAGACTTTGGCTGGACTCGGCGTGCAATCCGGGGCCCAGAGTCTTTGGCTGGACTTGAGGGGGGCGGCAATTTGGGCCCAGAGAACCTAGCTGAGCTTGTTGCGCAGTCCCAGCCCTGAGACTTTGGCTGAACTCGGCCTGCAGACTGGGCCCAAAATCCCTAACTGAATTCGACGAGCAGTTTGGGTCCAGAGTCCCTGGCTGAGCTTGGTGGGCGGTGCAGGCCCAGAGATTGTAGCTGAGCTTAGCATGTGGTCTGGGCCCCGAGACTTTAGCTGAACTCGGGGAGCTCAGTGTGCAGTTTGGGCCCGAGGCCCTGGTTGGACTCAGCACTAACTAGACTAAGTGCATGGATTAGGCCCAGAGACCCGTTTGGGTCCAGAGATGCAAACTGGACTCAGTGTGTGTGCGGTTTGGGTCCCGTGACTCCAGCACACAACAAGAATATTTGCTCAACCATGTTCATAGCAGCCTTGTTTATAATAGCCAGAACATGGAAACAGCCTAAGTGTCCCTCAGTAGAAGAATGGATAAAGAAACTGTGGTACATTTACACTATGGAATACTATTCAGCTATTAAAAACAAGGAATTCCCAAAATTTGTGGACAAATGGATTTAACTAGAAATGATCATAATGAGTGAGTTAACCCAGAAATAGAAAGAGTCAAATGGTATATACTCACTTATATCTGGACACTAGCCCAAGGGCACGTCCCATGAAAGTCTTCACTTACCAGGAAAGTGGGACAGAGAGGAGGACATCCTATTGGGACTCTAGGTGAGAGAAGCATGGGAGAATGGGGAAATAGAAGGACCCAGAGGGTCCTAGACACCTACAAGAAGAACATTATGATGGGCAGATCTGGGCCCAGGGGTCCTGTTCAAACTATGACACCAGCCAAAACAATACATGCAGTAAACTTCGAACCCCTACACAGATCTAGCCAATGGACAGGACATTCTTCACAGTTGAGTGGCAAGTGGGGATTGACTTTCACACAAACTCTGGTGCCCCATATTTGACCACGTCCCCTGGATGGGGAGGCCTGGTGGAACTCAGGGGAAGGATAGTAGGCTACCAGGAAGAGACTTGATACCCTATGAGCATATACAGGGGGAGGAGGTCTCCCTCAGTCACAATCATGGGAGAGGGGAGTAAGGGGAGAATGGGAGGAAGGGAGGAATGGGAGGATACAAGGAATGGGATAATAATTGAGATGTAATATGAATAAATTAATAAAATATAACAAAAAAAGAAAAGGGAGCAAAAAGGCTAGAGAAGCTACAGCATAGGGGGGAGTCCTGCAAAAAGCCATCTTCTGAATATGACATGGCCATTGCAATCACAAATGCAAGGCAGCTGTGACCACTGTACAAGACTTGCACACTCTTAGAAAGAAAAGAAAAGAAGTAGAGACTTGAAAGTAGAAGGAGAACTGGTAGGGGAGATGAAGGCATCAATAGGCATGAGACAGGGATAACAGGTGGTAATAGGAGTGGAGAATATGATTATAATACTTTGCATGCTAAGTCGTAATGTCACTAAATGAAATTAAGAAATAACTTGTTTTGATTAGCAAATGGATGTACATAGTGCAATGGAAATATGCAAAGGTACATCTATATCAACCCCACAAGACACAGGGAAGATTGCAGACTAGGGGAATTTAAAAAAAAAAAAGTAAACACTAGGAAATGGGAGGAGTGCTGTGCAATGCTGTCTTCTGGACATGACATGGCAGCTGCACTCAGAAACTCACAAGAGCTCTGGTTACCTGCACAAGACCAAAGCAATCAATAGGTCTCACGTGATGGGAAGGACTGATGAGGTTCCACCCCTGGTTGCTTGATGACTGCTGGCTATCACGTTTCTTTGGAAACGTGCCTGCGGGTGCAATGCCTAAGTTCATGCAGACAACATGGATTGGACTCATTGAGTTATTTTAAAAGAAAAAATAGAGGTCATGAGAGTGAGAGGATTTTGTTAAGGCACCATAGGACATGAGAAAGTAGAATTGGTGGTGGGTATTATCACGATACATTTTATACGTGTCTGACAGTGTTAAAAAAATAAAAATATTTTAAAAGACAATATCCAAAAAAATATCTATGCCTATGAGTCAATCCTAGATTTCACTCTTATTCTCTTTATGACTGCATAAGTTTGAATGACAGAAAAAGATGAGAAAATTCCCTTCAATGTCTATTCATGATACTTACAGACATGTAACAGGATCACAAAGATGTTGTTTCTAGCAGTAACAGAAAAGAATTTTCATTAGAAAGCAAAGATGCTCCAATGTTCTCTAAAATGATGCAGTCACTGTAAAATTTACTTGTTCGAGAGCAACACAGTTTCCCTGACCTAACAGGAGTCAGATTTCTGGTTAATATGATGCTCATCTTTGACCTGACAAAGAAATCCCAGCAAGAAACTGCAGCTACTTTTTAGTCAAGTTTCTCTTTGCCCATTATCTGCAGAACAGATATTATTGGGGTCTGTCCCTTTCCCGTGAGACACAAAGGTCAAGAGTTTCTGCCACAGTATGCACACAGTGAACCTGAGCCTGCTCAAGGGCAGGCTTTTGTTCGCCTCTTTTATTGATTTGCTTGACCCCAGGAGCACACAGTAAATAGAACTCTGTTCAACTTGAAAAGAGAAACTAGACTTCTGAACCCAGCCCATTCCAATAAGAACTCTTCATTGATTTAAAAACAGAGGAAAGAAGAGGTAACAGGGGGGAAAAATTATAAAGCAAAGGACATCAAATCAAATCCATAGTAAACAAAATGATGGACTTTGGGAAACAGGCACATGGCTTACTGATTAATTTAAAAGCTGCCACAGATCAAGCTGCAATCGGTCTCTTTATGTGGTAGGTCATGGTGACTAAAACACAAGATAATAGCGTGTGCTGGGGTCCAGAGGCCCTTGAGCCCCCCTGCATAGACAACCTTGTGTGACCTCAGCCAGCTGCCCTATGTTTTTAATACGACATTTGCCCTTCACTCTAAGAGCCATATGTCTAGACCTATGTAAGTGATTCTCATCTTGGTTATTATATGCTTAGTTCTACCTGTTTACTTCCCCAAGAGCTTCGACAGAATAAGTGCCATGAAAAATAGTACCTGAAACTCAGTCACCACCTTCATCTTGCTATGTGCTCCTAAGTTAATGGTGAGTGAATTGCAAGGGTTGAGATATTTGCCTTTGTTTCCATCTAGCCTATGAAGGGATGTAAATGGACAAGATCTATAGTGGGAATGCCATTTCTCAGCTATTAGGCAAAAACTAGGAAAAGATTCAGAAACCTTGTCAGAAATCATGTAAGGACACTGTGCCATCATTGACTTCATTTGTGAGCTGTAACGTCAGTACAGTGGGAAGCTGTGCGTTATAGGCTCATATGAAAAGTCCCTATGGAACCCAGTACCACATACACCGAATATACACTAATAAAAATAAAGTAGTCATTAAAGATTTATCTATTTGTTTTATATGTGAGTGCTCTGTCTTCAGGCACGCCAGAAGAAAGGAACTCAGATCCCATTACAGATGGTTGTGAGCCTCCATGTGGGTGCTGGAAATAGAACTCGGGACTCTGGAAGGGCAGCCAGTGCTCTTAACCACAAAGCCATCTCTCCAACAGTAAAATAGTTTTTAAGTTAGAGGCTACAGAGATGGCTTAGTGGGTAAAGTACTTATTTTGTGGGCACGGGGACTCGAATTTAGATCTCCAATACACGAAAGCTGTGGCCCTGGTGCTTAGGGAATGTAGGGGCTCACTGGCCAGCCAGTGTAAACAATCAAAGAAGTCCAGGTTCAGTGAGGGAGCTTTCCTCAAAAAATAAGGGAGAGAGAGATAAAGATACTCAACATTAATTTTTGCCCTGTATACATGTATGCATGGATACATACCCACCCCCCCCCCCCACCCTACCCCATGCCATGCCCCTAGACATATTTTTGGGGCTCATTCCCCATTTTCTCTGTGTCCTGGGATAGCTTTGACACCCAGGCAAGTCAAGCCAGCGACAGTAACCCGGAGTGCTTCCCTGACACTCAGAAGAATGAAGGTCGTCATTAACACGCGCACTGAACAGGTTTCTAAGGTAATTCGGCTACACATGGTGCACTGCTCACACTCTAAAGCAGTGCTTTCAATGTTCCTGTAATTACGCAAAGCCGACAGTGAGGTTTAGGCTGATGTAATTCCCCAGTGCCGACAGTGAGGTCTACATTTAACTCCAGCTATGACTGAACTCAAGTCGGGAGGATTGGCGCTCCCGCTGGTTGTAAAAGAGTTGAAGTGGTAAAGCAGTTTTGCTCAGCATTTGGGATTTAAATCTTAATTTCTCCTTTTAGGGTTGCAAACTTCGGTCTCACCCGGGAACTTCACACAGTGCTGTTTTACATTTACAGTTTGTTTTGCTCAGTAATTATTCACAAAGTGCTTTATAGGGTCTATTTGGTCTCCCCGGCTTGATCATAAACTCCTGAGGTAGTTAGAAAGCTTTTAAAAATTAAAGGAACATGGAGAGAAATTTTTCTCAGCACAATGTTGGTGTCTTAATTAGGGGCCTATTGCTAAGAAGAAACACCATAACCAAAAAGCAAGTTGGAGGGGAAAGGGTTTATTCTCCTTACACTTCCAAACTGCTGTTCACCACAAAAAGAAAGTCGTGACACAAACTCAAACAGGGCAGGAATCTGGAGGCAGGGCCTGATGTAGAGGCCATGGAGGAGTGCTGCTTACTGGCTTGCTCCGCACGGCTTGATCAGCCTGCTTGCTTATAGAACCAAGGACCACCAGACCAGGGATGGCCCCACCCACAATGGGCTGGTCTCTCACCCATCAATAACCAATTATGAAAATGCCTCACAGCCAGATCTTATGGCGGCATTTTCTCAATTAAAATTCCCTTCTTTCAGATACCCCTAGGTTGTGTGTCAAGTTGACATAAGACTAGCCAGCACGGTTGATTATAGAATTGTATCTAAGGTCATGGGTGTATTTTTTTTCCCTGCTGCCTCATCAAGCTTTAATCTGGAGAATGAATCCCTAAATTGCCTAAATTTGAATCAGCTTTTTTTTTTTTCTTTTAAGAAAACAGATTAGGCTGGGTTGCTCAGTGGTTCAGAACAGTTATTACTCTTACCAAGCAGTTCTCAACATAAACATGGTGGCTCACAGCCATTTGTAACTCCAGTTCCAGAGGATCTAATGAGCTCTTCTGAACTCTGAGGGTATCAGGCATGCATACAGTGTGCATGCATACATGCAGGCAAACTACTCATACACATAAAATATGTAAACGTTTTAACATTTTAAAGCTATGTTAAAGTAATCGATGTGTATTTTCTTCTCACTAAAAGGAAAAAAACACTAATTGTAAAAGATCAAGCATGCATTAGTGTGAACACATTCCCTCATATATTTATACAAAATAAAGAAAAGCTACCCAAACTTAATAAAACATCTCTCTGCATTTTTTTTTTTTTTTTTTTTTTTTTTTTTTTTTTTTTTTGAGATACGGTTTCTCTGTGTAGCCTTCACTGTCCTGGACTCGCTTTGTAGACCAGGCTGGCCTCGAACTCACAGCGATCCATCTGCCTCTGCCTCCCGAGTGCTGGGATTAAAGGCATGTGCCACCATGCCTGGCTCTCTGCATTTTCTAACGTGCTTTGCCTCATTCCATCTCACAGAGTCTCCTAAATTCCCTGAGAGGAGGAAGAAACACGTCATCTTTCTGTGTTATAACTGAAGACACTGAGCTCAGAAGTAGCCTGGCAAGTCACATGGGTACCAAGAGCTGCGTTTCTTCTGTCTTCCTCTTCCACCACCAAAGAACATTGCCTTCTTTTATAAAAATAGACTGATCCCTCTGTTTTCCTCACTCAGCTTTCCAAGGATTAGGATCAGCATCACCTCACTGAGTTCCTTGCTAGAGTGTTTACGGTCGGTAGACTTTTTTCTTCACTCACAAACTAACCTGGCTAACTGAAGTTGTAAATTGCATTAAATGGGACTAAGGGATGGAGTGACTGGAGAGCTCACTGCGGGCCAGACATAATTAAGAAAGGGGGGGAGGGATTTGCCTAGTCTGCTGGGGCATCAGCAAGAAAGGGGCCCAGTTGACCAATCTCCTGAAAACGCTTCAACTGCTACGCTGCGCGATGCGGTTTCCGCTCCGGCTTCTCTGGAGGGGCGCTGACATTGCGCTACTGACAGGGTGCATACTCTGCTCTTTCTTTAGAATCTTCATTTAGAGCGATGTTGCTCAGGACCCATCCATCAGTCGCCTGTCTGAGAAACATCTGGATGTTTATTAAAAATTCAGATTGCTCAATCTCTTCCTGGCCCCACTGATTTAGTATATTCTGGCATCCTCCTGGTGGTAGTTAGTGATGGGGCTATTATCTGCAGTATCCAACAGCCTTCCCCTAAAATTGAACTATTGACTCTTTATCCTTTAATATGTAGGATTTCTGAAGTCACCTTTAAAAGACTGCACATGCCTGTACTTTCTGAAACAACTCTAGAAACACCTTTGACTATCATCAATCAAATCATCAAAACTACAAAATCTTAAGAGTTGGTGTCAGAAGTCAAGAGGGTTTATCCCAGAAGGCTCTTCTCTCAAATGCAAATTCTCAGCCTCAGACAGAGACTCTAGAGGCGGGTGCTTTCCCATGAGTCTGATGCGTGCTGAAACTCAAGGACCACTACTCCAGTCATGCTGCTCAAAAGTCAGCGAAAATTTGAATTTCATGAGGAACTTGTAAAAACCGTGAGTTATAAATTTAGGAACTGTAGCAACCTGTGTTATACTGGTGCTGCTGATCTGTAGACCATACTTGGAGTAGCAAATCCCTGAATCTTTTCTTTTTTTAATCTAACATCATGAGCACAAGTTCATATTTAGAAATGAGAGTAGAGAGGTGCCTCAGTGGGTAAGAGCATCCACTGTGAAAGCAGTAAGGCCTGAGTTCAAATGCGCAGCGTTCGAATGAAAAGCTAAGCATGGTCCTATGTGCCTGGCACTCCAGCATTGGTGGTCAGAGACAGGCGGGTCCAAGGAGCTCACTGGCCTGCCAGTCTAGTGCAGATGATAAATGCGAGGATCAGTGAGGCACCCTGCATCAAAAAATAATGTGGCCGGGCAGTGGTGGCGCATGCCTTCAATCTCAACCCTCTGGAGGCAGAGGCAGGTGTATCACTATGCGTTCGAGGCCAGCCTGAGCTACAAAGTGAGTCCAGGACAGTGAAGGCTACACAGAGAGACACTATCTCAAAAAACAAACAAAAACAAAAAAAATAAAATAATGTGAATAGCAAGAGAGGAAGACGTCTGACATCCCCCACATGAGCCTCTACACGCTGTTTCATGAGCCTGCACACCTACACCCGCCTCCAACATACACACCACAAAAGAACAAGAAGGATAAAGGAAGGGGATAAAACATAACAGTAACTTCTTTAAAAAGAGGTCAGGAATTTGAGATGGAATTGTAGGGGACACGGGCAGAGTTGGGGAAAATAGATGAGGGATGGAAATAATGCCGATACAGTACTTAGGTATGAGGTCCTAAAAATAATAATTAAAAATAAAAATAATCAGAAGGCGGGGGGAGGCAGTCTTAAGCCTGGTGTGATGTTCAGTCTTGATTGTCAGTTTGAATAGATTTAGAATTATATAGAAACACACCTCGAGGCATCTAGAAATTTATTTCCAGAGTTTGGACACAGGGCTAATAAGGCTCATCGCATCCACATCTGGGCAACAAATGGACTGAGGGTCCATAGTGAATAGAAGGGGTAAAGCCAGCTGAGCACAAACACTCTGCTTCCTGACTGCAGGTGTCATGGGATCAGCTGCCTCCCAGGCCTATCACCATGTTTTCCCTGTCATGGTGAACTATATCTTCTCAAACCGTAAGCCAAAATAAACCTTTTGTCAAGGGGTATGTTCAGAGCTATGAGAAAAATAACTAATGCACTTGGACTGAAGTGATTATTGAACCAGTAGGCAATAGACATAGAAAGTGAAGTTGTTAATATACTGCTAGGCAAGTGTGTGTGTGTACGTGCATATGTGAGTACGTGCATGGGTACATAGGTGTATGTGTGTGTGTGTATGCTTGTGTACAGACACCAGAGGTTGACAGTAGGATACATGTCTTCTTCAATCACTCTTCCACTTTTTTTTTTTTTTTTTTTGAAGCAGACATGCTCATTAAACCTAGAGCATGCTAATTGGCTAGACAGGCTAGCCAGCAAGCCCCAGGGATCTTCCTGTCTCTATCTCCCAGCACTGGGATGACAGGTCCATGCTACCGTGCTCAGCTTTTCTTTTCCTTTTTAAAGATTTATTTATTTGTTTATTTTCATATATGAGTGAAATGCTCTGTGTCTGCATGCGTGCCTGCAAGGCAGAAGAAGGCATCAGGTCCCACTATAGATGTGGTTGCTGGGAATTGAACTCAGAACCTCTGGAAGAGCAGACAGTGCTCGTAACTTCTGAGCCATCTCCCCAGTGCCATGCTCAGCTTTTAGCATGACTGTTTGGGTATCTGAACTCAAGTCATCATTCCTGCAAAGCAAGCACTTTACAGACTGGCCCATCTCCCCAGCTCCCATCAGTTGGCTTTGAGCTTTAGAACTAAGCATGTGTTTTCCCTAACTGGTCCTTATGCCATTCTCCAAACCTCTGATCTCTAAGGGGAAGGAAACCAGAAATGGCTCAACAGGGATCAAACTGTCTTTTTGCCCTCTATACAAAGAAACAGGAAACCACTAAGCTGAAGAAGCTGATAAATTGACTTAATCTGTCTATAGAGAGACATATGTTCTATGCACAACTCTAGTCTTGGACTCAAGAAGTGTCCTGCTTCCACTCCCAGCTCTGCCAACTAGAATGTTGACCATGACATCACATCATTCCAGTAGGGCTCTGATTTCCTCTCCTACTGCACGATAGTGTTTGCTTGCTCTTAAAAGCCTTGGTCCTCCATTCTGCTCAGTGCTTGGTGTGATCCCGCTTTCTGTATTGCGTCTGGCGCCTGAAGACAGCCACTCCTGCCCTTTGCATTTATGAGTTGCTGAAAGCTCAAGAGTTTTGCTCCTTTGAGTCAACTCCTGTTGCTGACTCCGGGATCACAAGCCTTGGCAACACGTGTAGGAATTTAGATGCTACATGCTTCCTGAGTTGTACTTTGCACCTTTACCTTGATATGTTTTAAATTATTCATCCTTGATGTTCCATCTCACTAAAATTACTAATTTGAAATATGGTCACATAACAGATTAGTGTGCCCGGTTGTCAGGGGTTTACTAAGTAGCTCGCATCCACTGAGATGAGGTATGTATAAATTAGAGAGGGAGGATTTGTTCATAATAGGGACCTTCCAGAATAATTTGTGCAATAAAGACTCTGAATAGCTAGTAGGTTTATAGAATTTCTCTAGTGTAATTAGGAGAGGCATTGTTGTGTAATGAAGAAAATTAATTAGAACTAAATGTTTAGGGAATGTGTGGCTAGGTAACCAAAGGCATATTTGCAGCCTAATTGTTTCTTGGCAGCTGGAGGCATTTTATACCCTTTCAGGATGTTTAGTTAATGGATATTTTAACATGACCTACTGTTTGCTTTCCCTTAAACCATTTCACTATAGAAGAACAGTTCATCAAAGGCTTAAGCCCAGTATATATCCCACTGGAGAAAAAAAATGCCTGTTATCTAGTTTATTTGATCATACTGTCTGTCAAGTGTTAATTATTTCTAGAAGTCCAAATTGAGGCTAATTGGCATGGCCTCCTGCGCCGTATAATTACAGAGTTCTCCTGCATGCTTACAAGACATAAGCAAGGAAATGATTTCTAAGGCTTTGCCTTCACTTCGTCTTATGTACAGCCTACTTTTGGGTGTTGTGCTTGGAGTCCTTTATGGATCCAGGAAGAGTTTTTTAAAATATGATTAAGCGGCAGGAACAATGGTTCAATAGTAAGAGGCTGTGTGTCCAGAGGACCCGACCTCACAACCAGCTATAACTCCAGCCCCAGGGGATCCAGTGCCTCTTCTCAGGCACTAGCCACCCACATGGCAAACAGACATACATAAAGGCAAAAACGAAATCATTTTTTAAAGGTTTTGTTTCTTTCTTTCTTTCTTTCTTTTGGTTTTTTGAGTCAGAGTTTTTCTGTGTAGCCTTGGATGCCCTGGAACTTGCTTTGTAGACCAGCCTGGTCTCGAACTCACAGAGATCCACCTGCCTCTGCCTCTGCCTCTGCCTCCCAAGTACTGGGATTAAAGGCATGCACCACCACCGCCGCCACCACTGCCCAGCTTAAATGTTTTGTTGTTGTTAATATGGTTAATTTTAGAATCAAGGTCAGTCTGGCAAGTATAGGGACTTACTACTAAAACAGAAAACAGGGGTTCTAGCTCCAATATCCATGTGTCAGAAGGAGTGAACTGAGGCCTACAGCTTGTCCTCTGACCTCACAAGTATGTTGGGGCATTCACACAAATATATACACACACAAACACATATACACAACACAAACACATATACACATGCACCACACACACAGGCACACATACACACATTGCATACACACACATACATACACATATACCCACATACATAGACACACATATACACACATACATAGACACACATACAGACACATATACATACATACGTACACACACACACACATATCAAACATACATATACACACATGTAAACTCACACAGAGATACTCAAATTAAAAATAAATAAATAAATCTATTTTATTTTAAATTTTTGTTAAAATATGGTTAATTTCAAAGTAAGAACAATTACTTATCTAGTTGCCTGATTGTTTTTATCTTATTAATAAAATTTTGAAGGCAGGCAGGCAGGCAAGCATAGAATCAAATACCTGCTCTAGTATTTATTATGTGATCTTAAGTTATTTAAACATCCCAAGATTTAACTTCTAGATCAGTAACCTAGAAGCCGTATGCAATAGGCTTGAAGGAAAAAGTTTTCGAGAAGTAGCTATCCTTAATGAAGACGTTTTTGAGTTTCAGATGAAAGAAACCCAGCCTCAAATTGTTTACTGTACTATCAGGGAATAATATTTTTATTTGAAGTAATTTTATATTTCCAAAAAAAAAGAGAAAAATAATTTTAGATTTCAGAAATGGAAAAAATATCCTACATAGTGTCCAGGTGTGATTGCCTGAGACCCAGAAGCTTCTAACATAGACCACTCAGTAACTGCATGCAGTTAGGAAGCCAAGTGGCTGACATTAGCAAAGGAGTCAACTCAAAGACTGGGCTGGAAATTTTACAAGTGTCCCAGTAAGTCTGCTTTCTGGCCTAGATACTGCATTGAATTCCCTTAGCTCTTATTCCCTTACTTTCCTCAACATTAGACAATTCTCGGGTTTGGGGGTTTTGTTTTTCTCTTTTGTTTTAAACAATGAGCTCCATCATTATATAGCTCCTGTGAGTCAGGACCCAAAAGAGGCCTTGCTTCAGGGCCTCTGGTGGATTTGTAAACAGGATGATCTGTCTTAGTTCCTCCATGGCCAAGGCAACTTATTAAAGAAAGCTTTTATTTCATGGCTCACAGTTCCAGAGGGTTAGAGTCCATGATCATCACGGCTGGGAGCATAACAGCAAACACTCAACTGGACAGGAATTCTGTACAGGACAACCCTCCAGCCCAAATTGCCACGGTCATAGTCAGGAATTCAGCCAGGCCTGCTCATCCCTCCAAGAAGTGTTGACTTTTCCATTCCCTCACAGGAAAAGGGCACGAAGAGGTCAAGAGATCTTTACCTGAGCTCCCAACCGCCCCTCCCAGCCAATTACTTACAATTCTACACTAGTTACAAGGGAGCTGGCTGAGGGATGTAGTATATGGATTAATAATGACTAAAGAGGGGGCTCCATGTACACAGCTATAAAGAAGGTCTCATTCCTACTGACTAAGTGGTGGCGCACGTCTTTAAACCCAGTACTCAGGAGTGAGGCAGGCAGATCTCTGTGAGTTCAAGGCCAGTCTGCTGTACAGAGAAAGTTCAGGACAGCCAAGGCTACTATGGAGGAACCCTGTTCCAAAAAGAAAAAAAAAAAAGAATGCTAGAGAAACTATGTCTGCTGCTTATAGCCTCATTTCAGGCGGCACATGTCTGCATATGCTTCCTTTGATCCACTCAACCAAGACGGCACAGCAAGACTTCTTCACTGTCCGGTCACTCTTTTTCATCATGTAAATACTGATTATCTTTGTGGGCTGATGACTACATATGATATAAATATGCAATTTCTCTCCATGTTTTCAACCACTAAGTCCAGTAGCCTCAACAATGTTTGCCTTGCGGCAAGTGTTTCTGCAGTCAGCATGACCTAGAAGCTAGTTTCTTCTGTTCTCTCCTATGCAACTGCTATTTATGGATTAGGATTCTAGACTAAGGAGGATCTGTCCCGCCTGTATGATTGCAAGGTTCACTCATGATTCTGTGAGCTCATTCATTGCTGTATCATTACTTTTTTTTTTTTTTTTTTTTTAAGTTGCCCTCAGGTGTTGCCATTGGGAGAATTTTTAAGTTAGTTCCTGGGTCCTTTTGATATAATATTATATTTTCTGAGCATATCTTTCTTTTATCTAGTCTATGCTCCTTTTTGTACTTCTGTCCCTGGAATGAGCCTTTTCCCTAAGGAAACTGGTGTCATTGGAAGTTCAAGGCACCAAAGCTGGCTTGGAAGCACAACCCAGTCAGGGAGGGAATATCACTTACATGTCCACATTTTTCTCCGTTAATTCTTTTTCAATTCACTTAAATTTTTTTATACATAATTATATTTGGGCCATGTTTTTCTCCTTCCAGGACTTCTCTCAGACCCATCCTACCCATTAAACCCTCTTTCTCATTCAACCACCCCCCCCAAAAAAAATGAAAATCAAAATAAACAGAAGGGCTGGGTGTGGTGGTGCACCCCTTTGATCTCAGCATTCTGGAGGCAGAGGCCTTTGGATCACTGAGTTCCAGGCCAACCTGATGTATAGAGCTAGTTCTTGGACAGTCAGGGCTAAACAGATAAACCCTGTCTCTGAAAACCTAAAAACAACAATACAAAACCAACAAACAATAAGACCAAAAAAAAAAAAAAAAAGCCAAAATAAAACAAAAAGCCCATTAGAAAAAAATTATGGAATTCATGTTGTCTTGGCCCACCCTGGAGTGCAGTTGATAAACCCAGTGACATCATTGGTGAAAACCGATGTTCCTTCTGCATCCAGTTTCAATTGCCAAACTTCTTGGCTAGGGGTGGGACTTTGTGTGCTGGGATCCTGGCTGGTTTGAACCTGTTCAGGTCTCCCATCTTTGCCTCCCATCTCCCTGAAAAAGCACAGGGTTACAGATGTGTACTACTCAGCCCTGTTTTTATCTGAGTTCTGGGAGATAAAACACAGATCATCCTGCTTGCACAGTGTGTCCTTTACCCACTGAGCCATCTCCCCAGGTCAGGAACAGTTTTTCTTTTTTCTTTCTTTCTTTCTTTACTATACAATCACTCAAGAGAAGATATTTATTAACTTAGAGATTGACCATGGCGTATTGATAAGTGAGAGAAAGAGAACTGCAAACATCGATGCCTTGTAGAAAAAAATGTGAATTTCGGTATGCATGCATATGGGACTAGATATGA
The DNA here is from genome assembly GCF_903995435.1 of Acomys russatus. NCBI lineage: Eukaryota > Metazoa > Chordata > Mammalia > Rodentia > Muridae > Acomys > Acomys russatus. The sequence continues at coordinate 22,985,628 of NC_067161.1, forward strand.
GGGCTGGTCTGCCTAACTTCAGTAGAGCTCTCCCTAAAACTACAGTTAACTTCAAGAGCAGATTTCTTTTTTCTTTTTTAAAAAAGATTGATTTATTTATTATTCTGTAAAGAGTGTTCTGCCTGCATGTACACTTGCAGGCCAGAAGCAGGCACCAGCTCACATTATAGATGGCTGTGAGCCACCATGTGGTTGCTGGGAATTGAACTAAGGACCTCCAGAAGAGCAGTCCGTGTGCTTAACTTCTCAGCCATCTCTCCAGCCCCTCAAAGAGCAGTTTTCAATCAACTAAAAGTTATTTAAGTTTGAGGCCAGCCTCATCTACAAAAACAGTTCCAGGACAGCCAAAGCTACAGAGAGAAATCCTGTCTCAAAAAACAAAACAAAACAACAACAAAGTTATGTAAATCCTAGACTGATAAAGTAAATGAATTTGATGTACTAGGTTAGAGCTAAAAACAGTAAAGCAAATCAGAATAAGAGACTTGTATCTGCAATCCGGACTCTTGGGAGGTGGAGGAAGAAGAAGCAGTAGGTTATAGTCACTTTTGCCCATATGTCAACTTCCAGGCTGGGCTACTCGAGACCCTGTCTCAAAAACAACAATAAGGCAATAAAAAAAGAATCTAATGAGTTTTTATGTAATCAGCTGCCATAGACCTACTAAAAAGCACCAGAACAAAGTACATTTGTAGCTATGAAATGATGTAAAATCATAGTGTCTGATGAAATAAGTCAAAGAACATAAATCATACACATTATTCTTTCCACCCTTGTTTTAAAACGATACATATCATCATATCTTTTAATGTATACACAAACCATCTCTGGAAGTTTACCTAAATAAGTAATAATTTATTGTTCTAAGAAATATATGTGTATGTGTATATATAATTTGTGGATGTTCAATATTTACCTTACATCAGAGTCAAGATTCTGAGAATAATAGACACACTTTGTTTCCCTTGAAATCTCTATGCCCATTGAAAATTGCATATAGTAAGTAAATACTTGTTAGATGTCTGGGAAATGACACCCCCACATTGACAGATGCTGAAGTAATGGAGATGTAGAGAGCAGTTCATCCAACTGGTCATGAATGTAATACGAGCGTCCAACTTGACAAACTTTACACCCTTCCCCTTACACACAGAGAAGCACAGCTGAAATCTGGGTGAGACCTTGCCATTTTAATTTCTGCTGTAGTTAAGTGTGACAGAACCGATCAACTCTCCCTTTCACCCCTAGAAAATACACAATTCATCATGTCTACCCAGCAGCCCAGTCCTTCACAATGCCATCTGCAGTTATAGTTGCCACTGTAAAACTAATAGACCGCATGGCTCTCAGAAAAGATCCAGCTTGAAAAGGGATCCTCCCACCACACGATGCACACTTCAAAACAGCTGACCCGGTAGGCAGGGAAGGAGGCTGACAGCTTCAGAAACCTTGGCTGTGTGCTGTCGCCCATCCTGGAGCACGAGACCAGCCCACTCACTCTTCCTGGGGTGACAAGAACCCATAGCAAGTGGTTGTTGCTGCACTTCCTTATTCAAAACATCTGAGGCTCACATGAATGAGAAACAGAAAAGTTCTAGTCAAAAATATGTATAGTCAAGACAGTGTGCTCTTGTCATATTTCAGGGATGATACAGCCTTTGTCTTGGGGGCTTAGAGAGCTAGGATGTCCACCGTCCCCAAACAGGCAAGATTTCCGAAGGGAACTCTGGACCAAACAAGATAATAAGCCATCTTTGTCATCAGTATATAACCCATCTGATTTCATTTACAAACCACAGAGTTAGGTAAGAGCATTGCAGATGAGTTCTTGGGGGCTTCATCAAAAGCCTACTATAGACCATGTTAGTTGCTTTGGTGTTACTATAACAAACAGTGCCACCAACATTACCGGTGGGTCTTCCCTCCCCGCAGTTAAACTTCCCTGGAATCACCCTAACAGACATGCCCAAAAGTTTGTCTCCTGAATGGTTCTAAACCATGAGAAGGCTTATGATCAAGAAAGATCACCGCACCACCCAATGGCCTAATTTCTAAACCTCCCCTCTTAAAGGCGCAACCACCTCCCAATCAGACCACAAACCGGGAAGCAAACCTTTGACACATGTGTTTCAAGGACAATGCATATCTGAACTATCTAAATAACAGCAATGTTTATGGGCTTGCTTTTTTTCTTCTTCTTCATAGATGTGTCATTTTCATAGCTGAGGAAATTACATCATTGAGAAGTTCCTCACTTTACCCAATATCAGATATTTACGGTATTCATATGTCCGCATCTGCATTTAAAAACACATCCCTCAAACCCCATAACTTGCATTCGGGCCAGCGACTTAGCTCAGAGGGTAAAAGGCACTTGTGGCCAACCCCAGCGACAGGAGTTTGAGACCCAGTTTTCACGTAGAACCAACTCCCCACAAGCTGTCTTCTGACCTACACAATGAACAATGTGGCATCCTCACCACACTACACACACACATACACACAAATAAGTGAATGCATTTAAATTTTAAAGACAAAAACTGGGGGCTGGAGAGAAGGCTCAGAGGTTAATGGCACTGACTGCTCCTCCAGAGGTCCTGAGTTCAATTCCCAGCAACCAGCAACCCCATGGTGCCTCACAACCATCTGTAATGTGATCTGATGCCCTCTTCTGGCTTGTAGGTGCACATGCAAGGCAGAGCACCGTATACATAAAATATTAAACAATACCACCACTGGTGATCTCCTCATTACAGAGCTAGCACTAGCAGTACATATGGGGAGGCCTGGTCACGTGGGGCAAACCACTGTTCCACCACTCACAGCTGCAGACCTTGAGCTACACTCGGGATTCTCCTCTCTCAGATTCCTTGACGTATAAAATGGACACAATAATAGTAACTACCAGTAGGCCACGTTAAGCAAAATCTAAATTATACATTAAAATACCTAGAGAGATACTTGGTAAGCAGTAGCATTGTATCAAAAAACAAACAACAACGAAAAACATACACACACAACAGCTCAAAGATTAAAAAGAAAATAGGGAGGAGTGGTTCAGGGTTTCAGAGTTTGTACCCAAGAGAACAAAGTAAAGAAGCTCGTCAGGAATATGGGCCAATGAGTGTGGGATAGAGCTGTAATGAAGGCAAACATAGACATTGTTTGTTCTGTAAAAACAAAAACAAAAACAACAACAACAACAACAAAAAACTATCCAGAAGTGTGTGCTCTGTGGTGGCTGTTTGCTAGTCTTTAAAGAAAAAAGACATGGCCGGTGAGATCCTTTCCAAAGGGATTGTGCGAACTATAAAGTCTACACAGTCTGAACTCCTGTGTAGGATTTATTCCACTTGCTCATCCCAGGCAGAGGCTTCAGGAAGCAAAACACTGGCTTTGCTTCCTAAATGAGCACCAGTCCGCGTGGCTCAGTCACTTAAAGCTTCCAGCATCATAGGGCCTAATAGTTGGTGCTGCACAGCTGGCCTCCGAGCCTGGGGCTCCCAGGGACTTTACAGAGAACCTCATGATTGGTTTGTTTCCATGGGATTTGGATCAAGATGAAAAATGAACCCATGGTTTTTTGGAAGCAGTTTGTATTTAAGAGAACTTCTAGCACCACCAATAAAAAGCGGTCTGGAAATATCTTGTGAGAGCGCTGTAGTAACTCCCTACTTGCTAATGCTCGCCCTCGGGGTGAAGACTAGCGATGGGGCAGACCCATGTTTCCAAAGTTAGAAAATCAACTGAAAATTCAAGCTGTTTGGAAGAGTTATAGTTAGCATTTTCCTCAGAGGAGAAATAGCATCACGCAAGGGAAGGATATCACATTTGAGTGTCCCAGCATTGTGATCAAAGCGTTCTTCAGAGACTTTGATCAGCGCTCCCGAAGCCACCCCAGCCTCCAATACCCCGCCTCCAGTTCCTGCCCCAACAGGCTCCTTCTCCACAATCCACGCAGCCTGCGTTGCTCTGAGGTTACCAAGATGGGGTGATGCAGACCGAAAAGCACAAATGTATCATTATTGCACAAAGGAGAGAGCGCAGTACAGCCATTGCAGGAGCACCTAACTACTAAAATGCCTTCCCAACTGCCATTCATCACCACCTTTTTTGCGTGTGGCATTTGTGTGAACCCTGCCCTTGCATTTTGGCCCGGAGCAACCCTTCAGGACCCACTCGGCCTTCACCAGCCAAATCAGCCATTTTTCACTGCAGACCTGCTGGCTGAACACTCACCATTTACAAAGGCAGCTTGTGATGCCATGAAGAGGCCAGACAGAAACGTAATAAACGATGTTTGAATTACATTTTGGACATTTAAAAAACGTTCTGGGCTCCATTTCATAAGACATTTGCATTTGTAATGAAAGAGAAAAAGATCCATGCCTGAGCTTCCAGTCGCAGGTTAACAGGCCTTTTTATGTCGTGAGGGCTTTTTTTTTTTGTAGGAGCAATTACAAATTGTATACAGATTCATTATTTCTTGAGCACTTTATCAGGACATTTCCCCATACATCTAATTTGTCCTGTCTGAAATGTAACTTGACATAAGGGATTTTCTTAATTGCTTTTGAAACTCGTCCAAGATAATCACTGCTTTTTGGAGCATGATAAAAGACAGTAGACAATATTGCCAGTCTGTCTCAGGATCATGTGCTCAAGTTTTGGGGTAAGAGATAACAACAGCAACAACAATGAATGGCAATGTTTCGCACTACTTAGGATCTCCACTTTAATTTCCTTCCAATTTGAACAGCCTTGTCTTGTATAAAAACAACAACAAAGTTGCCCTATTTTTATCTGCCCCACCAAAAGGGCTGTCATAGGCCGGGTGTGGTGGCTCACGCCTTTAATCCCATCACTCGGAGGCAGAGGCAGGCGAATCACTGTGAGTTCCAGGCCAGCCTGGTCTACAAAGCGAGCCTAGGACAGCCAAGGCTACACAGGGAAATGCTGTCTTGAAAAACCAAAAAAAAAAAAAAAAAAAAAAAAAAAAAAAAAAAAAAAAAAAAGAAAGGACTATCATTTTCAGAATACATATTGTTAATAATATATATATATACATGCATATATATGTTTTGTTTTTGAGACAGGGTCTCTTTATGTAGTCCTGGCTGATCTGGGACTTACTATATAGGCCAGCCTGGAACTCACACAGATCCACTTCCTTCTGCCTCCCAAGTGTTGGGTTTTAATGGTGTATGTCACCACCCCAAGCCTTATTTTTTATTTGTTTGATTGGTTGGTTTTAAGCATTATCTTGGTTATTCTTTGGAATCTTAACCAGAGGATTAAACTAAAAATAAAATAATCAAACTGGGGGGGGGGGGGAGAGTGAAAACATTAAGATCTGCTTCTGATGCATTGAAAGTGACACTATGCTCCATAAATATGCATAGCCAGTGTGCATCAAGCAAAATAAATGTATGTATAAGTTAGTTGTGTTTCTACAATTGTCATTTACTACATTTAAGCAAATCAATAGTGTATTCGTTCATCTTAGGCAAAAATTTTACCCTGAATTTTAATGCCCTCAATTTTATTTATTTTTTTTTAATTTTAATTATGGATCAAACTGTATTCACCTCTACATTCCCGTAGCATGACGTGACAAATTGGACCTTGTAGTAGTGGTTTAGTTCACTGACGAGATGAAGATGCTGGATTCTTACAAGTTCCAAATCGAACCATATACACTCTTGAACTAACCCTTTCCTGCTATGCTCTGAGCTAGGTAAGACGGTGCCATCGGAGAGACTTGACATCAAGAATCACCTTATGAAATGAAGGAAGGGAGCCACAAACCAAGGAATTATGTGGCTTCTGGCACCTGACATTAGCCCTTAATGTAAAACCAGGAAGAAAACAGACATCACCTCCACAGATACAAGGAACTGAAGACACCACCAACCCAGATACACATGGACTGTAATCACCAGCCTAGATGTGCTGGGGACAAATTCTCTGTAGAGGAATGTGAATTCAGAACATGGCTGCTCTGGCAAGAAATCACATCCAAAGAACTTCTAGGTCTGTGTGATCCGGCTGGAATACAAACACGTCTTTAATCCAGGAGACAAAGGCAAACAGACCTGAGTTCAAGGCCAGCCTGGTATAGAGCAAGTATCAGGCAAAGAAAAGCTTAGGTCCAGGAGTGCTGGTACATGCCTTTTATCCCAAACAAAGGTAAAGTTAGTTTGTAGAAGGAAGCACCCCTATTTGAAAGTGATGTCTAGCTGAGTGGCAGAAAAGGTGACAAATCAGAGAAGATTTGACAGAATAGGATATGTCCAACTCTCATGAGAGGAGAGAGAAAAGGGAAGCTACTTCCTGGAGCAATGCAGAGAGAGAGGATGCAGTTTTACCAGGACAATAACAGAGAGATGGGTTGCACAGAGAGAACTCAGGTGAAGACTGAATGGGCCAGAAAATGAGAAGAAGCCAGAAGATTAGAGCAGATTGCTGAGTTAGTTTGAAGCCAAGCAGAGCAATTCCAGGCTGAGAGAGAAGCCAGATAAGTCAGCTGGGGGAAGAGTTTGAGGTAGAACAGCTGAGTTGAACCAACCAGCCCAGAGCCCAGAAAGAATAAGTAAGGGTAAGCTAATTAAGCAGTAAGTCTCAGAGGCTGAAAACATTGTAGGCCTAGGATAGATTATACAGAGGCTAGAAGCTTCCAGCACTAGGCCTAGGTGAGCAGGAGACAGTAAGCCTCTCAGACAACAGTTGAACCAGGAGAATAAAACTACGTTTACAATTCTTTCCTCACATAAACACACTTTGATGATAATCCAGAGAGACCTATACCGAACTTCCAATCTACCAAACGTGAAAGGTAATACATTAAAATTGCTCAAGCCACTACATCTCTGGTATTTCTTTGAAGCCACATAGGAAGCTACAAACAGTGTGGCAACATCCTGTCTTTATAGCCTGATTATCCCAAAAGTGCCCAAATGTAGAAGTTGTTATATTAATTTTAATGCATTTAGCATTTATGCCATCCTATCCTACATAGAATGCAAATACTCATTACTAAAATCAAATTAACCTGCACTTTATAAGTGGAAAAGATAGTCTGGTCTCATTTCAGAATGGGGCACTTATTATGAAACTTATTGGAACATGGTGTAAAGGTGGGAAATTAATAACTCTGAGATTAAGGTTAATATGGATCCTGACCCTTAATCATATTCCAAGAATTGCTCTTGGAAGGAATCAGAAGATTGGTTGTTTGCTAGTGTGAAGGGAAAGCTTCATACTCTATAATAAGAAATCCACCAAAGTCAAAGTCCTTTCTTTGCAACTATTTATTTCATAAATAATAGGGATAATGACTAATTTTAGCATCCATTTCCTTTTTTTTTTTTTTCCTTTTTTTGTTTTGTTTTTGTTTTATGTTTTTCAAGACAGGGTTTCTGTGTGTGGCCTTGGCTGTCCTGGAATCGCTTTGTAGACCAGGCTGGCCTTGAACTCACAGCGATCCACCTGCCTCTGCCTCCCGAGTGCTGGGGTTAAAGGCGTGTGCCACCACTGCCTTTAGCATCCATTTCCCAGGTGAAGGCCATCAGTATCTAATGGGCAGAAGCAAAATGCTTAGTGAAGCCCTTCATCTGAGTTAAACGATGGCCTTCCCTAACTCCCAGAATGTCCCAGTGGTCATTAATTAACTGTCCCAAAGGCATAATGACAAAGAGGCACAATTTAAGTGAGCCCAAAGTTCACAAATGATTCTGTAAGGTACTGAGCTAAAGAAAGCAAGACTTTAATCTCATAAGGCAGGTCAGAGGCATCCAGGTCCACAACACTCAATGTGAATAGTATACAACTGCTCCATATTAAGAAGCAGACTAGAAATACACATCATACTTCACTTAAAAATAATCCTCCTTGGAAAAAATAAGACATAAAATAATAAGGACAGAAAGAACAAGAAAGGAGAGAGCCACAGCGGAAGTTTAAATACTAGAAAGCAAAGAGTCTAACGCCTAAGGATTTGCCTTACTCTCCCACATCTGCCCACTCTCAGTCCCTGAAAAAGCTGAATTTTAGACAGCAGTGTGAAAGCTTAGCAATAAACTAGCTGAATCTGAAAACTCTTTAAAACATAGATCTGAGCCAGGCAGTGGTGGCGCACGCCTTTAATCCCAGCACTCCGGAGGCAGAGGCAGGCGGATTGCTGGGAGTTCAAGGCCAGCCTGGTCTACAAAGTGAGTCCAGGACACCAAGGCTACATGGAGAAACCCTTCCTCGAAAAACAAACAAACAACAACAACAACAACAACAACAACACACACACACACACAAAACCAAAAAACCAAAAAGAAGCAAACAAACAAAAAACCAAAAACACAGATCTGAATCTCGGGTAAGGGGAATGGATGTAGTTAAAAAAGGAACAAATTAATATTCTCGCAAGTTCCTTCAGCTTCAGGCTTTGGTAATTGTATCACATATTGTTGTTCTTGCTTGGCTAGTTTTTATTTATTCATTTTATATTTAATTATTTTATGACTGTTTTGCTTACATATACATCTGTGCACCATGTGTGTGCTGTATGCCCGGGGAAGTCAGAATTGGGAGTTGGATCCCTGAAGCTGGAGTTATGGCAGCAAGTGTTCTTTTTTTTAAGATTATGTATTATTATGTAAACAGTGCGCTGCCTGCATTTACACCTGCATGCAATTACAACTGCATGCCAGAAGAGGGCATCAGATCATATTATACATGGTTATGAGGCACCATGTGGCTTCTGGGAACTGAACTCAGCACCTCTTGGAGAACAGTCAGTGTTCTTAACCTCTGAGCCATCTCTCCAGTCCTGGCTAGGTTTTAATCCTAAGTATGCCAGAGGAGCTTGGCGCAGCCTGTTATTGTTCCTACTTTATTTTTTGTGCAGTGATATATAGAACCACCAAGTAGCCTGATTTTACCGCTGAAGAATAGACTCAGAAGTGTAGAGGTAGCAACAGGTACCTTAAAATCATACAACTCCAAGCAACCTAGTCCACTCTAGTCCCCCTTACGATACTAATCCTGGCCACACGATCCTTTCACTTGAAGAAGGTCCAGTTTTCCCAAGGATCATTAGCATTCTTGCCCACTGAAGCCAAGGAACTCCAAAAACCCTCAGAAAAGCTAGAGTTAGAAAATTCCGTTAATCTCCTTGGAGCTGCCACTCAGCAGTAGAAACAGCATCTGCTTTCTCCTGCTGGGTGTGTGCTTATTATAGACTTCAAAACTACATGATGTGAAGTTTCTAGTCCGGGAGAAGCAGTTGAGGTGCCTACTTAATATATCAAAGCAGACTCGGCCATCAGGTTCTCCCAGCATCCCTCATTCCACATCTGTTACAGGGTCCACCTGGCTGCCATACCCGGCCCTCTACCCTGACCTCTGCAGCCATTGCTGCTGGGCTGCTCTTCCCTATTTAATGCAGCCATTTTGGCTATCCATCCCTTTTGTACCTCTGATCTAATGGCTGTTGCACCTGGTTCCCGTTTATTCCCTTTCCCTTCCCCCCCCCCCCCCTTTTCCCACATGGCTCAGGGTCATGAGCCTTCTGGACTCTCCCAAACGGCTCTGGCTCTGACTATGCTCTTTCACAGAAATCTATACTAAGCCTCCTTCTGCACCATAGCTAGGAGCAGTCGTGTCCTTTCTTTTCCTCCAGCTTTAGGAATCCAGGAGCCTCTTCTGGACTCGGACAGCACTAGTACTCACACATACACACACCAACACACAGATACATAACTTTAAAAAAAAAATCAATCTTTAGAATAAACTAAAAATTATACAGTTGAAGACACACAGGTTATAAATATTACTATAGATGCTACAGACACTGATACCAAAGTCAGAACCCCATCTCCTACGCACCAGGCTGCCCGCCATGGAGGGAGAGGGGGTAGCAAACTTATGTTAAAGAAGTGGAGAAATTCAAATTTTCTGCTCTCCCAGTGAGAGTGTAAAACGGCGCAACTACTATGGAAAGCAATCGGATAGTCCTCCCACAACTAGAAATAGAACTGCCTACCACACAGTCCGTGCAGCAACTCAAACCTCTGAGGATTTACGTAAGGGAACTGAAAGCAAGATCTCGGGGGAATATCTGACACGAGCGTTTGCTACAACATTATTCAGAGTAGTCAAGAGATAGAGGCCACCCAAACGCCCATCAGCGGGTTAACACAATGTGGCACATACAGAGACCAGACGTATGATTTAACATTCGGAAGGAAATTCTGACACATGCTATGTGGGTGACCCTTGAGGACATTATGATGCTAAGTAAAACAAATCGGTCGATTCAAATCCTGTATGGTTTTACTTAAGTATGAGTCAAACTCAGGAACGGAAGGATGGTAAAGGGTGTGGAGAACAATGACGGAGAGCTGTCATGAATATAAAGGTTCAAGATCTGGAAATAGGTTGCACAAAAGTGTGAATATACTTTACTGTACCAGAATGTTCACTTTAAAACATCTAAAACGATGAAGGTTATCTTATATATACTCCGCCCCCTCCGAAGATTTATTTTCTTATTTTGTATACAATGTTGTACCTGCACTTCTGCCTGCCTGCCAAAAGAGGGCACCAGATCTCATTATAGATATCCACCTAAGAGCCACCAGAAGTTACCGGAAATTGAACTCAGGAACTTTGGAAGAAAAGCCAGTGCTCTTAACCTCTGAGCAATCTCTCCAGCACCTCCCCCGCCCCCACCTCCTACCACCAAACACACACACACACACACACACACACACACACACAAATTTTTTTAAAGGTTAAACAGGGAAAAGGGCACAATGAACATCTGAGGATGTTGGCACTATTTATGCTTAATTATATTTTATCTGACAACTTGGCTGGGATAATGGGTACCCAGATAATTTGGTCAAGCATTACTCTGGGTGTTTCTGTGTTAGTGTTTTGCATTGATGTTATTGGACTGAGAGTCAAGCATGTATCCCTTGATAATGTGGAAGGGTCTCTATATGAGTTGAAAACTTTAGTAAAATGGGAAAAGTGACTTTCCCCAGCCAAGAGACTTCCTTTTTTCTTTTTTTCCTCATGACCGGGTTTCTCTGTGTAACAGGCCTAGCTGTCCTGTACTAACTAGCTTTGTAGACCAGGCTGGCCTGGAATTCAGAGATCCACCTACCTCTACCTCCCAAGTGCTGGGAGTAAAGGCATACACAACCATGCCCCTCTTATTATCAAAAATTGTAGTGTTTTTAATGAGTGGCTTTTATAGCCTCGTATGTGTGAATGCTTGGTTTCCAGTTGGAATTGTTTGGGAAAGATTAGTTCTGCAAAACTAAGGGGTTGGAGACACAGCTCTTGCAGAGGACCCAGGTTCTGTTCTCAGCACACACATAGCGCCTCTCAACGGTCGTTAACTCCAGTTCCAGAGGACCTGATGCTCTTATCCTCACCAGGCATCCGTGCAGTGCACTTACATGTAGGCAAAACACTACACACACATGTTTTTTGTTTGTTTCCAAAATTCGAAAGGACCCCAATTTGAAAAAAACCTTCAAGTTCTCAATTTCACTTCTTGGTTTTGCAATGTAATCCAGGCTGGGCTTCAACTGACAGAAACCCTTCTGCCTTAGCCTGAACATGACACAGTCCAGACGAGCTGTGCCCTTGCACACCCGCCTGGCAGCACAACCGACGTGGGAAAATGTGACAAGACATGGCGTGGTCCAAATCAGCTGGTACAAAAAGATAATGTAAAGCCCATGGATGTCCACTTCAGCTTCCCCTCCACCACACAGCATACTAAATACTAGACATTATAAGTATGTAACTTCAAAACGAAGAGCGCAAGTGGCTAACAGCCACCACACATACTTTATTTTCTTGAGACGAGGTCTCAGTATGTAGCCCTGGCTTGCCTGATACTTGCTATTTAGACCAGGGTGGCCTTGAAGGCAGAGGTCTACCTCTTTCTGATGGGATTAATGACATATTCCACCACACCCAGCCGTCCTTACATTTAAAAAGAAGCAAATAGAAAATAAACCAAAGTGTTACATGCCAGCAAGTATTTATTATTATTCATAAGTGGTCAAAAGACTTACAAGGCTCATTATTATAACCACATGTATGAAATATCACTTAGTGACAGAGTGAAAGAGACAGATATATGTATTTGTATTAAAAAAATACACACAGGCACACACTCTCAAGTTTTGCCACATGGAGCTATGAAGGAGGCATCAGGCTATACAAGTTCTGATATACATAACACATTAAAGAATCAAGCATAAAAACCACACTTAAGTTGCAAAAATAAAGTTTCCTTTTCTTCAAGCATTTGATCTGGGCTCAAGCAAAGCAAATAATGAACACCGATGATTTCCATATGATTCTACACACAGTGAAACTGTCAATACACAAAAGTCAACAAACAAAAGCCACAAAAGAGCACGTTATAGGAAGGAACCATTCATTTCATCCAAAGTCTAACAGTCTGTTTCAGCCCAGCTCTTGGACATTAAAAATCATAATTTACATTACTTGAACAGCAAGGTAAGCCAGAACAAGAGAGTCAGCAGAAAATCATGACTGCAAACAAGGCGTTGCTGCCCTCAGTCAGTCAACATCCCCTAGTGCAGCAGCAGCATCTACCTGAAGGCTCCTGAGTCACATTAAGGAGTACTCATACAAAACTATTTCCTTTATTCTTGAAAAAGTGCCACAGACTATACTTTTCATTTAAAAAAATATACAACACATGAACTAATGAAAGACGGTCTGTCTCCATCTCTTGTCAATAAGGAAAGGCCAGAGTGACTCCTTGATTCCAATTCGAAATGGCGTCCGCTGGCCAATGCCCAAGGTCTCCAATTTGGAGCAGTCGAGCTGAGCATTTTTGGGGCGTTGTGCTCCTATGACAGGGCTGTCAGTAATCTTTAAAGAAAAACAAAACAACTCATGAGTAAAGAAAGTAGCATCCTGAGGCTTGACAACTTTATTTAAACTTTCTCTTAGTGCAAAAAACCCAACCAAACAAACAAAAAAACTCTATCTCATCAGAGCTACAAAAGGCAAGCATGCTGCTACCAAGACAATACCAAAAAGAAGAAGAAGAAAAAAAAGAGGGCTGGAAAGATGGCCCCGAGGTTAAGAGCACCATCTCCTCTTCCAAAGGTCCTGAGCTCAATTCCCAGCAACCACATAGTGGCTCACAACCATTTACAATGAGATCTGGTGCCCTCTTCAGGCATGCAGGCACACATGTGGGCCAGAATACTGTATAAATAATAAATGAAATAAAAATCTTTAAAAAAAAAAAACAAAAACAAAAACAAAGAAAAAAAAAGAAGAAGAAGAAGAATGGTGGTGGTGTGTGTGTCCCCATGTGCACACTCACAGGCGAGAATATGGATGGGCTGAGGCTGTCAGGCTTTGCACAGGTTACCTCCTCCAGCTAGCTCACCAGCCCCACCTGTACCTCTCTATAAGCTTCACCAGTACTCTGACTTCTCTAGGGATAACTTACAGCCAAATACTGTCAAGATTCAAACCAAGTTCACTCTGATCCAAAACAGAAGTGTTGTCAACAATACACAACAGCTTTAAGAAGTCAGAAGAGAGGTGTCCAGACTTACAGGTCGCAAGTGGCTGCTGGGAAGGTTGAAGGCGTCTGCAATTGCACACGCCATTTCGTACTTGGTCATCTGCTCATTGCCAGACCAGTGAAAGGTCCCCTTAATGGATGGATCCTACCAACAAAGGAAAAAAAAATTTTTTTCCCAAATTTCTGGTCCCAAATGGCTAAGATTTGACAAGAAAGTTAATTTTAAAGATCCAAAAATCAAAATGCAAACCTACCTTTTCTTGAATACCTAAAAACAAATGTCTACAAATATTCCAATACTAGAAGTAATCCATAGAAATAAGACCTTTTTTTGAAAGAAGAATACAAATGGCTCCAATTTATAGTGACTAACTTTAACAAACATTTTAAATTATTCTAAGCTAAAATGAAAGCTTAACATAGTTTTAAGACAGGATCTTCCACAGCCAAGGCTGTCTGTCCCTTAAGGGAAAAGGTGGCTGACACTCATCTCCAGCTTGTCTTTCTCCTCCCCACCTCTGTCACTAACTCAGGGCTTATAGGCTGAGCAGCTCAGTAACACGCACCAGTAACCCTAGCAGTTGTCAAGGCCACTCTGGGCAACAAAGTGAGGCCCTGTCTCAAGAAACCAGAAACAATGAACTAATTAAATATAAATACTATTTTTGTTTGTTTGTTGTGTGTGTTTTTTTGAGACAGAGTTTCTCTGTGCAACAAAGCCCTAGCTGTCCTGGACTCCCTTCGTAGACCAGGGTAGCCTTGAACTCAGAGATCTGTCAGCCTCTGCTGGGATTAAAGGCTTGCATCACCACACCTGGCTAGCTAAAAACTACCCCCCCACCCCTAGCCCATACAGGGTTTCTCTGTGTAGCAGCACCAGCTGTGCTAGACTCACTCTGTAGACCAGGCTGGCCTGGAACTCACTCTACCTGTCTCTGCCTCCCAAGTGCTGGGATTAAAGGCACGTGCCACCACTGCCCAGCCATTCCTAATCAATTTTTAAAAATGAACCCTAGAATGGTACGTGGTTAATCAGACGGGCCTTGAATCTCAGCAGTAGGGAGGTAATGGTAGGATCTCTGTGTTTGAATTTATTTCTTGCATACTACAGACTTTGATGAATATAGCCTCTACTCTGTATAAACTGCTTTTGTTTGGTTTCCTACTTTTAAAACACATTTAATTTTCAGTCTGTGATAACCTGTGCACACACATGGAAGTTCAAGCATGGAAAAGAAAAGCACAACTTTCACTAAGACAGAAGTCAGGACTATCCTCGCAGGACTCACCAGCATCCTCTTCTCTGCCAGCTGCCGGCACACACTGGCTACGTCGTTCACGTGTGTGGGGAACCTCTGCTGCCAGTGGTCCATGTTGGCTGACTTGTTGCTGAACTGCACTTTGTCGAACATAACCGTCACAGCACTTTCCTCCAGCTTCTCCACTTCCCCATAGAGAACGGGAATTCTCAGGACAGCAGCTCCTAGGGACAATACATGTAGCTATTTTATGGCTGGCTCTTTCCCAGCTTTGGGCATAAAGACAGATTGTGTGGATTTAAACAATGGGAAAGTAGAACCTTGGCTTTTAATAAAAATATACCAGGATGGGTTGTGACTCATAATGGAATGAACTTAAAGGTAATCATGAATATTTTAAGTGTCTATTATCACATACAGAATTTTTTAAATCTAATTTGTCATTATGCCCATTAAAAATAGATCTATCTAGACAACCAAACGAAATCAGCACTGCTGACTGAAGGTCAAACAAGGACCATAGCATTGAAGACAATTCAGGACCAGCTGGGAAGCCATCTGCACATGCATGCGACAGCAAGAGTACCACAGTGTAAGGCTTCCTGCTGACTGTGGTAACCATGCTGTGGTTATGGAAACAACACCACTGTCCCTAGAAGATATACAACCAAGTGTCTGGAGACTCTACTAATCATCAGCGGATGTGTCCAAGCACACACACACAAAAGTGCCAAACCGTATCAACTGAGGGCTAGGGTGGAGCGCTCTGCTTTTACAACCCTGGACAAAGAAATGTTCAGTACTGCATTTTATGCTGGTTCCTGGTGAAGGCCTGACAGTCTTTGGATTATTATCACTTTAACAAGTAGACATGTATTTTCTTTTGTAATTACTAGACAAGTAAACACAGGTCTTGCAGTGATGTGAATGTTATACCCACTCCAAAAATATATATTGAATTCTATATTCCTAGTCCAACAGAGAGAGAGGGAGAGAGAGAGAGAGAGAGAGAGAGAGAGAGAGAATGTGTGTGTGTGTGTGTGTGTGTGTGTGTGTGTGTGTGTGTGTGTGTGTGTGTGTGTGTGTGTGTGTGTGTGTGTGTGTGTGTTTGGGCTGGGGAGGGCTTTGGGGCAATGTTTAGGTCAAGAAGACACCACTATGACAGAGTTTCATGGGCAGCTGCCGGTTTGGCTCTTTGAGCCCAAGCTAAAAGGAGGCCTTTACCGTGTGCTGGCTCTTGGATGTTAGGATTTCCAAGCCTCCAGAATGGTTGAGAAGTAAACTCCAGTTGTTTATAAGGATCCACTCTGTGCACTGTTACAGCAATGTGAAGCAGAGGTAAGGGAGAGGATGGCGCTAGGGAGACTTAGGCATGACTGATGGCTAGTTAACAATGTACTTTGGCAGTGCTGCAACTGTAACCTCGGGCCTCACACACGCCCTTCGAGCACTCTACCACTGAGTCAGAATAATGTATAACATTAAAAAAAAAAAAAAAAAAAAAAAACAAAGTTAAAAATAAACAAGTTAAATGTCTGCAATGAGGGCACCACAAGCTGGTGCCTGGTTTTCAGGGGGACCCTACACCCTAATCCATCAGTTCCCATAGGGATCATTACATTGAACATGGTGCTACCACAGACAGAAGTTAAGCTGAGCATGGTGCTCCCACAGACAGGAAGAAGCCATGGCAGAACTGGCACCACATATAATGACATGCAAAGATGTGGGAAGAAAGTCAGATTATGAACCAAAATGAAATTACTTGAAAAAATTATACAAAAATACCTCTCTTAAAGAACCTACATTTCATGCGTATCTTCCTGAGGAATCAACACATGGGAGAGATTTCATGCTCCCAGTTTTAAATTTATTTTTTACTTATTTTCAAATAAATTATTTTTATGTATATACAGATGTATACATAAACACACATGGGAAAAAGGAAAAGATCACAAAATAGAATACCTCAAAACATTTATTACATTTATTTATGGTCATGTGGGGGAGGGGGACATGTGTGACGGTCAGAGGACAACTTGTGAGAAGTTCTTTAAATATACCATGTAGGTCTCATTCAAGTCCTCAGCTTGGTGGTAGGCACCTCTACCTACTGAGTTACCTCACTAACCCGTATTCTCTAATTTTTAGGACCCCATATTGCCTGTTTCCCCTTTTCTTTCTTTAATTAGAGAATAATTAATGCGAGGATAGGACCTAACTTTATAGCTCAGGCTAGCCTAAAATTCACAATCCTCTTAACCCCAGCTTTCAAGTACTTGGAGTTCAGGTAGGTAACACTGCCCCCGCAACCTCCACCCCAATTCTGGATATTTTTATAAATATACTTTTTAAATACAAAAAAACCAATCTCCTCATGAGCAACAAAACACAGTCTTCAAAAACAATCATGAGTCACAAATGCTGGACCTTACCTAAATTGTTCTCCAGGACCGCCTTTTCTCCATCTAATTTGGTTTTGCCATACAGATTCAGGGGACTCGGTATATCTTCTTCTGTGTAAGGGGGATTGGTGCCATCAAACACATAATCTGAGCTAATATAGATGAGAAATGCTCCAATTGCAGCTACAAAAAGAAAAGGTAAATCCACCGCATTACTTTTGGATAGGATTTAGAATGTCCTATGTAGTTTTGTTTAGGTTTGTTTTTCCTGAGGTAAACAAAAATACTCATAAGACAGCTACAAAATTTCCAAGTTAAAAAACCCAGGGAAAGAGCTCGAGAGATGGCTCAGAGGGTAGGAGCGCTGGCTGCTCTTCCAACGGTCCTGAGTTCAATTCCCAGCAACCGCATGGTGGCTGCCATCTATAAGGAGATCTGGTGCCCTCTTCCGGTGTTCATGCAGGCAGAACACTGTGTGTATATGATAAACAGGGAAAGAGACTGGGAGGATGGCTCGGCAGCTAAAAGCACTGGCTACTCTTCCAGGCGACCTGGGCTTGGTGCCTAGCATGCACACGAATGCTCACAACCACCTGTAATTTCAGTTTCAAGGAATTGGAAGTTCCCTTCTGACCTCCAAGGATACCAGGCACATATACAGTGCACAGACACACATGCAGGGAAAACACTCATAGACATAAAATAAATATGTTAAAAACCACCACCACCCAGGGATAATGTAGCATTACCTGCCTCCTTTGCTAAGTTCCCAGAGGCACCCACATTCAGCTGGGAAGCAGCATCTGGCTGGCTCTCAACAACATCTGGTCTTCTCTCTGCAGCACAATGCACTATGACATGAGGCTGAAAGTCAAATACTGAGTTTTAATTCAAAATGGAAAGCAACAGGGAACCATGGCTTCCTCAGAGCAACTTTAGGGCAAGAAATGGTTTTTTAAATCAACATTCCTTCATTTAAGAAGAAGTCACTTTAATAATTTTTTCTTGGTTTGGTTTTTCCTTTTCCTTTTGTACACAGTGTTCTGCCTGCATGACAGAAGAGGGCACCAGATCCCATTATAGATGGTTATGAGCTATTCTGTGGTTGCTGAGAATTGAACTCATTACTTTTGGAAGAGCAGCCAGTGCTCTTAACCTCTGAGCCATTTCTCCAGCCCAATTGTCTTGGTTTTTCAAGACAGAGTTTTTGTGTATAGCCCTAGTTGTCCTGAACTTGAACTCAGAGATCTGCCTGCCTCTGCTTGTTGAGTGCTGGACTACCTTCAGGCTCATTTAACTTAATACAGCTTTGTCATAATTCCTAAAAAAAAAAAAAAAAGAAAGAATGAATGAATGAATGAAAAGAAAAGGAAAAGAAACACATACACACACGCTAGGCAGGTATGTAACTCCTGAGCTACAACTTAGACAAAAATACAAAAAAACAAAACAAAACACAAAAACAAAAACAAACAAAAAACTATTAGTAACTGTATTTATAATCAAAGTAATACTGCTATCCCAAGGTGGCAGAAGAGTCAGCATGACTATTATGTCTGTTTGCTCCTAAGACCCCAGGCCCCACACTAAGTGCTCTGCCATTATGCTACACCCCAGCCCTAACATTTAATAAACTCAGGACAAAGACAAGTAGTACCAGTTCCAAGTTCAATTTATAAGGTCAAGTCGTTTCACCGCTCATTTAGCAAGAATCTGCTATCTAAAGAAACCACATGTTCATCTGACCATAAATGCAGTAAACCACCCACCATGGACCAAAAGCAACTTTGGGAAGAAAAGGTTTATTTCACTTACACACCGAAGTCCATCATTGAAGAAAGTCAAGGCAGGAACTGGTACCAAGGCAATGGATGAACTGTCATGGGCTTGCTCCCCATGGCATATTTAGCCTGCTTTCACATGAAACTCAAGCCCACCCTACATCAGTCATATTAATTAAAAAAAAAAAAAAAAGAAAAGAAAAGAAAAAAAAAAAAAAAGAGAGGCGGGGGGAAGAAAAATGTTCCACGGACCACTGTGTTAGAGGAATTTCCCAATTGAGATTCCCTCCTTGCAGATGACTCTAGCTCCTGTGAAGGTGACAGCTAACCAGGACACACCAGGAACAAGGTCTTTACATGTAAAGAGCCTAACACATCAAAACAGAAGGATGCAGGATCTCTTCTACAGAGAGAAGGCTTTTTTTTAATGCAAGAGGAACAGAGAAAGAGCTAATAAACTGGTGTTAAAAGTTGGAGGGTTGGAGGCTAGAACTCACATGATGGCCAACAACTGTTTATAACTCCAGTTTCAGGAGCTGCAGAGATGGCTCAGCGGCTAAGGCTGCTCCTCCAGAGGACCTTGGTTGGATTTCCAGCACCCACATGGCAGCTCACAACTCTCTGTAACTCCACCTCCCAGGCATCTGACACCCTTTCTGGCCTCTGCAGGCCCTACATGCATGTGTTGCACAGATATACATATAGGCAGGCAAATGCCCATACACAAAAATAAATAAAAATAAACCAGAGAGACGAGGGGTGGGGGTGGGGGCAGAGAATATGCCCCACAGCCAATTTTCTCAACAGTTGCTCTAGGAGGCATAGTTTTAAGAATTGTTTTCAAAGTTGAATGTGTAACATCTGGATGGTTCAAATACAATGTCCTGGCCAATCACAGACTTAATGCATTACACTCTTTGGACATGCGGCCTGAAATCAGGTTTCCCCAGTGTTTCTAGTGCTCATGCTCCTGGGTGCAGTTTTAAAAGAGCCAAAGCTAAAATTTGATGACAAGGAAAGCAAAATCTCCATTTTTCTCCAACATTTCTTGGATCATGGCAAACAGGTTACTGAAATTCCTCTGATCATACTTTTTCAGTATTAAAGTAGCAATATTTTTTTTTTTTTCAGTCCCAGATAACACCCAAACATTTGATGGCGAGTATGACCAGGAAAGCACTACATAAACACAAGCTGTGCCAAACTACCGGGCTGGGGGCCCAGGTTGGAACACATACCCAGCACCATTGCAAAAGAAATACACTCCGCATTGCTGGTGCTCAGTAGGCTACAGCTGTCCAGCACAACTTCGGGACAGCAAGCACACTTTCCGTATAATCCGGACAACTAATAGAACATTCACACAGTTCCAAACATACAAACCCATACCTGAAAATCATGAATGAGGTGATGAACTGCTTCAGCATCCAACAGGTTCACTTGCTCAAATTTTGGTCTTGCTCTTCGAAAGCCACTGCCAACGGCATGCCAGTTACTCTGCTGAAATTCTTTGTAAACTGCTCTGCCAAGAAGGCCGGTGGCACCTGTAACTAGGACCCGACGACTGGGGATGTTTACCTCCTCCTGGAAGTAGAAACAGGGAAAGCCACAATTTGAAAACAATTCTCCTAAAGAAATGAGAGCTGCCAATACTGTGTACCAAATACTAAGTTTTTTTAAATTAATGTCATATAAGTTTTAAATTAATGTCATATACCTAAAAGTCAGTTTTAACGCTAGATTAATCAGTCAAACTACACCAACAAACTGCATGACTTAATGAGTTTGTTTTTAATTATTTTATTTTACACGTCTGAGTATTTTGCCTGCATGCATGTGTGTGCACTACCTCCGTTGCCCAGGGAGATCAGAAGAGAGTATAAAATTTCTCAGAACTGGAGTTACAGGTAGTGAGCCAGCAAGTAGGTGCTGGGACCTGAGCCCGGGTCCTCTGCAAATCAACAAAGTACTCTTAACCATAGAGCCATCGTTCCAGCCCCCGCTTAGGAAGTTTTAATACTCAGTCTCATTGGGGCTAGAGAGATTCTTTCATGGTTAAGAACACAAATTCCTTTTGCAGAAGATGGGCATTGTGTGGCTTACAACTACCTCTAACTCAGACTCCAGATCTGATGCCTTCTTCTGGCCTGAGGGTCCTGCATTTACATGTACACACCCACAGCTACATATAAACACAATTTTAAAAAATAGCGGGCAGAAGAAATGGCTTAATGGTTAGGAACACCGGATGCTCTTCCAGAGGACCTGGGTTTGACTCCTAGCACACACATGGCAACTAACAACTGTCCATAACTCCTGTTTCAGAGGATTTAATATCCTCGTCTCGCCTCTGTGGGCACCAGGCATGTATGTGGTACACAGACACACAGGTGAAACATTCGTGTATATTTTTAAAAGTTTACTTTAATATATATATTTTGTTTTTGCAAGACAGAGTTCTCTGTGTAGCCTTAGCTGTCCTGGACTCCTTTTGTAGACCAGGCTTGCCTCAAATTCACAGCGACCCCCACCCCCGCCTCTGCCACCCGAGTGCTGGGCTTAAAGGCGGCACCACCATCGCCTGGCAAAAATAAAATTTTCATAATCAAGAAAAGATGGCCAAGATAAAATCACAACTAACTTTCGCATTTGATTTAGATTTCATTTTAATGACGGAAGTTATTTTTGCTTTTATGATGACTACATCACCCTGATGAGTAGCCGAGTAGCCAACAGGAGTCTCACATCTTCAAACACACCATGAAAATGCACAAGGCTCAGATGTGATGTCACAAATTGATGGGTCTGAAAATCTGTCAACATTTCAAAGGAGTTTATTTGGAATAAAGTCAATTTAGTCCTTAGAACACAAACATTCTAAATTTGAACAAACTAATATGTCTGCCTGTCAGCACTAAATTTACTTACACAGGATACTTATGACTAATAAGATACAGATAGCATAAAATCTGTGTTGCTATTAAAAATGTGATTTTTTTAAAAAGTTACTGCTTAATGAGTAATTAGATGTCTGTATATGTAAGATAAAGTTTAGAAAAATCCTTTCCTGCCAAATTCTCAAGTAAAGCCAACTTTTCCTTTTTTAAATAGAACGTTTTCAGCTAGGAGGGTGTCACACACCTGTAAAGCCAGCATGAACTCCGTGGCTGGAACTCTCATTAAATTTTATCACGAGGTGCTATTTCTGTTAGTCACCTGGTTCTGAGCTGGCAAACAAAGCCATGCAATGACCAAAGGCGTTTTTGAACTCTGAATTCAAGTAAATGATTTAGTAGACACACATACTTAAGAACAGCAAGATCAAGTGCTTCTAGCAGATTCCAAAGCTGAAATCAAAAGGGGTGTACGTATGGAGGGGAGAGCTGTTTACAAAAAACTGTTAAGGATTTTAATTCAACCAACTTCAAAACATGTTTTTAAAAATTAAAGAAATTTCATGTGGCATCTGTGACGTCACTTGGCTCTAAGCCAGGCAATTTATGAAAATGAAAACCTGAGCCAGCAAAGTAGTTTCTTTGAACTTTGGCAAGAAAATAACTCTCCAGCCCTGGAGAGAGGGCTGCTCCCCCAAAGGTCCTGAGTTCAATTCCCAGAAACCACAAGATGGTTCACAACCATCTATAATGAGATCTGCTGCTCTCTTCTATCGTGCAGGCATACATGCAGGCAAAAACTAAATACATAGTAAATAAATCCTTTTAAAAAAGAAAGAGAGTAACTGTCCAAAGGTGTAAGTGTAAAGCAGGTGTGCTGACAGCCTCTGTAATCCCTGCACTCAGGGGACAGAAGCAGGAGGATGTCAGCACACTAAGCAAAACCCAGTCTACACAGAGAATTCCAGGCCACACAGGCCCATAAAGCAAGACCATAAAACATAAAAACCATACTTGTATACACACGTAAATCTGAAATGAAAGGGGTCAAAACATACTAAGTCCTGTATAGACTCAGAAAACCCTGTGCATGTGATAAATACCATGAAGGTGCCTGGGAAGATACTATAAAAGAAAACTATGGCGAGGTGGCTCAGAGGTTATGAGCAGTCGCTACTTTTCTGGAGTGCCCTGGTTTGAATCCTAACACGAACATGGCAGCTCACAATCATCTGTAATGCCAGTTCCTGGGGAGACATCACTCTCTTTGGATCTCCAGGAGTATTGCATACATGTGGGAAACAAATATGTACATATACAGGCAAAACAACCATACATGTGAAAGTTTTAAATAAAAGTATGTTGCTCTCGCAGATGATCAGAACTGAGTTGTCAGCATCCACACTAGGCAGCTCCCAGCTCCCTGTAAGGCCAGCTCTAATGGGATTGATGCCCTCTTTTGGCCTCAGTGGGTACTGGACACAAGGCACACAACTAGACACCTAGCATGCACACAAATTTTTTTCTTAAAGAAACTGGAAAGTTCACAGGTGTAGTGTGTTCCCAAAATTCCAGTGCTAGCACTGGTCATCTGATGCAGGAGGATCCTGAGTTTAAGACCAGCCCTGGGTATAGAGAAATGTCTCAAAAAAAAAAGAAGAGGAAGAAGAAGAAGAAGAAGAAGAAGGAGAAGGAGAAGGAGAAGGAGAAGGAGAAGGAGAAGAAGAAGGAGAAGAAGGAGAAGAGAAAAGTTTTCCACACATTTTCTACCTCTGTAATATCCTTGTAATATCCTCAGAACCTTTGGACTGAACCAGGCACAGTGGTACATACCTGTAATCCCAGCACTCCAGAGGCAGAGGGAGAGGCAGGAGGATCTCTGTGAGTCCAGGCCAACCAAGGCTACACTGAAAAATCCTGTTTTGAAAACCAGGAGGAAAAAAAAAAAAAAAAGAAAGAAAGAAGATATCCAGACTGCTTAAGTAGGAATTGGATTCAGATGGGAACAGGGTGACTGACTCCCAGCCTCCCTTGTACTCACAGGCAGTATTCATAACAGGAACCGGTAGGGGCTGCCCCTCGAACATTCTCAGCAAGCAGCAGGAGTCAGTTTTACCTGCACAGGTTGAGAGAGCAGCAAGTGCAAGCAAATCATAGCTCTCTGTACTGTTTGTTGCAGTTTTGCTTTTTTGAAACATGGTTTCACTATACAGCCTTGGCTTGCCTGGAAATCATCCTGCCTCAGCTTTGCAGTGTGCACAAGCTTTTGGGGCTGGCTAGATAGCTCAGAGGTTAAGAGCACGGTCCGTTCTTCCAAACGTCATGACTTCAGTTCCCAGCAACCATATGGTGGCTCACAACCATCTATAATGAGATCTGATACCCTCTTCTAATGAGCAGGCACACATGCGAGCAGAATACTGTATAAATAATAAATAAATCTTTTTTTAAAATTACTGGGTGTGGTGACACCAGTAATCCCAGTCCACTGGAGGCGGAGGCAGGCAAATATGCAGATTTGAGGCCAGACCCTGTTTAAAAAACAAACAAACAAACAACAACAACAACAAAAAATCTTAAAAAGCCATCCCGAAGCCAGGCATGGTGGTACATGCCTTTAATCCCATCACTGGGGGAAGCAGAGGCAGGCAGATCTCTGAGTTTGAGGCCATTCTGGTCTATAAATCGACAGTGAGGACAGCCAACCCTACAGAGAAACCCTATCTCAAAGAACCAAAAGAGAAAATAAATTAAAAATATATATATACCCACCACGCCCAACTTCCTGAGTGCTGAGATTATTGGCACATGAGTTAGTACACCTGGTATGCTTTACCACTTTCCACTTTTCTTTTACTGAACTGTGGAAACATTAGGCTTACATGCATACATGCATCTGTGCATGCACAAACAGTTGGCACATGTTGTCAGCACTGTGGAGCTGCAAATAAATCTGAACTTTATGTAAGGTCCAGTCATTTGGAGATCATATTGAATGTACATAACCCAAACATAATCATTTTGCATTAATATCTGGACATGGTGGCCCATGCCTTTTAATCCCAGCACTCTGGGAGGCAGAAGCAGAGGGATCTCTGTTGAGTCCAAGGCCAGCCTGGTCTACACAGTGAGTTCCAGGACAGTAAGGGCTGCATAAAGAATCTGTTCTAGTTAGGATTACTATAGCCGTGATTAAATACCACCACCACCTGCCTTTAATCCCAGCACTGGGGAGGCAGAGGCAAGTGGATCACTGCGAGTTTGAGGCCAGCCTGGTGAGTCCAGGACAGCCAAGGCTACACAGAGGAAACTCCGTCTCCAAAAACAAAAAACCACCATGACCAAAGCAAAGTTAGGAGTTAAGAGTTTATTTAGTTTACATTTCCACACCATTGTTCATCACTCACTGAAAGAAGTCAAGGCAGGAACCTGCAGGCAGGAGCTGACATGGGGCACGGAGAAGTGCTGCCTACAAGCTAGCTCAGCAGCTCGATTTTCTTAAACAACTCAGGATCAACAACCCGGATGGTCCCATCCACAATCCACAATTAAGAAAATGCTAACGAGGTGGTGGTGGTGTTCGCCTTTAATCTCAGCACTCAGAGAGGTAGAGACAAGTGGATTTGAGCTTGGGGCCAGCCTGGTCTACAAAGGCTACACAGAGAAACCCTGAAGGGGGGGGGCGCATAAAAAAAGAAACAAGGAAAGAAAATGCCCAACAGGCTTAGCCGAAGTCCAATCTTACGGAGACATTTTCTCAATTGAGATTCCCTCCCCTTCAGCGACTCTAGCTTGTACAAACCCACATAAAATTAGCAAGCACATATCCTGCCTAAACAACAACAATTGGTCGTCTCCTATATTCTCTATATTTTCAGGACGCATTGGTTTGGGAACTAAGACTTATCAACTGTGCCGTATACATTCTGTAGATCCCTAAGTGCTAAGAGGCTTGAAACAGGCACGGCGGACCGTATTTAGGAACAGGCAGAAGTAAGTTTACCAGATAGGCATCTTCCAAATTTCAGCAGGCTCCCACCATACAAAATACAGTGGCTAAAAACACTTGGGGCCAAGGAATTCCTGCGCGACTCTTACAGAATAAACGCGAGACAAACGCCTGACCCTCTCTAAGCCTGTTTTCCCACCCGTGAGACTGAGCGTTAACAGCGTCCCATAGCTGGAAATACTGACATCTGTAAAGTGCCTGAAGTAATGTGCCCTGTGAAAACTATGAATTCACCAAATTGACACCTCCGACATCATCGTTAGTGAAAAGCCACCCTACCCTCCCTCCCCCCTTAAAGATCCAGAAACACAAAGAAAAATGAATAGAGAACTCAAATGGAAACAAGCCCCCAGGGGCGGCGGGAGCCTCCACCCCACAGCTTCCTAGCTGCAGCGCCATCAGCGCAGCCCTTGCTGGCAGCGAGGTAAACAAACTCCGAGGCGCCATCCGGGGCTCCACACCCCGTAGCTCACCTCCACCAGCCGGCAGCTGCCGGGGACGAAGTGGATGGAGAGTTCCTTCTCCCGGCCCACCATGCCCGCCGTCTTGGCGCCGCCGCAGTTGCGGACTGCAGCCTCCTCCAGCACAGCTCAGCCGGGGGCCGCAGCTCCCGCGCCCTTGGCCCTCCTCCCCCCCCTAAGGCCAAGGCGGACTCCGCAGGCGCTTCCGGCTTCCGCTGCCATGGTCGTGCCTGCTGATTGGCCGTCTCCAGCCACGCATTCAAAAAGAGGCGGGACCTCAAGGGACGCTCTCAGCCCACGTGCCAGTTCTTAAAGAGATAGAGCAAACGCAGACACTGCTGCCAAGCAATAAATGCAGGCTTCCTTGGGTTTTTTAATCTCTTCTTTTGCTTCTTCTTAGTGAAGGAGTAAAGGAATCGCAGACTGAGAAATGCCTAAGAATCGACTGCGCCTGTATTATACAAAGCAGACTAAAACAGTAGAGGCAAGAGCTAAGGGTGGTCCCATAAGTACAGAGCCAAGATTCGTATGGGTTGTTTTTAAGCAGTCTCAAGTTCAGGCTGGCCTTGTACTCAGAGAAAGTTCTTGAACTTGTGATCCTCCACGGCAGGGATAACAGGAGTGGGCAACCAACTTAGGCAAGGTGTGGTTGGCAGTTTGTTTGTTAAAGCAAAGAAAAAGAATAAAAATAGGGTTCTTGTCCTCTTGAGTCATTAACACCTCTGAAACCTTCCCCTCCACCCCCTGGAATGTTAAACAAAATGCTCTGAAATTAAAAAAAAAAAAAAAAGCTTAAAAATAAAAAGGTGTGGGAGAGACTATTATCTGGGTACTTTCTAAAAGGCAGATTCTTCGTTTGTTTGTTTTCAGAGTTGCAGAACGAGCAGCTCAACTGTGATAACAAGTCAAATCTACTTTTAAGTGGATTTAACAGGCGTCCTCACTGCCCGTTGGAAGCGCCACTTAGGTAAATGCCTCCAGAGGCTGCTAGAGCCAAGCCTTGTAGGAGCCGCAAACACTTCAAATGATGGAGCCAAGGAAAGCGGAAGGGCGTACTGCCGGGCACTCTTCCAAACCTGTGTGGCTGTTTAGAAGTTAATCAGAAACGACAGCCCCTAGGGTCTGACTCAGCCCTCAACTGAATTAGCTGCAGGTTACAGCAACAAGCAAGCTTGCAAAAGTTACTGAAGGGAAAAAAAAAAAAAAAAGAGCCCGCACACACGACAGGACTCGCCCACTCCCTACCCAACAGTCTGTTCTCGTCCAGACACCCACAATAAGGGATTTCAAAAACCGCCCCAAAACGTGACCGCTGCCTGGGTTTCCCCCAGAGGCCTCGTTTTCAGAATCCTCCCGGTTTATTCTTAAACTGAAGATTAAGCTGCCCTTTATGAAAAGTTTTCTTCAGAGCCAGGTGATTTTACTTCCTCGCACAAACACATTGAAGAACTTACTCCCTTCGCTCATGTAATTCTTTGGAAGAGAAACAAAGGCAGCCTGAGGCCCCTCAAGTTTTGTTGTTTTTGTTTTTTTAGGTGTTTTGTTTTTCCTAATCCAGGCCTTATGGTTACTAAAAGAAAGGGTTATCTATCCCAACACTAAATTAAAAAAAAAAAAATTAGAAAAAGCTCGAGGGGAGGGGACAGATCCAAGACTCCACATCATCCTTATCAAAGTGAGAATGTTCCAAGTTTGGAGTTGGAATGTGTGTAGTCCCTCCCTAAAGGGGGTTATAAAATGCACCCAAGAGGAAGCCGAGTCAAGGAATTCTGCAGTTAGCAGTTTGGTCCTCAGAGCAACCTCATGAGTGAGTGAGGAAATGTTTGCTTGCCTATATACAAGAATACGGTTTGACACTTGTCGGACAAAAGTTGGGCATAGCTCTAGGAGCATATATTTAAGTGCACGTTTTAATCATTTCGCTTAATAAAAGAAGGTTCTACGTTTACAGCCAATGTCGGACTTCCGAACGGGGTCACACCTTAAAGAGTGCAAACTAGAACTGAAAGTCCCGTTAGCAGATTCAAGCCCTACAAGACAAAAGCCGGGCCATGCACCACGGGTTAAATCTTATACTATGCCACAGTTGCACTTAATGTGCAGAATGAAAACTATCACTCTGCTTCACGTTTTATTTCTGTCAAACTGGGATCGATTTCCTGGATTAGAAACCCAAGATAGTTTATCCGGTGCCCGAGCTTAGGTTTCTTAGGGAAAGAAATGGCACCGGCTACTATTTTCTTTACACCCTTTCACCTCTTACCAGCCATTCCAGGTCGCTTTTAAAGCAAGGCTGAGCCGACATTGGGTCTTGAATTGCTAGCTCTTACCTGTTCCATTTCCTCCGGCATTTCAGGCATGATTCCAGAACTATTTTGCGGAAAACGCGGCGAGAAGAACCTCGGCGTCTGGCTTCTCTGACCGGGTCTTTGTTCCCTCCACCAGCACTGAGCGCACGGACGCCAAAAAACGTGAGGCGCAGCTCCGCTTGACCTTTTAAATTAGCATTTCCATTCCAATCCTGGAATCTCGTGCAGCTTTCCACAGTGCAGTAAGCTGGCAGCTGATTCCTCCTGCTAGTTTTAAAACTACCCAATGAGAAGTTGCATGTTTAATTGCAAGTCAAGCGAGGATCCATGGCTACACTCCATGTCAGAACTAACTATAAAAACAAACCAAACAAGCCCTGCAATTCCCTGGTAGAACTTGTTGACATTGTCTCTTGTAGCGATAGTAGAGCGAACCAACGGTTGTCGATTCCTCTGGTGAAATATTCCATTCGTTTCACACCTTACAGTAACAGAACCTTCAGTAAAATTCCCCAGTGCTTTTTTTTTTTTTTTAATTTAACAATTTCAAATGGCAATTAAAAAAAAAATCTAGTGGTAGCTGGGTGTGGTGGCTCACGCCTTTAATTCCCACACTGGGGAGGCAGAGACAGGCGGATCCTCATGAATGCAAGGCCAGCCTGGTCTACAAAGTGAGTCCAGCCAGGGCTATTACACAGAGAAACTTTGTCCTGAAAACAAACAAACAAAAATAAATCATCCTCCCCCCCCAAAACAAACAAATCTAGTAACAACAACAGGGATATGGTTATTTCCATTAACTTTGTTCTGCTTTATTTTAGCCAAGCATTAAATCCTGCTGATCAATACTACCCACACCTGCCTGTAATAATAGATCATTTTCTAGCAGTGAAGCACAGATAGCTATTTTTAACCGTTTCAAGAGCGATTCCGATGTAGTTCAGCTTTGAGACGCTGTTTGGGTTTGTGGCTTAGCACAATTTTAACTATAAAAACCAACAGAGGCTGGTATTGAAATTGAGCTTTAAAATATCACTCACCCAGCTGGGTGTGGTGGTCCATGCCTTTAATGCCAGCACACAGGAAGGCAGAGGCAGGCAGACCACTCTCAGTTCAAGGTCAGCCAGGTCTACAAAAAACGTGACCAGGACAGCCAAGGCTACACAGAGACACCTATCTGGAAAAACAAAACAAAACATCATTGCTCAGCTGGGGAACAATGGCTCATGCCTTTGAAGCCACCTGTTGGGAGGCAGAGGCGGGCAGATCTCTGTGAGATCAAGGCTAGCCTGGCCTACAGAGCCAATTCCAGGACAATCAGGGCTACACCAAGACAGTCTGTCCGCTGGGTGTAGAGAATCACTCAGTTTTATAGGCTACCCAGTGGGCATACCACACATGGCAATCCTGTAGGGGGCATTCAGAGGATCCAGAGGGTCATGGATTTAAGAGAGGGGTGTTGCATTTACATTTAAATATATGCCTTAAAGATTAGTCTCGGGCCAGGTGTGGTGGCGCACACCTTTAATCCCAGCACTCTGGAGGCAGAGGCAGGCGGATTGCTGTGAGTTCGAGGCCAGCCTGGTCTACAAAGTGAGTCCAGGATGGCCAAGGCTACACAGAGAAACTCTGTCTCGAAAAACCAAAAAAAAAAAAAAAAAAAGATTAGTCTCGTCAAAAGGCAAAAGCTACAGAATCAAGGGAAATCTTCTCAGCTACAACAATGAAATTAAACCACCCGATTTTTTTAATTGGTAAATTGGAATTCCTCGAAGTGAAGCCCTCCTGCTTAGTCTGAGACTACTAATAAAATAAAACTCAGGTAAACTACAGATTGGAAAAATAATTTCAATACATATACCTGCAAAGACTTATTCAGACTATTTAAAGAATGGTAACTCAGTAATATGAAAAAGCAATTCTTTCTTTTTTTTAATTGACAAAAATTTTACTGAACATCTCAGAAGAAAGCACAGGAGTGGCTGTCTTAGTCAGCACTCTATTGCTGTGAAGAAACACCATGACCACATTTAATTGGGCCTGGCTCATGGTTTCAGATGTTGAGTCCTTTATCCTCATGGCAGGAAACAGCATGGTGGACATGGTGCTGGAGAAGTAGCTTGAGAATTCTACAGCTAGATAGCAGGCAGCAGGAAGAGAGACTGGGCCTGGCGTAAGCGTCGGAAACCTCAAAGCTTACCCTCAGTCACACACTTCCTCCAATAAGGCAATACCCACTCCAACAACTGCTCCACTAATGCCACCCACTCCCTACAAAAGCAAGTCTACAAAAGCAAGTCCA
The DNA here is from genome assembly GCF_903995435.1 of Acomys russatus. Classification (NCBI taxonomy): domain Eukaryota; kingdom Metazoa; phylum Chordata; class Mammalia; order Rodentia; family Muridae; genus Acomys; species Acomys russatus. The sequence continues at coordinate 23,016,639 of NC_067161.1, forward strand.
GGTTAGCCAGGGCTAGACAGAGAAACCCTATCTCAAAAACAAAAACAAAAGCAAACAAAACAAAGCAACAACAAAAACCAACTAAACAAAAAACCATTTATTATTTTTTCTAAGTGCACATGTTCCTGTGGGGAAGGGATGTGTATATGCCAGTGTGTGTGTGTGTGTGTGTGTGTGTGTGTGTGTGTGTGTGTGTATGTGTGTGTGCGCGCAAATTGGAGGTTAATTGTAGGAGCTGCTTCTCTCCTTCTGTTATTTAGTCTAGGTGAGGGGACTTGGGTCCTCAGGCTTGGTGGCAAGCACTTTCACCCACTGAGCCATTTCACGGGCACTGTCACTTAATTCAAAATGGCAGGAAACTTCAAATAAACAAAATAATTGTCAACAGATGAATGGATAAACAAATTCTGGTTTACCCATACCGGGGAATATTACTTAAGAATACAAAGAAATAAATCTAAATTATTTCTCTGAGTGAATAACGCTAGGCACAGAGAATATGATTCAAAAACAGGTGAAAATTTAATCTTTATGAAAGGCATAATCTTGTTTTGGAAGAAGAGTGGTGGGGGGTGGGGGAAGTGGGCAGGGACTTGAGGGATGGTTCAGTGGTTAAGAGCACTGTCTACTTTCCCAGAGGTCCTGAGTTCAATTCCCAGCAACCACATGGTGGCTCACAGCCATCTATCCTGGGATCTAATGCCCTGTTCTGGCATCTAAGTGTACATGCAGATAGAGCACTTACAGAGAAAAAGAAAGAAAGAAAGAAAGAAAGAAAGAAAGAAAGAAAGAAAGAAAGAAAGAAAGAAAGGACGGTAGAGATTGACAGGTGAAGCCTATTTCAGGGAATGAACCCATTTGTATTGGTACAATGTTCATTTTACTTTATTTACTTTCTGTAGTTTATAACTAAGCTATTATTTTATAATGCAAGCCAGTCTGGCCATGAACTTACATCTTCCAGCCTCAGACTCCCAAGAGCTAGAATTACAGGTGTGCACAACATATATGGCTATACTTAGATTTTAAAGTAATAGTGTATTGGATCCTTTAAGTCACAAGTGTAGACTCAGTCAACATTTTCTGGAATATTAGCCATTGCATTGATAATCAAGTAATGAAATAAATGAACAATCAATGCCTAAACTCATTTGGTCCTAAAAACAATGTCAAAATATGTTGTCCTTTGTAGGGTGTGTATTTATTTTGCAAGTTTGAAAGTTATCTTTAAGTTATTGTGATACTCTAAAGCCGAAAACCAAAGTCTCAATTTCTTCTTTTTACAATTTTTGTGCCTCACAAAGTTGTACAAGTGAAATGACTGAAATCTAACCATCTCCTCTTTGAATCTCTATACAGCATTGTTCACTTAAAAGCAAAGCAAGACCTAGTGAGACAGACTCCGTCAGTAAAGGTGTTTGCCATCAATGTCACATGAGTTAGACCCTGGAGAACCAACTCCTACAAATTATCCTCTGGCCTCCACCAAGTGTGCCGTGGCAAGTAAGCATGAGAGCGCGCGCACACACACACACACCACTCGTAAATAAAAATAAAGCTGCTTTAGTGATCTTGCTACAAATATGCTGACTAGAGGCGTTCACTCTTTGAATATGAGTCATGTTGAATGTGGCTGTTCCTGCTGGCAATTTTAGGTGTGTCCAAGAACAAAACTGATAAACCCAGAAGCTTAACCTGGGACTTCAGATTCTAGGATCTCATTTGGAATGTGTTATCCTGTGCTTTAACCACAAGCAGTGCGGTCCTTGGCACATTCTATAAATGACTTCAGCAATGGGCATTGACAGCAGTGAGGAACAGCAACTGAAGAGCTTGGGGCTGGAACATGTAAGATGCAGCATCGATGTCAGCATCCCGCATGCTGAGAGGGATGAATGCTGTCAGGTCTGATCTAGCCTCAGTGTGTAGTGGATGTAAATATGTTTTTGTTTTGATCCCAAGTATGGGATGGGGAACAGACTTGTGAGAGAACAGGTGATGTTTATCCACTTAGAAGAACCACTTTGTGGGGGTGGGGGCTTGGTTTTTGCCAGCTGAAACACATGCTAGTACAGCCTCTGAGAGATAGATATATGGACCCAAAACAGGAGGCTGGGTCTTTTTTTGGTCTTGGTATTGTCTGGCTGTTCATTGCTCCATTTCCAGATGCTCCAAGAGAGAACTGCTCCAGAGAAAGTTTCCGGGCTCTGGGTTTCGGGTGTTGTTCCAGGTTCCAGCAGCAACTTTGGTGGAACTGCTGGTCTACTGAAGTTCTGCTAATTACACCAGGGGAATTGCTCCCAGGAACTGAATTCACCAAAATTTACTTCTCCTGTTCCTATGAACCTCTTTTCTCTCCCATTTAGGGTAGGTGGGTTAGAAGAGATGTACACACATTAAAGAACCCCAAATAAAGTAGGTTTGGAAAAGGTTAAGCCTATAGCAGTGTTCGTTATTTTGTTCTGAAAACATAATTTCTCACAAGCATTATATGGTTCTAAAATCATAAGTGTATGAGGAGTGCGGGATGCACAGAACAATTAAGGCTGGTTCTCTGCTCTTTGTATGAACAGAAGAAAGACATCTGTAAATCTTCATTCATGCCATACGAAGAATGGCATCTAATAATGTCACAGAGAATTCCTTAACCTTTAAGTCTTGGTAACTCTCTGGGACTCTTCTGGCCATCAGAGCCCACATGTCTACTCAATTCTTCATAGTATAGGTATTTTGTCTGTATCTTTGTCTGTCCACCTTGTGTGCAGTGTCTGTGAAAGCCAGGAGGGTCCACGTGATCGATCCCCTGGGCCTGGAGCTGCACAGTTGTTAGCTGCCATGCAGGTGATGGGAATTGAACTCAGGCCCTTTTAAAAGAGCAGCTGGTGCTCCTAACCAAGGAGGCATCTCTCCAGCCTTTCTCAGATCTTTACACTTTCTCTCCAGGTGTGGTGGCCCACGCCTTTGCCTTTAATCCCAGCACTTGGGAGGCAAAGGCAGGTGAACCGCTGTAAGTTCAAAGCCAGCCTGGTCTACAAAAGCAAGTAGGACTGTTACACAGAGAAACCCTGTCTCAAAAAAACCTAAACAAACAAACCTTTCCTCATCACTTCTGATCTGTCCTGTGTTGGCTATTCTGATTCTTGTGCTGCTGTCCTGACATTATTGTCATGGTCACTATTGCCTTTGCTATCATCATTTCTATTACCAGCTTAGTCTACTCTAAGGCTTAAAAGTAGGCAAGGAAGTGCCATTCAAGAGAAGCCTTTCACTGGACCTTAAGCATCAACACAGAGGCAGCAACCACAAATTTCTCATCTGCATGAAGAACTGTGCCTGGGTTGGTAAAAATGTATTTCCTAGCTATTTGTGTAAGCAAGCTATTCAGCTTTACTTTGTGAGACAGCATAGAGACCCCTGAAACACTAGGAAATAGCAAGGGCTTTTGAAGATCAAAGCCCACCCCCAGTGACAAACCTCTTAATCCTTCCCTAACAATCCCACCCCAGGGTCCTCGAAGGATTCCATTTCCCACTCCATACCACAGACTTCAACACATCCTATGGGAGACTGGACACTTTAAGATCCAAATCATAATAGTATCCCAGAGTCCTTTGCAGCGTTCCATGACTAATCTTTGAAGGCCAGACAGACTTCAAATTGAGAGTGCTAGCCACTGGACCTGGGACCTTAAATGCAATGGTAATAAAAGATCCCAGGATGTCAGGGCCCAGGGGTAAAAATTAACTGCCAAAGGCAAGATTGGTTTTCACAGAGGTCAGCAAAGGCAAAGAGCAATCAGAACAGTATGACTGCATAAACCCATATGCTTAGGTAGTTGGTTATGATTTGCTCATGAGTCAAGGACTGGAACTACTAAATTTTCACTTAACCTAAGTAAGTCTAAGAGTTCTGTCTAGTGTGGGTGTGTTCGGGGAGCGAACACACCCTCTATCACTCTCCATCTGTTCCTCTGCGGTGGGTCCCTTCCTGACCCTGGAGTTTGCTGTCTTTGCTTAGACCTGGGGTGTCAGGCATGTACCAGATCCTGGTTTGTTAACCAGTCCTCTTATTCACTGAGCCTCGTCTTCAGCCGGCAGATGATACTTTGTAGATATGGTCATTCTGAAGCATGGTCCACAAAAGATCGGAGAGTACTGTGCTTCCCTGTGTATAGTTACCATGACTAAAAGCTACAAATCTCTACGGAACACCAGAAGAATGACTAGTATAGATTTTTCAATGTAAAAATAAGTATGTAGTCTTGGCTGGCCTAGGACTTGGTATGTAGACCAGGCTAGCCTTGACCTTATCCATCTGCCTCTGCCTCCAGACTACTAGGATTAATGGTGTGTTCCACTACCCCTGGCATAAATAAATCTTTAAAAGAAGAAACAAAAGGTACCATTTATGAATCTGGGGATAAATTAGGGTGGAGGTAGATACAATTAAATACATCTTAGAAGCAATACTATAACTTCATTATATAAAAATTGAATCACTGGTTGGGTGTTTGAGTTTCTATATGACTTTATTTTATATTACACTTATATTACACACACATTAGGAGGATATGCTGATGACAAGTTCTTTCTTTCTCTCTTGTTTTTCGAGACAGGGTTTCCCTGTATAGCCTTGACTGTCCTGAACTCCTTTTGTAGACCTGGCTGGCCTCTAACTCACAAAGATCTGCCTGCCTCTGCCTTGAGTGCTGGTATTTGTTTTTTTGTTTTTTGTTTGTTTGGTTTTTTTTTTTTGAGACTGGGTTTCTCTATGTAGCCTTGGCTGTTCTGGACTTGGTTTGTAGACCAGGCTGGCCTCAAACTCCCAGTGATCCACCTGCCTCTGCCTCCCAAGTGCTGGCATTAAAGGTGTGCACCACCACGCTGGGCTGATACATTCTCTAAAAATCTTTTTTGTAATGTTTTTCAGATTTCCTTGAGCCTGGGCATGGTGGTGCTTGCCTTTAATTCTAGCAATTGGGAGATGGGGCAGGCAGATATCTTAATTTAAGGCCAGCCTAGTCTACAGTGGGAGTTCTAGGACAGCCAGGGCTACACAGAGTAACCTTGTTTCAGACCCACCCCCCACAATTCATATTTCCAATGTATCTAAAAACTAACAGGCTAATCTTAAAAAAAATAGGCTTATATGGTAAGCTACATGTTTTAGTTAGTACTGGGATAAAGCCACGGAATTTGGAAATAATTAAAATAATCCAGTGATTTTGATTAAAAAAACCAAACCAAACCAAGGTTACTGTGGAGCTAAGGTGCTCTTATTTCTCTTTGAAGTGAAAGGAGACGGATGGCAGAAACCAGAGTGAACATGATCAGAAAATCAGCGCACAGACAAGAGCCAGCCAAAGCGCTTTAGCTTTCTCGTCTTCACCAGAATAGAGAACTCGAGAATCAAGCTAAAAATTTTGAGGAAATACAGAATAAGGGGAAAATTTTAATACTGATTAAAAAAAAAAAAGTCAAGTTGATTGTAGTGCAATGTAAGCTGCAAAGCAAATAAGGTGGTTCAGAATGAGAAGATAAAGGTCAAGATTATGGAGATACACAATAGAAAATCCCAGCACTCGGGAGGCAGAGCACTCGGGAGGCAGAGTCAGGCGATCGCTGTGAGTTCGAGGCCAGCCTGGTCTACAAAGTGAGTCCAGGATGGCCAAGGCTACACAGAGAAACCCTGTCTCAAAAAACAAAAACAAACAAACAAACAAAGAAATTAAATACATTATATAATATATACTATAAACATAATATCAGGAATAGTGAAGAAAGCAATCTTCAGGAGGTATTTCAGATGTATACTTCCATGATCCTTGATGTTGCATCTGAACTCAGCAGCAGTTTGTGTTGCCTGAAAAGACAAAGAGCTGTAAGTATTGTATATTAAACTAATAACGATGAGTCAGGCTGTGGATGTAGCTCAGGTACAACACTTGCCTAACATGTTCAAGGGCCTAGATTCAAATCCTTGAAAACGAAGCCAAATCAAATTCCTAAGTCATTAGAAAGTAAAACCAGACCTAACTTCTTAAAGACAGAAGCAATATCCCATAATTATAATATAACACACACACAGCACATACATATATATGTGCACACATATATATAACACACACACAGCACATACATATATATGTGCACACATATATAACACACACACAGCACATACATATATATGTGCACACATATATATAACACACACACAGCACATACATATATATGTGCACACATATATAACACACACACAGCACATACATATATATGTGCACACATATATAACACACACACAGCACATACATATATATGTGCACACATATATATAACACACACAGAGCACATACATATATATGTGCACACATATATATAACACACACAGCACATACATATATATGTGCACACATATATATAACATATACATATAATACACATATATTCCCTACTTCAAGCAATTAGGATTCAATTGTAAAATATACAAAAATTCTGTCAAGAAAAGAAAAAAGTTTCTCTAAAATTGAAACATAAAAAATTATTATGGATCGAAGACATCACAGAGGGTGTAAGGAGAAGGCTGCTGGTAGGAGCAATAAAAGACTTTAAGGAAGATTAATCTTAATGGAGCTCGAAGGACAGGAGATCTGGATATACAGAAGCAGAGTAGAGGAGAAGGAAATGGCATTGCATACATCAACTCACTAAGAGTTTCTTCTTTATTAGAAAATATCAACAGTTTCCTAGTTAATAAAAATAAAAAAGTTAAGTCACCAACTGCTGTGAAAGCAAAAACAAAAACAAAAACAAACAAAAAAAAAACAGAAAAAAAAAAGGGAGGAGGAATGACATATGGATAAATATACTTTAAAAATATTACCTTCTTTTAATGGGGTCTTGACAGGAAAATTCTCTTTAGATTCATGATGAAAAGCCTTGGAAGGGTCAAAGTGTTTGATGCCCAGAGCTTTATTCAATTCTCCCTGGAGTCTGAGCTCATTTTGTTTCCTCTTAATAAGCTGAGATCGGAGTTTTGACACCTCCTAAGTAAGAAGAGTCTAATTACTAAATGTGTTACTATTGTTGGAGACATAGTCTACAAAGTGCATCAAAGCTAATGGCAAAAATAACTATTACACATGCACTAAGACTGATCTGGAACTGCTGGGGCAAAGTAAACAAAGGATTTAAACCTTTCTTGTGCTCCAATAGTTATGAGTATAATATTCTGATCAAAATTGAGATAAAAATAAGTTGCCCACAAATCGTCTTTTGATTTGATTGCATTAAAGTCTGCAGGCAGGCTTCCTAGACAGTATAAAAAGGCAAGCAATTCTGTTCTTCCTCGGGCAAATTTATTAAGAGTACAAGATCTCTTTTGCTCAGCCGCACTTTTGCAGTGCTGGAAACACTGGGCGCCTGCTCATCCTTGACCTAGTTCTTAACGATAGATAACTCTAAAGAGATATAGAGGTTAGAGAAACAGAGGCTATTTCTCAGCCTCTTTCCCTGCAAGCCATTAAGAACCACAGCGCCAAGGGCGGAGGTGGCACTAAGAGAGAGCATTCCTGTCCTCAGTTTCTGTGCCAGAATACTAGCTTAGAGTCTGCCCAAGGGTAAGACAGATGAGAATGGCCTCCTGGGGTCATAACAACTCTCCAGGGAGGTCAAGTACATCACTGAACCTTCAGGGTCCTCAGCCTACAGAACTGAACTCAGAGGGGAAGCTCCAGAGATGCATTACCCACTGATCTTAGGCTCAGAGCTACCTTTCCTATCACTTCCCTTCACTGAGCCTTCTACTGCCTGTACTATGGCTTGTGGGCAATTTCTTCCCAGGGCTGTCTCACATCCTTGCAACAGTGTGGCAGGCTAAATTTAGGTGCCCTGACCTGTGATTATTTCTTGTTCTCAGGCCTCCATGACAGCTTAGTCTTAAATAATAGGTTTCTTCCCAAGATGGCTCCTATCCACTGTCCTCTCAATTGTATAGTGACAAAATGGATTTCCTTTCTGCTGACCTCTCCGCCAGTGGAACTGCCTTCTCATCAAATCTCAAAACTTGGTTTGCGATTTGTGAGGGCCATGGGCTTATCCTGAGGGTAGGACTGCCAGCCTTATTCACCAACCTATGCAAGTCCATATCAAAGTTCTTTAAAAACTCAAGGGAAGGTGGGCGGTGGTGGCGCATGCCTTTAATCCCAGCACTTGGGAGGCAGAGGCAGGTGGATCCCTGTGAGTTCATGGCCAGCCTGGTCTGCAATGTGAGTCCGGGACAGCCAAGGCCACACAGAGAAATCCTGTCTCGGGAAAAACAAAACAAAACCCTCAATTGAAAATTACTACATGAGGTTGGAGAGATGGCTCAGAGGTTCAGTGCACTGACTGGTCTTCCAGAGGTCCTGAGTTCAATTCCCAGCAACTACATGATAGCTCACAACCATCTATAATGTGATCTCATGACCTCTTCTGGCCTGCAGGTGTAAATGCAGGCAGAGCACTGTATACATAATAAAAAGTAAATAAATCTTTTTAAAAAATTACTATATGATCTAGCTTATAGCTTCTGGATATACACCAGGAAGAATCAAAGTCAACATACAATAGATACTCATATGGTCAGATAATGTAATCCACTGTTTAGTATGCTAAAATAAAATATACATTAACCTTCTAGAAGGAAAAAAATTAAATAAAATTCTTTATGAATTGCTTAATTTTTGTTTTTTTATTATATCTGAATACAAGTGTTAGTTTACAAACCGATTTGAGTTGGCTATTTTCATCTTTCAATTTCACAACATGCTTGATTTTTTGCTTTAGATTCTGGTGACCCAGTAGCTCCGCATATGAGTCTCTTATTTTATTTAGCTGTTCCTGAGTTGCACCATGTTCATTCAGTAATGCCTGCTTCTCTGCTTCAAATGCGTCCAGTTGTTGCTGGAAAAGAGAAATGTACATATATTTCTACTGCCTCACATTGGCATTATAAGCATTTGTGAGCGTACCTGGCCAACACTTTCTTTTTTTTTGGTTTTTCAAGACAGGGTTTCTCTGTGTAGCCTTGGCTGTCCTGGACTCACTTGAAGACCAGGCTCGCCTTGAACTCACAAAGATCCACCTGCCTCTGTCTCCCAAGTGCTAGGATTAAAGGTGTGCGCCACCACACCCAGCTTTGGCCAACACTTTTAAGTCTTACTAATTTCATATAAAACATAAAAGAATAAAAATAATACATGCAGTATTCTCACTCTTCTTGAAGGCTCTACCAATTTTCTAAGAAAATCTTTTAAGCTTTGCATTTCTCACCTTAAGTATCATAGCCATAAGAAAAGGAATAAAGAGCCAGCCATCTTTTTGTTGTTGGTTTGTAGGTTTGTTTGTTTTCAGATAAGGTCTCCTTATGTTGTCCTGGCTATCCTCAAACTCAAGAGATCTGCCTTCCTCTGCCTCCTGAGTGCTGGGATTAAAGGTCTATGCCACTGCTCCTGGCACCTTTTTCTTAAAAAAAGATCATGGTTTTCTCATGTTTAATGGCCTATGGCCATTTCAGTATTCAGAAGGCAAAAGCAGGAGGATCAGGAACTCAAGGCCATCCTCAGCCTCACAGAGTTTCAAGCCGACCTGGGGTCACAAGGAACTAGTCAGGCAGGCATAGAAGCTGATATTCATAATGCTAGAACGTGGGAAGCAGGAGAAGGAGGACTTCAGATTCCAGGCCAGACTGCTTGGCACAGTGAGTACCAATCCAGCTTGGATAATAATACCCCATCCTAAAACCAAAGGACAAACTATAACACAAAATTCAGCATAGTAACTTGAGAAATACTGTGATAAATCATATCAAAGTAATAGGTAATTGATTGATGTTCCTATCAGGAGAGCCTTCAAGACTACTAATTTTAAGAAAGTAGAAAGCGTTTTATTTTTTATATTTGGGTTTTCAAGACAGGTGTTCTCTGTTTAGCCTTGGCTCTCCTAGACTCCCTTTGTAGACCAGGCTGGCCTCAAACTCACAGTGCTCTGCCTGCCTCTGCTGGGATTATAGGCGTGCACTACCATGCCTGGCCATAGAAAGCATTTTAAAAATACAACTACATTAAAATTTTATGTCCACTAAATTTGTCAGTTGGTTGGAGAAATTACAAGTAGTAATATAAATTGCACATTTTTGTCACTTTACTTTTGGTTTTGTGTAGTACTGGGCATTGAAGCTTGGCCCTTGTACACGTCAAGCACACTCTACCACTGAGCTCATTACCAGATAGAAAACGGCTGTAAGCATGAATGTATAGTGAAGAGCTACTGAAGAAGCACCAAGTCATAGTCAAGACTAACAGGGAAGAAATACATCCTTAAAATAGATCGAACTGAGTTTAATTTAAATTTATTTCATGTGATGTGTATGGATGTTTTTCCTGCATGTATGTATGTGTACAACTGTGCCCACAGTGCCTGAAAAGGGTGTTGGATAGCCTGGAACTGGAGTTACACCCAGTTGGGGAGTACCATGCTGGTGCTGGGAATTGAACCTGGACTCTCTGGAAGGGCAGGTAACAGCTTAGCCACAGGGCCATCTCTCCAGTCCACAAGTCAGTTTAATTATAAGCAACAAACCTGGAAAGGTTTAGTTTTGTTATACAGTTCTTCATACAGGAGGCGCCATTTATCATTTTCCATGGTTAACTCTGTCACTGTATCCTCTTTCTCTGCTTTTCTGCATGGGAAAATTAAATTTAAAAAATTGAATTATCCCTTTTCAATTTGTTAGAAAAACCAATGCCTTACGTGGCACCCAAGGTCAAGGCTGACTTACTTTGCTTTTTCATCTTCCAGTTGCTTCCTAAAGTCTTCATCTTGCTGTCTGAGCTGATTTTGCAAATCTGTTATTTTCTCAAGAAACGAAGATGTGATTTCTTTAATTTCTGCTTCTTTCAATGTTGATCTGTTTTGTAAATCTAGAAGCATCCTTGGATTTGAAAGAAAAATCCACTAAACATCTGATACTCATTTTAAGTTTTATCCCTTTCTTTTTGAAAATGAACAAATCAACCAACCACCATGAAGCAACAGAATTATTAAAACCTGTAATTCTAATGGGTTCTGGGAATTGATTGGTCTTTAATAGCAACAGAGGGGAGAGGATCTCCATTTGAGGCCAGCCTGTTCTACACAGAAGGTTCCAGCCAAGACTACAGAGTAAGACTCTGTTTCAAAATAAATAAATAGTTTACACACCGTATTTCTTCTCTAGCTAGTTTGTGGTGCTCACCTTGCATAGTCCTGATTTGTGCTCTCGGCTGTCAGTATCTGCTGTTGAACATCTTCTACACTTTTTTCAGCCACGGCTACTTTTTCTTGTAGAGTCAAGTTCTCCAGCTTCAGATCTTCTATTTCTTTAAGTGTTGATGCTTTATAGCTTATTGAAGAGAAAAGCAGTTAACAAACACTTTCTTCTTACTACTATATACATGACAAAGCTTGATTTTATATGCTTCTTAACAGCTGAGAATTCAGCACTTTGGGTAATGAGTTTATGTGACATTGTCTTGCCTGCATGTATGTCTGTGAACCACATGTGTGCAGTGCCTGAAATCCAGAAGGTAACATCTGATATCTTGGAACTGGAGGTAGATGGCTCAGCCACCATGTGGGTGCTGGAAACTGAACCTGGGTCCTTTGGAATAACACTTAAGATTCTTTTTTTGGGGGGTGGGGGGTGGTTTCTGAGACAGGTTTTTTTTCTATGTAGCTTTGGCTGTCCTAGACTCACTTTGTAGACCAGTCTGGCCTCAAACTTACAGAGATTGATCTGCCTCTGCCTCTCAAGTACTGGGATTAAAGGCGTGTGCCACCATGCTAGGCTGCACTCAAGGTTCTTAAACTCCAAGAAAGCCACCTCTCTAAATCCTTGACATTTTATTTTTAAAAAAGCAAAATAGGATGCCGGGCGTGGTGGCGCACGCCTTTAATCCCAGCACTTGGGAGGCAGAGGCAGGCGGATCACTGTGAGTTCGAGGCCAGCCTGGTCTACAAAGTGAGTTCAGGATGGCCAAGGCTACACAGAGAAACCCTGTCTCGAAAAACCAAAAAAAAAAGGAAAATAGGGCTGGGTGTGGCACACACCTTTAATCCTAGCACTTGGGAGGCAAAGGTAGGCAGATCTCTGTGAATTCAAGGCCAGTCTACATAGGGAATTCCAGAACAGCTAGGGCTACAAAGAGAGACCCTGTCTCAAAACAAAACAAAAAAGGCACAATAGGAAGTCGATTGGACAGGAGTTGAGGGAAGTGCTTATAATATGAAAACTAGCTATTCTTCCCAGACAATGAGAGGAATAGAACTTTGGACTAAGAAGGTGCTGGGAATGAGTGGTCCTAGATAGCTAAAGAAGGAAGTAAAGTACATGGAATTGTGTTCTCGTTTGTTTTTTGAGACAGGGTTTTCTGTGTAGCCTTGGCTGGGGACTCACTTTGTAGACCAGGCTGGCCTTGAACTCACAGAGATCCACCTGCCTCTGCCTCCTGAGTGCTGGGATTACAGGTGTGCACCACCGTGCCTGGCTCTTTGTTTTCTTTTTAAATTATTCATTTAAAAAGTGACTGTGGTACAGCCACACAATGGAATACTACTCAGCTACTAAAAACAAGGACATCATGAAATTTGTAGGCAAATGGATGGAGCTGGAAAAGATCATCTTGAGTGAGGTAGCCCAGATTCAGAAGGACAAGCATGGTGTATACTGTCTTATAAGCAGATATTAGTGATATAATACAAGACAACCATACTACAATCCACAGACCTAAAGAAGCTAAGTACCAAGGAGGACCCTAGGGAAGATGCTTAATTCTCATTCAGAATGGCAAATAGAATAGACACTGGAAGTGATTGGAGAGAGGGACCAGGACGGACGCCTACCACAGATGTCCTCTGGAAGACCCCACCCAATAGGGGATTAAAGCAGATGCTGAGACTCACACACAAACTTTGGGCAGAGTGCAGGGAGTCTTATGGAAGAGAATGTGTGTGTGCTACCCAGATCTAGCCAATGGACAGAACATTCTCCACAGTTGACTGGAGAGTGGGGCATGACTTTCACATGAACTCTGGTGCCTCATATTTGACCACATCCCCTGGAGGGGGAGACCTGGTGGCACACAGAGGAAGGACAGCAGGTTACCAAGAAGAGACTTGATACCCTATGAGCATATACAAGGAGAGGAAATCCCCCTCAGGAACAGTCATAGGGGAGGGGAATAAGGGGAAAATGGGAGGGAAGGAAGAATGGGAGGATACAAGGGATGGGATAACCATTGAGATGTAACAAGAATAAATTAATAAAAAATTAAAAATAAAAAAAGAGTATGTTTGTGTGTGGGGTGGGGGGGGGGGTGGGTGGAACAGAAGGACCCGGAGAGGACAAGAACTCCACAAGGAGATCAACAGAGCCAACAAACCTGGGCCCAGGAGGGTCTGTAGAAACTGATGCACCAAGAACCACGCATGGGTAGGACCTAGGCCTCCGCGCAGATGTAGCTGATAGGCATCTCAGTCTCCATGTGAGTCCCCTAGTAAGGGATGCAGGAGCTGTGTTGGCCATGGATTCTCTGTTGCCTGCTCTTTGATCTCTTCCCCCTAGTGGGGCGGCTTTGCCAGGCCACAGAGGAAGAAGATAAAGGCAGGCCTCATGAGACTTGATAGGCTGGGGTCAACTGGTAAGGGAAAAGAGCTCCCCATTTCTGAGGACTAGGGGAACAAGACGGGGGACAGCAAGGGAGGGAAGGAGGGAGGAGACCGGGAGGAGACGAGGAGGGGGTTACGATCAGGATGTAAAATGAATATATTTTTAAAAATAAATTTAATAAAAAAAAAATGACTGTAGATCAATACATATTCATATTGACTGAAAACATTACTAATTTTCTCTTTTGCATTTGGAGACAGGGTCATACTCTGTAAAGCCACATTGAACTTGAAATAGCTTTCTTTGTAGGGCTGGAGAGATGATTAAGAGGTTAAGAGCACTGGCTGCTTTTCCAAAGGTCCTGAGTTTTTCCCAGCGGCCACACTGTGGATCACAACTATCCACAGTGAGATCTGGCATCCTCCTCTGGCGTGCAGTGTACAGGCAGGTAGAGCACTGTATACATAATAAATCACTACATAGTTCTGTCTGGCCCCAAACTTACTGTAATTTTGCTTTAAATGGCCATGTGAAGGGTATGCAGGTGTGAGCCACCAACCCTATCCAAGAATAACTACAAAAGACAAGGAACAAATGACACAGCTTCAGTGGTGACTGAAGGCTTTAAAAGACTAAAAGATTAGCTTCCATACACAGTGGAGCATTCCTGTAACACCAGCAGTGCTCTCATGGCAAAAAAAAAAAAAAAATCTAAGAAAGTGGGAGGCGAGGAGGGCAGGGGGAAGCAGCAAAGAACAGGAAACTAAGAAATTATCCAGCTGGGTATGGTGGGGTACACCTGTCATCTTAGCACTTGGGGAAGCAGAGGCAGGTGGATGTCTGTGAGTTTGAGGCCAGCCTGGTCTACAAAGTGAGTCCAGGACAGCCATGGATACAGAAAGAAACCCTGTCTCAACAAAATAAAACAAAAATTATTGAATAGGCAAATTAGGTGGCCTAAGTTAGATGAAAATATAAAAGCTTTTGAATTTTTTTTAAAAAAAGATGCTGTCAGGAAAGGAAGATGGTGGTGCCAAAGGTCAGCATGAGCTGTGAACTTGATGGTAGGAAAGTAAGATGGTGGTGCCAAAGGTCAGCATGAGCTGTGAACTTGATGGTAGGAAAGGAAACACCTATCTATGTACAGGAAGATTAGTAGATGACACTAGGCGCCCACTTACAGCCAGACATTATAGAATTTAAGGTTAATAGTGTCATCCTCCATTGGACTGCTCCATTCATAGATTTCTGTAGGTAACCACTTCTCCCATTCACATATCCAATAGAGAAATACCTTTCCAACTGAGCAGTAATGTCTCTAAGATTCTGCACTGTATCGTTATGTTTCTCCTGCATAATCAAGGTGGCGTGGCCGTGAGCAGCGTTACTTTTCTCCAGTTCAGCTTCTTTCCTAAGAACAAGGAAAAATTATTAAAGACCAGAAACAAATATCTTGTATGACCCTTTTTAATAACTGTTGTATAGTTTAAAAATATACATTTATGACATAATCTCATAGTTTTAGTAACTTGTTCACTGGTTTCATCTATATTTACTTTCCACTGGATTTCTTTTCATGTCACCTGCAGTATGTAGCTAAATCAACAGAAACCCACATAACAACCTATAAAGACAATCTACCGAGTAGTCTGAAGACTGAATGCAATGCCAGCTAAAATCACCTAGATTTTATGAAATTTAATCCCATATACTGAAACACACTATTGAAACTACACATAAAGACACTTCACATTAAAAGCTCCTTTGAAAGGTTGTTAAAGTAAGTACTATGTTTATTTCTGATTATATGAATAAGCCACTTATGCTGTTATTATTTACTTTTTTTCTTTTTGAGATAAGATCTTGCTATTTAGCCCAAGCTGGCCTTGAACTCAGGGGGGGCCCTCCCCCCAAATCTCAGCCTACAAGTGAAAGGATTGCGGATTCTTAACCTTAACAAAATCTTGAAGTTTTCTATAGTAACAGGATAGGTTTTAAGTTACTTTTCTAAATGTATACTACAAATCTAAAATACTGCATATTATTAAAATGCTATAGTGTGTATGGATGAGCATATGAACTGATGAAAGGTCTCTGAAAGAATATGGTGAAGCAAAAATAAAGGTGTGCACAATTCTTTTTTGCTTTTTGTTTGTTTTTTGATTTTTTAAGAGGTTTCTCTGTCTAGCCTTGGCTGTCCTGGAACTCACTTGGTAGACCAGGATGGCCTTGAACTCAGAGATCCGCCTGCCTCTGCCTCCTGAGTACTGGGATTAAAGGTGTGTACCACCATACTGCTTCACTGTGCACAGTTCTAAGTGCCCAATCAAATGAGATGAACCATGGGTCAAATTCACTGCACAACAGGATGACCACAACAAAAACAATGCAATGCTACTAAATGGTTTATAATAAAAATATTTTCCTTGTCCCTTGAGTGACTTTCAGTTCTTGTTTTTTCATCTGAGCCTAAAATGTGCAGCCTTGGAAGGACCTAAGACACCTTATACAGCACCTTATGAAACAGAAGGCCTCAAACCCATTTTCCTTGGAGTCATCACACAGCTAACTAGGGAAGCTAACAAAGATCTCGTGTGATCAGAACTGCTTTTGCTAGAGTAAGTGACTCTCAACCTCCCTTTAGGAAATGGGTTACCTGCTCGACTTCTTCATGTTCCTCTTCCCCCAAATCAGTTGCAATTAAGAAAAATCCCTATAACAACACCTTTGTACTGCTCCCCCAAAATTGGGGTACACAAAGCCTTGGTGGTTTCCATGTCATGAATCGAAAAAAACCCAGAGCAGATCATTAAGTCCTCAACAGGGGCAGGAATGAGACACATAATATTATCTCAGGTTCATATCCCATCCACAGTAGCTTGCTTCCTTGATGAAATTCAAGGAACTTAAATGATAAACTTATTTGTAGCTTAAACTCCAGAATCAAATTGCCAGGGCTAGATAAGAGACTTTGCTCTCCAGCCTTGTTGATCTGTGTCTAATCCCTGAAACCCACAGTAGAGGACTGATTCCTGATCTCTACCTGTGCCTGTACTCACACATACACACCTCATATACTCACCCACAACAATAAAATATATATATATATATATTTTTTCTTTTTGTTTGTTTGTTTGCTGTTTGTTGTGTGTGTGCATGTGTGTGTTTCAAAACATGGTTACTTCGCTGGCCTCAAGCTCACTGTAGTCTTGCCTCAGCCTCTGAAGTTCTGTGATTCCACGTACAAGCCACTCTAACCTGCTTTCTGATTGTCACTGCTGAAGTAAGACTGGCTGAGGGGGTAAAGGCACTTTGTTTTTTGTTTGTTTGTTTGTTTTGTTTTTGTTTTTTGAGTCAGGGTTTCTCTTGTAGTCCTGGCTGTCCTGGACTTCCTTTGAAGACCAGGTTGGCCTCAAACTCACAAAGATCCGTCTGCCTCTGCCTCCCGAGTACTGGGATTAAAGGTGTGCGCCACCATGCCCGGCTCAGTAAAGGTACTTATTAACCTTGAGTAAAGGTACTTATTAACCTTGGTGATTTGAGTTACAGTCTGAGGATCCCACGTGGTGGGAAGAGATGCAACTCCTCAAAGTTGTCCTGAGACCTTCACATGCATGTGCGCACGCACGCACACACACGCACACACACACACACACACACATTAATGAAGTTTGTATTTTCTCAAATGTGCCACTTTAGAAAATCAAAAGGCTTAGATGTTTTCAAATATAAAACAGACTCTTTGGCTTTAGAAAAAAGGGCTTTTTAAGGAGAATATAGGCAGTAAGCTTCGAACCCCTACCAAGTCCTAGCCGACGAACATGATACTCTCCACCGTTGAGTGGAGAGTGAGATCTGACTCTCACAGGAACTCTGGTGCCCCTTTTCTGACCATGTCCCCCAGATGGGGAGACCTGGTGGCACTCAGAGGAAGGATAGCTAGTTACCAAGAAGAGACTTGATATTCTGAGAGCATGTATAGGGGGAGGAGGTCTCCCTAGGTCACGGACATAGGGGAGGGGAGAAGGGGAGAAATGGGAGGGAGGGAAGAATGGGAGGAAACAGGGGAAGGGCTAACAATCGAGATGTAATATGAATAAATTAAAAAAAAAATAGGGCACAAAATTAAACAGGGAATTCTCAACAGAGGAATATCAAATGGCTGAGAAATACCTAAAGAAATGCTCAACATCCTTAGTCCTCAGAGAAATGCAAATCAAAACAACTCTGAGATTTGATCTTACACATATCAGAATGGCTAAGATAAGAAATTCTAGTGACAGCACATGTTGGGGAGGATGCGGAGAAAGGGGTACAGTCCTTCATTGCTAGTGGAAGTGCAAACTTGTACATCCACTTTGGGAATCAATCTGGCCCTTTCTCAGAAATCTGGGAATAGGGTTATTTCAAGAACACTCTATTCCACTCCTTGGAATATACGTCGAAGATGCTCCACCACACAACAAGGACACTAGCCCAAAAGGGATGTCCCATGAAAGTTTTCACTTACCAGGAGATTGGGATAGGTGTGAGGACATTCTACTAGGAGTTTACGTGAAAGAAGTATAGGAGAATTGGGAAATAGAATGATCCAGAGGGTCCCAAAAATCTACAAGAATAACATCATGATGGGCTGATCTGGACCCAGGGGGTCTGCTCAAACTACTGCACCAACCAAGGACAATACATACAGTAAGCACTGAAAGCCTATTCAGATCTAGCCAATGAACAGCACATTCTCCACAACTGTGTGGAGAACAGGAACTGGCTCTGACTTGAACTTTGGTGCCCCAAATTTGACCACTTCCCCTTGGTGGAGGCCTGTTGGCAGTCAGAGAAAGGATAAGCAGGCTACCAGGATGAGACCTGATAGGCTGTGACCATATGGTGTATGTGTGTGTGTGTGTGTGGGGTGATATCTCCTTCTGTTACATACCTAGGGGAGGGGAATCGGGTTTAAGAGGGAGGGAGGGAGGAAATGGAGGATACAAGTGAGGGGATAACAATTGAGATGTAACTGAATAAATCAATTAAATTAAAAAATTCATTTCACACACACAAAAAAAAAAAGAAAAAGAAAAAAGGGCTTTTTGTTTTTGAGACAAAGTCTCACTATTACAGCCTAGGATGTCTTGAGTTCAGTTTGGAATCCAGACTAACCTCAAACTCATCCTCGCCCTGCCTTAACCTCTTGGGTCTTGGGATTAAATGTATACCAGGCAACACCTTTTACTTTGACTGCCATACATGTTTACATACACGTGTGTACCTACATGAGTGTATATGTATTCTTACCATGTCTTTCTCTGTACCTTATCTTCTAAGATAATGCAATGTCCATGCATGTACATGGTGCCATGAAATTCAAAGAGAACATGCCAGAAAAGGTCATATTTCAAGTCCCACATAAGCACAAGACCCATCAATACACACTCTCTCAGCTGTTCCTGTAGCCGGTGGAGCAGTTCCGCGGTTGACTTGGTTTCCTCCTCCAGCTGTTTGACCAGCCGGTCGTTCCGCTCCTCCTTCTGCTGCACCGCATCCAGCTCGTCCAGGGCAAGCTGCAACTCCTTCGCAAAGACGCTCTTCTCTGCCGTCATTTCCTCTTGAATAGAGCAGAGCTGCTGCTGAAGGCTCGCGGACAGTTCCTGTATTCAGACAAGTAACCACAGCATTACTAGGCACGGCGCCACGAACCTTCACAGAGACAAGAACTGCAGTACAGACAGTCAAGTATGGAAACTAAATCAGGAAGCTTAAAGGAAATGCAAAAATATAAACACTATACTCAATTTCTCCTGATTTCATGTTATAATTTAACACTGTAGAAAGTGTAATTTCTAATGTTTTTAGTGTAAAACCATTACACTACCTTCTTTATAGCTGCTTTATAATTGGCTTTTTATATACTTCAATATACTCTATTCAGATAGATAAAAATGTATATTATGATCTCAATATTACACAAAATGTTTATGTTGTAAGATACATCTCAAAATTTTATAATAAGACATCATTGAGGAAAAAAATTGTAGATTTTTTATTCCAGTGGAAGGTTTTTTTATTATATTTCTTTTTTAAATATACACTTATATTATTATACATAAATAAAATCAAAATTGTAGATTTTAAGTATTAGTTTTCACCAGTCCTTATCCCAATCTCAGTTTTCCTTTCCAGAGATAACTTTCAGTTTAGAGAACATATTGCCCATATAGTTTCATACATATATACATTTTTGGGAGGCAATGCTATATATTCTGTATGTAGAAAGATTTTTAAATTCATAAAAATAGTTGAGATCTTTTTAGGTCAGTAAATATATGACTATTAACCTATTGAAGCCCCTTTATTAAATGTTGCTCCAAAATATATATGAATGCATGGCCATCCCTACCAATTCAGCCTTCACCAAAGTGTCACAATGAAATGGCTTAGTTTCTGGACATCTTGTTATGGAAAATCCATACTCCGTTGATTGCTATGGCGAGATCCTCTTTCATGTTTATGAGTTATCTAAGCGTCACGTCCTGTTAGAATTGTCTACCTCTATTGTGTGACCATGACTTTTTGTGTGTATTTTTTAGTAGGCTTTTTTGTCACTGATATACAAGATGTTCTTCATGTAACCCGTATTTTCTTTTATAAAAATATTGTTTATTTTCATTTTATATGCATTGGTGTTTTGCTTGCATATATATCTGTGTAAGTGTGCCAGATCCCATGGAACTGGAGTTACAGACAGTTGTGAGCAGCCATGTGAGTGCTGGGAATTGAACCCAGGTCCTCTGAAAGAATAGCCAGTGTGTGCTCTTAACCACTGAGCCATGTCTCCAGCCTCTGTGACCTGTATTTTCAAATTTGTATTTTTTTCCCCTATTGTTAGACACTCTTCTTAAGATAATTATAAATACTATGTCATCTACTTAATACAAACATTTACCAATATCTGTGGCTAAACACTCAAAGGATACACGTAAAGGTTTTTTGCCATTAAGAAAAATGATATAAATTGTTTTGTTTTGTTTTTTAAAGAAAAATAAACGTAGTTAGCTACCTTCTCCTGCTGCAGAAGTGACTGGCTTTGTGACTCTTTTTGTTGCAGCTTTTCATTTTCTTGCTTTTCCAGAAGCAGCTTCTCTGTTACAATCTGTAGCTCAGCACTGAGATGTGCAGCCCTTTCTCTGTCCTTGTTGGCAAGGTCATCTGTAAGAGGAAAGCACCCAACAGCCACAACTAAACACTAACACCAAGGAGCTCGGTCCTTGGAGTAGCTCATCCCTCCGCGTTAGCATACTGTACAGATCTAGCATTTTCCAAGGTGGGGGATGAGTACAGTCGTTATTACATATGCCACGTAGAGTAGAAGTCATCAATTAATACAACTCTTTGTTTTCAATCAAAGAATACAATGTGTTGAAATAAACAGAAAACAAACGTTATATAACTTCTTAAATATGCACACGTTTTTTTTTTGTTATTCACACGATTACGTCAAATGTTGTTTTCATACAGCCATGCATTTTAGAGATAGTATCTATGCCTTTACCGTGAAGCGATATAAACAGCACAGTACCTCTTTCTGTCTCCAGCAGCTGACATTTCACAGTCAGCTCTTCTATTTGTTTAGAAAATGTAACGTTTTCCTCAAGAGATTGCTTAAGATGTGAAATCTCATGATCCTTCTCTTTCAAATCGTCTTCTAACTGGGCAATATCAAGTTTGTATTTTTCCACTTGATCAGCTGCACAGCTGCATTAAAAAAAACATTTTGAAGAGAATTCCTTTTAAGGCAGTGGGAAAACATGTTCAACGAAGTTGATATTGAGGGCTTCCCATATGCCAGGCAAGTGCTCTACCAACAAAGTTATATATCCAACCAGTAAAGTTCATTTTAATAATTTTTTATTGCAATTATTTATTTATTCCATGTGTATGGGTGTTTTGCCTGCCTGCATGTCTGTGCACCACATGTATGCAGTGCTCACAGAGGCCAGAGAGGGCTTCAGATAGATTCCCGTGGGGATTGGAGTTACAGATGGTTGTGAGCCACCATGTGGGTGCTGGTAATTGAAATGGGTTTTCTGGAAGAGCAGGCAGTGCTATTAACTGCTGAGCCATCTCTCTAGCCTGAAAGTTAATTTTAAAGTTACTATTTATATTACCTAATTTCTTCAATGTATTCTAAAAGTTTTTCTGTTTCGGATTTTTCATCGATCTTTTCTTTCTCTATGGAAACACTGAAAAAGAAAAAGAAAAAGAAGTAAATACTTATTTAACTACCATACTTAGTACTTACTAGATATTAAATACTATTATATCAGATAACTGTAGAGGCCAAGTTCTTACCTATAATTCCTTTCTTTTTTAAACAAATAATCTTATCTTTTATTAGAAATTAATTCAATTTACATATTAATGAAATGAGTTTGCTTATTTATGTTAACATAAATAAATATTGACCAAATGTTTGGTATTGCAGGAAGTAGAGCATCTTTAGTGTTTTTTACATGTGAACAATATTTTGATTTTATGATCATCGATTTGAGAAAAAATTTTATATAACACAATGGCCTAAGTGTATTTAGGACTGTTTCAGAAACTAGAAATTTCGATGTAATCCCAAACCAAAATTAATTGAACATTTACATGAACTTCAACAACTCAAACAGTAATTTTTAAAATCAAGTATTCTAGCACAGTATAACACAAAGATGTATTAATTTTACACTTGTACTATGACATCTGATGATCTTACCTATAATTTCATGTAATTTTTGGGGGGGGAGGTTAGCAACTTAGATCAACACAGTAGACTACATTTTATTTACAAGAAAAGCATTCCAGACACACTCTAGTGAAAGAGCTATGCCGAGAACTGCAATATAAGTTAGAACGAGTCTTATTTGGCAGCTTTCCTAGTTTCCTCACCAACCCTAAGGACACTCTGTGTGCCAAGAGGCTTTTGTTCCAGGCTGTATGGTGCTCAACTGCTTATGTGATTTAGGCTCCTCAAGAGGATCTAGTTTAAGGGATGAATGAGATTTAAATAATTTCATAATATAAGACACATAAGGTCTATAAACTCACATAACAACATTGAACATTAACACCAAGTTAAAATAATAAATTATTGCCAAGTTGTATGGTGCAGGTTTGTTAATCCTAGCAACCTGGAAGTGGAGGCAGAAGTTTCTGGACTCTGAAGACTTTTGGGGCTACTTGGGACCCAGGACCCCGTTTCAAACAGGAACAACAAAGACAAATGAGAAATTAGCATATCGTATCATTAGGAAGGCTGGAATAGACCAGCAATATCAAACACCCTGGGCACAGAACAACCCCAAGGACCACAGTTTGCTGCACGGCTATACAGCAGCACAGCTGTGTGCATGTGGTATGCATGTGGGAGTTTGTGTGTAAGTGGTGTGAGACTTGTTTATGTATGCAGGTACACACGACCATGTGTGTGCTTACAGAGACCAGGAGTCAACATCAGACGACCTCTTCTGCTGCACTTGACCTTCTTTTCAGAGATAGGGTCTCTCCGTGTAGAGCTCATTGTCTGGCTAAACAAGCTGGCAGCCAGCATCTGCCTATGTCAGCTCATCTTGACGGTACAGACACATGCCCCGGGGCACAACATTTTACCTGGGCACTAAGGATCAAAACTCAGGTCCTCTGGTTTGTACAGGAGGCACTTTGTTCTCTGGGCCAACCCCAGCCCTTATCTCTGAGCTTAAAAAACTGTTTCATATGCAATATTCTGGTCTGAGAACCCCCACTTTCATATGCTTGCTAAAGATATATAAAGACGCATGTTCACAAAGACATGCAGCATGCTTATAGCTGTCTTATTCAGTTGTCAAAAAACAACAACAAATATCACAAAAAAATGATCAAGAACAGTAAGAAATTGAGAAATAGACATTAGTGAAATTAAACTAACCAATTAAAAATTATAATACACATGACAGTATATATGAATTATGGTGAATTAGTCTTATATTCTGAATAGTGATCAACTTTCCCTAAACACAAATTTATAAGAGGCAGAAAACAGTGTAGGGATGGGGAACATTATAAGGTTACAGAGGCACCCTTCTGAGGGGAGGAAATGCCTTCAATTTGCTTAATGCTTCACAACTGTGTATGGCTCTGAGGTCATCAATCTGAAAACTTATGATCTCTCCATTGTATTGTGTTATGTGAGGTTATAGCGCAGTAATTTTTTACAGAGCTCTAATTGGACATTAATCCTGTCTTCCAATACCAGTGTTTCAGTTTGAGTTAGACAACTACCTCAATATAATGATGCGAAGAATGATTTCTAAGGTCTTTCCTGCTCATCAAAACTGACAATGCATGAGTAGTAAAAGGTAACATTCATAATATTTGAGAACGGTTAGATTTAATGAAGAAAGTATTGAGGAAATAGTAAATATAGCTTTCAGAGAAAGGTAAATAAGTGGTTAATAACCTACTGCAGTTTTAACTTAATAAAAGGAAATAATACAAATCAGAGCAGAAATGAATAAAATGAAGTCAAGATTGACTTTGACCTCTTATATTCCTGCCTCCACCTCAGAAAGCAGCATTACTGTATTTGGCTCTTTTAGTTGATCCCTTGTAATATTTTGTTTGTTTTAGAGTTTCCAAGGACCCATCCACAGAGGCCTACTTCCTCTAGCTCTGCCCAACCTCCTCAAGGTTCCACAGCTTCCCAATAGCATGACCAACCAGGAACAGGTTGAAAACATGAGCTTGTATGGGTCATGTGCCACTCAAACCACAACAGAGGTGATCATTTCCTATAATGAAAATTATATAATAATGATATAAAAATTTAAAGAGTATTTGAGTAACTTCATATTTATAGATATAAAAATCAATATCGTTACAATGTTCATGCTTCTCATGTAACCTACAAATTCAATGCAAGCTCTAACAAGACATCAAAGACACTTTTCACAAACAAAGAAAGAAATCTACAATTTGTATGAAGATACAAAATGAAATACCATATAACCAAAAGACACCTTGAGGAAAAAAAGCAATTCAGGAGGTATCATACTACATGATTTTACATACTACAAAGCTCCTGTAATGAAGATACTGTGTTAGAACAAAAACAAGACTACTGGGTATATATTGACAGCATAGAGCCAAGAAGGCAATAAGCACATCTACAGCACACACACTGGAGACCAGAGGTCCCTCACGGATGGTGCTGGGAGCACTGTGGATCCGCATGACGAATAATGAGAGTAGGCCCCTATCACCATCAGCTTCCAGAGTCAACTCAAATTGGACAACGTACTTAGCACTCAAATCAGCTATCCTACCAGCACACACTCGAGGCTAATGTTTCAGGACACTGGAAAGGGAATGGGCAACTGGTGTGCGTGTGTGAAAACCCCCAAAGCAAAAAAAGTAAAAGCAAAACCAGATAAATGTAACTATATCAAACTAAAAGCAACAGTCTGTATGAGACCACCTGCAGAATTGGAGAAAATATCTGCAAAGTGTATCTTTAATAAAGTTTCAGTACTGTGGTGGCTTGAATAGTAATGGCCCCATAGACTGGTGTGTTTGAATACTTGGCCCACAGGGAGTAGTCTTTTTAGCAATGGTCTTGATGGAGGAAGTGTGTCACTATAGAGGTGGGCTTTGAGGTCTTATAAGCTCAAGTGAGGCCTAGTGTGGCAGTCTTCTGCTGCTGCTTGTGGATCCAGATGTAGAACTCTCAGCTCCTTTACACACACACACACACACACACACACACACACACACACACACACACACATACACACCCCACAACACCACAACCAACAAGAGACTTGCAAAGGACCTAGGATGGATTTCTAGGATCCACATGATGGATCCCAATCATATGTAACTATAATGCTAGGGGAGCCAATGTCCTCTTTTGACCCTCATTGGCACCAGGCATACACATGGTGCAAATATAAGTAAAATACTTACACACACAAATAATTCTTTTTGTTTGTTTGTTTTTTCAAGACAAGGCTTATCTGTGTAGCCTTGGCTGTCCTGGACTCGCTTTGTAGATCAGGTTGGCCTTGAACTCACTGAGATCCATCCACCTCTGCCTCGGCCCTAAGTTCAGTCTTTTTAAAAAAGATTTATTTGTGCCGGGCGTAGTAGCACACACTTTAATCCCAGCATTTGGGAGGCAGAGGCAGGCAGATCTCTGTGAGTTTGGGGCCAGCCTGGTCTACAAAGCGAGTCTAGGACAGCCAGAGCTGTTACAGAGAGAAACCCAGTCTGGAAAAATCAAAAACAACAACAAAAAGACTGAAGTTAACAAGTACTGGTAAGGATGTGCAGGAAAAGGAACCCTTGAGCACTGGTGGTAGGCAAGTAATTGGACATATTTATGGAAAAAGAATGTAAGTTTTTTATAAAAGAAAATGAAGCTGAAAATAAACCACCATTAAGATCAACAATCCCATTTGTGGGTATAGATCCAAAGGAAATGAACTCCTACACAGAAGGAATGGCTACTCTCCCATGCTAGCCTCAGCACTGCTCACAAGAGCCATGCAACAGAAGCCAGGGACATCTATTCAAGAGATGAATAGATACGGAAAACACATCAAAGATATACAATGAGATAGTATCTAAGCATGTAAAAAGTGAAATTTTTGACATGGAAATTTATGACAACATAGAGTTCATTGTGTCTAGTGAAATAAGGGAGACACAGAAAGACAAATATCATACCATCTCACAGAATCGGGGAAGTAGTAAGTGGTTATCATTGAACACTGGCTGCTGAAGCTGGGACAAACAGGGGGAAGCCAGGAGGGAAGGGTTGGTCGAGGGCAACACTAGGCAGTGAGTTCTAATGTAGAAATTGGCGTGCTGCAGAAAGATGAGTACAGATGGAGCTTTGTATAACTCTAAAGCTCAGGCTGTCTTCCTATAAGGAAATGAAGAGATTCGCCTGTTTCCTCATTAGGCAATGTGTATGCACAATGAAACATCATAGAACCCTGTTAATATGCAGTTTAATGGAACAGTTAAGTAAAGAAAAAAGATTAAGAAATTGTCACATCTACCAATCGTTTCCACTTACAGTTTTCCCTCCAGCTGCTCTATTTTCCCCTGAGACTCTACGAGGTCCCTCTGCGTGGCCTGCAGCTTCAGCTCCATGCCTTCGTGCTTCGCCATCACACTCTGAACAGCAGACAGAGCTAAGTTAGGAAATGAGAAATTCTTAGGCCCCAGAGTTAACAGACAGTGCCCACGCCAAACGGAGCACTCACCCTCATCCTTGTTTCTCTCTTGTTTCTAAGCTTCATCAATTCCAGGCTTAGCATTCTCATATTCTTTTGGTGACCGTCTTCAGAAAACTACAACAAATATATAAAAAGTCAGATGTTTTCTGCCAAATCATACATAGTATTACTTAAGGCTGGTGTGGCATAAGATGCTTATAATCTCAGCATCTGAGACAGAGGCAAGATGAACAAGGCCACGATCAGGGCCAGACCTTGTCTCCAACAAAACAAAAACCAAGAAAAGAACTACTTAAATACCACCTCATGTGTGGGTCATAGGAACTATTAACTGTGTCCAATGTACTCTGGCAGAGAGAACAGCTTCAGCCACAAGTACCAACTCTATGCCAGCCGTTTTCTCCTTTCTTCCTGGATTTTCTCGATTATTTTGAAGGAGTCTAAGTGGTCACTTCCTGCTATGTGTTAGAAAGGCCACTGCAAGGTCTAAGTAAACCCCAGAAAGACTTGTGTAGGCATGTTTGCTAAACTAGTCTCAGCTACCTGGGACACCTGAGGTATGCAGGATGTGGGGCCTAGTCTGGGCCTTTTAGGTCAAAATCTCCCTTGGGCTCTAGTACACTTTTGACTCCCTAAAGAGGATGTACTCTGCACATAAAAGCCTATCACAGGTCCTGAATAAATGATGACTTCAACTCAACAGTGACTTGTCGTCTCTTCCCTCTATTTCTGCAACTGGTTAATGGAATCATATGTTCTTTAGGATCTATTAGCACATTATTTACTTATACACACAATTTATGTATTAAGCTCTTTCAGTTCCTTATTTATTTCCTACTGCGTTCCTCAAAAACCCTTAGAAGAATGGTTTTTGTTTTTTTTTAAAAGACTTATTATTTATTTATTATCATGTACACCTGCAGGCCAGAAGAGGGCGTCAGATCATATTATATAGATGGTTGTGAGCCACCATGTGGTTGCTGGGATTTGAACTCAGGACCTCTGGAGGAGCAGTCGGTGCCTTTAACCTCTGAGCCATCTCTTCAGCCCCTTGTTTGTTTTGTTTTATTTTTTAAGATTTATTTACTTATGCGAATCGGTGTTTTGCCTGTATATATACCTATGAGGGTGTTGGATCCCCTAGAACTGGAGCTTCAGACAGTGGTGAGCTGCCATGTTGGTGCTGGCGAGTTGAACTCATGTTTTCTGGAAGAGCAGCCAGTGCTCCTAACCACTGACCCCTCTCTCTAGACACCCTCTCCCCTCCCCGCCCATCTTTGTTTTTTGGAGACATGATTTTGCCATGTAGCATAGGCTGGCTCACACCTGTAATCCTCCCGCCCCGGCCTGAGTGTAGTACTGCACGGATATGACACTACTTCCCCTCTCAGTTTCAGTTTAAGATTTCTTTAAAAGTTATTTCAAAATGTAAATTCTATAATATTCTTTGACGGTTTGCAAAGGCGTGAGAAAATATTGGACATCAAAACAGAAAGCTGTATGCCAAGCCTTTTAGTAATAATTTTTTTTTATTCTTTATTTTTATTTTTTGCTCTTTTGAGACAGGGTTTCTCTGTGTAGCCTTGGCTGTCCTGGACTCACTTTATAGGCCAGGCTGGCCTTGAACTCACAGCAATCCGCCTGCCTTTGCCTCCCTAGTGCTGGGATTAAAGGTATGCCACCATGCCCAGCTAATAATAATTTTCTAAAAGGCAAAAATAATCCTAAAGAAGTAGGCTAATATTTAAGTTAGTCATTTCAATAGTCACAGCAAGACTAATGGTTTGCCACTGCCGACTTCATTCTACTTGGAACCATGCCTGCCTGACCAGTGAAAGCAAGAGCTCCTCCACCTATGCTGAAGATGAATAAACAGCCTCAACTGCACTTGTAGGTTTCACAAGCTTAACCCACCAAAGAACTTGAGTGTGAAAATAGTTTTTGGTTGGTTTGTTTGTTGTTTTGAGACAGGGTTTCTCTTGTAGTCCTGGCTGTCTTGGACTCACATTGTAGACCAGACTGGCCTTGAACTCAAGAGATCTGCCTGCTTCTGCCTCCTGAGTGCTGGGATTAAAGGTGTGCACCACCACGCCCAGCTGTGAAGGTGCTTATTAACCATTCAATTTTGATGGTGTCTTGAAGGCCAACTGGTACCTTAGATTTTAGCAGCTCGTTGGCTCTGGTTAGCTCCATCAGCCGTTTTTCTAGGGAAGCATGACTTGCAGACAGAGATGTTTTCTCTCTGACTGATGCGTTTAGCTTTGCTTCTATCTTTTCCAACTCAGATTCCAGATCCCGGATCCGTTTGTCCTGAGCACCTCGCTCTTGCAAAAGAACACGAATCTGAAAGAAAATAAGAGGATAGACAAAAGATTGACCTTACTGGTACAAGAAGCTCAAACCTAGGAAACCTACATTTTGATAAGGTGCTCAGACATTCTTATTTTACTTGCTACTTGAATAATCATATTTACCTTATGACACTTCTTAAAGATATACAATTTAAATAAAGAGTGGTTATGTTTTGAGAGGCGAAAGCAGATAGATCTCTAATTTTCATGCCAAGCTGGTCTGCCAGGCTTGGAGCTACATACTGAGACCCTGTCTCAAACATGCACATAGACAAAGACACACAGACACAGAATCACCACCAACAAAACACAATGATTTTTAACTTCCACAAACTTACAAGTGTAAGCTCTATTTAGTCACTTAAAACTTTAAGAATTCTTGTTTTCTCTAGTCCTAACTACACAAATTTAAATTCTAGCTTGAAGTGCTCAGTATTTCTTATTTCAAGAAAACAGTCCTCAGTAGAATTTAATAGGCAGCAGTGAGCCATCAGTTTTGTTGTTTCCACTAAACAATACAGCAAAAGAAGCTAATATTTGTCAACAATAGACGTAGACACAATGACACAACATACTGAATATGTTTGGGGATGGCATGGTAAAGGGCTTGCTACTAAACACGAGGAACAGAGAGCCCCAGGATCCACATAAATGCCAGTAAGGTGCTGTAGTCTGCTTTTAATCCCAGCACTTCAGGTAGACCAGAGCTCTCTGGACCAAGGTAGCTGGGCAGACTAGTTGCAATGCTGAGTTCTGGTTCTCTGAAACTCTAGTTCAATACTTGAAAGTGGAGAGCAATTTACGACACACTGGCTTCCTATTTATGTGTGTGTGAACATGCATATATAGAAATATGTAGGTAGCTGGGCGCCTTTAATCCTAGCACTCAGGAGGCAGAAGCAGAGGCAAGTAGGTCTCTGAGTTCGAGGCCAGCCTGGCCTGCAAAGTTAAGTGTAGGACAGCTAAGGCTACACAGAGAAACCCTGTCTCAAAAAACCGAAACCAGCCAAGCAAAAAAAAAGAAAAAAAAAAAAGTATGTATATATACCACACATATTTGCCTCCCCGCCACCCCCACCACCCCAAAAAAGTCTGGGTAAAGCTTGCCAACCTAAAATCTGATGCAAATCATTAGTCCTAATCTTGGCAGTGCCACTCATCAGCAATGTCACTAAGCAAATCACTACACGAGTCAGTATCAACCACAGCACCCTCAATAGCGACAGTCAATCTTAAAATAAGTGAGAGACCAGTGACTAAGACAAGGAACTACGCCCAAAGGTTCTGATATGAATGACATGTTTACCTCACTCTAAAACTGCTTATTCGCTATAGAATCTTAGCCTGCAAAGCTATGTAATTCTCTTTCCATTATGCAGTGTTTATTTTCCAGTAAGTTGAAAGGATGGCTTACCTCTTTTTCTAATCTCTTCAAATCTTTATCATTCTTCTGAGGCTCCTTCTGTTTAAAAGTCAAAGAATAATTACGAACTTACATGCCACAAACATCACAGCCCAATCTGGTATATAAATATTTATTTTTGGTCCTGTTCCAAATTTAAAAGGAATTCATGTGTATGAGTATTTGCCTGCATGTATGTGTGTGGACAATGTGCATTTCTGTGACCCGCAGAAGCCAGAAAGGAACACTGAATTCTCTGGAACTTGAGTTCTAAGCTGCTATGAGCTGCCAAGTGGGTCCTGTGAAAGAGCAACCACTGAGCCATTTCTCTAGCCCCTAATTTTTAGTCTTTTGAGACATATCACTTGGGAGTACACACTGGCCTTGAAGTCACAATCCAACTTTCAAGTGCTAGGTTTGAAATCCCACACTGATAAACTCATTTTCATGTCTATTTTAAACACTGTAGAGTGTCATGAAATATTTAATAAGTCCCCTCCCCACTCTTTTCAGGTGCTGGGACCTGAAGCCAGGTCTTCTCAAGAGCAGTGAGTGCTCTTGTCCAGCTAACTCTCTAGTCCCAGCTTACTTATAAATGTGATTACACACAGCCATTTTAATCAAATACAGGATCTTGCAGGTATGTAGTCAGTGACATAACAAATGTAGCAACTGTCTTACAAATGCTTCTTACCTTTGACACCAATGTCTTTGTTTTTTTAGCTGAAGCAAGCAAGGTAGAATCCTTGTCAACGTTAAGATTTTGCTGAGATTCTGCAAAACAATAAATCAACACGACCATTGCATTGATGTTTACATGTTTAACTAAATACAATAAAATTTCCAAACCTCTCACCGCAGACAGTAATTGAAGCATAGTCAGCTTCCCTTTGGATTGCACATTTCAAATAATGATTTTCACATTTATTTGTTATAGACCCAAATCCTTCCTTACATTTTTTATTTTCAAAAGAATTAATTTGTCTGTGTCTGTTTGGGGCTATGTGTGCTTGGAGTGCTGGTACCCCAACTCAGGTCCTCTGTAGGTGCAGTATGTGCTCTTAAGTGCTGGGTTAGCTCTCCACTCCCCTTCTTGATAGTCCCCATATCCTGACAGAAAGGTAAGCAATTATCAAGAGGAACTACCTCTGAACATCTTACTTAATTACCTTCGTTATCTACAGTGTAACTGGAAATATCATTCTGTACTTGATTCCTTTATAAATATATCAAATAAAGATATTAAAATATACTTCTGCCTGGCGTGGTCTACAAAGGGAGCCCAGGACAGCCAGGGCTACACAGAGCTACCCTGTCTCGAAAGGCACACACTTCTGACCATGAAACTCTTGAAGTACAAATGCATTTTAGAATTTCAATAGTGCTGCCTATAATGTTAGGTTATAAGGCTGTTTTTTAAAAAAATATTTATTTATTATTATATATACAGTACTGTCTGCATGTACACCTGTAGGCCAGAAGGGGGAATCATCTCACATTATAGATGGTTGGGAGCGACCATGTGGTTGCTGGGAATTGAACTCAGGACCTCTGGATGAACAGTCAGTGTTCTTAACCTCTGAGACATCTCTCCAGCCCGGTTATAAGGCTGTTTAACCATTATTTGTTTGACGTTACCTCTTTGGTTTTTAAATCTTTGTGATTTCTGAAAAGACACTGGTCCTTTAGATACTTCTGAAGTTTTAACGTCATAAGCACCTGGAGATGGAGCGCAACCTACAGAAAACACAAAAGAGCAATGTATCATTTCATGCTATTTACTATATTACCATATTAGCACATTAGCAATACCTATAATAGGTATCTATGATCTTAAGTTAAACTAGTGGTTCTCAACCTTCCTAACACAACCCTTTAATATGGTTCCTCATGTTGTGGTGACCCCAACCATACATTATTTTCATTGCAACTTCATAACTGTAATTATGCTACTGTCATGATTTGTGAGGTCAATATCTGATATGTGTCCCCTGTGAAAGGGTTGTTTGGCCTAAATGGAGTTGAGGCTCACAAGTTGAGAACCACTTGGTTACCCACACAGGAAGAGGAAATCCCAATTAAGGAAGTGTTTCCCTCAGATGGGCCTGTGGGTAGTCTTCCCCTGGGCAGGCAGGTGGTCCTGGGTAGTGTGACAAAGCATGCCATGGAAAGCAAGCCAGTAAGCAGAACTCCATCTGCGCTTCATTCAGTTCCTGCTGTGCTTTGCCTTGAGAATAGACTGTAACCTGCAAGCAAAACAAACCCCTCCACTCCGCCCCACGCACGTGGCAAAGACTGGCAGTCTGACTCTGTGGTCAGTCATTGTTGATGAATTAATATAAACTGCTCCAGAAAACGTTTTCCCCCAAGATATACCGATAACCTATGATGCCTTTACTTAACATTCTTTCTTCCATGGCCTCGAGCTCCCTTCACAGAGCTCCACTGTGTGACTGCGGCTCACCGGGCACTCACTGTATACTCTAGAATCCCTGATCCTCTCCCTCCAGCTTTCAGGGTGCTTTAGTTACTTGCAGCATGATGCCTAGCTTCACCATACATCTCTCTTCTAGCACTTTGCCCTCTTTCAAAGTATGGTCCAGGTGAATAGATTAAGATACTAGGACTCAATATGTTTCAAAAGAGTTTTACTTTTTTTTTTTGGCTGCTTGCCAAATCAAAAACAGTATAACTCAAGCTTTTCCATAGAGGCATCTCTTAGAAGCCCAGAGCAAAGGAGAATAACCCTAGTTTGAATATTCAGAACGGCAAACAGTAGTATGGGTAAAAGCTTGTCAGTGCAGTAAAAGCCAGGGTATGTCAGAGACACACTCTCACATCTCATGTTAGTCACAAGGAAAGACTCAGATGGGAGGAACACAATTTTGGCCCTCATAATTTTGTCGTTTTATAAAGTAAGCACAAGAAACGATCTGCTTTATATAAATAAGGTTCATGGCCTTCTTATGCATATAAACCTAGCCTTGAACACTGAAAATCAGCTAGGTTATAACACAGCTGGAGCTAAGGAATGGAGACCATTGTGTCTGAAGGGAGTTTTAAATGTGCCTATTTCATCTCTTTGGTGTCCACATAAGATGGTCCCACTTGTTTGAATATCTTAGACCTAAATTTGTTTCTCACTTAAAACTATCAAATCACCTAATAAAGTAATGAGCAGTACTGGGCGTGGTGGTGCACACCTTTAATGCCAGCACTTGGGAGGCAGAGGCAAGTGGATCAATGTGAGTTCAAGGCCAGCCTGGTCTACAAAGTGAGTCTAGGACAGCCAAGGTGACACAGAGAAACCCTGTCTCAAAGAACCAAAAAACAAAGAAACAAACAAAAACAAAAATACAACCAAACAACCAAGCAGCAGCTGAGCCATGGGTGGTGTTGCAGGTCTCTAAGTCAGCAGCTGGACTTCAAAGCTAGCCTGTGCTACACGAATCCCTGTCTCAAAACAAAAAAAGGCTGTCCTACTTTGCAGAAGCTAAACTGTTTGAAAACCTTGGAGATGGTGCAGCCCTTGAACTGGATTAATCTAATCACTCACTTGACCTTGTGCTGACAGAAACCACAGACTTAATACTGACTATTAAACAGTAGATGTTACAGAGGAGAACGGCCTTTGAAGTTCAGCTCTATCACTAACTTGCTGGCTGTACAACACAGAAACTCCCACAATCTTCCCATTTGTAAAGCGTACACAGCTTTGGTACGTTGCTCACCTGGCTGCTCAAAGGAACAAATTCCCGATCTTATGACAGTACCGTTGCATGGTTAGCGTCTACCACATCATACCTAAGGCTCCTAAGTTATTGTGCGTAGATGCCACAGCGGTTAGGAACACAGGGTGTATCCATGGGAGTCTGGGTTCACAGGCCAGTTCTGAGCAGATTTCAGTCTCACTTCTGTTTATTTGTTAGAAGGGGTGGGTCACTGACAGACTTTCTATCAGCACAGGCCACTAGGTGCCTGGAAACATCTATTTCTTTTTTTAAAAAATATATTTTATTAATTTATTCATATTACATCTCAATGGTTAGCCCATCCCTTGTATCCTCCCATTCCTCCCTCCTTCCCATTTTCCCTTTACTCCCCTCCCCTAAGACTGTGACTGAGGGGGAATCTCCTCCCCCTGTATATGCTCATAAGGTATCAAGTCTCTTCTTGGTAGCCTGCTATCCTTCCTCTGAGTGCCACCAGGTCTCCCCATCCAGGGGACGTGGTCAAATATGGGGCACCTGAGTTCGTATTTCTTTCTTTCATTCTTTTGCTGGTTTTTTCAAGGCAGGGTTTCTCTGTTTGTAACCCTGGCTATCCTGGATCTCCCTCTGTAGACCAGGCTGGCACTCAGAGATCTGCCTGCCTCTGCCTTTAAGTGCTGGGATTAAAGGCTTGCGCCATCACACTCAGCAGAAACATTTATTTATTTCTTACAGGACAAAACATTAAAAATTACTTTATCCTAACTTTTTGGGCACTACCACCATCTCCACTCAAATTACTGTGCCATTTACACATCAAGTGTATCAATGCTGAATACTATTTAAGGATTATTTCAGCGGAGAGTTAAAAAAGAAAAAAACCTGAGGCAGTTGTTATTACTTAACTGACTTCTCAGTCTTTATGTTTTTACATTGCATATAATGTCAAAAAGAAAATTTTAACTTAAAACAAACAAAAGTTCTTAATACCTGCCAGCTCCTAATCCTCTTCAACCAGCTGTAGTTTTCTCTACGGCGTTGATGGCTTATTGGTAAAATTTCATGCATGAAGGCTCGCTGTGTGGGGTCAGGACTCCACTTCACTTGGGAGCCTCATCTCTACCATCCTATACAACGCTTGCCAAGAGTTTACTGCGTGGATTTTAAGAAAAACAGATACCACCCGGCCCTACGCTGCCTTCCGGACGACTGAGGGACGAGGAGGGCACTCCCTTCCCACCCTGCTCCCGCACCCGTACGCACCAGAAGGGTCATTGAATCTTTTCAAGGGCGCCTTCGGAAAAGACATTCTGACATCTGAGTCCAGACGTGAAAGCGACCAAACGCCCTGGCAACTGTCTGCTCGCCTGAATTCAAATTTACCTCAACTTCCCGAGCCAGCCAATCAGAAAACCTAGCTGACCAATCCTGAATGGGCCATGGCGCATGAACGCTAGATTTCTGCACTGCTCAACCCGAAGGGCTGTGAGTTTAAGCTTGTAGCCAATAAGGGACTGTTTCTTTTCGCCGCAGCTCCATCCAATCACGTCAGGTGTTACTCAATTTTACGGGGGAGGGGGGGCAGCACATTTCGCGCAAGCGCACTTCACAGGCGACCAGTAAGAGAGTTCCTATTTTGGCGTCATACTAGTACAAAAGGTCGCGGGCTCCTCACTCCTTTGTTCCAGCGTCATCGTTCTTGGGATGTCAACACCTCTGGGCTTCGGTTCTTTCACACTAAGTCTCGCGAGCGTCTTGAATGGGCTCTGAAAGGGAAAAATTTGCCCACACCAGTTTGGACTCTTGCGCATGTGCGGTGACACCAAGACGCCGAGGGCAAACTCTTGAGTCGCATCCCGCCTGTGCTCTTCGCTCTCGGAGCGGTGTCCCTCGGTGGTATCTGGAGGAGGAGAATGTCTGCCCCGTTTGAGGAGCGTAGTGGGGTGGTTCCGTGCGGGACGCCGTGGGGACAGTGGTACCAGACACTGGAGGAGGTGTTCATTGAAGTCCAGGTGCCCCCAGGCACTCGCGCACAGGACATCCAGTGCGGCCTGCAGAGCCGGCACGTGGCTCTGTCCGTGGGTGGCCGCGAGATCCTCAAGGTAGCAAGCCAGGGCATGTCCCGAGTTCCTTCTTCTGGCCTCCCTGCATCCTCAGTCCTAAAATTGCACGGTTTCAGAGGGATAACTGCTGGGAGGCAAGGTTAGTTCCTGGCGGGCAGAAAGAAAGCGGTAAATTGATGGGAGCGAGGAGTCTCAAGGTAGCACCTACCCCCACAGCAGATCTTGCGGGAGCAGAAATGTAGATCTCGCCCCCCCCCCCTCCTTATTTCTAAAACACACTTGGGGTTCTCATTCCTCTGGGGTTCCTATGCTAACAGAAGGCTAACTAGGTCAAAGAGTTCTAGATACTAGGCAAAAGGTTTCTAAACCGTATTCATGATGTGTAGGCAAATGCAGGAAATTACCAACACGGATAGGGTGATGGGATGAGGATTCAAAGATGTCGGATTGGCTTTCTAAATTATAAGTTTCTTGCATATTCATGATGGTCATCAGGATAATGAAAAGTGTCCCTTTTATTTGATTTCACCGAATCTGGCCATACCTGGGTTTTTTGTTTGTTTTTTGTTTTGGATAAGAATTAATTTATTAACATTCACATAATAATCAGTATATTCCACCCCTAGAACAGAGGCGTAGCCTGTTTGCTGGCCATGTAGTATAGTGGGGAAGGGAGACAGGGTGCCCTGTTTGCAACTTTGGGCAGGAGGAGATGAATAAATAATTAGTCACATCTAATTTGACATCAAATCTGAAATATGTAGTTCTCCATAAGAAATTGGCATTGTCTAGAGCCAGCTCCTCAAAAGAGATTGAACTGGCTTTAATAACATTGATTTGAAAAGGTAGCGTTTTTAAGGCGGGCATTGTGCCTCACACCTTTCTTTGATCGCAGCATTTGGGAACCAGAGGCAGGTGGATCTCCTCCAATTTGAGGCCAGCCAACCAGATCTACTTAGCTGGCTCCGGGACTACAAAGACCAGTGTGGTTCTCAACCTTCCTCATGCTGCCACACTATAATAAAGTTTATGTTGTGATGACCCCCGACCATAAAACTTATTTTCGTCGCTACTTCATAACTGATTTTGCTGTTACGCAACTGTAATGTAAATATCTGATATGCAGGGTATCTGATATGTGACCTACAGGTTGAGAACTGCTGACATAGATTCTGCTTCAAGAAAAACAAATAGTCACCAGGTGGTGGTGGTTCACTGCCTTTACTAACAGCACTTAGGCAGAGACAGGTGGATCTCTTTGAGTTTGAGGCCAGCCTGGTCATAGAACTTGCTCTATAGGAGATCCCCTCCAAGTGCTGGGATTACAGGCATGCACCACCTTGCCTGGCGCCTTGTTCACTTTAATTGGTAAAGCATTTTATATATAAATTTCACATTTTCTTTATCAGTAAGGAGTAGTATATCTTTATCTGTTTTGTTTAGAGGGTCTTGTGGTTTTTTGATTTTTTTTGTTTTTGTTTTTGTTTTTTGTTTTTTGTTTTTTTTTTCCAGACAGAGTCATGGACTCACTTTGTAGACCAGGCTGCCTTGAACTCATAGAAATCCTCCTGGCTCTGCCTCCCAAGTGCTGGGATTATAGGCCTGTGCCACCATGCCCTGCCCAAGCCAAATCTTTTTTTCCCCTCTTTTTTTTTTTTTTTTTATTATTTAGTTAATTTATTCAGATTACAACTCATTTTTTAATCCCATCACCAAGCCAAATCTTAATGATAAGAATTTATAAAACTTAATGTTGTAATTTTAGAACCTTGTATTTATTTTCCAGGGAAAATTGTTTGATTCTACAATCGCTGATGAAGGAACATGGACTTTGGGTAAGAATAGTCTGTTATAATTCATAAACTTTTAAAAATTGGATCGAGGAGCATGGTGTGGCGGTGCATGCCTTTAATCTGAGCACCAGCGGGAGGCAGAGGCTGCTGGGTGTCTGTGTGTTTGAGGCCTGCCTGGTCTACAAAGTGAGTCCAGGACAGACAGCCAAGGCTACACAGAGAAACCCTGTTTTGAAAAAGGAAACCAAAACAAAACAAAAGTTGGCTCATGGTATTGTTTTTTCCTTTGTATTATTTTCTTCTCTTTGTAGCTGTGAGAGATGGAGAAAAGCGTTGGGAACAATTGTGTGTCCCACTTACCTAACAGTCTTTGGAAAATACAAGGTTTAACAAGGGACTAATTTCTCTGTCATTTGTTTCTTTTATTTTAGAGGATAGAAAAATGGTGCGCATTGTCCTGACAAAGACCAAGAGAGATGCCGCAAACTGTTGGACTTCCCTTCTGGAGTCTGAGTATGCAGCCGATCCCTGGGTGCAAGACCAAATGCAGAGAAAACTTACCTTAGAGCGATTCCAGAAAGAAGTAAGTCAGATGCGTGTGAGTGTGTGAAGTCACATGATCCGAGTGCCTGGATTTGTGAGGTGGGCTATGCAGTTGGATAAACCTTTTGGGTGAATGGCTAGAAAATAGTCTATTGTATGGGCCTTAAATTTCACAAATAAATGCGTTGCTGTGAGATTTAAGATTACTGAATGGCACATGACACCTTTAATCCCAGCACTTGGGAGGCAGAGGTGTGCAGATCTCTGAGTTTGAGGTCAGCCTGGTCTACAAAGGACAGCCAGGGCTACATAGAGAAACCACGTCTAGTAAAACCAAAAGAGGCAAGGTCCCTTCATTTGATTCCCCGCCCCATGCCTCCGCCATTTTGTCTGATGGATTTTGAATGTCTCTCATTTGCATGTAGAATTTTTATTTAGCTATTTCCCTTTGATATTGTCTTATTAGTCTTGTTTTTCTCTATTTCAAACAAACGTGTACCTTCACCTCTGAAAGTGCATAAACATTCCAAGATGGATATTTGGTAGAGGAAGGAACTAACCACTGGACTTTGAGAACTTTAGTGGATAATTTCCACCTGTTTCATGCTCACTTCCATGTCTGTAGCCTGGACAGTTCCTTGTAAAATTTCAACCTGCATTTCTAGTTACTTACTGAACAGATCCATTTATCTGTCTGTAAGACTTTAAATGTTCAACCTGAACAGCTAATTTCACAGCCAATATTTTTTTTCTAATTTTCATATTAGTTAATGGAAACTAGTTGTTCATGATTAAGAATTATGGATGGGGTGGTCAGAGAAGGCCCAGTGGATGTGGCACCTGCCATGCAAAGCTGGGCAGTGAGGTGGCTGCCTTTGATCCCAGCACTCCTGAAGCAGAGGAAAAGGGTCCCTTGGGTAAGCTGGCTGTCTAGACCACCTAGAATTCGGAAGCTTCTGGGTTACTGAGAAACTCTTCCTCAGAAAATGAAGTAGGGAGAGCCCTTGGAGAAGACACCTGATGGCAACGTTAGTCCTACATGCTAGCTTCACACCCACTGGGCACCTCTTAGGAAGTCTTGTTAGCATTGGCTTCCACTTCACACTGCCCAGTCTATAGTGTTCTTGTCTGGATTATTTCAGTGAGTTCCTTTTATATTTTTTGGTTGTGAGCCTAGCCTTTAATGGCTGAGCCATCGCTCCAGCCCTTCAGTGAGTTTCTAACTAGCCTCCTGACTCTTGCCCAAGCAATTATCTCAAAGTAGCAATTAAAGAAGTCATTTATAGTGTAAGTCAGAGTAGTGCATTTTTCTTCTCAGAATTCAAGTTCTTCCTTTTGTCTTTTTTTTTGTGATATACAATGAAATTTAAAAAAAAAATTTATATGCCTTAACTTTTTCCCATTTATTTATTTAATCACTTTATAGCTTGATCTTAGTGCCGTCTCTTTTCTCCCCCTAGTCCCGTCCTCCCCCCCCCCCCTTTTTATCAGAGAAAGAGAGGTCTTTCCCATGAATACCAACCCACCCTGACATACCAAGTCTCACTAGGGCTAAGTGCATCCTCTCCCATTGAGGCCTGGCAAGGCACCCAACCTAGGGGAAAAGATCCAAAAGGTAGGCAACATGGTCACTGACAAGCCCTTAGTCCCATTGTTAGGGGACCTACGTGATGACCAAACTGCACATCTGCTACATATGTGTACGGGACTAGGCCCAGTCCATGTATGCTTTGATTCAGTCTCTGTGAGCTGTCATGGGCCCACTTTAGTTTATTTTATAGATCTTCTTGTGCTGTTCTTCCTCCCACTCTTCCACAAGAATCCCAGAGCTCAGCCTATTGTTTGGCTGTGGGTCTCTGCATCTGTCACTCCACTGCTAGATGAAGTCTCTCAGAAGGCAGTTACAGTAGGCTCCTGTCTGCAAGCATAACAGAGAATAGTTTCAGGAGTTGGCTGTCTCCCATGGGGTGGATCTTAAGTTAATTAAGCCAGTCATTGGTTTGCATTCCCTCAATCTTTGTTCCCTTTTTATCTCTATACATAATGGGTAGTTACTTTCTCTCTCTCTCTCTCTCTCTCCCTTTCTCTCACTCTCTCTTGGGTTTTACGAGACAGGGTTTCTCTGTGTAGACTTGACTGTCCTGGACTCACTGTAGACCAGGCTGGTCTCGAACTCACAGTGATCTGCCTGTCTCTGCCTCCCAAGTGCTGGATTAAAGGTGTGCGCCACCAATGCCTGGAGATCAGTTACTTTCCTACCTCTCCTACCTTGTTTTGTTTTGTTTCTCTCCTTCTGTTTGTTTGTGACTGTACAGCTCTGGCTGGGCTGGAACTTGCTATATAGATCAGGTTGGGCTTGAACTGACAGAGATCTGCCTCCCAAGTACGGGGATTAAAGGTGTAAAGGTGTAAAGGTGTGTGCCAGGATGCCTGGCTCTCTACTGATGCTGACTGACTGGAGTGGTAGCTTTCTGCTCATTGCTCAGTAAATCATATTTTGACTGTCCCATTAAAGTCTATAATTTTCTGTCCTATTTTTATTTATCTTTTTTATAGCACTTACAAGCCTTAACACACTAAGTCAGAGGTTGACAAAATGAGGCTCAGGGAAATTCAGCCTGCTGCATGTCTCTGCGGGTAAAGTTTTGTCTTACATAGAGCAATTTCTTGTAATTGAATAATTATGACAGAGGTCATGTCTGCAAAGTCTAAAGTTTATACTTCTTGACTCTGTACAAGTCAAACTTACTAAGCTCTGTGACTGACACTTAATGGTTTGTGATTTGTGTTTTCCTACTACAGTGTAAGGTTCTCTATAGCAGTGGTCTTTTAATTTGTTTATTTTTGAAATTCACATGTGTTTAAATGGTATTTTCCAAATAGTAGGAGCTCAAAATATGCCCATTAAACAAATGAAATTTGCCCTGAAAAGCCCAAAATTTGAATTAGTACTTTATAATATATAATATGTATCCATTAGCTAAAATACTATATACCTCTTAGAATTCTGCATGGCATATAGTAAAGTTTGAAAAAAATTGCTGTATTAGCTGTGCTTGGTGACACTCACCTTTAATTACAGCCACTTGGGAGGATGAGGTAAGAGAACTGCAAGTTCAAGGCCAGCCTGGGTGACATAGCTACATCATGTCTCAGAAGAAGAAAAACTTAATTTTAAATTAAAAAAAGCGTAATTTCAGCATAGAGTGCTTGCTTAGTTTGTAGGAGGCCCAATGTTCATTCAGCCCATAGTATGCCAATCAGAAAAAAAAAAGGCTTTTAAAAATCCATTTATACATAGTAA
Source organism: Acomys russatus (assembly GCF_903995435.1). Taxonomy (NCBI): domain Eukaryota; kingdom Metazoa; phylum Chordata; class Mammalia; order Rodentia; family Muridae; genus Acomys; species Acomys russatus. Next base: position 23,058,753 of record NC_067161.1, read on the forward strand.
AATTGAAATATACATTTCACTATACAGGCTAGAATTGTCACATATGTGTCGCTATTCTAAATATTTACAGATCTGAAAGCTGCAAGGTGTCTTAGTTTTAATTTTTCTTTAGGTGATACTGTGAAGTTTGATATCTTTTCTTATTTTTTGACTTATTTGTTTCTTTTTTGTTCAGTGGTGAATCCAACTTGGTCTCCTTGTAAGTTTTATTATTTTCTGTCTTTCAGAATCCTGGTTTTGACTTTAGTGGAGCAGAAATCTCAGGGAACTACACAAAGGGTGGACCAGATTTCTCAAACCTTGAGAAATGACTGCTGTTCTGTAGTGTGCTCTGCTTGAGGATCCCAGCAGCTGCTGGCAACTTAATGCAGCAGATCTGAGGGTTGGAATTATGGATGTCACAGTTACCAGACTGCGAGATGTACTTCAGTGTGATTGTAAAGATTACATTCAGATATGGTTGCCATAGGAGATGTGCAGATGTCCTGTTGAAGATGGGAATGCTTGTTGCTCTGCATTAAGTTTTATATGCTACATTTTACTAATTTCATATTTAATTGTATTTTTACTACAGAAACATTGGAGTACAAATCATGTGAAATGAAAGGTGCCTTCATGGAAAAATTAAATTTTTTTTGATGTGATGCAGAAATAGTGTTCAGTAAACTTCTGAGTAAGAATTTTGGGCTGGGCGGTGGTGGCACACGCCTTTAATTCCAGCACTTCGGAGGCAGAGGCTGGTGGATCGCTGTGAGTCCAGGGCCAGCCTGGTCTACAAAATGAGTCGAGGACAGCTAAGGCTACACAGAGAAACCCAGTCTTGAATCCCCCCCCCCAAAAAAGAAATTTGTATCTCTTTGCCTGAGTATGCTAGTCCATACAGGGAAAGTACAGTACTTACAGTACTGGAAGCATTTAAAGAAAGGAAACAAAGTACAAAGAAGTACTTTGGATAGTGTTAATTAGTGAAATATTCTAACTATGTGGTGCTGCCTAAGTGATTAGGTCAAGAAACTGAAAGATGGTAAAACCCTAAGAACAAAAATCTTAATAACCTGTTGGTGTCAGAAAACAAATTTAGGCCCCTGGTTGTAAGCCAATCACTTTATTTAATTTTAATGATTCAGACAGACAGGATTGTCTAGAAAAATTTTTACTCATCTTTTTTGTATCTTTTAATGCTTTAAAACATATCTGAAATGTATAGAAAGCTTACAAATGAAATATTAACCGATTAAAAATCTTACAGTTTTTCAAATAAATTGACGTGGTGTTGTCACCTTAATATTTGCTTTTTTTTTCCTTCAGAAAAGTATGTTCTCAGCAGGGATGTGGTGGCACATGCCTTTAATCCCAGCTCTTGGGAGGCAGAGGCATGTGGATCTCTGAGTTTCAGGTTAGCCTGGTCTACAGAGCTAATTCTAAGACATCTAGGAATGATGTCACAGAGAATTCCTGTGTCCAAAAAAAAAAAAAAAAGGTGTTCTCAACAATGCAAGCATTAAAGTTAGAGAGAGAGAGAGAGAGAGAGAGAGAGAGAGAGAGAGAGAGAGAGAGAGAGAGAGAGAGAGGGTCTTACCATGTAGTCTGGCCTCAGCTCTCAGTCCCTATGGTAACAGGTGTGCATCTGTTCCTGGCTTAGGTTTTGCACTTTTGAAAACTATGGGACTTTTGTCTCTTGCTTGTTCAGAGTGAGGTATAGTGTCTGCAGAGTTCCTGTTTCGTGCGAATGTCATCCTATACCTGGTGATTCCTATGTTAGTGAGTAGTATCTGCTGGATTTCTTCACGTTACTGTAATACCTAGTGTTGGGTGTTTTGTGGGAAGGTAGGTTTTAAGCAGCTCTTATTCTAACCAAACTTTAAACTAATTTACCGTTTTATTCAGTGGGCTAAAAATTATGATTCTCAGCTGGATGTAGGTCACACATGCCTTTAGTCCCAGCACTTGGGAGGCAGAGGCAAGGGGATCTCTGAGTTCGAGGTCAGTCTGGTCTACAGAGAGAGTTCCATGACAGCCAGGGATACACAGAGAAACCCTGCCTTGAAAAAGAAAAACAAAATCATCTGCGTTTGGGTTAGGAAAACTATAAGCTTCCTAGTTAACACTGTGTAAGACATGACACATTTTGTTAGGTTGTTTTGTGATGGCACATTTGATAAAAACGACTCGGTCATTATAAAAGAGGGAAAGTCCGAATATTATTATCATAAAGTTCATGTACTTGGAAAGGGGAGTTTATGGTCTCTAATGTGAGTCAAGTACAAGAGGCTATTGTCATTCCTTACAATGCCTACTTTATAACGTTTTAAGTGCTCTAAGGAACTGGGTCCATTAACATTTCATCTTGGAAATGAGGCCCCCTGGGTCTCCGGGGTGACCCGGTGGTGACTAGGGAAAGGGGTGTGTCTTACTTAGGATTTCTAAGAGAAAACACCAGGACCAAAAGCAGATGAGGGAGGAAAAGATTTATTTTGCTTATACTTCCACATCATAGTCCATTGTACAGGGGAGTCAGGACAGGAGCTCAAGGCAGGGGCAGATGCAGAAGCCAAAGAGGAGTGCTGCTTCCTGGCCTGTTCCTCGAGACGTATCCACAGGCCAGCCTAGTGGAGGCATTTTCTCAATTGGGGTTCCCTCTTCTAAAATGACTCTGGCTTGTGTCAAGCTGCCATAAGACATGCTAGCACGGGGTGTTCTCTGAGCGGTTGCATCCATTGAGAAGCTTCCTATGTTCCACTAAATAACCTCTCACCCATGTTCAAGTGAATAGCTCTAATTAAGCTCAGAGCACATAAGTAAATTTTTATTATGAATAACAGCCATAGTAGTGGTGTGTCTAAATGGAAAACCTGATTAACATTAATGCATTATGCAGTGTTTTAGTGTACATTTAACAAACATACTTACCTTGTGTTTTCTTAAAAAATTAGGAAGTAATTAGGTGATTGTGACACTATATTTTCTGAGCTAGGGTCTCATCATGTAGCCCTGGCTATCCTACAGCTTGCTATGAAGACCATGTTTGGTTCCCAGTGTTGGAATGAAAGGCCTGTGCCACCATACCCAGCTTCAGAACTGCACTATTAAGATTCTGTTTCTACTTCTGTGCATCTTATTTTAGTAAAACTAATATACAGCACAAAGAAAGCTTATTTTATAATACTGCTAAAATACTTAAATCACAAGAGATAACACTCAGGGAAGGATTGCATTTCAATAATTTTTTTTTTGCATTTCAATAATTTTATTGAAAGGTTTATTCCTTCAAAACATAACGGTAGTTGGTTAGTTTACCTCTGTCCACTCAAAACCAACACTGTTTTCAAATTGAAGCAAATCAGCCTTTAGGAAGAACTGAAACATCCTTGAAGCATGGTTTACAAAGGCTAAGGATAAAACACACCAATTCTTTGGTTTATTTTTCAGCTTTTCAATGGAAAACTATATGTCAAATGGATAGGTACACTATGGGTGGACTCAGGATGCACAGGGCACCGAAGAGCTGCCTACAATTTAACAGTGTGGATCTACATTCAAGTTCAGCATGAACAATCTGAACACAATCACAGTGGTGCTACAATATGGAAGTGCCTCTTTATTTCCTTTAGGGAGTTTTGTAAATACATTCTTTTCCTTTTAAAACAGATTTTTACATTAGAAGCAGTGGCAGTTTATAAAAAGTCTGGTAAAAATTTCTAGAGTGTTTTATCAAGCCTAAACTAAGTTTAGTGCAATAAAGAAATTTTGAGAGTAATAATTCATCCAGTTATTACTACAGTAAAAACAAATTTCCTCAAATGGGACTAGACTGAGGCAGCAATTCTTTAGAATTTTTCTTTTATTATGGATACAAACCACCTATTCTCTGAAGAAATATTAAAGGTAACAATAATTTTTCAGAATTTGTGAGATCTGCTTTATATAAAACAGCCACAACTTTAAATGTAATTCTCATATAGCACTAAAAATCCCACCTCTAAATTAGCTGTTGGTTATGGGTGCCAATAAACCATTTACTGCTTAAATACTTCTTATACTTTTCAAAGTGCGTTTGTGAAATGTTGGTTTTGATGTAAACCTCATAATTTAAGATTTGAGATTTAAATTAAGTAGTTTACCATTTTCAATATCACCTAAATATAGATTGACCCAATCTTGGAAGTCAGATCAATGCGAAAAGGAAGATTCAGTTTAATTTCACATTTATGTCTTTGATTTGAATGCTTCGTATGTGAATTCAAATCTCAGCATAGCTCTACCAAGCCTAGAACCAGGTCCCGACCCTGAGACCATTCTGCTAACGTGGTATGATGAGCTTTTTAAGCTTAAATCCTGTACCATAGGTCACAGTAACAGAAAGACTTCAGGAACAGTTTTTATTATTGCTACTGCAATCCTACTGCGTAAGCAAACAACACAAACTCAACAGAAACCTGCCAAATTCTGTGCGCTGCTGAAGGTGAACTGTCCCTATTTAAGATGCATAAGCATGTATTTATTGCAGGGGGGTATGAGGCAAGTGCGTATGTCAGAGAAGAACTTCCCAAAAAGCTTGTGGGAGTTTGTTCTTTCCTTCGGTCATGTAAGTCAGGTTGTCTGTGTTGGGGCAAGCATGCTTCTGAACCATCTTCCCAGCAACATTTATGTTCTTTGCATTTTTTCTTTTATGTTTATTTTATTTATTTTTTAAATGTGTAATATGGTTTTTTTTGTTTGTTTGTTTTTTGTTTTTTTGAGACAGGATCTATTATGTAGCTTTCAGGCTGTCCTGGAACTCACTGTGTAGAGACCAGGCTACCTTTCAACTCACAAAGATCCACCTGTCTCTGTCTCCCTAGTACTGGGATTAAAAGACATGTGCCACCACACCCAGCAACATTTATTTCTAATCATAAAAAGATAAATTTTTGCTACGATTAAGAAATTTAGATGGCAAAAATGTATATGTATCAGGGACCAAGTTTACATTTTTATGCATATGATTACTTTGTGTTGGTCTAACTACTATAGAGGCTGCCCTATATTACTTTTTAAATCCATCACCCAAGTTCATACTTCAGTTTTTTAATCGGACTCAAATTTGTTCATAAATGGGTTACATTTTTTGTCATTCTGCTTGGGCTTCTGTAATTTGAAGTAAGCTACAGTGAGGTGATATGTAATTAAAAACTGCTATTTCAGTAACTGCTGTTAAAATTCAGGTTTGGAGGACTCTTTCCTAAGCTAGTCATTTGACAAATGTTTTATTATACATATATATGTGTTTGATGACTCCTTTCTCTCAAGACTGTTGTGCAGTGTATGTAGTGAATGCCTTCCAGGGTTTGAAAACCAGGTCGACAAAGTCATTTTCCCTTTACTGTTTTAATCCCATGTTTATACTGTAGAGAGTATTTCAATTCTTCAGTTGGAGCAGAAAATTATCACACTGGAACAATTCCTGTAGTCAGAGAAAAACAGCCAGATGTACCAACTAAGAAAGGGTTTCAGGAATTGTTGGCAGGTGAGCTATTCTGTAATAACTGTGCTTCAGTTGCCGTGCAGTGCGTCCAGACACAATCCATTTTAACTTCTGAACATTGGGTTTGGAACACTTGTTTGATGAATATTCACTTAGACACTTGGATACAAGCTCTTGCCAGAAGGTCAAATCTCGGCCATTTATCTGTACATAGATTAGAAAACATGTATTAAAAGCTCCACAGTATTCATAGTAATAAATGTACTCCCATTAACATGTTTCTTCATCATCCAAAGAGAACTAGGGGAGGACCGCCTCAGCTTTAAAGCAGTACATGGCATCTTATTTTACTTTCGGTGTATACTGAATCTATGTCTTTTGTAGCTGGCTAATAAGATCAGTGCTATGACTTTGGCATACCTTGGAATGTTTCTGAATACATTCTATTCCTTCTGTTAACTCCACATACTTCAGTGCCTGGACCTCCAAAGCAATGATAGACAATGCCAGCACAGAAGGCTGAAAAGATAAATATGAAGTAAATGCCAGTGGGAAAAATGCATGGCTGTGATTCCACTTTATCTTATAAGATATTTACCTTTGCCTTAGAAAATATGATCCTGCAGTGGCATGCCTTAAGTTGGGCTTCTAGTCTTTCAAAATTAAGATCGGTCCTCCTTTAAAAAAAAAAAAAACAAAATTGATTTTATATAGACAGTAATATGTCTAGTTGGCAGTTTTAGAAATATATTGAAGTCAGTTTTTACAATGAAATTCATATACACTTGTGGAAAATTATCTGAAGAAAAGGCATTTCTCTTCTGTCAGTAACAAGAACTTCTTAAGGAAGAGTCTTGAATGATTCTGTCCAAACCATTCAGTGGACAGTAGTTTACGACAAGTAGCACTGTGTTGTTTCAATAAAAATTTCTGCATTTTTTGAGTGTATTCCTACAACTTGTGTTAAATGCTTATTTCCTAGGTTCTGTAAAGTAGAAATGTCCTTTAATCTTAAGAAGGAGTCTTTAATAAAAATTTGACAGCTGTCTTTTCACTTCTGTTAGGCAGCGAACGCCACAGGACCACAGGTGGCATTAAATTATTTCATCAGAATTCTATGAAAATAACGACTTTATGCAACAGCCAGACAGTATCCCTTTGATTTCTAAACCTTTCTTTGTTCTGAAGTTCACATACCTTTCCAGGGGCAAGTTCTCTTGAATGAGTGAGTAGTAGAGCTGCAGAAACTGAAAGGCAGTAGTAGCTTTGACTTTCCAACACACTTTCTCCAACACAATCTTTTCCATTCTCATCAAGTCTGAAACTGTGAACCTATACTGACTTATTCGGATCAAATCGGTGGCCAATGGGACGTTCCTTTCCTCTTCAATCGATTTCACAGCCAAATAAAAACAGCTTAGTCCAACACACCCAAGATGCTTCGCCTGTACCTACAAACACAACAGCAGTGTGTGCCGTTACCAAGGGAACCTAGGAGCCATCATTATGAAAGTTTATCTGAAACAAATATCTCCACTCCAACAGATCTAACATCTACTCAGACAGGAGTCTTCTGCACCATTTTGAAACCAATCACTTTGAATAGATAGGGACGATAGCTTCAGTTTTAACAGCTAAGCTTTAAAAGCTATATATTTTGTCAGTTATTGGGAAATAATAAATGATCCTCCTTCAGACAGACAATGCTTCCTTTTTAAAAAATTTTATTTACATTGGTGTTCTGCCTTCATGTATGTCTGTGTGTGTCAAATCCCTTTTATCTGGAATTAGAGTTGTGAGCTGTCATGTGGTTGCTGGGATTTAAACCTGGGTCCTTTGGAAGAACAGCCAGTGCTGGGCTGGGCCTCCTCTCTGTCCCCTTCCCCCTTTTTAAAGATTTATTTATTAGTATACAGTGTTCTGCCTGCACACAGGAAGAGGGCGCCAAATCTCATAGATGGTTGTGAGCCATCATGTGGTTGCTAGGAATTGAACTCAGGACCTCTGCAAGAGCAGCAAGCACTCTTAACCTCTAAGCCATCTCTCAGACAATCCTTCCTTTTCTGTTGCATGCAAACTGATGCTGGAAATGCCAAATGGCTAAAGAAATTAGAATGTTTATATGTTGATAGCGGCTAAGAAATATATCTAATTCTTAAGCATAACCTAACATTCTGACTTTAACATCTTTAAACCTACGAACTGTGTAGATGAAACATCCAGTCTATCAAGAAAGGTTCTGATTGAGGCTATAGTGTGAGGGCCACTAACCCTGATCTGAGTTCAATTTCCCAGGGATTGATGATTCTCTCTGGTGATTCTCAGAGAGAACCGGTTCCTGCAATGGTTCTTACCTCCACACATGATGTAGCACCACTGCCAACACACACACAAACATACAAATATATGTAAAAACAGTTTTTAAAGAAATATTTCTAATTTAATTTTTAAAAAAATCTTTTGAAATGGTCTCATTGCATAGGTAGCTCTGGCTGTTCTGAAACTCACATTGTTGCCCCAGCTGCCCTCAAACTCACAGAAATCTGCCTGCCTTTACCTCCCAAGTGCTCGGATTAAGGTGTGCGCCATTATGTCAGGCCTTTAATTTTATTTCCATTATTACTTTGTGTATGTAAGGGAGAGATGGATATGAGGGCATATGGGTCAGCTTTGGGGAGTTGGTTCTCTCTCTTCACCGCGTGTTCCAGGGTTAGAACTTGGATTTGACTATCTAAGATTGGTGTGGCAAGTACTCTTACGTGCTGAATTATTTTGCTGGTCCAAGAAAGGTTTTTAAAATACAGCCAGCTTTCCTACTGGAGTACTGCAATTAATTGCTTGAGGGATTATTTTCTACTTCAGTATACAACGAATAAGTGATGTGTTACTGCTCCTGACTATGAGAAGGAAGCACTACCACAGCATTTGAAAATGTATTTTGAATAGCAGCTCTAGAAACCAGCAATTTGATGACTCCCCTCCCCCCTTTTTAAAATTAATTTTAACGTGTACATGAGTGAATGTTTGCTGCATTTCTGCAGGTGCTGGAGGAGGACAGAAGAGGGTGTCAGATCTCAACTGCCCACTTGGGTGCTTGGAACTAAACAGAGCCACTGGTAGACGAGCCAGCTCTATTAACCACTGAGCCATTTCTCCAGCCCTCTGCAATTTGATCTCTTAAAGGCACTCGGAAGAAAATTAAGAAATGGGATATCGTAGCTTAAACATACCTTCATTTTAGACAGGAATCTGTCCAGTAAATTCACAGCTAGGGAAAATGTCTCTGTGTCAAAGCCAAAGAACTGAGTGAGACTGAGTAGATCCTTTACTTCAAAGTCTCTTAGTCTTGCAGTCATTCTGAGGCCGTTGTCATGTGCAGACTCAATGAGTTTCAAGCCGCAGACCTTTGGCTGACATCGAGACTCCTGTTCCAACAGCGTGTTCAGCTGGTGTAGCAGTTTCTGAGAGTCAGTTGTCAGGACCTCTAGCATCTATAAATAGAACAAACCCAGAAACACAGAGTAAGAGCTCCTTCCTGCCTGGCCATCTTTACACTGTGCCAAGAACTGCTTTATAGTGCATGCCCGCCCCCCCCCCACCCCCCCCATCCCCCCCACATCTCCATTAAGTCTAAGACACTGCAAAGGGCCCTAAGTTAATTTCCATCTTCTCCCAGTAAGTCACATTCCTAAAGTGTGTGTGTACAGGACATGAACTATGGCTTTAAAAAAAAGAAAAAAGTTTCCATCTTCGGGAAAGACATTGCCAATATATGCCAGAAACAGATACTTCCACACAAGACACACCCAAACCGTAAACTTAAATGACAGTACATGCTCTGCTATATAGATTAACAACGTGAACCTTTCTTAGTTCCTTACCTGTTAAATAGAAATAAGATTATTACCTAAGCTCACGAATTGCGTGGCTTAAATGGAGTCACACAACCCGCTTAGTACATAGACAGGTGCTTAATTATGGCCAGAAAATGAGCTTATTGCTACATCTTTGAAATGAGGGTGACATCTGTTTCTTGGACCGGCTGTGAATAACACACGATGAGTCAGTGTGGCGGAGTACTTAGCACACAATGCTCCTCACCGTCTAACGCCATTTAAAATCCAAAAGAAAAAGTTAGGCGAAGCTGAGAATCTCATTGGTCTAAGTATGCATTACAGTCCTCTGAGTCCCGAGCACAACCTAAGTCCTGGATACAGAGGACGATCCTTCTCTTGACAATTTAAAGATATAACAGGAGCTGAGAGTCGCCTTGGTGAGGAACCACTAACTCAGCTCAGGGGTGCAGGTTGGGACTGGGAGGCATGACACAGGGACAAGGCTCCCGCTGCGCCTCTCCAAGCGCAGACTAGTCCGGGCTTGCGTCCCGGAGCGCGCGCGCGGCCCCCCGCCACCCACCCGGGACCCCCTTCTCACCTTGACAGCCAGGGCTTCTCCGCGGTGACCACCCTCCCCGGGCCTGCTCTCAGCTCGCCCCACGTGCCTAATCCGAGAGGCCGACGAGGGGAACGGACTCGCGGGCGGGCAAGAGAGCAGGAGCCCGGGGAGGGGCCAGCGTCCCGGGTGGAGGGCCCCTCAGCGCCCTGACCAGGCGCTACCTTTCGCGGGGTGAGCGCGCAGTGAAGGAGCTGCTCCCGGCTTGAGGGGAGTCGGCCGCGGGGCAGGGGCTTGCGCGTAGGGACGCACCTTCGCCGCTGATTGGTGTTGATGGATGGCCGCTGAGGAAGCTGGGCCAATCAGCGCACACTTCCCATTCTCCAAGACTCCAGTTCTCCGCCCCCTTGAGGCCACGCCCGGATCTCTCAGCCCCTGCGTTGGAGCCTTGCCGAACCGTCCTTCCCTCAGCGGCGGAACTGAACTCTCAGTGCCAAGGCTTGCCCGGGCAGGTCTGGCTAGTAATAGCCGGATTGACCCGGGTGGCATTCCAGAATGTACTGGGAGGTTTTGTTTTTTGCCTTGTTTTGTTTCGGTCTTTTGTGGTGCAGTGATTCGGCCCCCTCTTTGTAAAAACACAATAACAAGGCATGCGTTCGTTCACTTTACAGTTAAAGAAGTGGTAGGTTTCTCTGTAGTGATTTGTTACATTCTGGAAGGTTCTCTTTGAGTTTTGGAAGTCAGTTAATCTTTATCTTTATTTATTTATTTTGCAAAACTTATGGAAAGTTACAATGAAGTTGGACTATGTACTTTCTTGGTCCGCTACTGATTTTCTGAATTTGTTTTTGTTTTTTGTTTGTTTGTTTGTTTTTTTTAAACAAATTTTAAGACACAAGCTTGATGGATCAAACTTGTACCACCCTCGTACCATCCATCACCACCAGCGGCTTAAAATGAAATGTGTCCGGCAGACAACAGCAAGAGCATGACGTGGAAAACCCAACAGCAGTGAGTGGAATTACAGGCTTCAGGGTAGGGTGTGAAGGATTATTACTCTCTTTATTCTCACGAACTTAATCTCTTTAAACCGCTTCTCTACCAAGTTAACGGAACATAATTATCCTGAATTCTTGCTGGACTCCCTTCTCCGGGGTGGTGAGAAGGGAGTGTTCCCAGGTGCAGTGCGCAGGCAGGCAGTTCCCGCCTTTCTCGCCTCTACAGATAGCCCTGGGTGCCAAGGTTTGAATGAAAATGGCCCTAGTCTGTCCACAGGAAATGGCTCGGCTAGGAGGTGGGGCCTTGTTGGAGTAGGTGGGGCTTTGTTGTAGAAAAGGCGTGGCTTTGAGGTCTCAGAATCTCACCACCAGGCCTAGTGGCTCACTTGCTCTTTCTGCGGTCTGTGGATCCATGTGTAAGAACTCAGCTCCTTCTCCAGCACCACGTCTGCCTACACACTGCCATGCTTGTCGCCGTGACGATAACGAGCCCGGGTAGGCACGGCGTCTCTTCACAGCAATATAAAAGCTGAACTAAGGCCGAGCTTGGTGGCGCACGCCTTTAATCCCAGCACTTGGGAGGCAGAGACCCTGTCTCAAACAAAACAAAACAAAACAAAAACTGAACTAAGACATGCTCTAACCACTGAGTCATCTGTCCAGTCCCTTTCTTTCATTTGGTTTCCATTTTGGTTTCTCAAAATAGTAAACAAGAAGAAGAAGAAGAAGAAAAAAAATATTAGTTTAGTTTTGTTTTTTTTTTTTCATTTGTTTGGGTTTTTGTTTGTTTTTCAAGACAAGGTTTTTCAGTGTAGCCTTGGCTGTCCTGGACTTGCTCCGTAGACCAGGCTGGCCTGGAACTAACAGAAATTGCCTGCCTCTGCCGTCCGCACCTATCTGCTCTAATAAGAAATTTAAATTGCATGTATTACTTTCTAACTTATATATAAAATTTCCATTGAGAACTTCTGGAAATATATTATCATATGCTAAAAAATATTTTCTCTCAGGATTCTGTTTTTTCTTTTTATTGAATTCTCAGTTCTTTATATAAAAATGATTTCACTGACATTGAAGAAACAGATATAGTTTAAGTTTAATATCCTTTGCTTATATTTCCCCCTTTTCCTATTTCAATTAAAAAACACTTTATTTTCATTTTAAAGTATGCATATATGGGTGTCTATGTGTGGGTTTGTGCAGTGCCCTAGGAGGTGTTGCGTGCCCTGCAGCTGGAGTTGCAGGTGATTGTGAGCCACTAACATGGGTGCTCTTAACTTAGGAGCCATCTTTTTAGCCCTCATTGTAATTTTATATATTAATATTTTGGTTCTTGACAATTTCATATATATACAGCATGTGATCAGATTCACCTTCCGTTACCTCTTGTCATCTTGTCACATTCTTGTTGACCTTAACCCTTATTTTTTACAACTAATCCCTTACATGCGTGTGTGTGTTTGTGTGTGTGTGCTCGCGCGTGTGTATGCGTGTGCATGCTGGTCTTATGCGTGTAGTCACAAATGCTGTGAGTTCCTGATTGGTATGAACATGTCTTATCCATAAGATAGCATTTCATGGCACTCCTCCCCACCCTTCAGCTCTGCGAGTCTTTCCTCCCCTCTTCCTCAGTGTTCCTGGGCCTTGCTGGGGGCTCGTTAGAGAAGACCTACTCGGTGGTGAACACTCAGTAGCCACTGATTCTCAGCACCTGGATCAATTATGACCCTCTGCTGTAGCCTACCTCAGAAAGAGACTTCTCTGATGAGGGCGGAGAGAAGCTCTAGGCTGTGAGGGACCACTGCAACTCCGAATTGGTAATATTAAAATAGGGACCATCTTGTGAGGGATTTAAAAGAACTACAGAATTTTAAAACAGCAATTGTCTGTTCTTCTAAGAGTATGAAAACAAGTATTTCGTTATAACTCAGATCCAGAAAGACAAGTATGGAATATATTCCCTTACAAGTGGATATTACTGCTAAGTGAATGATCATCTAACTACAGTCCACAGAGAGCTCAGGCAAAGACGAGGCATCTAGTAGGGGTGCATGGACCTTCCTGGGAAAGGAAAATAGAATAGATTTTATGGGTGGACTCGGGAGTGGGTGGGGGTGGGGATGTTAGTGGGAGGAATCAGGATTGGGGGGGATGGAGGAAGAGTACGGAAGAGTGAGAGAGTGAGAGAGAGAGAGAGAGAGAGAGAGAGAGAGAGAGAGAGAGAGAGAGAGAGAGAGAGAGAGCTGGAATTGGTGGGCATTTGGGGGCTGACGTGGAAACCTAGTGCAGTAGAACCATCCTGGATTCTATGAGAGTGGGGCCCCATTGCGGAGGACAACATCCACGTGACTTGTTGTATATAGAGAGGTCGAGCTGGTGCCTGCATGGAACTTTCCTCCCTACATTCTGGTCTCTTTCGGTGTGAGAAGGTACTCTGCAGGTTATAGAAAGAGAAACCTGGGCATCAGCTCAGCCACAAAAACCTCCACCTACAATGTTTGCTGCCTATAAGATGTACTGGGGCAGGGGTGACATGAAACTTGTGGGAGTGACCAACCAATGTCTGATTTGACTGGAGGCCTACACCACAAGAGTAAGCGTATGCCCTACACTGCCTGGATGGCCAGAAACTGGAGACTGGATAGCTCAGAGACCTAGGGTAGAACCAATCATGACAGGAAAAAAAAATCAATGATTTCTAATGAGATTCTGCTATGCTCAGAGATCAATGCCTTGGCCAGTCATCATTAGAGAGGCTTCCTCCAACAGCAGATGGGAGCAGGTGCAGAGACCCACAGCCATACATTAGGCAGAGAAGAGCGTTTCTCTCTCTCTCTCTCTCTCTCTCTCTCTCTCTCTGGAATTTTCTTGGAAGTCTAAATTGGAAGTTTCCAATGGGTCCCTACCCTCGGAGATTAGGGAACGATGTGGAGGAAGGGGAAAAAAGATTGTAGGAGTCAGAAGGGATGGAGGATACCAGGAAATCATGGCGCACTGGATCAACTAAGCAGGACTCATAAGGGCTCCCAGAGACTTAAACGGCAAGCACGGGGCCTACATGCATCTGTACCTGGGTCTCTGCGTGTATGTTATCGCTGTTACTTTGGTGTTTTGTGGGGTTTCTAACAGTGGGAGCAGGTGTGTCTCTGACTCTTTTTCTTGCTCTTGGAACTCTTCTTTCTGTTGATTGTCTTGTCCAACCTCCATGTGAGGGCTTTTACCTTGTCTTAGTGTATCTTGTTTTCTTATGTTTGGTAGTTGTCTCTTTGAGGCCTGCTGCTTTTTTGAGGGGAAAAGGAAAGGGCGTGGATCTTGAGGATGGGGAGCTGGGGGAGCTGGGAGAAGTGGAGGGAGGGGAAACTGTGGTTAGTGTGAATTGTATAAGAAAAGAGTCTATTTTTTAATAATTAATAATTAATTATTAATAATTTTAAAAATTGGTTTTTGGTTTTCCAAGACAGGGTTTCTTTGTGTAGCCTTGGGTGTCCTGGACTTGCTTTGTAGACCAGGCTGGCTTCCAACTTACAGAGATCTACCTGCCTCTGCCTCCCGGGTGCTAGAATTATAAATGTTGGCCGCTACACCTGGCTAGAAAAAATTATTTTTAAGAAGTTTATATTTAATCATGAATTCCTATCAGGAGGTTTATAAGTGACTGACTTCTACAGGGTTATCTTGACTCAGTCATAAATACAATAATATAATATGTATATGCACACTTAAATATATATGTATGCAAATATATATGTATATTTGTAACCTGCTTAAACTCTATAGCACCCCCATTAAAACCTACTTCAATTATTTTCTAGCATAATTGTAGCTCTTCTATTAATACCAGCTCTTAGCATATCAAAAACCATTTTAACTCCAAGTTTCCATTTTAATTATAAAATAAAATTAAATTAAAATTCTCAGCTCCTATGTGCCTAAAACCAAAATGGTTCAATGCTCCCTGCTTAAAATAAAACATAACTAATAAACACATATTCTACTTAAATTAAAAATAAATAATGTTCTACTAAAATTAAGGCTGCAACATCCTGCTATGTTCCTCACTCCCAGAGAGCTAAAAAGCCCCCAAAGGCTCTCCTACCCTGAATCCCAGCCAATCAGCTTAAAATACTTTGTCCAGCCAGCGGCTTATATTGTGCTCAGAACAAAATTGATTCTTCTTGTGTTTAGCTAATAAAACTACCGTAATGCTGCTCTCCTTGCTTCCTACCTGGTTACCTAATTGTTACATAGCTATGTTTTTTCTTATGAAAAGCCTGTCTTAAAAGCAAACCAATGTTATGGTCTAATTTTCAAGTTCAGACCATGGCCCTAACTCGTCAGTTCTTGTTACCAATGTCATAGTCTAAATTTACAGACTGTGGCCCTAACTGATCAGTTCTTGTTACCAATGTCATAGTCTAAATTTACAGACTGTGGCCTTAATTTCTCAGTTCTTATTTAACATCCAAATAAACTTCTATCAATCTAAGTCTTGTGTTCAAGTGGTCAATATGTGGGTATTCCTAAACTTTGGCTTTGAACTCATAGAAATCTACTTGCCTCTGTCTCCTGAGTGCAGGGATTAAAAGTGTGGCTCACGACCACAGCTCAATGGCACATATGAATTCCACCAAACTGGAAAAACATAGAATAAATGAATAAGCTTCTTGATAAATATAACCTACCAAAGCTACATCAAGATCATATAAACAATTTAAACAGATTCATAGCTCCTAGTCAAATAAAAGGAGTAATTAAAAGTCAAAATTTCTTCCCAATCAACACTTAAATACAAGTCATGGTGACTCTGAGTCTAAGAGTCCAATCAGTAACAAGAGGATTTAATCATGTTCTCTAGTGTAGTGTTTTGTTTTGGAGGTAGAGTTTCTCTGTGTAGCCTTTCTTGGCTGTCCTGGACTTGCTTTGTAGACCAGTCTGGCTTCCAACTTGCAGAGATCCACCTGCATCTGCCTCCCCGAGTGCTAGGATTACAGATGTAAAAACACCTTAAAAAATCAAAAAGGGCACTTTGAATATTTTGAAAATAGAAATTAAAAATATAAAATAGATACCAGAAATAAAGCAGTTCGTGGTGTTTCGTAGTATCTGTCCAAGTAAAATTATTTCAAATTTTAACTTGCGTTATGAAAGCTTTGCCCGCATGCATCTCTGTGCACCCGATTGCATACCTGGTACTCAGCAAGCCTCTAGATTATTGCCTTTCAATGCTTGAAGCTGTGGTTGTGAGGCCCGCCTTCCAGTAGCCATCAGTTTCTGCTGTTGCCTGGGACCAGTGGGGTACCCTTTCCCTCAGGGTACCAGTGGTTGGTGAGTGAGGGCAAAGGAGAAAGCCTGTTGCCTGGGACCAGTGGGGTACCCTTTCCCTCAGGGTACCAGTGGTTGGTGAGTGAGGGCAAAGGAGAAAGCCTGTTGCCTGGGACTAGTGGGGTACCCTTTCCCTCAGGGTACCAGTGGTTGGTGAGTGAGGGCAAAGGAGAAAGCCTGTTGCCTGGGACCAGTGGGGTACCCTTTCCCTCAGGGTACCAGTGGTTGGTGAGTGAGGGCAAAGGAGAAAGCCTGTTGCCTGGGACCAGTGGGGTACCCTTTCCCTCAGGGTACCAGTGGTTGGTGAGTGAGGGCAAAGGAGAAAGCCCCGAAGTAGGATAATATTCCACATCACTGTGTGTCTCTAAAATAAAACAAATCAGCTGGGTACAGTAGTGGTTAGGTTCACAATCCTAGTACTAATGAAACTAAGGCCGGGAGATTGTTGTGTGTTTGGGGCCAGCTTGAGTATGGTATTAAAAAGAAAGGAAAGAAAGCAGCAAAAAAACAGTGATGAAAATACAGATGTCAGGGTCAGAAAGTTGCTGCTCAGAGACCACCATTCACATATGCAATTGGCAAGTGTGAAAATAAGAATCCTGCATGCTGGGGCCAGCCACTTTACAAAATGGCTGCCAAAAGGTGAGTGCACAGGCCCTTATAAAGCCAGTTAGGGGAATTCCTGATATTGTTAGGTCATCTTTATTTCCATTGGTGTAAATGCGAAGCTCCAGTACAGATGCATTGGGGATTGGGTGGCACCAAGTCAGGAGTTAGTCATGAGCTAGAGACCAATTAAACAGGCCGTTGAGCAACCTTATCTCCCCTGGCCAGGTATCTTGGCCAGTTCTGACTGGCTGTCCATTTTCTGTGTTTTTTCCTGTAACTGAAGTCTCTATTTCTGAGAAACAGAAACTTAAGCCTAGGCTAGCTCAGTGAGAAAATGAAGCCCGTCATAGAGTTGTTTAGGCTCATTTAACAAGGTCCTCTCACATACAGGAACTGAAATTCTCAAAGAAAAAATAAATACATCTTTTTAATGTCAAGGAAACAGACCAGTGGTAAATGCTATGCAAAGTTATACACACTATGCTAAAGGGAAAAATGAGAAGACTTAAAATAAATCAAGAGGGAGGAATCTCAGAAAGGCATTGGCTTTTTGGATCCAGGAAAAAACGAAACTGTCTCAAGGAGAAAATGAACACAATATCTGATCCTGCCATGAAAATAAAAATTTAAGAACAAGATAGTAAAACAAACCAATAAGAATGTGAAGCACTCTTCAGAGTTACGAGATAAGGCCAGGAAGTGGACATGTAATGAGAAAATTTGCTTTTCAAAGAGAAGCAAGACTTATTTAAATAATGTCAAGAAAGAAAAAAAATGAAGCAAAAAACTACAGAATCAATCAGAAGCTTCATCTACTACAAGGCAGCTAGTGGTCACGAGTCTATTGAATCTTCTTGTAAGCAATACTATGACAGAAGCTTCTAGTCAAAAACTCACGAACTACAGTGGAAGCAAGGGGCTCAGGGCAACAGTCATGTTAGCATGTGTAAAGCATGGAGGGGGTGAGAGATGGCTCAGGGGTTAAGAGCACTGGCTGCTCTGCCAGAGGACCCTGGCTCAATTCCCAGCACCCACTCGTTCACAACCATCTGTAACTTCAGCTCCAGTGGAAGGCAATAGTCTTGGGATTTTCTGAGTATTAAGAAACTGGTGTGTGGGGAGAGGAAAGCAGGAAAGGCAAACAAAACAAAACAAAACAAACCCAACCAAACAACCACCAAAATCTAGAGACAAGAAAGCAGAGGGAAAGACAACACCAAGGTAATAAACAAAGTGGTGGCCTAACTCCAAAAAGTCCTCCCCAGTTTACTATCAACCTAGAGAACAAAGGTACCCTTATTTGAGTACAGTGCAAAGGAATAAGAAAGCTCGATTTTAGCCAGGCATGGTGGTGAATGCCTTTAGCGGATGCCTTTAATCCCAGCACTTGGGAGGCAGAGACAGGCAGATCTCTGTGAGTTCAAGACCAGCCTTGTATACAAATCAAGTGCAGGACAGCCAAGGCTACACAGAGAAACCCCGTCTTCAAAACAAAACAACAAAAAAAGATATTTTTACTTGGGCCTGTAAAAGTGGTTCATCAGTTAAGAATATGGCTCAGAGGATAAGAGTACTGGCTGCTTTTCCAAAGGTCCTGAGTTTGATTCTCAGAAACCACATGGTGGAACACACCCATCTATGATAAGATCTGACACCCTCTTCTGGCATGTAGGTGTACATGCAGGCAGAGCACTGTATACATAAGTAAATAAATCTTAAAAAAAAAAAAAGAAAAGAAAAAGAAAAAAGAAAAGAAAATAAGAATATGCTCTCTTCCTTCAGAGGATCCAAGTTTGGGGTTTAGCACCCATGTTAGGTGGCTCACAACTGCCTATAACTACCCTAGCTTCATGGTATCTATGGGCATGTGCCCTGACTTGTGCACATATCCACCCTCCCCCTCCCCCTGCATCTCTCCCAAAGTACATGTATAATAATTAAAAATAAAATGATATAAATCCCAAAACCTTATTTGAAGAAGCAATCCTTACATATCTGTAGTAGGAGATGCAAGGTAGCACATCCCTTATAGAAAGCCATATAGAGAATCCTCAAAAAATTAAAACAAAACCATAGCATGATATTATAGTCAAAATAAATGAATGAGTATGTTTAAGGCAGTTCTGCATGTCTGTGTTCATTGCAGTATTACAATGGAATCTCTCTCTTATCTAAGTGTATACCAATGGATGAATAAACATGGTACACACACACACATGCCCACATGTGCATGTGTGCGTGTGCACACACACACATACACACGTATACATACTATCTACCCATGGAAGGTTTAAATTCTGTGAGTTGTAACATCATGGATAAAAATAGAGGACATTATGCTAAATGACATAAACCAGGCATAGAAAAATGAGTGCTAGCTAGCTCATTCACATGGGCACTCTAAAAACATTAATCTTACTGAATGTGAGAGCAGAACGGTGGTTTAAACAGGCTGGGGAAGACTGCCCGAATGTAGGAAAGTGAATAATGACACTCTCCAAAGGTTAATTGTGTCTTCTGACTTTGGTAATATAGAAAGCTTTCCAAGTTCATTCACATATATCTTTCCATCCAAAATTCCCAGAATACTGGACACATTTTTCAGGACTGAGATATATATTCATTTGCTAGGACTGCCATAGCTAAATCTAAAATCCTTTAGACCAGATGGCTTAATCAGGATTATTTCTGGAGGCTAAAAGGTTGAGATACAGTGCTCAGTATGCTTGGTTCTTCTGCAGTCTCTTTAGCTGACACATGTCTTCATATGGTCTCTGTGCACCCTCCTCCTCTTCCTCCTCCTCGTCCTTCGTTTTTAAAAAAAAGATTTATTTATTTTTTTGTATATTGGTGCCTTTCATGCTTGATTATGTACCATGTGTTTGCAGTGTCTGCAAAGGTCAGAAGAGAGTGTCAGATCCCCTGGAGCTAGAGTTACAATGTGTGTTAACGCTCCTTTTCAGGCCTGGGACTCAAACCCAGGTCCTTTCGAGGAGCAGATTGTGCTCTGAGCTACTGAGTCATCTCTCCAGCACCCCCTTCTTTTTGAGGTAGGCTTACATATAGTTCAAAATAGCCTTCAATTAGTTACATAGAGCTGAAGATGACATTTTAACTATCCAGCCTCCAGCCTGGGAAGACCTGCACTTACAACTACCTTCGTATTCTTAAAGACCCTGCTCTCAAATCCTTCCACTGTAGAGAATAAGGCTTCAACATGTAAATTTTGAAGCCCACAGTTCTGACCGTAACAGATTGAAAGTCATATTTGGTGTGGGGAGAAGACAATTAGACTAGAGAAGTGAAATGATTTATCCAGGGTCATTTGGCTCTTGAATTACAAGTTAGGATGAACACTCAAACTTTTCACAATCCTATTTCTTCCCATTACATGATTAACAGCCCCTTCTGGAATTGCTTGTGTCCATGACTTGTGTTCATGAGAGAATTTCAACTTCACGGACAAAGGAACGTCCTTTAACCATAGAGCAAATCTACATTCAAAATCATGACTTGGTCATGTATTTTCCTATTCAACTAAGCCCACTCTCTGAGTTGTCATCATTTTGTGATGTCCGTTCCACAGTAAGATATCAAGGGTTGGTTGATTCAGTTACTCCCGAGCACACAGCTCCTTTAACATGAAGCAGGTAAGGAAAGACTAGTCCTTATTATGTAATTCCTGGTGAGGCATATGATGCGAACCGATTTGGGGTAAGGTTATTGCTGCTGCTCTAAACTCCCTTTTTAAATTGGGAAATTCCTAAAGACCTCCTGTGTGTATCCAAACAAAGACAGTATTCACCTCAGAACTCAGGGTCTCGGCTCTGCTGCTCACCACCTTGCAGTTCATCAGGAGCAGGCTGCTGCAAATCCTGCTTCACAGAAAACACAGAAAGGTCATAGTTTTCATTTTATAACTGAAAGTTTGGATCCTGTGATCAACATCTCCCAAATTCCCACACCAGCCTCTGACAACCACATTTTACTATTCTGGGAATCTAACATGCAGCATGGTGACCGTAGTAAGTTATGTAACGAAAAGGAAGTTTATGTAACCTTCATGACTCCACAAAAATTTGTCTGCCCCCAATCAACACTTTTTCTTGTATCAAGTGACAGAATTGGCAATATGTCAGCTCTAAACATTTCTCTAATCAGGTATTTGAATTGATTATCCTCTATTTTTCTTACACTCTTAACCTTGATTCACTGAATAAATGAAAAGATGCTTAATACAAGCTTCTTTCTGATTTACTGTACAGTTTGCATTTCTCAAAACAAAAAAATTTAACCTTTGTATATGTGTGTGAATGTGTGTGTGAGTATGTGCATGTGACCATGGAGACTGGAGGACGGTATCCAATTCTCCATCACTGATGATACAGGTGTTTGTGAGTCACCTGATGTGGGTGCTGGGGACTGAACTTAGGCTTTCTAGAAGACCAGCAAGTGTTTTTAACCACTGAGCTTTCTCTGAAGCCTGATTCACTCTGTACATCTTAAAAAAGAAGGCATTTTACACAGCCAGTATTACTTGAGTCATCGTTCTTCCAAGAAGGGGTAAGCTATAGAAAGATATCTACACGAGTGCCAGGAAGACTGGTGCAAGCCTGTAATCCCACTGTGGAGGCTGAGGCAGGAGGGAGTCTAACCTGGACTACATAGACAGTCTGGGCGCCATTTTATCTTTAAACTCAACCGTTATTGCAAATCAAAAACCAAAATAAACAACAAAAGAAAAAAAAAAGAAAAAGAAAAATGTTGGAGGAAAGCCCGTGTCCAGAGAAGAATAGCTTGTCTTCAGCTCTCTTGAGCTGGAGTTCAAAACCGAAAGGAATTTAAGGAGTCTGTGGACATGTGTGTCTTCTGACTTTGCCTTTCCTCACCTGAGTGGGCTTCCCATAAATGACCATATGAATCACCTCTCCCAATGATCATACTGATCTTTGCATTTCTCAAATCGTGTTTTAAAAAGAGTTCAATTAATATACCATAAAATTAACTTATCTAACAGTCCAATTCAGTGGACTTTAGTATATTAGAATTGTGCAACTAAACCATTGGCTGTCTGGAACTTTTCTTAACAAAGGAACCCACCATCCATGAGCTGCTTCCTCTCTTACCTCCTCCAAACCCATAGGGGGAGGCTGCCAGAAATCTACTTTGTGCCTCTGTATATTTGTCTGTTCTGAACTGTAGTACACACGGGATCATATAATGTGAAGTCCTTTGTTATTGGGTTGTTCTTTTAGCACAGTGTTTTCAGGGTTCCTTCATGCTGTTGTATGCACCAATATTTCATTCTCTTAAAATCCTGTTTCACAGTGTACCACATCCTGTATAGCTCTCTATTCACTAGCTATATTTATCTTTCTAGTTTTCTTAAATTATTGGTAACGTTACCTTTACTCACAAGTTTTTGAATGCATATACATTAACAATATTTCTATATTTCTTTTATTTGTGTGGATGTATGTGCCTGCATGTATATATGCACATTACATGAGTGTAGTGCTAAGGGAGACCAAAACAGAGCTTTGAATCCCTTGGTGCCAGAGTCACAGGCAATTATGGGCCATCTGACATGGGCCTGGGAAACAAAATTTAGTCCCTGCAAGAGCTGTATGTACTCTCAACCACTGAGCTATCTCTCCAGCTCCGATTTTATTCACTCTGATACTATTATAACTATAATTATTTTAATTTTCTTTTAGATTATTTGGTGTTAGTATCTTGATATGCAACTGATCTTTGTGTTTTTTCTTTCCTTCCTTCCTTTCTTTCTTTTTTTTGACACAGAGTTTCTCTGTGTATCCTTGGTTGTCCTGTGCTCGTTTGTAGACCAGGCTGGCCTCAAACTCACAACGTTCCACCTGCCTCTGCCTCCCAAGTGCTGGGATTAAAGCATGCACCACCACACCAGGCCTTGTGCTTCTTTTTAATCTTGCAGCAACTCTCATGGATTTATTATACTGATTTTTCTTGTGTAAAATCATCAGGAATTTCACCATACATTTTCTCATCTACAAATGCATTTTTTTTGTGGTGGTGGTGGTGGTTGTTCATTCCAATTAGAAATCTGTATTTTTTGGGATTCTCTAGAGAAATAGTGATCACAGCGTCTACAAAATCCTGCAGTGAACTACCTGCAGGCTGGAGAAGCCAGAAAGCAGGTATTGACTCCTGTATCTTAAGGTCTGAGGACTGGGGAACCAGCCTGCTCTGAGACTGGAGTCCAGAGTCAGTCAATATCAAGGAGTGTTTATGTTCAAGGCCAAGAGGAGATCAATGTCTCTAGAATGCATAGAGTGGCCATGCTTTTAATTCCAGCACTTTGGAAGCAGAGACAGTTGTATCTTTCTGAGTTCCTGGCCAGCTTGGTCTACAGAGCGACTTCTAGGACAGCTAAGGCTACACAGAGAAACCCTATCTCAAAAAACAAAAACCAAACAACCAAAAAATTGCATAGTTTGCCAATCCCTCTTTCCTCTTTCTCATTTCTTCATTTCTCACTTCTCTCTCTCTCAATTTAAAAAAAATTGAAATTATGTGTATGCATGCAGGTCTGTACTTTTGTCAGTACAGATGTCTGCAGAGTCCACAAGATTGGTTTCCAGGAGCTCTAGTTACAGGCAATTGTCTACTGTGGGTGCTTTCAGGGGACCCTCAGGACGTTTCAAAGATCAGCAAGTGCTCTTAACTGCCGAGCTATCTCTGTCTCTCCAGGCTACTTAGCCTCTTGTGAAACAAGGCTTCCTTTGGGGCAACAGTTTCCAAATAGTGACACAAAGACATTTTTACTTATGAATTCCTAGGCCTTATTAGCTAGGCTTGTTCTCAAGTAGCTCATACCTCACTTGTTTCATTTATTCTAATCTAAGTTCTGCCACGTGGCTCTTAGGGACTCTTCTTCAGTCCTGGCCTGTTTCTTGCTGAGCCTGGCTGGTGACTTCCCATGTCTCCCTGTCTCCCTGAGTTCCCCTCTTGGTTATGGAAGTCTTGCTTCTTTTTCTGCTTTTGCCATCAGCTTTTTATTAAAAGCAACCAAAAGGCAAGAGACAAAATGTTTATAAAACACTGAGACTGGTGATGCTTACAAATACCAAGGTCCAACCTGTAATCAGATCTCGGCTGGAACAGAAATCAGCATTTATTATTATTATTATTATTATTATTATTATTATTATTATTATTATTATTATTTGGTTTTTCAAGACAAGGTTTCTCTGTGTAGCCTTGGCTGCCCTGGACTCACTTTGTAGGCCAGACTGGCCTCGAACTCACAGTAATCTGCCTGCCTCTGCCTCTGAGTGCTGGGATTAAAGGCATGTGCCACCATGCCTGGCTACACAGTGCATTTTAGTTTCCTCTTCTTAAAATAACTTAGAATTAACTTTTTAATATTCCCATCTCTCCTTCCCCTTTCCAACTTCCTCCACATCTGCCCCATTCCCTCTCAAATTCATGATCTCTTCTTTAATTATTACTGTTATAGTTCTCAGAAAGCTCACTCACTCACTCACTCACTCACTCACTCACTCACTCACTCACACTCATTTATGAGTCGTTGATTCTGGCTCTCTGTGGAACGTCAACATTGGACAGAGGACTTATTTACCTGGAATGCTTCAGTGTGGCTATTTGGACTTCCTACAATATAGGGGCTGGGGTCTAAGGTCCAGCGTTCAGACTGGTATGACCATGGTTGAAGCTAGAATGTGTTTTCTGAACTAGTCTTGAATATAACTTATGGTCTTCCATTCTCTACTGATGAGGCAATTAGACATGGCCTAGTTTAAGGGAAGGGAAAAGTAGCTCCTGTTCTTTTTGTGGGTGATAAGGTTCTGGAACAGAATCGAGAGCCATGAGTACTGCAGTACTTATTTTTAGAAAACACACAAGCTGCCACACACCTCAGTGGTAATATATGAGTTTTTAGAAAAGTAACTGAATTCTAAAGAAATGAATGTCAAAGCAGTGGGTATTTCAGGCACGTATGGGAGAACTATTTACACAGCCCATTCAATACTGGTCAAATGTTATGTTGGCAAACACACATGCTACATCTCATGGACTAGCGGTGTTTGAAAATGATATACTTTTCCTAGCCTTAACTGGAGGAAGTTTTCTAGGCAAAACTTTGCGAAGTGTGTGTGTGTGTGTGTGTGTGTGTGTGTGTGTGTGTGTGTGTATTTTTTCAAATTTAAAATTATCAAGATGTGAAGGGAATCTTCTAATAATTTTTTTTCATATAGAAACATTTACAAGTAGCTTTGATATTATCAGTGCAGACTCTTAAAGGCTCTAAAACAACCTGCCTGTAAGGATAGTAAAAATGAGACAATTTGAAAGTTGAATATTTCAATATCTTTGTTTCATCTTTATTAACCTTATAATTAGGTTGCTTCAGATCCTTTATACACTTATGTATTTACAAAATGCATATATATGGAGGGAAGTGGACATCTGGGGAGAATAAGTTGAACAGGGGAAGATGCTGGGGGTAAATATGAGCAAAGTATAATGCTATACATACATGAATATGACAAAGAAACCCATTTTTCTGAACTCTTCCTAAATTATTCCTAAGAATAAGCAAAAGGTGAATGCTGAAAATATTAATGCATCCAGGAAGACCGAGGAGACGGACTTAGAAGTCATGCAGAAAATGATTGTGTTGCAGCTGAGCCCATTGGCAGTGATGTTCGTGCTGGGCCGAGTGACTGGTGTTTAAATTTCCTCATTAAATGCACAGGTATTGAGAAAGCACTTCATGGCTGGGGCGGGAGTGGGAGGAGGAGAAAGAAGCACTTAAAATGTCACTCCCGGAGTTTGAGAATCGGACACATTTTATGTTTTCATGCAAACTCCAGTATGGTTACATGCACTAAACATCTGAGGTTCATTGGACAGGAGTATTACATGAACACTGGGTTGTGTGATAGAGTTACGGCTTTGGCTTGGGAAGTGAAGCCTGGTGTTCTGTGTGGTTCGTCATAGCATTACTTGCTGTTTTGACCTCCTATTTATTCCCATGAGTGTGTGTTAAAGGCACGCAAATCCTAACATTGTCAGTTAAACAGACTATTTCACAAACTCTCTTTTGTTATTCTTTTGGACAGCAGATCTATGTTTATTACTTTTTCATTTCTTTTTAAAAAATATATTTTACTAATTTATTCATATTACATCTAAATTGTTATCCCATCCCTTGTATCCTCCCATTCCTCCCTCCCTCACATTTCCCCCTTACTCCCCTCCCCTATGACTATGACTGAGGGGAACCTCCTCCCCCTGTATATGCTCATAGGGTTTCAAGTCTCTTCTTGGTAGCCTGCTGTCCTTCCTCTGAGTGCCACCAGGTCACCCCATCCAGGGGACGTGGTCAAATATGGGGCACCAGAGTTCCTGTGAAAGTCAGATCCTACTCTCCACTCAACTGTGAAGAACGTCCTGTCCATTGGGTAGATCTGGGTAGAGGTTCGAAGTTTACTGCACGTATTGTCCTTGGCTGGTGTACTTTTCATTTCTCTCTGTGTAGTGTAGGTGTTTGCGTACACGTGTGTGCAGGTATGCTCACCTGGGTGTTCACTTGTGGGGACCAGAGGTTAATATTAGATGTCTTTATCTATCACTTTCTGCCTCAGTTAAATTTTTTTCTTTCAGGTTTTAGATTACAATATAGTGATATAATTTCTCCCTTCCTTTCATTTCTCCCAATCCTTTCAGATATCACTCCCTGCTTTTCCTCAAATTCATGTCCTCTTTTTTCACTAATTGCTACTGCATGCATATATATGTATATATATACATATATATTCCTAAATATAACTTTCTCAGTCTGTATGCTACTTGTATGCATGGTTTTAGGTCTGAAAACTTGGTACTGAATACCAGTTGGTGTGCTCCTCCCTGCTCAGCTTTACCTGGTGCTCTTTGGCATGGCTATTCGGGTTGACTCATATTCAGGTCATGTTTGGCAGTCATGTTGATGAGACTTTGTGGGCATTTCTAGAACACAATTTCACAGCAAACTTCCTGATACCCTGGCTCTTAAAATCTTCCCACTGTCCCCTAGCTGGGCATGGTGGCAGACACGCCTTCAAGCCCTAGCGCTCTGGAGGCAGAGGCTGGAGGGTCTCTGTGAGTGCAGGGTCAGTCAGGACTGCATAGCAAATTCTAGGATAGACAAGACTACATAGAGTAATTCTCTCTCACTCCCTTCCAAAATCGAAATCCTCAAATGAGCAAAAACCAACCTGCAAAACCCCAAAAATCTCTCTACTTCCTCTTTCTCAGTGTTTCCTGAGCCTTAGGTATAGGAGTTGTTTGCTAGCTGGGCTCCACAACTCTGCCTTTGGTTGGTTGTAGTTTTCTGTAGTGGTCTCAGTCTGTTGTAAAGAGACAAGACTTGAAGCCAGGCGTGGTGGCGCATGCCTTTAATCCCAGCACTCGGGAGGCAGAGGCAGGTGGATCGCTGTGAGTTTGAGGCCAGCCTGGTCTACAAAGTGAGTCCAGGATGGCCAAGGATACACAGAGAAACCCTGTCTCGAAAAAACAAAACAAAGCAAAAAAAAAAAAAAAAAAAAAAAAAAAAAAAAAAACACAAAAAAACCCCAAAAAAACAAAAAACCAAACCAAACAAACAAAAAAGAGACAAGACTTAAGAAACCATGTGCTAACAAGAGCCCCATGAAGAAGGGCATGCATGTCCAGAGTTGGAATGGACATGAGAAAGGACTCAATTATAATGCATGTTACAGTGCATATTTGAATTAGGTCTTGAGACCTGTGAAGTGATAATATTGGTCCTCAAAGTTGGGTCAGAAGCCATCATCATCCTATCACCCAGGACTCATTTCCTAAAGCATAGCCATGGAGTCCAGAGCTCTGAGCATTAGGAAGCTTTCCAGAATATTTTGATGTACATACAGTGTGGGAAAGACGGCTTTAAGGATGGGTCTCCTTCACTCAGTATAGAATAAAACAGGTTGAAAACTGAAATAGGATCTAAATGACATCAAATTAAAATGGAAGTCTCCATGGAGTGACTTTGGGCTATAGATTTTCACAAAACAACATCATGAATTAACCAGAGTACTTTCAGCACTATGGCTGGTTGATAGCAGGATTTGACAGAGTAAAGGTAAGACTATACCTAGATAGACCCTGGGTGGGAAGATGCTTGCAGAAGACTGAGGAAGCTGCTTGCTTTTGTCAGCTGCTTTGTTGCTGTGACGAAGGAAGTTGGTATTCTGTATGCCAATTGAGACTTACTTGTAGTGGGTGGTTTTTGTGTTAATTACATAACCTTTGGAAGGTTGTAAAAGACCGCTAGATGGCAGCATAGTGCCACTTCCCGAGAAATCATCACCATCTGTGTTTAGGGGGAAAACAAGCCTTAGAGTTTGAAAAGAAGGCTAGTGCATCCATTTCTATCAGGCACATTGCTATGACGTTTTGTTTTTCTTTTTTAAAACATTTTTTTTGAATGAGTTCCCCATTAAATTTGACAATCAAAGCTCAAAGTTTCTGCTAACTGAGAAGAAGACAGCCAGAGCTTTAAGTAAACCCACAGGGGTGTAGATTCAAACCAGAGAAGGGAATTGACCATGGCCTTCACATAAATTGCTTCATCTAGTCTTTACAGTGTCACCCGAGGCAGGCATTATCATATCAGGATTCAGGCTTAGTAATGAGTTCCACTTACCTGGATGACAAACCTGAGTCAGGAGCTCCTGTTTGCTTAACCTGCCAACAGACTGCACACACTAAATCCTCATATGCACTGCTTTTAAATAGTTTATTATCATCCTAGTAGATTACAGCTGTCTTAAATTCCACATTTTTAAATACAGGAATCACATATAAGGTTTCAAGATAACTCTTCTATACATTTCAGCATAATATATTCTGTTAGCTTTTTTTTTTCTAGGCTTAGTATTAATGTCATTGATTAGTACTGATAATTGATTGGTAAGACATAGAATTGAAATTTCTTGTTCTAACTGAGTGCTGCAATCTAAACTCCTTTTCTTTAAACTGCACTGAGATTTAAATTTGATTTTCTTTTTATTTATTTATTTACTTATAATAAATTACATACAGAAAGAAGAGTTATGAAGCAATCAGAAAAACAGCCATATGCAAAAGTTACATTCAAAATGTTTAGCTCATTTGTATTTGGCCACCTTGAAGATAATACTATCTATCCTACCTAGGTGAGTCTAAAATTTCATACCTAAATCATTCTCTGTTATATCTTATATTTATCAACTTAAAAACATCTTTCTTGAAGCATGCATCACTTTCTATTTTGTACAAAATTATTTTGGCATTAACTTTTTTTGCACATTAATTTGGAAAGATGGGATTTGTCCATTGGTGAACTCCTCATATTCTTGCTTTCTATTGCCTTTACTGATTTTTTACCCAACGGATTTAATTTATTATGGAAGCAATGCATTCTCTTCTTCCTGTTCTAATTTTTCTTAATTGCAGTTATTTAATGTCTAATTACATGTATGCCTTTATTAAGTCTATAACTCAGCTGAGAGGAGCAGAAGTGTATGGACACTTTGGAAGGTCACATGGTGTCTTAGTCAAGGTCTTTATTGCTGTGATGAAGCATTATGACCAAATGCAAGTTGAGGAGGAAAAGGATTATTCTACTTACTCTTAGACTGCACTCTTCATCATTGAAGGAAGTCAGGACAAGAACTCAAACAGGCCAGGAACATGGAGGCAGGAACTGATGCATAGGCCATGGAGAGGTGCTGCTTACTGGCTTGCTCCTCATGGTTTGCTCACTCTGCTTTCTTATAAAACTCAGGACATCTTCTGGCGTGCAGGTATACATGCAGCTAAAAACACTCATATACATTAAACAAATAAATAGATAGATACATCTTTTTAAAAAAACCCCCAACAACCCATGACCACCAGGCTAGAAAGGGCACCATGCACAAGTAGGCTGGGCCCTCCTAATTGATCACTAAGTAAGAAAATGCTCCACAGCCAGATCTCATGGAGACATTTCCTTAACTGAGACTGCTTCCTCTCTGCTGACCCTAGCCTGTGTTGAGTTGATACTAAACAAGCCAGGACACATGGGAATCTAGCAATCACAATGGACTGTTTACTAGGCTGCCTGTTTCTCAGACAGGATAGAGTTCTGATTTCTGTGCTGAGTTGGTAAGAGCATTTATGCTGAGTCCAGACTGTGTGCATCTAACTGATAAAGGCAACTACAGTGTGTGTGTGTGTGTGTGTGTGTGTGTGTGTGTGTGTGTGTGTGTGCATGCCATGGATTGTGGAAGTTGTTCTCTCACACAAAACAATATTGGGTGATTCTTTCTCCCAAGTTGGAGTTTCTGAGTCAAATACCATCTTGACATCATACTGACGCAGCTTCCTGTTGGGAAAGAAATCCAGTTTGAGTGACAGATATTATAATTGTTTGATCATCTTAGATTATGCAAACAATTGAATGAAAGGACGAACCATGTGAATGAAACGCTTAATAAATTCTTCTGCCCCAAAGGATGGAAGCCGCACACATTGAGTACTAGTTAATTCCAGCTGCTGAGCCAGTGACTGCGCATCTGTTATCTCAGTCACTCCTTACAACAATAGAATATATTAAATACTTTATACTCATGACATCTTACCCATGAAGAATCAAGTATCAGGAAAGTTCCTATTAATCTCTATGTGATGAAACAGCCAGCAGGTGGTGGAATAGCAACAGCAAGAGCATGGGAGCTCAGACCAAGACAAAATTAATGCAAAATCATCACGGTGAGCAAAATAACAATTTTTATACAAACGCATAAGCCC
Organism: Acomys russatus; assembly: GCF_903995435.1. Lineage (NCBI taxonomy): Eukaryota > Metazoa > Chordata > Mammalia > Rodentia > Muridae > Acomys > Acomys russatus. Next base: position 23,089,380 of record NC_067161.1, read on the forward strand.
TAACAGAACCACAGTGGCACAAAGGAATCTTTCTGACCTTCCTTACATTTGTACCTGGACAAGGGCACTGATTGCTTGCCCCGTGCCAGCCTCTGAAGTAGTCCAAAGCGCTCGTGTGATACAGATTTTCTTTTAAATTTTTATCAATAAAAGTTACTGACTTTTTACCATCTGAATCAAATATCAGCTCAGCTAGGGGAAAGGGATCCAAAGACAGACAACAGAGTCAGAGACAGCCCTTACTTCCATTGTTAGGGGACCCAGCAGTTAACCAAGCTGCACATCTGCTACATATGTGTAGGTCTAGTCCATGCATGCTCTTTGGTTGGTAGTCAGTCTCTGTGAGCCTCCGTGGGCCCAGGTTAGTTTATTCTGTATGACTTCTTGTGGTGTCCTTAACTCCTCTGGCTCCATCTATCCTTCCTCCCACTCTTCCACAAGACTCCATGAGCTTGGCCTATTGTTTGGTTGTGGGTCTCTGCATCTGTTTACACCAGCTACTGGACAAAGCCTCTCAGAAGACAGTTATGGTAGTCTCCTATCTGCAAGCATAACATAGTATTGTTACTAGTGTCAGGGGTTGGCTCTCTCTCGTGGGGTAGGTCTCAAGTTGGGCTAGTCATTGGTTGACCATTCCCTCAATCTTTGCATCATCTCTATTCCTACACTTCTTGTAGGCAACACTAATTTTAGGTTGAAGGTTTTATGAGTGTTTTGATGTTGCCTTCCCTCCACTGGAAGTCCCACCTGGTTACAGGAGGTGATGACTTTAGGCTCCTTAACCCCACTGCTAAGAATCTTAGCTAGTGTCACCCCCATAGACTTCTGAGGACTTCCTTGTCCCAGAGATGCCCCCCTTCATTTCTTTTCCTCTCCTGGTCCTCCTCTTCCACTATGACCCTTCCCCACACCTGATTCATGACCCCTGTTACCCTCCTCACCCCATTTCTCACACAGATCCCTCCCACCATCTACTTCAGATGTCTATTTTATTTTTTCTTCTGTGTGAGATTCAAGCCTCCTCTGTTGGGCTTGGTTTGTTTGGGTTTGTGGGTTTTAGCATGGTTATCATGTACATTATGGTTAATGTCCACTTATAAATGAATACATACCATGGGTGCTTTTCTGGGTCTGGGTTACTTTACTCAGGATGATCTTTTCTGGTTCCATCCATTTGCCTGAAAACTACATGATGTCTTTGTTTCTATAGCTGAGTAATATGCCATTGTGTAAGTGTACCACACTTTCTCTAGCCATTCTTCAGTTGAAGGACATTCGGGTTGTTTCCAATTTCTGGCTACTACAAATAAAGATGTTATGAACATGGTTGAGCAAGAGTTCTTGTGGTAGGGTGGAACATCTTTTGGGTATGGCGAGGTCTTGAGGTAGATCTATTCCCAATTTTCTGAGAAAGGACCAGATTGATTTCCACAGTGGTTGTTCAAGTTTGCATTTCCACCAGCAATGGAGGAGTGCTCACCGTTCTCACATTCTTGCCAGCATGTGCTGTCACTTGAGTTTTTGATCTTAGCCATTATGATGGGTGTAAGATGGAATCTCAGAATCACTCTGATTTGCCTTTCCCTGATGACTAAGGACATTGAACATTTCTTCTTAAAAAGATTTTAAAAATGATTTGTTTATTTATTTATTTACTATACAGTACTCTGCCTGCATGCCAGAAGAGGGCACTGGTTCTTATTATACGTGGATATGAGCCACCATGTGTTATCTGGAAATTGAATTCAGGGCCTCTGGAAGAGCAGCCAGCCAGAAGAGCTCTTAACCTCTAAGCCATCTCTCCACCCTTTCTCCATTGAACATTTCCTTAAGTCCTTCTAAGCCATTAGAGATTCCTCTGTTGAGAATTCTCTGTTTAGCTCTGTACCCATTTTTTTTTTTTTTTTTTTTGAGACAGGGTTTCTCTGTGTAGCCCTGGTTGTTCTGGACTAGCTCTGTGGACCAGGCTGGCCTCAAACTCACAGCGATCCACCTGCCTCTGCCTCCTGAGTGCTGGGATTAAAGGCATGTGCCACCACACCCTACTCTCTGTACCCCATTTTTTAATTAAGCTATTTTGATTGTTGGTGTTTAATTTCTTGAGGTTTTTAAAAAATATAGTTTGGGTATTAGTCCTCTGTTGAATATAGGGTGGGTGAAGATCTTTTCTCTATCTATAGGCTGCTGTTTTGTCCCACTGATGGTGTCTTTTGCTTTACAGAAGCTTTTCAGTTTCCTGAGGTCCCATTTATTAATTGTTCATCATAGAACCCGAGCTATTGGTGTTCTGTTCAGGAAGTTGTTTCCTGTGCCCATGAGTTCAGGTTATTCCTCACTTTCTCTTCTAACAGATTTAGTGTGCCGTATACCTATCTGTCCCAAGTGACCACAGCCTCTGGGTATAGAAGCTGAGCCGTGGGCCAGGAGTGGGGTGTACAGGGGTTGGGCCAGTAGATTTTTAAAAAGGTTTCTACATTAACTTTTTAAGTCAGTATTACCCTGACACCAAAATCAGATAATGACATTGGATACAACACATGCAAACATAAAAACACAGGCACATACCCAAGAAAATTACAAATCGTTCTTCTCAACAAACATAAGTATAGAACTTTTCAACTAAATACTCGCAAACTGAATTCAAGATAACATGAAAAAGATCATGTACCATGACCAAGTTGACCCATTCCAGTGATGAAGTGATGGATCAACATAAGTAAATCCCTCACATAAATGGACTCAAAGACAGAAATCACCTGATCATCTCAATGGATTCAGGGGGCCTGTCCTCTGAGCAGGAAGAGAGAGGGTAATGGGAGAGGGGCTCATGAGGGTAAGACTGGGAGGAGAGGAAAGAAGAGGCTGGGATCAGGCTGTAAAGTGATTAAACAAATAAACAAATTGTTAAGAAAAAGCAGTGTTTACCAGCATTAGGATTTTTTGGTGAAGTGTTTGAGATCTCTTACGTATAACATCTTATCATCTGAATATAGCAATAGTTTGGCTTTTGTTTACAGATTTGCCCCCCTCCTTCTTACTATTGTATTACTTACCTCAGTAAGACTTCAAGCAAAATATTGAATAGGGCTTGAATATGTAGATATCTTTGTCTTTTTATGATCCTAATGAGACTGCTTTGAGACTTTTTCCATTTAACATAATCTTGGGTATAGAATTTATTGAGAGGTGCTACCTCCACCTGTAGTCTCTCTTGGGCCAGTGGATTCTTAATAGATGTGAATTTCTGTTAGTTTTGTAATTATGGTTGTGATCCTGGGCAAATTACTAAATTAATTACCTGCCTTATATGAAGCTATGTTTATCTCAACTGACAAATGTGGAAAAATTGTGTCTTGAGGCTTCAGAATTAATAAATGGAGTGAAAATGGGTATTATACAGTTTGGCATAGAAAATTTCAAAAATGTTAGCTGGTGCGCTGCAGGTGCGGGTCCAGAGGGTTTGAAAGACGAGGTCCTCAATGCATTTCGAGGAGGATGATTGTGTTCCAGAGCTACACAGAAATGTTCACCCACCACCACCACCCAGAGCAGCCTGATTGGGAGGAAACGCTTAGCGCATTGTATTAGAAATACCCAAGGTGAGATCATCCAATATGGCGTCGATTGCACACTGTCTCTGATCCACGGAACAGCAGTGACTGCACAGCCACTAAAGGACCATACTGAGAGCTCCAAAACACAGTGCTGGTGTTTACCAGAAAGAAGGAAATCCTGTCATGTGGATCATCCATGCCCTCCCACTGCAGGACCATGGGACCATGCTCCAGTGAGCTCCCAGGTACGATGGGACACTTGGCTCAGTGCAGTGCGGGCCAAGGAGATGGCATTTGAGGTGGGGCTGGGGCTGCTGTTCAAATAGAGCCCAAGCGAAGACTGCACGGCCCACACCACAGGACTCACAGACCTCCTCTTATGGGTGAGCCCAGACCATGCTCAGCGCCAAGAGCTGGATCGTGCAGAGGTGGATACTAGGGGCAGCACTGAGGCAAGGACCCATGGTGAATGGAGCACGTGATGGAACCAGAGACTCAGGAGGCTCAAATCAACAGAGCCACAAGTTCCCTGGGACAAGAAGCAGAGCTGGGACAACATCAGTGGTTTTTGCGAGCTACTCAATGAAGACTTTGAGGGGCCTCTGCTGTCACAGGCCCACAAGGTCCAGTATCCACAGAAGTAGGAGGCCATCCAGGCCTTGACGGCCAGCAACAATCTGGCGAATTGAATGGGAGCAGGAGAGCTGGCCCTAAGGACATGGAAGCAGTAGAGCTGACCCTGAGGACACAAGAACAGGAAATCTGGCTCTTAGGACACGGAAGCAGGTGAGCCAGCCATGGGGACATGGGAGCCTCAGAACTGGCTCGGCTTTGAGGACACGGGAACTGGAGAGCGGCCCTACTCTGATGACATGGGAGCAGGAGAGTGGGCCCTGTCCTGAGGACACAGGAGCGGGTGAGCCGGCCCTACCCTGATGACATGGGAGCAGGAGAGTGGGCCCTGTCCTGAGGACACAGGAGCGGGTGAGCCGGCCCTACCCTGATGACATGGGAGCAGGAGAGTGGGCCCTGTCCTGAGGACACAGGAGCGGGTGAGCCAGCCCTGCCATGATGACATGGGAGCGGGAGAGCTGGCCTTGCCATGATGACACAGAAATGAGAGAGCGGGTCCTGCCCTGAGGACAAGAGAGTGGGCCCTGATCCAGGGCTCTGAGTGAACCTCACCCTAACATCTACCTCATGTATGACCTGCTGGAACACATGAAGGGGCCGGACCTGCAGATTCAAAGATTAAGAATCTCCTTGACACACAGCAACAATGGGATATCTGACAGCAGTCCCAGTGAGGTTCCAGTAGCGATACTGTAGGCCTCCAACAAGACCCATGACTTGTAGCAATGAACATTTGAAAGTAAACATATGTGGACAAAAGGATATAAGGCAGGATACACTACAGCTTCTGTGACAAGATTTTTTTGTTTGTCTGTTTGTTTTATTTTACTGGAGGGAGAAGAGGGATTTTGGTGCATGATGTGTAAAGCACAGACATTCAATAAAAGTAAACAAACAAACAAACAAACACAAAACTCTCCAAAAAAAAAAAAAAAAAAAAAAGGAACAACAAAAAAGAATGTTAGCTGTACTTTCTCAAACGCATCTGTTGAATGATACTTTGAAATTTAGCAAAGTTAGATCTTTCATCTTTGATAATGTTCCTGATGCATAACTTAATATGTGTTTGATAAGCTAATGCAGCAATGGATGACTATAAATATTAGTATCATAGATGTCTATAAGTTGTTGAGGTTACATACAATTTTTTTATGTTTATAGCAGCTTTATTCTTTTTTAAAAAATTTTTATTAATTTATTCTTGTTACATCTCAATGGTTATCCCATCCCTTGTATCCTCCCATTCTTCCCTCCCTCTCCTTTTCCCCTTATTCCCCTCCCCTATGACTGTTCCTGAGGGGGGATTACCTCGCCCTATATATGCTCATAGGGTATCAAGTCTCTTCTTGGTAACCTGCTGTCCTTCCTCTGAGTGCCACCGGGTCTCCCCCTCCAGGGGACATGGTCAAGTGTGAGGCACCAGAGTACATGAGAAAGTCATATCCCACTCTCCACTCAAGTGTGGAGAATGTTCTGTCCATTGGCTAGATCTGGGTAGGGGTTACATACAATTTTTTTAAAAAAGGTCATTCTGGTACTGTGTGTGTGTCTCTGTCTGTGTGTGTGTGTGTGTGTGTGTGTGTGTGAGAGAGAGAGAGAGAGAGAGAGAGAGAGAGAGAGAGAGAGAGAGAGAGACAGAGAGAGAGACAGAGAGAGAGACAGAGAGACAGAGAGAGAGACAGAGACAGACAGACAGATAGACAGACAGACAGACAGTGGGAGAGACACATACTATATATGTATAATTGGATAATTCTGTATATGTTAATTTATACAGGAAATTATTATGGAAACAGTTTTCTTTAACCAGCTGGTTTTCCAATGATAGACACAGAGAGACTATGCTTTATTATTAAGCTGTAGGCACTATTCTGTGCAGATTCTGAGCTATTCTAATACTCTTACCTTAAAAACCTACATAAAAGCCAATCATTTGTCAATCTGATGACTTCTGGGTAGCTTCTGCTCCATCAGTCTGTCCTCATAGCCATGTGCTCATTGTCCAATCTGCCATATATATTCATATCCTCTTCTCTCTCCTCCCCCTCTCTCTTTCTCTGTCATTATACCACACAAAAATCACCACAGAATTTTTTTTGCTTTCCTTGTGCTATGGTTTGAACATGTCCCCTCCAAAATCCAGATGTTGAAACTTAATGGTCAGTGCAATGGAAAAGAAGAGGTGATGCCTTCAAGAAATAGGTTGCCAGCGTTTCATGAAAGGCTTGAAGTAAGTTGGGTTCCTTTGCTTTTCCTCCTTCTTCCATGTGATGAAACAGTCACAATGTTCCACCTTGGGAGCAGAGAGCAGCCCTCACTAGATAGCCACACTTGCCTGAGCCTTGGTCTGGAAACTGACAGAACTGAAATGAACTTATAGACTGAAAGAAAACACAGTTCTATTGTTCATAAATCACCCTGCCTTGGATGATTGTTAGTGTAGTGTCAAAAGACCAAAGAACTAGTTTCTAAGTTTCAAGAAGGAATAGGGATTTTCCTATGTGGATATCAGTTTCCCTGACAAATCACCCAGCTTAAGTGGGTCTGTTCAATTATTCAAATAGAAATTATAATAGAAGGCTCATTAAAGAGATTCTTTTCTTCCCTGATCCACAGCTTCTTGACCCTATTCTCAGCCTCGCTTACTCCTTTACCTACCACTTCTTTTTATAAAAGTTATAGGAAAAAAAACACGCTGTCAATCATTATTTACTTTGAAGATAAGAAACCTGCATTTTTCTGAAGGTGCATCTTAGATGATGCAGTGGATATGAGGGCATCTGAGTGCCTTGCTGTACGACGGGCAAGCTTTTATCTATGCTCATTATGAGTTGAATTGTTTTGAGTAATTGGCATTAAGAAATAGTTAAACTCAGTTGTCGGAAATTTAGGTTCTAACTCATGAGACATAATGGCTCATGTAGAAAAAAAGAGAAAAGGGTTTTCTCTTTACTGGAAAACGATCAGTTTAATGGACATTATTCAGTAGTTAAATGATGAGCTCTGGGGCCAGAGTGCCTGGTCTTGCCTTCCAATTGCACTTTTTTCTCAGAAATGAAACTTTATTATCTTATTTTTTCTGAGCCCCAACTCTCATCTATAGGATAGAGATAGTATTTGTCACGTAGTGTTGCTGTAAGAGGTAAATGAGGTGTGCTAAGTGCTTGGCACTCTCCTGGCGTATCTTAAATACTTAATAAATATTAATTTCACCATTGTTATTCAGCTGATTGATCATCAGATAGCTGCAGCCACTGATGAAGTCACTTCTGGAAGGGGAAAAGTTAGGGCATACATTTCCCCCCAAGGTTGCTATTTTGCAAACTTTAATATTAATGCACTCAGTTCACAAGATGAGCTTCAGAAAAACTGATAGCTGAAGAGGAAAATTACCTAATCATCAATGTGCTTTCAAAAGTTTGATTCAAATTACACCAAATGCTAGTACCAAATTATTAAGGACTAAGAATATGGATATACCATTCCCAGGGCGATTTAATCTCAGTTGCACTCTGCATACTTATAAAAACCACACTTGACTAGAAACCAATGCATATGTGAGACTGTTTCCTATGTAAACTATTTCTTTGAAATGAATTATAACAGTATTTGCAAAGAGTTAGTACATAAGTTTCCAAATGGTGGGACACACACACACACACACACACACACACACACACACACACACGTTAAGAGCAAAGTATTTTAATGTAACCACTTTTATCACCAAGTGAGCTTATATAATCATTTTGTTTAGGCAGAAGAATTGCTACTTCTGGGCTACTCTATATATATAAAAAAAGTAACACAAACAAAAATATTTGAGCATTTACTGTCAAATAGATTCAAAGTCAGGGATGTTCAAAATACCTCATTTCTCTTGTTCTCTGAAAGGAGTCAAGAGTCCATTCACTTATCCCGTGAATATTTCTTACTTATCCAGTGCATGTTTTCAAGATAATCTACCATCAGTCTTAAAATAGCTTACAAGAGAATGTTATTTATTTTAGTTTGGTGTGTATTTTCAGCATAGTTGGCCAGCAGTTTATGATATGCCATTCTATTGAAATTCATCAGCCCTGAATCCCACTTCTGTGTGGATTGATTATATTAGGCTGATTTATTGCCAGGTACTATTGGCAGAAAGAGTTTAGCTTAAGACCTTTGAGAAGGCTTATGTGATCAGAATATGTACAGGCAGTCCTCAAAAGAAGAAACCCAAATGGCCAATATGCATTTAAAAAATGCTCAACATCCCTAATCACCCAGAAAATGCAAATTAAAACTACTTTGGGAGACACCCATCTCAGTTAGAATGGTTATCGTTAAGAAACGTGACAAAAACAAACCAAAACCAAAGAAAGAAAGACAGACAGAAAGAAAGAAATCTGACAATAAAATTTAAGAGAAAATGTGGGGGAAGAGGAACCCTTATTCATTGCAGGTGGGAGTGCAAATTAGTACAGCCATTATGGAGCTCAGTACGGAGAGTCATCAAAAACTAAAAATAGAACTACCATATGGCTCATCTATTTCACTCCTGGGCATATACCCAAGGGAGTCCATAGCCTACCACAGAGACACTAGCACATGTTTACTGTTGCTGTATCCATGACAGCAAGGGAAAGGAAACAGCGTGGTTGCCCATCAACAGATGAATGAATAATGAAAATGTGTGCACATGCACGATGGAATATTATTCAACTGAGATAAAAAATGAAATCAGGAAGTTTCAGTTCTCAATTCCATTTGTTCTTGGTGGCATTTTCTTGGAGGAAATAGAAAGTAAGAATAGATAAAACGCAATTAAACATCATTTGTTGATCTACTAGTTTCCTCAGTTACTGTGGTAATACATACATATAATTCAAATCTTTTGATCTTAATGGAGTGGATTATGTTATAAATATCTCAGCCCCAGTTTGTAGATAAAGTAGTTGATGATTACTTCAGGATCCCAACATTCTAAATCTAGTAAATAATAGGCCTGGATTATACAGCTTGGTTTGTGTTCTGTCTGTTATTTCTATAGAAAGCTCATTGCAAGGACACCAATGATAGCACTTGAAGCGCATTCTCTTCTGCACACCTTTTAAAAAAGAACTTAAAGAACCTTGCTGTCATCTAGGATGATGGTTAAAGAAGCTGTGACATCTCTTTAAGATTTCAGTTTATTTTTGATTATGTGGGTATGTGTGTTTCTGTGTGTCAGTATGTGCGTGTGAATAAGGTACTTACAGAGGCTCAAAGAGGGTGTAATATCCCCTGAAGCTGGAGTGACAGGTGGCTGTGAGCCACCCAATGTAGGTGTCCTGGGAACCACAGCCAGGTTCTCTGCAAGAACAGCAAGTGCTCTTAACCACTGAGCCACCTCTCCAGCCCCATGCTCAGCTTATTTTAACATTTTCCCTTTGGTCCCTTGGCTGTCTATGACTAAAGACTGATTGATGAAAAGCTAGCAGTGCTGTGGTTAGCATATTAAGTTGACTTTTATCCCTCCTGCTAATGTTGAAAAACTAATTATAAGCCCTGGTTGGGAGAGAGGAAATTTGACCTCTGATAGACCAGTGGAGCTCTTCAAAGGGGAAAGGAAGAACTGGGGTCCCCTGATCCCTTTGTTTCTAGTCATCTGATCTAATTACCTTACACTAGGACTCAGTACTTGGAGTCTTCACTGATGCACAGCCTCAGAAATAATGATTACAGCAAATCAGGGCTCATGAATATGCATCTTATTTCTGCTTTGAGACATTTCAGTTATCTAAATTAAAAATACAAAATTATGGATTGCAAAAAAAGCAGTAGGGACTTTTTTATTTTAACAATTGGAAAATATCACTGGAAGTGAAGTCTTCCTGCCAGCACGAAACACATAATCAATGTGCCAGGAAAAGGATGCTTTTCTAAATGCTTGTTTTATATATGCCCTCCCAAGAAATATATTTAAAGACGGACTATGGAAGCTTTAATTCATGCCTTCTAGTTGTGAATTTTAGTTTCAGGGCTATCCACTTCAGGATTGAATCGAACACCATATTGTTCATAGATTGTCCCCTGCAATCAATATCTACTCTCAGAAGTCCAAACATATGGAGATTGGTTTTGTTGCCTTTTCCTTCCTGAGATGCTTTCCTTTTCTCCAGAATCTTCTGGAATGTTCTAAGTCTCATAATGTGAAAACCCTATATCCTATTAATCTTGACCCTATAGACCTTATACCCATGCTGTAAAAAGTGCCCTTTTCCTCTACTGCTTCATGGAAATGACTCATATGATTCTGTCTTTATGCAACATCTTAGGAGGCAATCTGGCTAGTGAATGTGGGTACATGTGTTGATGTTTCGTAATGTGCCAGGTTAGCACTGTCATTTTGTGAGTTAAACTTGCTAACCTCATTTTTAAAGCCCTGAGCAATGCGAGGCAGCTACTACACGGATAACTTGGACTTAATCATGTGGCTACATAACTAGATATGAGAAGATATGACTAAACGAACATGTGTGTTGAGGTAATAATTAAAAGACACTGTAGAGTTCAGTGATACAGAGGAAAGATGCAAAGGCATAGCGTCCCCCCGCCCATTTCATAGTGAGAATGGCTTATTCTGGTGCTACACTTTCCCTCTACGATGCCAGAATCTTCCCTCTTCACTTGGCAGCCAAAGCAGGCCCTGTTGATTAAAACATGGTGTTTGGGGTATATCACTTATTTTTCTTAAGACAGGTCAACTGTAATGAAACAACAGGAAGGCCCATCTAGTTGCTAATAGGTTAGGGCAGAGATGACCCTCGGCTGCAGGGGTGGGAGTTTGAAATGAGTAGAACAATTTACGTGAAGAGAGTTGCAGAATCAAAAGGAGAGGTCCAATTCTAAATCCCAAGGCCACACAAAAAGACATAAGCAATCCTGAAGCAAAGCATGTCTGCTGCTTGGATTGGGAAGGTTTGGGATGAGAAAGAATGTGCTGAAATGGGAAACATTCCTTGAGGCTTTGCAGCCTTATTTCTGCATAAGCCATATGTATCTCAAAGTCTACTTACATAAAGCAGCTTGGCATTTGTCATCGTAAATGCATCTGCTGGCACATTTGTCGTGTTCTTTGCATTCTTGAGTGGGTCTTTGCAGTTGCTGAAGAACCATCTTTTCTAATAAAAAAGATAGCAATGTCAAAAACAAAACCGTGTGCTTATTTCTTGAGTGATGCTACACCCCTAATCCTGTCTTGGTTTTACATTTGCTTGTGCTTCCAAATGAGACTGTAGTGACCACAATCCAGGCTTCCCCAGGCTGCCTTGGGACTAGGTGACAGCCACCTTCACTGAATTCTACTTTCCTGCTACCGACTGGAGAGAAATAAATTACATTTCAGTCCAGATTCACCACTGAGCATGTAGCTAGGACTCCCACTGTTCTACCAGAAAAGCAGCCTTTGAGGGAAACTGGTGACTGCTGAGGTATTAGGAGCCTTAGATTCATCATCGCCTTTTCTTGGCTAGGCAGGATGCCAGTGCACTCACAGAAGAAAAGATGAGAAGGTCTAGATAATCTTCTAGGCAGATGCAGCAGCCTGATTGCTACCTGACAAGTAGGCTCTCACAGAGTCTGGGATACTTTTGCCTTTCCAATGTTGTGCTCACTCTTACCCCATCCCAAGTATAGCAAAACACATGGCCTTTGTATCATTGTCAACAAGGTTTTGACAAATATTAGAGGTAGGGCCAAGGTATTTACTAAACAGAAATAAGTTAGAAGAGGCAAAACCCAGCCTTGTTCCCATCTTTTTGGATTAATGAACACAGGCAGCTAGAGGAATTAAATCATCATGGCCGGATGTGGTCTGAACTAATTTACTTGAGGTCATGTGTACTTCACAATGAACAATCAAAGTTGACAACTAAGATTCTTATACGAATAATTCCTAAGTTACATCAGGAGTGAATCTAATTATACTCAATAAAACATAGGTTAGTTTTGGATCTGTGTTACAAAGGCAATTTTCTCTCTTAATGATTTCTATTTGGTCTGGAAAGAATAAGCTCTTTGTGATAGAAAATGCAATAAAAGAATATTCAAGTTGTTCTCATAGGTAATACTCCTTTCATTTTTGACATGTTTCTTGCCTAACACAGTAGATTTCTGTAGTTGCCGTAATGAAACACCACAAATTATACAACAGACATTTATTGTATTGTGTATGTATTGTAGTTCTGAAGACTGGATGTCTAAAGTCAAGATGTTGGCAAGCTTGACCCCTGCTGTGGACTGGGAGAGAGAATCACTTCTATGGTTCTCGCTGCCTTCTCGTGGTCTGCTAGTAATCTTTGGTATTCCTTCTCTGAGGAACCATCTCATTGCTCTCTTAATGTTCATATAATATTTTCTCATGTACCCCACTCATATTATAACCCATGCTGATGTCTTTATTTTAACATGACTTCCTTTACATAGCTTCTGTCTCCAGATACGTTGACATTCTGAGGTCTGTGTGTGTGTGTGTATGTACATGTATGTGTGTGTTTTATGATTTCAATTCTGATTATGTTGGTGCATGCCTGTAACTTAATTTCACCATCTAGGAGGCAGAGTCAGTAGAATTGTCAATTCAAGGTCATGCTTGGCTACTTGGCAAGTTTAAAGCCAGCTTGGGCTATGTGAGGTCTTGCTTTAAAACTTAAAACAAACAAATACAAACAGCCCATTTTAAGGTCCCTTTTGGCTCCATGGAGATGCTGTTTAAAAAACAAACAAATAAACAAACAAACAGACAACTGACACAAAGACAAAAAAGAGCAAGACTCCACATTTGGATTTGGGGAGAGTAAAGTAGTCACACTTGAATGAGCTATGCAGTTCTCTGATACACACATAGACTTTATAAATATCATGTAATCATGTAATCAAAATGCCATTGCCTCTGCAAAAAAATTCAGGTTGAATAAGAATTTTCCATTCTAACTTAAAATTGATCAATATCTATCCAGCATTGTGTTGGAGCTGAGTAGTAATCTGCTTTTCTATTTGGGAAGTGGAACCGGATGGACAGCTGGCTGCAGAGTTTGCACGAGGAGTACATAACCCTACTTATATAACCCATCATGTTTGCAAAATCTGCACTGCAGTTTTGGGGAGGAAAATGAGATGTTTGGAAATAAAATCTGCTGCGCAGGAGTGGAAAATTTATCCTCTTTCCACATGGTTCTCGTCGACATCTTTTATTTGCATCCTTGGGAGTCACGCGTCCTTGGTTGAGCACTCTGCTTTGCTGCTCATGTTAGGCCTGCAGAAAGGGTGAGCTGTGTTGCTAGTGCTCATCCCTCATCCACCATCAGAGTTGTTTAACCCTTCGAAGGCTGTGATTTCTTACATCAGCTAGTGTATTACTGAAGTGAGGTGAAGAAAGGAGGCATAGTCATGCAGCCCTTTAAAGCATCAATGCTCATTGCTCTAACTATAGCTCTGCCAACAAGGTCGCTCATTACGTACATGTAATGGAAACCTTTTCCCCCTCAGTAACAATGGTATTTTTACTGCTCTTTTGTGTTACAGCATGATTCCCTGCTTTTTTAGGCACTGTCATTTCCTCATTACAGGTTCAGCTGGGGATGCCTGTAAGAATATACATGTTGGGTTATCAGTAAATGATATGATCCTGTCAGCTTGTAACAGTGACAGGACTGAGCATATGAATATAAGCAGGTTTCTTAGTCAGAAGCACACCTTGGATTTTAAATAGACTAAGAATTGGCTTTGGGGAAGAAACTTCCACTTCTCCTAAAATGAAGATGATTAGTCCTGCCAGATCCATCTCTCTCTGCTCCGTGTCTTATGGAAAAAAACCTTTGACAGTGACGGGAAATGATTAGACATAGGAACTGCGTGCATACACGTGCATACACACACACACACACACACACACACACACACACACACACACATATACACACAGAATGTTCAGAGGCCAAATTCATGCGTGTGTAAGGTTATCTCTTTGATTAATCTGGTTTTTGCCGGTATTCTGTCAATGGCAACAGAAATATAGTCCATAACAGAAGAAAAGAAGTATTCATTAACATGAATTATGTAATATAATTATATAATATAATTAACATTATAATAATACAATTAATGTAAAGAATAAAAGCTCAAGACATTGGAAGGTACCTGCAAGGCAAACTTTTCTGGGATAACAAAAGCTGGAATCTATTTTGAAATATGGCATTCTCATATTCTTATTTAGTATTGAAGTTGCTTCTAATACAGTTTCTCTCATTTCTTATTATTCTATTATTGGGTAGGTTTCACTTCTCAGTATGTTTTTGTGACTGCTGTGTCTCCTTTTGTTTGGAGAATGGGTTCAAACTTATCTGGTCTCTCAAAAGTCAGAAAGAAAAGTTTTAAGTTTTATTTATTTATTTGTTTGTTTTTATTTATTTATTTGTGTGTGCATGTGTGTGTGAGTACATGCGTGCACATCTGTGTGTGTGTGTGTGTGTGTGTATATGTGTGTGTGTGTGTGTGAGAGAGAGAGAGAGAGAGAGGGAGAGAGAGAGAGAAATATACAAGTGAGTGCCTGAGGAAGCCAGAAGAAGGCATCAGATTCCTCTGGTGATGAGTAATTATGAGCCAACACACATGAATGCTGGGAACCTCTGAAAGAGCTAAGTTGTATTGGCCACTAAACTATCTCTCCAGCTCCTAAGAGAAGCTTTGTTTTCTGACTGGGATACTTTTACCTTTGTCCCTCATCAAGCTGTTTTGAGTGATCTTCAAGCCAGTTTTAAAGTAGCCCAGTCATTCCCATAAGTCATAATGACAATGATAACTGTCACCTTGTGAGCTGTTACAGTGGCACTAGGCACCTTCCTAGCTAAGAGTTTTAGATATATTACCACAATTAGTCCCATGTGGGTAACATCAGGTCGCACCACTGTAATTGTCCTCTGTGGGTTGAGTGACTTGCCTAAGGCTAGATAATAGTGAATCCAAGGAGGAGCAGAGTGAGACTGCTCAGTTTGCTCCTGATAGGGAAACTTCATTGATAAAAATGAAGGAAAGTCTGTGAGATTCTCCTATTGTACTTGATTATGGATGCACTGGTAAGTTGTTGTTGTTGTTGTTGTTTTCCCTAGTCTTTGGGATCTCATTTGTTATGGGCCATGGAATCGATCTGTGACTTCTTGTCTCGTCTGCCTTCATGATACCGTATCAACTCTTTTCTTGTCTTCCTGCATCATTTTTGCAGGCTTGTTGGGCAATACTGATCATGAGCTAGAAGAGAGGTAGTTCACTCAGAAGGCACCGAGTCCGTCTCCATCCTCCCATAGAACAATGCAAGCATTGCTATTCTGCAGGAAGAAAGCTAGAAGAATTCTCTTGTTCATTGGTTTGGCCTGAGAAAGCAAGCTGAGCGCTGATGCTGGTTCATACAACCACTCAGCCTTAACCTGGACTTAGGTACCTGGATTTGATTATTATCTTCTCTTTCTTAGAAAACAGTTCAGATTCCTACAGTTCAGTGAGATAGTTGGTACTATTTGGAAGTCTCTATAAACTTTTCAGGTGATATTGAGCATTTCAAAGAATTCCCAGTATGACGTTTTGCTATTTCAGCCATCTGTTACTAAAAGAAAAAAATATTTACTTTCCCTCTGTTACTCAGTAGCCTTCTATGTCTATGCAGCTCAAAACACACCAAAAGTGCCTACTAGTCTCTAGTAGTTTCTAGCTGTATATCATTTTCTCAAATCTTAACAAGCAAGCTTATTTTGCAATGGGAGGCTAACTGAAAATAATAGAAGATTCTAGGGAGTGGGTGAGTGAAAAGACAGTAAATTATGCCAACCTACTAGGAAATTGGGCCTACAGACATACAGAAGGCTATGCTTCTGTGTTGACCCACCATAGCTTATCTGAATAGGTCCCTGGTATCAGGGACACATGACAAAAGAAGTGCCAAATGGGGCTCTGAGTGGGCACGAGTCAGCTGTGTGAACTGGATCTCAGGTTTTTTGTGGTCAGCATGAAAGGCTTGGATTAGTCCCATTGCCTTCAACTTCAGTTATTTGTGAACACTTCAGTTGAAAAAGCATATCCCATCACTACAGTTACTGTGCAGTAATATAGCATCTTTTCCAAGCTATCAGGACAGGCCTTGCTCATTATGGCATTGGTCATTTGTTGCTGCATTGTGCCTTTCTCTCAGCTCCAGATGGAAAACCAGCTTTCCAGCCAGTTGGTGACAACAGCAGAAAGAATTACTCAGTACTAATGGAGCTGGCTAGCCTGAGACAACAATTAGTTCAGTGTCACACAGGCCCCAACTGTTCCCAGAACTGGGAACAAGCGAGGCACTAGAAGAATCTTGTCTGGGACTGTGGGCCCTTGGCAGGAGGGAACCTGAAACACATGACCCTTGCAAGGGGCCACTTAGGCTCACCTGGGTGAGGAGTGAGGCTGAAATGACCACCAGACGTGTACCATGGGTCCCAGACAAGGAGCTAGCCTGAGATGACTAGTTTGTACAGGCCTGGGGGAGCAGACCATGGCCAAGATGACCTCTGCGGGTCATAGCAATTCCGAGACAATCCCAGATACTTGGAGATCCCAGGCACTACTAGTAAGTGGTGGAGAATGTAAGAGAAAGAGAGAAGGCTGTGGGCACAACGAAGACAGCAGAACTGGAGACTAGAGGGTAGTAAGGAACAGCCTGTTGTGAGTAACCGAGATGCCACCTGTGACCATGGAAGGGTTCTGATCTGGCCTGCCACTAGGGAACATGTTTGTGTCTGTGGCCCTGCAGCAGCAGGGATCTGTTACCACCAAAGACTAGACGAATGTCCCTAGTCTTGGCTACCACTTGGGGATATGCTGATGTCAGAGGGCTGTGCAGAACTGGCCCCTCGCCTCACCTGAGCATTGTGGGAGAGCTGGCCTTGGGAGCCTGAGAACAGGAGAGCTGTTCCTGTTCTTTTGCTCCTGCAGTACTTGAGAGAGCAGCCCTGCACGGTTCAGGAGTTGTGCGTAAGCTTGCCCTGAAGATAGGAGCATGCGAGAGCTGGCCCTACCACTCAGCTCATGCGCAGTGGCACGGACAAGGGAGAGATTCCCTTTTCCCACCTCACCCCTCTCTATCTGCAGCAGGCAGCAAACCTAGTCCTGAGGTCATGAGAGCTGGAGAGCTGGCCCTGCACCTTGTCTGGGCAGCACAGTAGAATTGGCCCTGGATGTAGGGGTTGCTGGTGAGCTGGGCGGAAAGCTTAAGTGCAGGAGAGCATGCCCTGCCTCTTGCTTGCTGGGCAGTGGCATGAACAAGGGAGAAAAGCCCCCCCCCTTCCTTGTCCCTTGCAATCTATGGCAGGCAGGAGAAATGGTCGAGATGTCATGAGAGTGGGAGAACTGGCCATGTCTCTCACCAGCTACAACACTCTGAAGAGTGGGCCCTGAACCTCTCTGGGAAGCAGGGTAGAGCTGGCCCTGGTTGTGGGGGTGGCTGATGAACCAGCCTCAGGTTTTGAGAATGGGAGAGGCAGTGGGCTGATCAGCTGAGATACCTCTCAGGCCCAGATTAGGGCTCTGAATTGGCCCACCCCAACATCTACCCCATTGATGAACTGCTGGAGTGAATGAAGGGGCCAGTCCTACAGATCTAAAACTATAGGATCTCCATGACACAGGGCAACAACAGGATATCTGAGAGGAGTTCCAGTGAGGATCCAGTATTGATAAGAGTAGCAGAAGCCAGAGGCCTCATACCAGACTGATGAGTCATTGCAATGAACATTTGCAAGCAAAGAAATGTGGGCAAAAGGGTAAACTGTGGGACACTCTGTGACACACTAGAGCTTCCACAGACTTCTTTTCCTCTGTTTTGGGTTGAGGAGAGGTTGCAAGGGTGGAGGGCTGTAAGACGGAGGGGGAGATGAGTGGCATTGGGGCACATGATATGAAATTCACTAAGAATCAATAAAAAGTAAAAAAAAAAAAAAAGATTCTAACCATCAAAGGAATAAGATAATAGTCCCAAGGACCCCATGGGATGAATAATCATCACTATGACAACAACCAGCCATCATTGCCCACATGGTCAATTCTCATACAGACTAAAGACCTTACACACATTTTGCCTGTCAGATGCTGAGCACTGTGCAGGTCTTTAATTATTTTGTTTTAGTTGTCTGTACAAATGACTAATTTTGGAGGTCACGGTGTTAAGCTGTACTAGTAATTCTCCAAAAGTTTATTCTAGTTATTATTGATGATGTATAGGTTATGATGATATAGCGGGTGCCTGTATTAATTTTCAGGATTCCAAAAGCCATGTTTGTTGGAACCTTCAGTGGAGGTGTTCACTGGGTCATTTTCTGATGGAGGATGCTGTAGAGTCCAACCTTGAGGTCCTGCTGATATCACCACTTCCTAAGCATTATCCCCCCCCCCCCCCCCACCGTCCAAGACTGATTATTCTCAAGGTGTGTGGCACCTGCCTGTAATAGCAGGCAGAGACCAGAGAGGTCAAAGTCATCTCTAGCTACACAGCAGGTTCTAAGCCAGCACAGTTACACATGCACATGCCCCCCCAAATATATCTATATACATAAATAAAAACAAATCTTTAACAAAGGTTAAAAAAAAGACAAATGGTTTTGTACCCTACCACAAGTTAAACATCCCCAAATGTGCACCCAAAATATGAATGCTTTGAGCAAAAAACTCTACACCTGGCCTCATATGATCAGAGTTCAAACACAGGTTTGCTAAAAAATTATGTAAAAGTTCTTTCAGGATATATATTTTGGACATATTAAACAAATGTATTTCATATTTAGACTTGGTTCTCACTTCCAAGATATCTCATTTGTTTTGTACATGATGTTATTTTATTATCCTAAAAAAGAAACAAACAAAAAAAACCAACAACAAAAACATAGCATGAGGCTGGTATATATTTTAGATAGGAAATATTCATTCAACTTACATTAAAATGTGTAGCCAAGATTTAACTATATCTGCTCCCTTAGTTACTTATGGATAATCAACAGATATGTATCAAGTGTTTACTCTTGGGAAAGATTCTTATCAGTTGTGCAGGTGGGTGCCAGCGTGAGAGCCACCACACACAGCCATTTGTGCAGCACAGGGAGTCACTTAAGGATGCTTAGATGAGATGTTGCCACTTGAGGGCAGGTGATATGGTGGATCCAGGAGTTGAAATTATGTGTGGTACATTTTAGCATTTAAGGTCCAGAAAATTTCTGAGTTGAATCCCAGAAGGCCTTTGCAAACAATAATAATGTATTGAGGAATTTATTTTGCGAAAAGTTCACACTTTTCAAAGCAGAATTACCCATTAGAGATTTTGTAGTCGTGGGGGAAGGTCACAAAGAACTCCAAAAGTAATACTTTGTTTCAATTCATTAGCTCTCTCAATTCCTCAATCAAGAATTTTTACTTTAAGGGTTTGTTTTGTTTTGGGTACTGGTGGTTAACCCTAACACAGGCTATACCAATGGTCTACTGCTGAGCTGCATTCAAAACCCTGAAAATGTTACTTTGAAAGGCTTAGAAAGATAAAACAAATGTTATTGCTTATTCTAGGTCTGTGTTATCATTTATTTTTTAAAGCTGGACAAAGCAGGCAAACATAACAAATATTATTTGTGTGTGTGTGTTTGTGCGCACGCGCACGTGTGTGTTTCTGTGGGTGTACACAGAGACCAAAAGAAAGTGCAAGGTCCCTTGGAGCTGGAGTTATAGACAGTTGTGATTTGCTCATCATGGGTGCTGGGAAACAAGCCCAGGTCCTACAAAAGACCAACAAGTGCCCTCATGTGTCTTCTCTACTGCCCGTAAGAGAAATGATCTTAAAACCTTTAGAAGTGTTATCATGAAATTCTATTTTTACATAGGTCATTTAACATTAGAAATTATTGATGTATTGGTTCATATTTAAAATTAAGAAAAATAAGCACTCATATTCAGTAATAAGGGCAAATAATTACAACTTTATTTATTAAGGTAGTTTACCCATCAGTTAGAGATTTCAGATTTACTTCTAATTAAGATTGTAGTGAATCATCTCTGTATGTTCCAACACAAATATTTAATTATCCTATACCAATTTTGAGTTACATTTCTTTGCTTCTTATACAACAGTAACTTGGGGGCAAGGAGATAACAAGATATTTGGCTCACAAACCTGGTAGCCCAGGTTAGATTCCTAGAACCCATGTATCTGTGGAAGGAAAGAACCCACTTCACAAATCATCATTGACTTCCACATGTGTACCGTGGCATATGTGTCCATAACGCACACATCACACACACACACAATGATAATAAACTAAATGTCTGTAACTTTGAAATATCCTTACCTTATAAAATAGCTTAAAAATCAAATCATGCTGGGAGTCTTGTGGAAGAGTGGTGCAGGGAGGGGGGCGGGCAGGTGGCAAGGAGGGAAGAATAGAAGGACCCATAAGGAACAAGAACTCCACAAGAAGACCAACAGAGTCAACAAACCTAGGCCTGTGGGGATTTATGGAGACTGAAGCACCAACCAAAGAGCACGCATGGACTGGACCTAGACCCCTGACACATATGTACCTGATGGTCAGCTTGGTCTTCATGTGGGTCCCCTAGCAAGTGGAGCAGGGGCTGTCTCTGACATGGACTCTGTTGTCTGCTTTTGGATTACTTTCCCCTACCTGAGCTGCCTTGTCTGGCCTCAGTGGAAGAGGATGTGCTTAGTCCTGTTGTGACTTGATGTGTCCAGGTGGGTTGATACAGGGTGGGGCAGCTCCCCTTTTCTGAGGAGAAGGGGAGGGGGAAAGGGCAAAGAGGGTGGGAGGGTGGGACTGGGAGGAGAGAAGGGAGGGGCTAAAGTGAATAGATAAATAAATGGCAAGGACACACACACACACACACACACACACACACACACACACACACACACACCAAATCATGAACCGGGAGTTGGTGGCACACACCTTTATTCCCAGAACTTGGGGGACAGAAGCAAATAGATCTTTGAGATCAAGGCCAGCCTTGCCCACAGAGTGAGTTCCAGGACAGTCAGTCCATGCGTCTCTGGAGGCCCCCTCCTCCTCTTCCTCCTCCTCCTCCCTCTCCTCCTCCCACTCTTCCTCCCTCTCATCCTCCTCTTCTTTTTCCTCCTCCTCCTTCTGACCTCCTCCTCTTCTTCTACTTCCTCCTCCTCATCCTTCTCCTCTTTCCCTTTCTTGCATGTGTACATGTGTGTGGGGTATATGTATATGTTCACTTGTGTACAGAGATCGGAGGTTAGTGTTGGATGTCTTTCCCAATCCCTTTCCACTTTATTTACTGAGGCAAAGGTATTGCCAAATCCTAAACTCATCTGTCTCGCTAGCCAGCTTGCTGTGAAGATCCACTTTCCTCATCTTGAGCCTTGGTATCACACACAGGCCCCTATACTGCCCAGCTCTCATGTAGGTATTTGGGAATTGAACTCTGGGCCTCCTGAGTGTTTGTTTTGTTGTTGTTGTTGTTGTTGTTTGTTTTTTTGTTTTTTGACCGAGGCATCTTTTAGCCTTCCGAGCCATTACTCTTAATGGATGATTTTTCTAACTCTAAATTAGGTATGTGACTAGGGACAAAAAAATACAGAGACAAGTTGTATAAAACATCTGTAACAAGATAACAACAATAAAACTCAAAACTGGGTTGTGCTGCTGGCTTCAATTTCAAGTCTGTGTTATTCAAGGGGGTTTGTACTTAAATGCACTTTTAAAAATGTCTGAACCATAAAAATAGCTATATAGTGCCAGTGCAGCTGTTTGAAGGGCAGAAGAGCCCCCTTCACCAACTTTAATTCTAGTCTATACAGCGCTAGATTGCTGTTTGGAAAAACCTTTGCCATGTGATACTATAACTGTTCTATTCAAATCAAGCCATTAGCTGGTGACCCGAACCATGCAGAAAGTCATGATTAGATTTTTATTAGCAGGTAGGAGCTTTTGGGGGCAGGAGTTCAATCTTTTTATAAAATAATAAATTAAAGCAGTTTCCTCTCAAGCTATTGTTCATAGAATTGATCATTTTAGAAGTTTTCTGACCTTGTATAACCACTATGGTTAAATATTAAATATAGTCATTATAAATAATGAAGCCATCTTTTAAATTAACTTTTAAAAATTAATATATATATATATTCAAACTATTATTATGACATTAAAAAGTCATTCCCTTATCTGATGATTCTGCCAATTGAGCAAAGCGCAAGCCAGGTCCAGGCATGTCTAGAAAGGCTATGATGATCAAGTTACTCTTTGTCAGCTGACTGATAAGAAGGGAGACATCCAGAGGTACAGATCCCCAAGGTCACCCAGAGTGACAAGTCAAACTCAGTTCTCCTTTGAAATTGCCTTTAGAAAAAGACAGAAAAGCCACTCATCACAGTATGGAAAGACACATTTAATTACCTATCACCTTAGTCTTGAGACTCGGCTCCAAATTATTTGGGGTTTAAAGTGTATTTTCTATATCTTTGTGTGTAATTGTGTGTGTAGGCCACACACATATGTATGTGTAGGCCAGAGGACAAACCTCAGATACCATCCTCAGGAGTGCCACCCACTACCTTTGATCTTTTTTTCTTCCCTGATACAGGGTTTCTCTGTATAACCCTGGCTGCCGTGGAACTCACTCTGTAGATCAGGCTGGTCTTGAACTCACAGAGATCCATCTGCCTCTGCCTGCCAAGTCATGGGATTAAAGGTGTGCACCGCCACCTGGCTCACCAACCTCCTTTGAGACAGTATCTCTTGTTGGTCTGGAGCACACCAACTATGCTAGACTGGCTGGCCAGCAAGCCTCGGGGGGCAGTCCTTTTAGCTCTGCTTCTCTTGTGCTCAGTTACAGGCAGACACCATCACGCTTGGCATTTTTATGTGTTTTCTAGAGCTTGAACTCAAGGCATCAAGCTTTTGAGGCAAGTATTAAGTTGTATTTAGTATAGAAACTTTCATGTAGTGGTGCACACCTTTAATCCCAGCACTCGGGAGGCAGAGGCAGGCGGATCGCTGTGAGTTTGAGGCCAGCCTGGTCTACAAAGCAAGTCTAGGACAGCCAAGGCTACAGAGTCTTGAAAAACCAACCAACCAACCAACCAACCAACAAACAACACAAAAAACCAACAACAGCAACACCCCCCCCCAAAAAAAACCAAAAAACAAAAAACCTTTCACATATATACGCAGGACAAACAAGTAATATGTCCCAATATTCCTGGCTCCCACTTTTGACATTATAAACATCTTATCAGTATTCTTTTAGAGCCTGTCCCTGCTAATATTGATACTGATCCTATTATTTTGGTAGTGTTATTTCACATTTTATAGAAAGCCACAGGGGATGCCACCTGTCTTGATTTTCTAGTGTGCCATGCATACGTGTCATACAATACATTCTTACTGCCATTATACTAATCAAACTGACCTCTTTCTCCTCTTCCTTCATCTCCTCCTCCTCTTCATTTGTCCTCCACGCCTCCTCTTTTTCTTCTTTTTGAGACGGGTCTTACTGTGTAGCCCTGGATGGCCTGGACCTGCTACATAGACCAGGCTGGATTTTAACTCATGGAGATCCTCCTGGCTTTGCCTCCTGAGTGCTGGAATTAAAGTCATTTGTTACATGCCTGGCTGACATTCATTTCTTGACATTACCTATCATGTTTAGTTTCCTTGATTATTTAAACATTACCTTCTGCAAGAGCACAAATCCATCTTTAAAAAATTAGTCTTTATTAAGTGTAAATTATCGAGGGAACAACATTACAGATATTCTGCTCCCAGTGGCCCTAATAAGAAATTTGGTTCAGAATTTGGCACAAATGATGCTACTGTTTCCATGGATACCAGTTTTTTCCCAAGTATTAATATTTTCCCCACCTGGTAACCTGCAGTTACTGTTTTTTTTTCTTTCTGTCATTTAAACAAGTCTTGTATGTAAGTTTGTCTCTTGCCAAAGTAGAATTTAGTTTCATCCTGGGTACTAGTCTCTTTAGTTTTTAGAAGAGCCATCTGCTCTCTTTGGTTCTGGAGACCCAGTTTATAGGCAGCAAAAACTGCTTTGTACCACAGCATTCCACAGATATTTGTGCTGTAGAACTTTCATTGCCATAGGTCTGTACTGGCTCCAAAATAGTAGAAATGGAGGTTTTTGTCCATTTGTTTCTTTGTCTGAGGTACCAAAGAAGGGATGTATGCTGATTTTCTTTTTCATATTCTTAGTTCATAAAAGCTTCTTCATTAAAACTACTTTTTTTTTTTTGTTAACAGAATGCTACTTATTGAATAAATTAAACCTCTTGTTCTACAAAATTTGTTACATTCTTGATTTAATTGGTTTCTTCTGAGGTTCTCTTACTTTTTCTAGCTCCTATATTTCTTGTAAATATGGATAAACACTAGAACTCTGGAGCATGGACAGGTGGCTCAGCTTAGGAGCAAATATGCATAAAACCCAAATTCAGTTTCAAGCACCTTCGCAGGACTGATTACAACCACCTAGATCACTGGTCCCGGGGGACACATGAGACTCCTAGACCCTGCTGCCCGCTACACACACACACACACACACACACACACACACACACACACACACACACACACACACCCCTCATAATCCTTCCTAAACAGCTCCATCAACAGGAGACCAAGTATTCAAGTGAGTGAATATGGGCCCATTCTCATTCAAGCCACCACAATTTGTTAAAAAAAAATTAAAACATTTTCCATACAACATATTTTGATCACATTCTTTTTTCCTCAAATCCTCCCCGATCGTCTCCACCTCTCTCCCCACCCAATTTCATGTTCTGTTCTCAAGAACCTCCATAATCATCATCATCATCATCTCTGAAAATGCAGAAAATGAAATTTGAAACAGACAACCCCCCAAAGAGAAACAACATAAGACAAATATGACAAAAATATTACCATCATTGAACTAAAAAAAATCTAAAAAGCACACACAACCCTTCTCCCCATGAAAAACGTGTTGTGTTGCTTACCTGGTCTTGCTTATAGGGCATGCCCTGCAGTGCCACTGATAAACCTGTGATCTCAATCGGAGAAAACGGATTTTCCTTTTCCCAGTGGGAATCAGTTGTAAAGAGCTTCTTGGTTGCGGTTAGGATTTGTGTCTGTTTCCCCTTCTCAGGGTAGGGACACTATCTGGTTTGAACCTGTGCAGGTCTGGAGTGTGCTGTCACAGGCTTTTGTGGGTTTATACTGTATCAGTCCTGTTGTGTGTCTGGGAGAGACCCGTGGGGTCATCCACCACCTCTGACTCTTAAAATCCTTTCTGTCTCTTTGTCTATGTAGTTGCCTGAACCTTGAGGAGAGGTGTTTGATAGAAGCAGCCTCTTTCGGGCTGATTCCTCCAAAATCTCTCACTCTTTGCACATTGTCTAGTTGTGAGTCTCTGTGTTAGTCACCATTCACTGCAAGAAGAAGCTTCTCTGATGATGGTTAAGCCATGCTTTCCTCTGTGAGTATATAGCAATATGTCCCTAGGAGTCATTTTATTGCCATGATCCTTTAGCAGAAAAAGAGCAATAAGCACCCCCCCCCCCCATGCCTATAACCTACCTAGTCTCAGGCTATTAGCCTGTTTAGCAGTGTCAGGCATGGCTTCCATATCATGGAGTGGGCCTTAAATCTAGTCAAAAGTGGTTGATAATTTCCCTGATATTCATGTTATGCTTATAATAGTTTATCTTGCAAGCAGGTTTCTGTTCTGGATGCCCATCAGCTGTTGAGTGAATAATGAAAAATGTGGTATATTTATGTAATGGGATTTTTTAGCTATTAAGAAAAATGACGTTTGCAGTTAAATGGATGGAGCTAGAAACAATTATCCTGAGCGAGATAACTCAGATGCAAAGACAAACAGTGCTTGTTTTCTCTTATATGTGAATCCTAGCATGTAAGCTTTGTATATGTGTGTTTCAATCCCAGTAACCACAGAGGTAAGGTAGCTAGCAAAGGGCAAGGTCGGGGCGGGGGGCGATGTTCCCAGGAAGAGGAAATTGAATATTTTACTATAGAGAGACAATGAGGAGACTAGAATAAGAGGACTAAATGGCTAAGGGGCTGAGAGGGCAGGGTAAAGATGAAGTATGTGGAGAGACAGTTAGCACTAAAGGCCTTTTGAAAAGCCACATGGTAGCCTATTACAGGAGGAACTTCCTAAAATATACTCAAGTTTGAAAGGGATTTAAATGGCGTCACCATATCATGGGGGGAGACAATGCCCTGAATAGACATCTTAGGCCACCAGTTTTATAGCTCCAGTGCCAAGAATGGGGTTGCCTCCCGCTCACAGGAGCCCTTTAGATCCCCAAACACCACCGGCTGTTGCCAAGGTTACTGGTAACTCTTATAGCCTGATGGAAAGTCCCTGTTGCTGAAGAAACAATGTATTTCAGCAAACAGAGGGAAATGGAGCTGGTGCCAGCTAGAAGCTTCACTACTGTTGAGTAATGCTCACGGTGCTGGAGGCTACTTTGTATGCTACTGGAGGAGAAAAGTCTTCATCAGTTTCTCCCAATCATGAATCCTCTGACCTCTGTTTGGTTAGCTTTTGTATTTATTATTTTAAAATATTTTAGAATATTTTATTTATTTGTGTGTGTGTGTGTGTGTGTGTGTGTGTGTGTGTGTGTGTGAGAGAGAGAGAGAGAGAGAGAGAGAGAGAGAGAGAGAGAGAGAGAGAGAGAGAGAGAGAGAGAGAGAGAGAGAGAGAGAATGGTTACAGAGGTGAGGTCAGAGGACAACTTTCTGAAGCCAGGGATTGATCTCAAGTCCTGAGTGACCTAACTTCCTCCTTTTAGTCATCATGTCTTCATGGTTCTCTCATCTCTCAGTACTGTCTCTGGTTAGGGAACAATAATTTAGCAGATGAACTTTGGGGAGATGTTTATTCAAACCACAGCTAGAAATCTTCTAAAAGACACAGGCATAAAACTTTGAGTTAGAAGTTCTATTTTTTAATAATACATCATTAGAGGGCTGTCTTTTTGCACACATTAAAAAAAAGATTATTTATTTATGTATACAGTGCTCTGTCTGCATGAACATCTGCAGGCCAGAAGAGGGCATCAAATTACATTATAGATAGTTGTGAGCCACCATGTGGTTGCTGGGAATTGAACTCAGGACCTCTGGAAGAGCAGTGAGCGCTCTTAACCTCTGAGCCATTTCTATACCCCCCCCCTTCACACACATTTTTAAATACTCATATTCACAATAGATTTCATATTTTAATTTCCTTCTAGCATATAAATGCTATATTTTGTGCTGGGTATGGTGGCACATATCTTTGATCCCAGTAATTGGGAAGCAGAGGTAGGCAGATCTCTATGAGTTTGAGGTCAGTCTTGTTTGCATAGTGAGTTTCAGGACAGCCAGGATTACATAAAACAGTGGATCTCAAACTGTAGCTCATGACCCTTCAGGGGTTGAATGACCCTTTCACAGGTGTTGCATACCATATACCTGCATGTCATATATTTATATTATGATTCATAACAGTAGCAATATTACAGATATGAAGTAGCAATCAAAATAATTTTATGGTGGGGCTCATCACACGATGAGAAACTGTATTAAAGGGTTGTAGCTTTAGGATGGTGAACATCAATGACAAGAAAAGACTCTGTCTCAAAAGTCCAAAAATCAATCAACAAATACATCTATTATTTAAAGTTTTGAGATAAATGTATACCTGAATGTCAGAGTGAAATAATTTCTGTATATTTCCTTTAAAGATAGCAATTATTATTTCCTGCTTTCTTCCATTCCCACTTCTCCACTTTGGATGCATCTAGGTATTTCTTTTAGTGTTACTTTCTGAATGTTTATTATTGCTTTTCAACTTTATTTATTATATTGGGTATATGCATCTACAATGTGTCTGTGTGTGGGCACATGTGTGCCACAGTGCATTAGTCTGGATCAGATGATAACTATGTGGATAGAGTTCTCTCCTTCCCTCGTGTACATGCCCAGAACTGAATTCAGGTTGTCAGGCAACCACTGTTTCTCACTGATGGGTCTGTCTTGCCCTACTTTCAAAATTCTAACCAACTACTGGTCATATTATATCTTGTTTTTCAGTTTTAGACATTTTTGGATGATCCTTCAACAACAGATAAAAGCATGTTTATCTATTTATTTATGCTTTTTAATTGATTGTGAATTTCACAATCATGCACCCTGATCCCACTCATCCCCTCCTCCCTCCATTTCCACTCTCTGCCTTTGCAACCTACTCCCCTTAAAGAAAACACAAGCTAAAACCAAAAAATAAATTTAAAAAAATCTCACCATGGAAGCTGCAGTGTGTCACACAGTGTACCCTTTGCCCAAACAGCTTTGCTAGCAAATGTTCATTGCAATGACTCATTGGTCTGGCATGGGGCCTCTGGCTTCTGCTACTCTGTCTGTACTGGATCCTCACTGGGACCCTTCTCTGACATTCTGTTGTTATTCTGTGTCATGGAGATCCTGTAGATTTGGATAAGCAGGACCAGTCCCTTCATGTGACCCTGAAGTTCTAGAGGGTTAGATGTTGAGGTGGGTCAACTCAAAGCCTCGGATCTGAGCCTGCGTGGTAAGTGAGTTGGTCAGCCTACCTTCTCTCCCTGAAATGAGTTGGTCAGTCTGCATCCACAGGGCCAGCTCTTCAGCAACAACCACGTAAGGAGTGGGGCCAGTTCACTCCAGTAGTGCAGCTGGGAAGGGATAGCGCCAGCTCCCTGATACTCCCACCTGCTGCTCTCATGCCCTTGTGGCCTGCTCTTCCATGTCTATGTCCCCAAGGCCCACTCTCCCAAGTGCTGCATTATTTTTATCTCTTCTTTCCACATATGCCTTCCCCAATCCTATACCACTGCCACACATTTAATACAATTTGTATCATATTCTTGGTCAGGAAATTCAATGTTCAGCAACAAATATACTTTATATCTATAAACATTGTTCATGCCTTATTCATACTATACAGTACTATTTCTCTTTCCCCAAATTTCTTTTCTTTCTTTTTTTTTTCCTTGAGATGGTTTCTCTCTATCTAGCTCAGAATAACCTTGAACTTAGGATCCTCTTATTTCTGCCACTTAAATGTTGAGATTATAGGTATCTGCCCCTCATGCAACATTTTTTTTTTAATAACATTAACTTTTTCCTATTAAGAATTAATGTTCTTGCCTTGCTGTTTTATTTAGACTTTTATGTGTATCCAAACCCATGCTTACCCAAGTGGTGCAGTGAACTTTTGCCTGCAGGATGAGAACCTGAGACTAATTTGCACTGCAATGGAAGAGGGAAGAGCATCTACAAAGAGGGAAGTACAGGAGCAAAGGTCCTGTGGCTAAGGGATGATGGTCAAGGAGGAAATCATCAATGAGATGACTAATTAAGTGAAAGTTGGGGATGAAGGGATGGAGAAGTGGAATAGACTTGGGAGGAGGGGGCACAAAGGACCTAGCCCTTCATGCTTTACAGTTAGTATTAGGTATTTGGTCTTGGGCTTAGCCAGTGTTCTATTGCTGTGAAGAGATAACACAACCAAGGCAACTCTTATAAGATAAGAGAAATAACTGAGGGCTTGTTTATAGCTTCAGAGGTTTAGTCCATTATCAAGATGGCAGGGAGCAGGGCATCACACAGCAGGTACTGGAACAGGATCTGAGAGCTACATGCTTATCTGTGGCAGAGAGAAAGACTCTGGGCTTGGCATGGCATTTGAAACCTCAAAGCCCAGCCCTTGTAAGGCAATTCCTCCAACAATGCCACACCTCCTAATTCTTCTAATTCTTTCAAATAATGCCCTCACCGATGACTAAGCATTCAAATATATGAGCCCATGGGGAGCATTCTTATTCAAACCGCCATAGTCATGAACTTATGGTTAGAAGAAACTCATTTCTCCTCAAACTATGGCACCAGCCAAGGAAAATATAGGCAGTAAACTTCGAACCACTACCCAGACTAGCCGATGGACAGGATATTCTCCATCGTTAAGAGGAGAAGGAGATCTGACTTTCACACAAACTCTGGTGCCCCATATTTGACCATGTCCCTTGGATGGGGACGCCTGGTGGCACTCAGAGGAAGGATAATAGGTCACCAAGAAGAGACTCGATACCCTATGAGCATATACA
The DNA here is from genome assembly GCF_903995435.1 of Acomys russatus. NCBI lineage: Eukaryota > Metazoa > Chordata > Mammalia > Rodentia > Muridae > Acomys > Acomys russatus. The sequence goes on from NC_067161.1 coordinate 23,119,773, forward strand.
GTGGGAGGAGGTCCCCCTCAGTCACAGACATAGGGGAGGGGACTAGGGGGGGAAGCGGGAGGGAGGGAGGAATGGGAGGATACAAGAGATGGGCTAACAACTGAGATGTAATATGAATAAATTAATAATAAAAAAAGGAAAAAAAGAGAAGAAACTCATTTGAGGATTCTGGTTGGAAAGAGGGAGGGAGGCAGGGAGGATATATATATCAATTTCTTTGTTCTTTGTAGTCACACTCTGTTTCGATTAACATAGTTGGAACTGTTTGGCTGTTTGCAATAAATTTTAGTAGGAGTTTTTGTGCATGCGCATTTTGATGTCAGCTCTGGCTGGATCTGGTTCCTTTATACTGGTTGTTTGTTCTGCTGTCTGCACATTGCCTTGAGCTACAGACAGTGTTCAGAGAATTCTTTTCTATCTCTAGTACATGGTTGTTTTTAGGTTTTTTTTTTTTTTTCAGTCATCATTTTTCAGATATGATTCTCCAGTTCAACCTCTTTCCAGTCATTCATTTTATTATTTCAAAGCGAACTTTGTTTCCGATATGACTGTTGCCACTTCAGGAGTCTGCTACAAGTTGCTGATTTATTTTATTTTATTTTTTATTTTTTCCTTTTTTTTAATTAATTTATTCATATTACATCTCGATTGTTAGCCCTTCCCCCATTTCCTCCCATTCTTCCCTCCCTCCCATTTCTCCCCTTCTCCCCTCCCCTATGTCTGTGACCGAGGGAGACCTCCTCCCCCTATATATGCTCTCAGAATATCAAGTCTCTTCTTGGTAACTAGCTATCCTTCATCTGAGTGCCACCAGGTCTCCCCATCCGGGGGACATGGTCAGAAAAGGGGCACCAGAGTTCGTGTGAGAGTCAGATCTCACTCTCCACTCAACGGTGGAGAGTATCATGTTCGTCGGCTAGGTCTTGGTAGGGGTTCGAAGCTTACTGCCTATATTCTCCTTGGCTGGTGCCTTAGTTTGAGGAGGACCACAGGACCCAGATCTGCCTGTCATAAAGTTCTTCTTGTAGGTTTCCAGGACCCTGTGGGTCCTACTATTTCCTCTTTCTTCCATGCTACTCTTGCCTAAAGTCTCAATCGGATATCCTCTCCTCTGACCCACTTTCTTGGTAAGTAAAGATTTTCATGGGACGTATCCCTTGGACTAGTGTTTTGATATAAGTGAGTATATACCGTTTGTCTCTTTTTGCTTCTGGGTGAACTCACTCATTATGATAATTTCTAGATCAATCCATTTGTCCACAAATTTTGGGAATTCCTCGTTTTTAATAGCTGAATAGTATTCCATCTCGTAAATATACCACAGTTTCTTAGTACATTCTTCTACTGAGGGACACTTAGGCTGTTTCCATGTTCTGGCTATTATGTATAGAGCAGCTATGCTGATTTATTTTAAATAAATGGTTATTTCCATTTATTTAAAAGACAGGGCATGGTGGCACACACTTTTAATTCCAGCACTCAAGAGGCAGAGACAGGCAGATCGCTGTGAATTCAAGGCCAGCCTGGTCTACAAAGTGAGTCCAGGATAGTCAAGGAAGGCTACACAGAGAAACTGTCTAAAAAAAAAAAAAAAAACTTAATGTTTGAAAAAGAAGCAAGTCCATGATGTGTAAGCACCAATTCCTTTTTAATAATATAAAAACTATGATTGTATTCATATTAAGATCACCTCTACATGCTCCGTTGTGGTCACATGGGGAACTGGAAACAAGTAATACCTTGCTTCAAACATGCAAAATACAAAATTTTTAAAAAGGGCAAATTTAAAAAAGCACTCAATAAAGCGTATTCTATTTATTACAGAAGAGAATTTTGGAGCATTCTGAGAAATTAGGAATGGCTGTTGAAATAGGAATATTGGGTGAAGAGTAGAAAAACAGGAATTAAAAATTATTTATTTATTTATTTATTTTTAGCAAAAACACAAAAATGGTAGAAGAAGAGAAATTGTATATTCAGCAGTGAGGCTTCTTGAGTTATGTACAAAGTCACCATCAGAATGATTTTTCTTCATGAACAATATTCTATAGAGCGACTGGACAATACGGGTCTCCAATTCAAGTTTTGTAGTTATGCCAAGAAGGGGTAGAAACCAATGGAACTGCAAGCATCTTTCCCTATGTGTTAGCATGCAGGTAGTGGCAGCTTTCTTGAGAATGAGAAATTCACTCTTGGCATGACTGGAAGGAGAGGGTAGAAGCAACAACTATTTTATTAAAAATTAAGGACAATAGTAGGACAAAGCTTTTAAGCAGTTTCCCCAGGAGGTCAGGTAAGCAGAGAGGTGGGGGAGGAGACCAAACATGGAAGAGAACAGGACATCTGTGCAAAAACGCAAGCTTAAAAAAGATATCAGCAGTAAAAAGAGCTTCAGCAGTTTAAGAGCAGGGGTACGTATGCATATTAGACTAGATGTGCATTGGGCTTTCCTGTGGTCTGTCTGTGGTGATAAAGCCCCCTTTACTTCATCAGCATGACTTTGTAGGAATCATAGTGTGGGAGCCACGTGGGTTCACATGGTGAGGCAGCTTCTAAAGGATTTCTGAGTCAGAGTAAATAGGAGTCGCGAGAATACGAGACCGTAACGATTCCCCGTAAGCTTACATGAACATCGTGGTCTGGGATCTAGAGTATTTGGAGGCACAATGCTATAAAAATGGGGACAAGCATATAAGATATGAGACTAGGGCGGTTTTTCTTCTCTAGCTATATCATTATAGGTGTCTTTGGGTGACTTTCACATTTTGATTGATGTGAAATTCTTTCCCAATCAAGGACTCACGGAAGAAGCTGCAAAGACATTTCCCCTCTCTTATCTGGAATGAGGTGATAATTGAGTTCAAAGAAACAAAACAATATTGTTATACTTCTTATAACAAGCCTGGCAAAATTACAAGACATTGAATTTTATAGGACCTAGATAAGCTTCCAGGGAAACGCAAGACCAAATGCCTTGAACAGTTTGTTAAGAGTTCTGCACTCTAAGTGGCCTCTAGAGCTGTGCAGCTGCGGACAATTTGCAGGAGGCAGTGTGGTGTGTGGGTCCCTGGCAAGGAATGTTAATCTGAGACTGTCCTCTCCAACAGCTTTTGCCATCATCATTTCCTCATCCAGATGGCTCCCATTGTCTATAGATGCCTTTTTTTTTTTTTTTTTTTTTTTTTTTTTTTGTGTGCCAAGTGGCTGCTCTTAAATCTGTAGTATATTAGTGTTGGAAGCAATTTTATTATTCATCTAGTAGTCCAATTACCACTCTTTCTAGAAGAGGAAGTGGAAATCCAAAGACGGGAAATATCATGGTCAAAACTACCCTGTTGCTTTGTGTCCCAGCTGAAGGAAGAACATTTTTATCTCTTGGATCTCTGCCTGGGGCTTATTTCGGTTCACCAGAACCCGATCGTATTTGGGAAAACTTGCAGCACCAGATTTGGAGTCATCAGATGACACATTCAGATCTCATCCCTGTGATTTGGCAGTTATGTGACCTTGAGTAGTTAATCCTTACTTCTCTCTTTTGTGAAATGGAGATGACAATAGAACCTCTACCACAAGTTGTCACGAGGGCAAATGAGTGTTAACACTTAGAGTGTTTATCACAGTGTCTAGTCCACATGCGCACTCAGTGAATCATTTTCATTACTACAAATGCAAATCCTTTTACATTAAAGCATGAAGAACTGGTTTTTTTTAGGGGGTGGGAAATGCAGTTAGTATTTTGCAGATGAGCATCTGTACAGACATATATATTTTGGTATATATGCTAAATCCAGAAGCCAAGACTTAGAACTAGTTATAAAAGTTATAAAAGAATTACTATTAGGAAATATTTTATTAGATAGCAAGGAGAAGAAAAGATTTTAAGTTCTCAGATAATGGTTTCTCTCTTGTCCGTTGCATGGGACTAATGTTGACAATCAGTGGACTTGTGCTGCCAACTTGAAGCATCCCATGTGAAGAAACGAAGCTCTGGAAAAAATGACACAAACAAAAACCCGACGTGCTCTGAACACCCTACAGTGTTTGGTGTCATGTTGCTAACATTTAGAGGCACAGGTAATTCGCTGAGAAACCTGAGAAGAAGGCAAATGAGAGACAGCTTAGTAAAAGTGTGCGCTGTTCCTGAGAGGATCCACGTTCCACTCCCTGTACCCTCGTCAGGTGCCTCCCAACTGCCTGTAGCTCTAACTCCAGGGGATCTGGTGCCTCTGTCCTCTCTTGGAATCTGTACTCACACACACACACACACACACACACACACACACACACACACACACACATCACATTATAAAAAAATCACGAAGAAGGCAGATGTTACTAAGTACTTTATAGTTTTCTTTTTTGTATATTTGATAACTGCCAATAGAAGACAAAGATCTTATGGAGTATGACACATCAGAAATATGCTTAGAAAAACGGCAAGAAAATGGTGACCTTTGAGACACAAACATTTATTCTCTGAAAGCAAGTGTCTTTGCTGTCATAACATATTTTCACTAGTACATGTTTAGTTTTCTTGTCAACAGATCAGGATTCTTCAGCGTTTAATTTCAGAGGGATTACATGAATTGGAGGTGTATGAGGTGCAGTTTGGGGGTCATTCCCTAGAGTTTAGAAGGTGTGAAATGGGATCCAGCAAGCTGTGTGTTTAAAATCTGCCGAGTACGATCCTTGGGCCCTTTGCAAACATTGGAAGCTAGCCTTTTCAGGTGCAGAGAGCCTCCCTGAGCTGACCCTATCTCCCCCTGCAGGCTCTCTGCCTTAGAGCTGGATCTCTCCCCTCCCTGGGTTGCTTACAGTTTCAGGAATTGCAAGCTGTCTGACAACACTCACATAGCATAGCTCATATGATAATTAAACATACTTGCTCTCCCCGTCCCACTCAGAAACCATAAAGAGCAGATATCGGCTTTGTGAGATGAAACAGAAGCTTCTTACTTATGATCCTTGAGTCCTGGCTGCTGAGGTTTAATACATTTCTCCTCCCTTTCCCATTCCCTCTTCGCTTCTCCAAGACCAGAAACCCACAGGGCAGGGAATTATTTGGAAGTCACTGGTCTAAGGGAAGCCTTGCTTTGGAATTTTGTTTCTTTTATAAATCCAGAAGTCATACTCAAAGTTAGCACACATGCAAAGTTTTATTTGGGCATAGAATAAATGCAAACTCAGAAGGTTTGCTTAGGCCAGTGGTTCTCAACCCTCTAATGCCGTAACCCTTTAATACAGTTCCTCATGTTGTGGTGACCCTGACTATAAAAATTATTTTTTGTTGCTATTTCATAACTGTAATTTGGCTACTGTTGTGGATCATAATGTAAATAGTTTTGGAGATAGAGGTTTGTCAAGGAGGTTGGAAGCCCCCAGGTTGAATACCACCTATTTAGATGGGCTCAGTGGTTTACTGAGAGGGATTAGGTTTGGGCTCCTGTAAAAAGAATTGGAATCCCAGATCAAGGCAAGCACAGCAGATGGAAGCTGGCTCAGGTTAGAGTCATCGTAAATGCTTTAAGTGTACTGTGATATACAGGTGAAGGTGCAAAATTAGCCATTCTGTATCTCTTGGACCTTTTGAAGCATCATTGGATCATAAAAGGAGTTCCCTGTGGTGGATTCAGCTCCTGGCAGGATGTTGCAGGCAATATACTTCCTATCAGGAACTGTCCTAAGCTCAGGATAGGAGTTTGGTTTTCTGTTTGATTCTCTGTGTTCCTTTGATTTTCGTCTTACCATTTCAAACAAAAATGCTATGATTTAAGAAATATTGGAATATGAAACACGTGCACAAATCCTAGAATAAGGTGACTAGCCAAGGACAATATGTGAAGCTTATAGAATTCTTGTTTCGCTGAAAGAGAGCTCTGATTTTTGGAGGAGAAAACTGAGCTTGTATGCAGACATGATCCTTCTTTTCAGGCCAACTCTCCTCCAGCTTCACAAAAGGAATAGAGACAAAAGTGACAAGCAAGTGGGTTGGAGAAATGGCTCAGAGGTTAAGAGCACTGGCTGTTCTTCCAAAGGCCCTGTGTTCAATTCCCAGCAGCCACTTGGTGGCTCGCAACTATCTACAATGAGATCTGGTGCCCTCTTCTGGCATACAGGCATACATGCAGGCCGAGTACTGTGTAAGTAATAAACAAGTAAATCTTTAAATACTTAAAATATTAGCCAGGCATGGTGGTGCATGCCTTTAATCCCAGCACTCAGGAGGCAGAAGCAGAGTTCGAGGCCAGCCTGGTCTACAAAGTGAGTCCAGGACAGCCAAGGCTCTGAAAGCCAATTTTTGGTCTTACCTGTATCTGTTTACTTCAGAAAACAAGTAAAATTATATCCACTTCTAATTTCCAAAGATTTAGAGCTTCCATTAATTTCCTGGGGATTTTTAATTCTCTAGGATGCCTTATTCTGTTTTTTCCCCTCCTACTTTTCATCTTCATTATTATTTACAATATTAGGTAATAGTAAAATATTGGACTAGGCTGGGTGAGAAAATGTGGATTGAAATTCTCAAGTAATTGCTTGCTGCAGTAACACATGGCTTTTACCCCAGCACTCAGGCAGGCAGAGGCAGGCAGGTTGCCATGAGTTCAAGACAATCCTGGTCTACAAAGCGAGTCCAGGACAGCCAAGGCTACACAGTGAAATGCTGTCTTGAAAAACAAAACTACAACAACAAACAAACAAACATAAAAGGAAATTTCAAGTAGTTTTCTATGTTAATCTGTATTTGTTTCTGTAACAAAACACTCCAGTCTCAGGGTTTGTAAATAACAAAGCATATTTCTTACAGTTTGGGAGGCTAGAAAATTTAAAATTAAGGAACTGACATGCTATGTGTCAAGTGAGAGTCTAAGTCCTTACTGACAACTGCTGTTTCCATGGTAACTTCCTATGGCAGAAGAAGTGAGGGATCTCTGTTAGGTTGGCTCTTTAGAAAGACACTGATTCCATGCTTGAAGGCCTAATCACATCCTAACAGTGCTTCCTAGCACTGTCATCTTGGGCCTGGGTTTCAACATATGAATTGGAGAGGACATAAACATTGACACGGAGACCGACCAGATGGTTCACTCCTCCCTGGGGCACTGGGGCATGAGGCAAGCACTTTGAAGCATTGCTCAATTCAGTTAGGGAGAACTCAATGCTTTTTAGGATTGTTAGTTTTGTGCTGAGCTTTTGCTAAGCCTTTACTCTAAACACTCTCTTAATGCTTTCTGTGAGTGATCACAACTGTCATAGTGCAGTCCTTTGCCAGGCTCTTCCCTATAGCTGGCAGCCTTGAGTGGGGAACTGTCAGTTAGTTACGCTTTCCCTTTCCTGGCAGCTGGCCGTTCTGTCCTTCTGACAAGTCTGGCTGTTCACTCTGAGAACATTCCAGCAACTGCAGAGTACTACTAGCCCGGGCTACTGGTATACTCCCATCTTCACCCCTCCTGACAGCTTGCATCAGCCTTGAAAAACAGAACTTCAGGCTAACATGCCCCACAGCCATCTTCACCTGGACTAAGGGGAAGACACTTCTACATTGTTCCGCATAAGGCTTGTGATTGGTGCAGATCAAAATCCATCATTTGCATCAGAGGTTATGGTTGGCGCAAACATTCTTACTTTGACTCTCTGTTTTGGTTGTAACATGAAGGCTGTTTGTTTGACCTTTTGAGTCATCCAGGAGACATCGCAACATAAGGCCCAATTTAAATGATTCTCTGGGGTGGTCCCTTCTTAAATGCTTTTCATCTTAGTCATTATTAGAATGAACTGAACTAGAAACACACAGAGATAGCAAAGTGGTTATAGAATAGTAGCAGCCATGAAAGAAAGTAGTGGTAGCCAGGAGAAGGTGGCTGAAGAACACCAGGGAGTGTCCAAGGTAGAAACAGCCAGGCTTAGAGGCATCAGAAACAAGAGATAGTGGAAGTGTAGAGAAAGCAAGAGATATAAGAGAACCAAGGGTGAAGAAAGATGGAAGGCTGTAGAGAGCCAAGACAAGAAACTGTGGGTCCTGGTTGTTGGAAGAGGTCCAGAGAGCTGCTGAGCATAAAGAGCCAAGGGCCTTCACACCCTCTGCTTGAGAGTTGAAATACCAACTACTGGAGAGCTGAAGATCTCAATACCCAGTCTGTGCCAAGGAGCTGCACTAGTGTGTGCTGCCTGCTGCTAGGTCTCAAGGATAACAATAGCTGCCAAGGGCTGGGGCTGTTGGTACTGAGGGCCTCCAGTCTAAGTACCTAGAGACACAAGCCTCTGGTTACTAAAGCCTGAAGCAAGAAGCTTCTAGCTTTCAGCCTTTGGAGCTGAAAGGCTGGTCTGATAGTCAAGCCTCTCGACCTTGGACACTTGTGGGTATGAGACTGCCAACACTTGCAGAGCTTCTCCTCTGACCTGTCTATCTGGGTAGACGACCCCAGTCAGATGACTGGCAACAATACCAGTATTTTCTTTAACCCTCAGTTTTGTAAGAGCTAAGGGTACAGACTATATAAGGGGTTCAGAAACTATTTAAAACATTTTTTTTTTTTCGAGACAAGGTCTCATTATAGAGCCTTGGCTGGACTGGAATTCAGAATGATCTGCCTGCTTCTGTCTCTGGAATGCTTAGATATAAGGTCTGGCTTGGTAACCTATTTTTATGGACCAAATTTAGTAAGTTGACTGGTATGAATAAAATAGTGAAGTGTTCATCCATTTGCTGAGTCTGTGGCAGAGTTTAAATTGATGGCGGAATAGACTGGGCAGTGAAGAGATGTTGTGGCCTGAGAAGCTAAAGTATTTAATTATCACTCAGTCCTCAGATTCAAAGTTTGGTAGCTTTTGAGTTATATTAGTATCCATGTTTTGCTGAGATCACAGCACTCCATCTTTGAGTGCAGGCTCATTTTAGAGGGCACAAAAATGGAACCTAATTTAGGTGACTGTGAAGACATCTAAAAATGTGGCATCTAATGTAAAATCTGGAGAGTTTACAGGTCAGAGTTTACAGAGTTTATAGGTCAGAACAGGGAAGGACACTTGGAGCAAAGGGGGAGTTTGGAGAGATTTTATCTCTACAAGAGAACTTGATGGTTCAGTAGGAGGGGGAGTTGAACACAGGAGTGTTACCAATATCACTGTTACATGTTAAGTGAGGTTAAACAATTTATGGGAGCCAGTGGTCTTACATCTTTCCTATTACTTAATAAGCATACAGAATTAGATGTTAGTGTTTTAGGAATCACAGAATTTATATTTTTGTTTGTTTTGAGACAGTTTCATATAGCTCAGGCTAGGCTCAAACTTGCTCTGTAGAAGCGACCTGGAATTTTAGTTCCTCTGGCTTTCACCTCCACGGTCTGAAATTATAAACATTTACCACAAGGTCTGTGCTGGGATTTGAACTTCATATTATTGTATAAAACTATTGGTATTTTACTTCTTTTTCAATGATTTCTTTCTTTCTTTCTTTTTCTTTTTTTTTTTTTTTGAGACATGGCTTCTCTGTGTAGCCTTGGCTGTCCTGGACTCGCTTTGTAGACCAGGCTGGCCTCGAACTCACATCGATCCGCCTGCCTCTGCCTCCAGAGCTACCTTTGAGCTCATGATCCTGTACTGTCCAAGTGTCACGATTATAAGCGTCTAGCAGTAGACCTTACTTTTCTCACTGAATCAAATATGTTAAGATGGTCTTATCTTCTGGGATGTGAAAAAGCAGATTTAAGGGTGAATTTGGTTTATGGACTACAATTTATAGACCACTGTGTCGGCCTCACATTCCGGTGTGCAAAATGGCAATTTATGTTCTCCATCAACCACCCGGGGTGTTGATAATAGAGGGAAAGACTTTTGTCCTTGAGCCTTGTTTTCATAGAACAGCACACTCAGATGCAAGACATCACCGCTTTAGATTCTTGCAAACGATTCAACTATCTGCAGTTGCAAGATGTACAGATCTTTGGGAAGCTGATGAGAAATCTATCTTTTTCAGGAATATTTTTTTTTTTTTTTTGCTAAAAGAAAAGCAGGAATGCATTTTGCATATGTAATAGACTCAAGGATGGCTGTATTATTCGGCTCTTTCTAGAGCATAGATTGATAAGTAATTTCTTAGGCAGACAACGTTATGCATTGGTTGTATCAACTTGGAAACCCTGTGTTGAACTTTATCTTACTCTTCTCAGTGAGCTTTCTTCTACTTTGTGTAGGACAGATTGGACGTCAAGTCCCCATCGTTGGTCCATTTCAGTTCTTGCAGTGCTGGGAATCACAGGTAGTCAGTCTATCACTGAGCCACAGCCCCAACCCCACCCAAGCTTACTCTTTTCCACTTGCTGCCTTCATCTATAGTTTTGGGATTATCTTTCCCCAAGCAGAAGATTTCTTAGGCAAAGTGCATATACTTTTAGGCGACAGAACGGCTTCGCCATCAGATGGTATGAAATTTAGTCCAGTCTTGGCATGCTGTGAATGAAGTGCCGTCTCCTTCCCCCAGAGGTTCATGTGCTAGAATGCTTGATACCCAGCCTGGTGGTATTATTTTGGAAGGTTGCAGGTCCTGAGTGGCATGGGTGGGTCAGTAGGATCAGGCCTTTAAGGGTTCTATCCTGGCCTGGCTTCCAGTTTTGCTTTCTATTCCCCGTCTGCCACCATGTTCGTGAGCTAAAGCCTCACACTCCCACTGCCATGGGGGCTTCTCTTCTATAATAGACAAAAATCCCCAAACAGTGAGCTAAATAAACATTCTCTTCCTCAAGACGTCTCTACCAAGCGCTCTTTCATAGCTATGAGGAAAAGAATTGGCTTACAACTTAATCAGAATTTTGATATTTTCTGTGAGGGGGGAGCCAGTTTTTCTTACAAGACTGAGAATACCCATGCTCTAGTGCAGGGCCCTACACCCAAATATATACTGGCAGCAGCTCTTAGTCAACTGCGTGGGTGGGATAAAAACCATACAAAACACATGGAATAGGGAGGAAAGAGTGGGAGGAAGACATGGGAGGGGGCAGAGAGGAAGGAATAGGTGTTAGCTTTCTGCCGCAGTCTGCCTAGCAACCTATGATGTCACTACCTACCTGCCATTGGTGTGCCCCTCCCCAAGAGTCCATAGTGGGACAAACCCTCCTTCTCCTCCTCATTCTTCTTCCCCCTCCTCTTTCAGTGTCACTCTTTCTCTGTCTTTCTCTCTGTCTCTTTCTCTATCTCTCTGTTATTCTCTCTTGTTCTTCTCTTCCTCTCTTGCTGACTGTATCTTTCTGGAGCACTCCCCACTTCCTTCTCCCACCATGCTCCTATAATAAACCTCTCCATATCATAGCTGTTGTGTGGCATTTCATTTTTCATATTTAAAATTGGGTTTGATCAAACTCAGTGTGTGCATATGCAAAATTATTAAACAAAAATAATGAAAGATACCTCTCATGTTTTACCCAGTTTCTCTTTATCCATCATTTTCCTCCTATGTCTATGCCCTGGCCCATAGTCCACCTGTGAAGAAAGTTCACATGGTGCAGTCCTCAGCTCTCTCTCTTTGACTTCTCATTTATCCTGTTGCTTCTGCTCCTCTGGAATTCAGATGTGTGTGTGTGTGTCTGTGTGTGTGTGTGTTGTGTTGTGTCTGTGTGTTTTGAACTTAAACTGAAAAGACAATATTCCTTGCTTGATTTTGGTTCATTTGATTGTGGTACTTTCATGACAAAGCTAACACTTTATCTTTTCCTCATAGGGAACTTTTTCTTTTAGTTCAAGGACAATTTTATTAGTTTAAAAGAAAAGTACACAAGGACAGGTAAGCCGTTTATCTTGGCTGCTGCCCAGAGGAGGACAATGGGGAAGAGAAGGAAAAAATAGTCTTGTTGCTTAAGTTACAATGTCTTAAAGGCTATTCACATGGTGTCAGGTGGCCACATGGAGGAAAAGAGGGCTGTTGAAAAAGAGTAACGAAGTCCAAAACATTAAGGAAAGAATTCTTAGACCAGAAAAAGGAAGGAATAAATGGAAACAGCACATTCTTTTCTGAGTAAGTCAGAAAAGTGTTCAGACATATGACCCAATGTGTGCTCTGCAAGAGACTGCCCCATGGGGTGGAAATTCTGGTGAGAAAAAGTCCAGCATTCCACTAAAGGGGTAACCATTACATACATCTCTTTAGCATGACTTAAGGTGAGATTCCTTCCTCAGGGGTGAGGAGTGATCCCTTAGCCAGCCCTGTCACTTCACCATTGTTAGGTCTGCACTCAGCCCTGGGATTTGATTCCTTTGATGAGAAGCTTTCCCTTATCGCCCTTCATCACTACTCTAGCACTCCCGCCTCTGAAGAAGTAACCCTAAAATAATTTTGGAACCAGATCAGGGTTCTGAGCCTTCACGGAGCGCTTTTATGAGCTCTTTGCATAGCCCAGGAAGAACCAGGTCTCTGAAAGCTACTGACTTCCTTAAGCTCCCATGTGCAGGTGATGCCCTGGCTAGGTTTCCTCCACCCTGGGGCAAGCTACCTTTCTATCACCCTTTTGCAAACCTGTGTTCTTCTATCTCCCTGAGGAACTCCTCAGCAAAGCCCTCCACTCTCATACATACCCTTTAAAGTTTCCTCTCCTTCTCTCAGGGAATCTCTGCCCGTCTTCCATCCTAACCACATGTTCAGGGTAAACTAAAAATTACCGTGGGACACACTGTCCTGTCTTTTACAAGATCCTTCAGATGAATGTACAACACAACTATGTTGGATGTGTTGTATTGATCACTAGCAGAACTGTGTTCAGGACACAACAGAACTTGTCTTTTCTTCGGTATGTACCTATTTGTTAATCTTCTTCCTATATGTTTTTCTTATTAAGGACAAGAATCTCTTTGAAATGATCAGTTTAATTACTTGTTAAATAAATAAGTAGATAGTCAGTCCTGCCTAGTTATTAATTAAATGTGGATTAAAGTTAGTAGGCTGACCTGTTCACTCAATATTAAATAACTATGTGCCAAGTTTTGTAGTTTTAGGAAAGCCTATGCTTTTCAGCTTGGTGTGTGTGTGTGTGTGTGTGTGTGTGTGTGTGTGTGTGTGTGTGTGTGTGTGTATTAGAAAATCACAGAAATATAGAATCCATTTCATGTTTCGGCAAGTGCTACCAAATAAAAATGTGGTGTTCTGTCAGATGGCATGGTGGCTGTTAATTTTGGCACTGATGGTTCCTCAGGATTGGATATTTAACTTGAACCCTGAAGGATTTATTTTATTTTATTTTTAAATTTTATTAATTTATTCAGATTACAACTCAATTGTTATCCCATCAATTTTATCCTCCCATTCCTCCCTTCCTCCCGCTTTCACCCTATTCCCCTCCCCTATGTCTAAGTTCGAGGGAGACCTCCTCCCCCACTGTATGATCATTGGCTATCAAGTCTCATCTTGGTAGCCTGCTTATCCTTTCTCTGAGTGCCACCTGACCTCCCACCAAGGGGAAGTGATCAAATATGGGGCACCAGAGTTCATGTCAGAGTCAGTCCCCACTCTCCACATAACTGTGGAGAATGTCCTGTCCATTGGCTAGATCAGAGTAGGGGTTTGATGTTTACTACTTGTATTGTCCTTAGTGCAATAGTTTCAACAGACGCCCCTGTGCCCCAATCCACTCATCACGATGTTCTTCTTATAGGTTTCTAGGGCCCTCTGGGACCTTCCATTTCCCTGTCTCCTATATTTCTTTTACCCAGAGTCTCAGTAGTATGTCCTCACCTCTATCCCAATCTCCTGGTAAGTGAAGACTTTTGTGGGACATGTCTTTTGGGCTAGTGCCCAATTATAAGTGAGTATATACCATGTGACTCTTTCTGCTTCTGGGTTAACTCACTCATTATGATCATTTTTTGCCCCATCCATTTGTCCACAAATTTTGGGATTTCCTTGTTTTTAACAACCGAATAGGAGCCCTGAAGGATTTATAAGAATCAAGGTAGGCCAAGAATTCAAAAACAAAAAGCATGCACAAGGCTCCATTAAAATGAAAACCTGGAATTTTATGGGCGTTCTGAATGAAATACAGAAGGTAAATGTGCCTTGCAGCTGTGAGTTGGGTGGGCAGCTCAAGCCAGAATAGGATAAGAAAGAATCCTGAGAACAACAGCCACAGCAGGCAGCTTTGTATCTTAAGAGCATGTTGGGAGCTTTTGGAGAGTTGTTTATGTACAGGAGTGCCACATTCTCAGTTTTGCATAGGAGTTATAGTAAGTTCAGGAAAAATTCTCCTACCCAAAGATGTCATGCCCCAGCCTCAGCCTCTTGAGCCTCCTGCAAATTCTAGTGCACTCAGTGAAGACATACTTCTAGAAACAGCACGCTGCCTGCTGATCTGAGATGGACTTGGCTAAATGAAGCTGTGTTTAAAGGATAGCCCACTGCCCTGCAGAAACATTTTGGTTCAATCCTGGCGAATGGGATCACCTAACAGTGAGAAATCTGTCCTTTCAGTGGGAAACCATAGCAACATACCACTTACGAGACACACTGTGTAATCTGCCTGCTCTTTGGTTAGTATTTTGCAATCCAGTAATAATCATCTTGTCTAATGTGAGTATGCAGAAGGTCAGGCGAATTTAAGCTGCTGGCAGTTCAGTACTCCCCTAACCATGGGGATGGGGGTGGGAGGCCCTTTACACTGGGGACCCAGGATCAATGCCTTGGGCCAGCCATGAGGAAGAAATCAGGGCTAGTAGCTTTGTGCTTTGTTTTTGGTACAGATTATAAACCACTGTTTAATCTAAAAGTGCAAAGGATTGAAGCATGAATACTATTAAATTGCCATAAAATCTTATTAATGGACAAACTGCCCTGGATGCATTTCTTACTAAGCTGCAAGATTGATGTTTAGAAATTTTATCCCAGCATATTTTTTTTTTAATAATTTCACAGTCAGCACTCCATTCCACTTTAGATAAAAATTATAGTCTGTAGACTTTTTAGGAATTACACAGAGGATACAGGAGTCTGAGGCAGGAGGATTGGGAGCTCAAGGCCAGCCTTAGCAGCATAGTGATACTTGACTCTAAAGAAACTACATAAGTAAATGCATAAACAAACAGATAGCAATATGGAGATTTCTTGTGTTTACTCTGTAATATAGATAGCCAAAGGTGCTAGCCTCGTATACCCGGGAGCATAAGCAGTAAGGGGTTGTGCTAAGAAGTAGAGAAAAATGGTACAGCCTTTAGGACAGAAGTTTGAAATTCAGTCTCTGGTAGATGATAAATTGAAAGCCACAGGAAGAGAAAAAGAAAGAAAGAAAGAAAGAAAGAAAGAAAGAAAGAAAGAAAAGAGGTAAAAAGGTGTCTTGGGTTTCCATGCTGGTAAGATTCCTTAATTTCTTTTACATTTTAATGTCCACTTTCTTTTTCTTTTACAATTCTAAATGAATTATCCTCCCCCCCCCATTAAAAAAAATCTCCAGCAAGTTTACAAGGTCTTGCTTTTCTTCCAGTTTGATATCTGTTCCTTTGCCACAGTGTAAATTTGTCAAGTAGCTCCCAACCAGGCTCTAAGGGCTGCAGTGGAGTGTGTTCAGACCCATCAGTCTCACCCCTAGGCCAGGAATTCTCCTCCCTGCTATGGATATCTACCTGCCAGCCTTCCTTGTTAACTCACATCCACCTGGGCGTGATCCTATAGCATAGGTGGAGGAAAGCAATTGGATGATGCTATTGGAGTACAAAATGGTACCACTGGGGAGGTGGTCTCCACCTAAAGTCTGAAAAAGCAGAAGGGAGTGGCCAAGCACCTGGCAAAGTCGTCCGGATGTCTGGCTTTCATCAGTTCTTCATCTTTCACTTCACCCTTTTACTCAATAGATATTCTTTGAGCACATGAGTTTCAGACATGACAAGTATCAGAAATATACCATAGAACTGGATCCAGTACCTACTTCCAAATAGCTTAGAGTCTGTCATGAAGGAAAAAAAAAAAAAAGGACAAGTGTATTATAGTGTGGATTTGGGTGATAAACTTCTTCTGGATTATGACACTGAGATTTTATGGATTGTTACTGTGGCATAGCACATCTCATCAGAACTGACAGTTACCTGGATAGAGACATATTACACCCCTGAAATCATCCCTGGGGCCTTTTTTTCTATGCTTCAAGAGGCACACGATATCAGAGGCCGGTTTCATTCTGCAAATTGGTTTCTGTTTAGCCACAATCATTGTTGACCTTTACCTTTCCTTTCTGATGCTTTACCACGAAGGTAGCTCAGGCGGCCACTTCTACAGTTCGCCTTGCATTTCCTGGACTCACAGTGATTGCCTGAACACAGCAGCTCTCACCCTCTGCTTGCTTATTGGTTTTTGTCTTTGTTTTTGTTTTGTTTTGTTTTGTTTTTTTTTTCTTCTGAAACAAGGTCTTGCTTGCTAAGTAATTCTGGTGCACCTGCAGCTTGTTATGCAGTCTAGGCTCGGCTCCCACACAGTGATCCCCCTGTCTCTGCCTCCCTAGAGCTGGAGTATCAATCAATCAGGTATGCCAGCATGCCCAGCCCCATACTATCCATTCGTCAAGCCAAGGAGCAGGATTTATTTCTTCCTTCAGATTCTTGTTGGATACAACTGCATTTGAGTAATTTTCTTGTTTATTGTCCTTTCAGAGTCTTGGAGCTGTTTTTAAAATTGGTGGGTTACTTATCTTTTGTAGCTGTTTTCAGGAAAGAAACTACCTACTACAGCTGTGTATCAACAAGGTGGGAGCAAAGGGATTACAAGGATGAGAGATATTTTTTAAATTTTAAATTTATTTCTTTTTTTTATTCAATAGCAGCCCCTCCGTCCTCTCCCAGTACTGCTCTCCCACCCTCTTTCCCCTATCTCCCTTCTCCATCTCCCCCACCCCTGACATATCAAGTCACATCAGGCCAGACAAGGCAGCACAGCTAGGGGAAAGTGATCTAAAAGCAGGCAGCAGATCCATGTCAGAGTCAGCCTCTGCTCCAATTGCTAGGGGACCCTCGTGAAGACCAAGCTACTCAGGGTTAGGGTTAGGGGACCTAGATCCAGTCAATGCATACTCTTTTGTTGATGATTCAGTCTCTTTGAGCCCCCATGGACCTTGGTTAGTTGACTCTGTTGGTCTTCTTCTGGAGTTCTTGTCTCTGCCAGATCTTCTATTTTCCCCCCAACTCTTCCACAGGACTCCCTCCTTATTGTTGGCTGTGGGCCTCTGTATTTGTTTCCATTTGCTGCTGGGTGGAGCCATTCAGAGGATGGTTATGCTAGTCTCCTGTCTACAAGCATAGCAGAATATCATTAATAGTGTCAGGGGTTGGCTCTCTACCATGGGGTGGGTCACAAGTTGGGCCGGTCATTGTTTGGCTCTTCCCTCAATCTCTGCTCCATTTTTATCCCTGCATACCTTGTAGGCAGGGTAAATTTTGGGTCAAAGGTTTTGTGGGTGGGTTGATGTTCTCCTCCCTCCACTGGAAGTCCTGCCTGGGTATAGGAGGTGGCCACTTCAGTCTCCATATCCCGTGCACCTAGGAGTATCAGCTAGAGTTATCCCCACATCCACCCAGAAGCCTACTGCATCCCTGGTCTCAGAGGTGCCTTCCGTTGGTTGCCCTACTCTCAGCCCTCTCATCTCCCACCACTGCTCTCCCCCAACCTGATCCCTACCTTTGTTCCTCATCCCATCGTCTCTCCTACCCAGCTCTGTCTCTTCATCACAAATCCAGTGTCTATTATATTTTCCTTTCTGAGTGACATTCAAGCATGCTTCCTTGGGCCCGCTTAAGAAGTTACTTAGCTTCCTTGGGTTTGTGGATTGTAGAATGGTAACCCTGTACTATATGACTAATATCCTCTTATAAGTGAGTACATATTGTTAGGATTCTGTTTCAGTCTGCCTACCTGTGATGTCATTGCCTACCTGCCATGGGGGCATGGCCCTGCCCAGGGCTATATAAAAGGACAGACCCTCCTTGTGGCTCTCCCTTTCTCTCCCTTTCTTACCCCTCTCCCTCTCTTACCTCTCTTCCTTGTTTCTTCTTACTCCTTTACCCCCTTTCTCTCTTCCTTTGTCTCCACTTTCTCTCTGGGGTACCCCTTCCCCCTTTCCTTCTACCCCATGCTCATTTATTAAACCTTATATAATATAATATCTGGAATCTGGTATCTTATCCTATTTTCTTATTATTAAATATAAAAAAAAAAACCCTATCAATGCCCTACTGTCAGCAGGAAGTAGTTAAGACGATTACTTTGCCCCTTATCCATTTACAAAAGGCTGAAATAGTGTGCTCCAGACCCAGGACAAACAGCTCTGGTTCTCCCAGCACTCCCCGGTCCCTATCTGCTACAGAACATGGATGACATACCTGCCCTCTACCCTGAACTTTCAGGGCAGAGCTTTTCCTTCCCCTTCACCAGATAATCTGGACATTTTTTTACTCTTGCTTTGGCTCTCTCTTTCCTTCCTTACCTAATACATTCAACTTACCTTATATAAAAAACAATCCAATGTTCCTCATTTTTTAAATTATAGGGAAAGGGAGGAATGTTGGGATTCATCTTCTGTCTGTCTACCTGTGATGTCCTTGCCTACCTGCCATGGGGGCATGACCCTGCCCAGTATATAAAAGGACAGACCCTGCTCGTGACTCTTTCCCTTCTTACCCTCTTATCCACTTTCTCTCTCTTCTTCTGTCTCTGTGTCTGTCTTTGTCTCTGTCACTCTCTGGTATACCCATCCCCCCTTTCCTTCTCTCCGCATGCTCACTTAATAAACTTAATATATTCTAATGTCTGGCATCTTTTTTTTCTTTTAATCATAAAACATACTATGTGTGTCTTTCTGGGTCTGGGTTACTTCACTCAGGATGATCTTTTTCTTTTTTCTTTCTTTCTTTTTTAAAAATTTGCTTATTAAGTATGCAGTGTTTTGTCTACATGTAGGCCTGCAGGCCAGAAGAGGGCACCAGATCTCATTATAGATGGTTGTAAGTCACCATGTGGTTGCTGGGAATTGAGCTCAGGGCCTTTGGCAGAGCAGCCAGTGCTCTTAACCTCTGAACCACCCCCAGGATGATCTTTTCTAGTTCCATCCATTTGCCTGAAAATTTCATGATTTCCTTGTTTTTAATAGCTGAGAAGTATTCAATTGTGTAAATGTATCACATTTTCTTTATCCACTGTTCAGTTGAGGGACATTTGGGTTGTTTTCAGTTTATGGCCATTACAAATAAAGCTGCTGTGAACATAGTTGAGCAGGTATCCTTGTTAAATGGTGGAGCATCCCTTGAGTATATGCTCAGGAGTGGTATAGCTAGGGATTAAGGTAGAGCTATTACCAATTTTCTTAGAAAGTGCCAGATTGATTTCAAAACTGGCCCTAAAAATTTGCATTCCCATCACCAATGGAGGAGTGTTCCCCTTTCTCCATGTCCTTGCCAACATGTAATGTCACTTGAGTTTTTGGTCTTAGCCATTCTAATGGAGATCTCAGAGTCATTTTGATTTGTATTTCCTTGATGGCTAAGGACATTGATCATTTCTTTAAGTGCTTCTCAGCCCTTAGAGATTCCTCTGTTGAGAATTCTCAGTTAAGCTCTGTACCCCATTTTTATTGGATTATTTGGTTTTTGGTGTTTAATTTCTTGAGTTCTTCATATATTTTGAATATTAGTCCTCTGTCAGATGAAGAATTGGTGAAGATCTTTTCCCAATATGGAAGTATTTGAAGAAAGAAATTGAAGAAGATATCAGAAGATGGAAAGATCTCCCATGCTTATGGATTGGTAGGATTAACATAGTAAAAATGGCCATTTTACAAAAAGCAATCTGTACATTCAATGCAATTCCCATCAAAATTCCAACACAATTCTTCACACATTTTGAAAGAGCAACCCTCACTTCATATGGAAAACTAAAAAACCCAGAAAAGCGAAAATAATTCTGTACAATAAAAGAACTCTGGAGGTATCACCATCTCTGAATTCAAGTTGTACTACAAAAACAAAATAGTAAAAACAGAATGGTATTGGCATAAAAACAGATAGTTTGATCAATAGAATCAATTTGAAGACCCAGAAATAAAGAAACACACCTATGGACATTTGATTTTTGACAAAGAAGTCAACATCATACAATGGAAAAAGAAAGCATTTTCAGCAAATGATGCTGGTCTAACTGGATGTCTACATGTAGATGTATGTAAGTAGATCTGTATTCATCACGGTGCACAAAACTTAAGTCCATGTGGATCAAAGACCTCAACATAAAATTAGGTACACTCAATCTAAGAGAAGAAAATATTGCCTTAAACTCATTGGTATGGGAGACAAATTCCTGAACAGAACACCAATACTTCAGGATCTATGATCAACAATTAATAAATGGGACCTGATGAAACTGAAAAGCTTTTGTAAGGCAAAGGACACTGTCATTAGGACAAAACTGCAGCATCCAGATTGGGAAGAGATATTATAAAGGAGGAACTGGAGCAGATTCTTAAAATACAGGCCATGTAGCCTGTCTTTTCCCAACATCTGCCAGATGGGGGCAGTAGAAGAACATAGTTTGCTTATTTGGAGCCACACCAACATAAGTGGTGTGCTGTTTTTTATTAGGAACAACACCAAGTGTTTTGTGAAATGATTTTTATGTGCATTTCTAGGAACGGGAAATTCTAGAATCTTCTCAAAAATTTCATAGCTTTAAAGATGGGTTTGATGTCTACTTCTGGATACTAAAGAGGAATTTATTTTTTAATATTATTTTATTTGCCTTGAAAGTTAAAGTAAAAAGGAAGATAGTTTCGAAGAAACTGCTTAAAAAAAGTTTAATTCTATAGTGGCCTTTGTCCAGCTTCTACTCTGGAAGTGGCTTGTGCAGAGCTGAAAACTACTATTTGCAGAATTTGGTGTTCTCATCTGGACCTCCTGACAAGAGGCAGCTCCTGCTCAGCAATCCTTCAAATAGGATTCTTGAGTCAGCACTGATTTAGCCTTTCAAGGGCACTGATGGCTAGTTTCTTCAGGTTAGGGCTGAGGAACCTCACAGGCATGGTAAAATGGCTCAGAGAGCTGGGATAAGTCACCCATCTCTCCAGACTTCAGCGAAGGCTGGAGAAGATAGTCTTTAAGCTTTTCCAGATTTAGATAGCTCTGCATCTATAGACTAGAGTTAGTTTTCAGCAGTGACCACTAGCCTTCTACTGCCATATGTGACATTCATTACACATCAGTGTGTGCAAGGGCCTGCCCTGTGTAGTTCACATTGCTTACCCCCTGTTCTCTAATAGATTTAAGGCAGCTGTCATCAACTTTGTTCCAGGTGAGAGAGCCACTGATCAGAAGTTCAATGGCGGCTCAGGTGGGCTTTCCTGCTGCTTCTGTGAAATGGAATACTGTGATCTGGCTGTACTTGGCAGCTGAGGTCATTTCACACTGTTCTACAATTCTTTCTTTTCTTTTTTGAGACAGGGTCTTAGTAAGAGGCCTTGGCTGACCTGGATCTTGTCTTGGAGCTGGCAGTAATCTTCCTGTTTCTGCCTTTGATGCCTACCGACTCAGGAGGTAGAAAAGACTTGATTCTCAGTCCCACTTGCCTTCTGCCTAAGGCTTAGAGTGCTATTATTATTAAATTTTCACTGTGGCGCTCAGGACCTTCGTTGCACCAGTCCCTGATGCGTGGTGGCAGGCCAAAATGGTGGCTGTCTCTAGTATTTACCTTGGCCCATTGCATTTTCCAAATCTCCAAGGTCCTGGAGATCCTGGGTATCAAGTTGTTATTTATTCTTCAAGTTCCCCCCTCTTGTCTCTATTCTAGCCAATACTAATCTGTTCTCCTCCTGAGATTTTAATGTATATATAATCCGATCTATATGATTCAGTGTATTGGTTAATGGGTTTTGCTTTTGTCAACTTGATGCGAGCTAGAGTCATTGGGGAGGAGGGAATCTCAAAGAGAAATTTCCTTCATCAGATTGTCCTGTAATAAGCCTGTGGGACACTTTCTTGATTTAAGTGGGAGGGCATAGACCTCTATGGGAGGTGTCACTGCTGGGTAGTTGTATAAGAAAGCAGATTGAGCAAGCCATTGGGAGTAAGCCAGGAAGCAACACTCCTCTCTGGTCTCTGCTTCAGTTCCTGCTTCTAGGTTCCTGTCTTGAGTTCCTGCCCTGACTTTTGCTCAGGACAGACTACATGTTCTAAGATGAAACAAACCCTTTCCTCCCTAGTTGCTTTTGGTCATGGCATTTATCACAACATTAAAACCAAGCAGAGGCACTCATCATTTTTTTAAATTTTATTTTATTGGTGTCTAAATGAGCTAGTTTTCTCAATGTGCACAACATGAGAAAACTCCCAAGGTCACAAGGCAGTTTTTTTTTTTTTTTTTTTTTTTTTAACGAAGTGGTTTTTATTTAGAGGAAAAAGATTAAGACATATTTTAATGGAATTGCAACAACTATACCTTCTTTTTTTTTTATCTTTTTTTTTTTTAGATTTTTTTATTAATTTATTCATATTACATCTCGATTGTTAGCCCTTCCCCTGTTTCCTCCCATTCTTCCCTCCCTCCCATTTCTCCCCTTCTCCCCTCCCCTATGTCCGTGACCTAGGGAGACCTCCTCCCCCTATACATGCTCTCAGAATATCAAGTCTCTTCTTGGTAACTAGCTATCCTTCCTCTGAGTGCCACCAGGTCTCCCCATCTGGGGGACATGGTCAGAAAAGGGGCACCAGAGTTCGTGTGAGAGTCAGATCTCACTCTCCACTCAACGGTGGAGAGTATCATGTTCGTTGGCTAGGTCTTGGTAGGGGTTCGAAGCTTACTGCCTATATTCTCCACAAGGCAGTTTTTATACCTTCTAAGCACAAGGCCGAGGAACAACTTAGACATCTTAATGCTTTCTTTTCCTTTGCCATTAAGGACTAAGGTAGGATTTTGTTTGCTTGGCTTTGTGGCACTGTGAAAGCTAGTTTTTAGGGGCTAGACTTTCAGTTCAGTTTCTCCTCAGCTCCCCTTGGCCTATGCAGGATATTCTTCTTAATGATCCTGATAAGAAAGGCAAAACGATCAAAGGTGAGACAAAGTAACCTGATGATGAAAAGAGTGACTAGAGAGATGCTGCCAAGAGCCACAGAATGTGGAAGCCACTGGAAGCCGTAAGAGTCCAAGACAGACTCTTTTTTGGAGGTGTTATAAAAATCTAACCCTGCCATGAGCTTAGTTTAATTTATTTAAATCTCATTTTGGCTTATATTCTCCTGATTGTAAAATAACAAATTTATGTTACATTTATTTAGTATGTATGTGTGTGCATGTCTGCCACAGTGTGTGTGTGTGTGTATGTGTAAGTTCAAGCACAATTGGGGAATTAGTTCTGTCCTACTATGAGACTCCTAGAGATCAAGCTCAGATTGACAGCATGTCTTCAGGGCACGAGTTTTTATCTGCAGAGCCATCTCACAGGTCCAGAGCCTTTGGTGTTGGAGTGCAGTAGGAAAGATGTACATGGATGAACAGTTGTACTGAGCATACTCATTGCCATACCCTGAGGAGCAGGGTAGGTCCAATGGCTTATACTGAACTCTTACAGCCAAAATGAAGGAACTCATCTTACTGGAAGAAATAAACAAGGGCCTACTCTAGATATCATCCAGAATCTGTACTAACCGAGGAGGACAGGAACAATGGGTGACCAAACCCACCCCATTGAGATATTTCTTTATTTTGACAAAGTGGAAAGAATCTGAGGGGCTAGGACATTCCTTCATACTGTACCCTAGGAGGGGATGGGCTTCCCATCTGGGGCTTTACTTGAAGTCAGTTCTTCTACTACTAAACTACTACTACTTTCCATAGTAAAATTCAATTCTCCCCAATCACACCTGTTTTCTAGATAGGAACAGCTCTAGAGTACACCACTGTTAGGCATACTCGTGCTCTCTGCCAGCCATGTCGTTCATAGGCAGCAAAAAGTGACTGTGCAGCTGACTCAGCTTTGGATACCATCGTTACACATTCCCTTGAGCCAGGGAGTAAATATTCCCCTGGGAGGCCTGCTTGGTTTTGGAGGACAATGAATAATGTAGAATGACTTGAGTTTGACAGTGACAAACAGAACCCATGGCTGTTGTGAGCTTTGCTGAAGCGCTAACAGACAAAACCTTCCATGATCTTTGTTTTCTGAGGATATGCTGGTGAGACCATCCATCATACCTGCACTGCCCCATCCCATCCCATCTCATGGGTCTCAGCTGCTAAATCAGAAGCTGAGAATCCCGAACAGCTGAAGAAGTCACCTGGAAGCCACTTAACACAGTGATTAATAACAAAAGGTTATGCTCCAGAGCTCTCAAGTGTTTGCAGTGTGACCGTAGACAAGTCATTCAACTTATTAGGGCCATCTTCCCACTTAAAAATGGGGCTAATACCTATTTCCCATGTGCCTAAAAGTTTCATCACAGTATCTGGCTTATGGGGACTTTTTCATTTGTAAGTAGCCAAAACCACATTTTAAACTAGATAAATGAGAGGAATATCTCACACACCTGGAAATCAGAGGCCCCCAACATTTGGGGTTGGCATATCAAGATTTCATAATTCAAGGAAAGATACAAAGACAGGCCTTTTTTCTTTTTTCTTTTTGGTAATGATTTCTTAGCAACTATAGGGAGAGAAAGAGAGCCTTTTTTTTTCTTTTTCTTTTCTTTCTTCTGGAATTACTGTCTGCCCTGTACTGGGAGACGCTATCTTGGTTCTTGCTGTGCATCCCTGAATCCTAGTCACTGAAATCTGAAGAGCATATATGTGCTGCTTGGCTAGGCCTGCATGTCACACTGTCATGTCAAACATCTTTTGAATGTGAAGTAATGATAATAATAATAATTATAATAATAATAATAATAATAATAATAATAAATGCAAGTAATTTGAACAAAGAAATTTAATTTTCTTCACAATAAATTTACTTCAAGTAAAGATAAACACACAAACAGTGTCTTTGGATGTGCAACTTTCCCTGTGCCCCTGGGCTCAATGTCCCATGCAACATCTTATTCTCAAGGGTTTGTGACACCCTGGCAGCTGGAAGTTGTCTCTTTACAAGGTCAAAGTGATTTATATGTCATACTGCATTGTCTCTATCAACACAAGTAATGTCTACTGCCACTCTCATACACTTTCAGGTATTAATTCATTCTTGCCCGGTAACAGGTCAAGTGCCTCTTATCACATGGTTAGGGGATGGGACCCATCTAGTACATTAAGCCAATAGGTGTTCCCTTATTCATATAGGAGCATAATAAAGAGTGGGAAATGAATAATAGATTGGTGTGTTTGGAACGGAGGGAGAGGCTAGAGAGAAAGTTATTGAGGTAGCATAAACCTACCCAGACTACTGACTGACTTTCTGACTGGTGAAATATTAATAGAAAGAAAAAGAAAGGATGAAAGGTAGGTACAACCACATTACAATATGTTTTAGTTATTCTATTAGAATACTATCTGTGCATTTAATGGAAATTAGAGTCTTTAAAATGACTAGGGCTTCCTTAAGGTAGCAAATATAATAAGCGGCCAATGCAATTCTGATATACTCAGGATTACATTCTTTATGAAAGTAGATATGGGGATCAGTTAGAAGGGCTTCACAGTTTGTAGTGGTTTGAATGGGAAATTTTCTCTATAGGCTCATGCATCTGAGCACTTGGGCCCTATAGGTGGGGTAATTCGAGAACACTGTAGAACCTCTAGGAGGTTGAACCTTGGTGGAGGTAGTATGTCACTGTGGGTGGGCCTTGAGGCTTTACAGCCTTGCTCTACTTCCTGTTTTTCTCCTTTGCTTCCTGTGTTCAGATGACCTGGTGGTGAGCCAGCTTCCTGCTTCCAGAACCATGCCTGTGTGTTTGTTGTGCTTTCTCCACCATGACAGAAGATATTACTTCTGAAACTGGAAACTGACACAGTCCCCTTCTTCCCTAAGTCTCTCTTTGTCAGGATTTCTTACATTGCAACAAAAACATACCTGATTGTCTTTAAGCAGTGATGCCCTCTGCCTACTGTCTTAATGGTGTCTTAAAGATCACAGGCCATAAGGGAAGAGGAAATGCTCAGTCCTGATGTGACTTGATGTGCAGGGATGGGTTGGTGGGGAAGAGCTCCCCTTTTTTGAGGAGTAAGGGTGGTAGGGGAAGGAAAGGGAGGAAGGGGCTATGATTAGGATGTAAAGTGAGCAAATAAATAAGTTAATTAAAAGAGAAAAGAATACACACACGTAAAAAAAGACAATTGTGTCTCCTACAAATATATTTTCCATTTGGTATTTTAAAACTATTTATCCAGAATTTATTAGTACCCTTTCCCGTATGATACCACATGTAGGTTGAAGAGTGTATCAGTTACTTTATTGGAACTTGGGAAAGCCTTATATCAGTGGTTCTCTCAACCTTCCTAATATTTTTTAAAATTTTAATTTATTATAATTTATTCAGATTACATACCTGTTGTTATTCCCCAGCTTGTATTTTCCAGTTCCCACCCTCCTTCCCTATTCTACCCTATTTCCCCGACCCTAGACCTCTGACAGAAGCAGACCTTTCCCACCATATGACCATAGCCTGTCAGGTCTCATCCAGATTGCTGCTTCCCCTTCCTCTGTGCCAGCCGGGGGGCCTTCCTACCAAGGGGAAGTGATCAAATCGAGGACACCAGGGTTCATGTCAGAGACAGTCCCCACTCTCCCCACAATCATGGAGAATGAGCTGTCCATACTGGGACAGATGCTTGAACCAGCTGCTGGACTCCTGGTGGAGCACTGAGAGTGGTGTGAAAGAATTGGGGGATGGAAGGACCCAGAGGGTTCTGGAGCCCCAGAAGGAGATCATCAAGGCAGGTGGATCTGAACCCAGGAGGGCCTGCACAAACTATTACACCAACCAAGGGACAATACATGCAATAAACCTAGAACCCCTGTGCAGATATAACCTTCCTAATTCTTTAACTTTTTTACTACATTCATGCTGTGGTGACCCCCAACCATAAAATTATTTCATTGCTACTTCATAACTGTAATTTTGCTCCTTTTATGAATTATAATCTAAATATCTGATATGCAGGGTATCTGATATGTGGCCCCTGAAGAGTTCACAACCTCAGGTTAAGACCACTGCCTTAAATCATTAGTTCAACAGCTTTTTAGCAGCTTTAAGCTCCCTTCTTACCTAGGAAGGCTAATTAGAGAAGCAGTGTCTTTTTAAAATCCGTTCACACGCCCTCTCCATTAAGCACTGAGACCTTACCACTTGCCATCATACTCTATAAATACGAGGTCCCATCTGCCTGGCTCTTCTTCCTCTGGTTGCTCTAGCAACCACTGTGAGTCCAGCTGCTGTTCTTTTGTGGCCCAGTCTATTCACTCAATGATTCAGCTCATTTTTCAGTGACTTCAGTACCCCATATCTGGATATATCCATTTATTTTTGCTTTCTCTTTTATAGGAGTCTTGGTTTCTTTAAAAAACAAAACAAATCAAAACAAAACAAAAACAAACTAAGTCAGGTGGTAAGAAGCTTCTTAAAATTAAGAAAGCTCCTGAGTATTTTCTAAGTGCAGCTCTAGATTTGCCTTTAGAGTGACTGAAAGGTATACCTGGTCTACAATAGAATTGAATCTGGTTGAGAGAAAAGAAAAGATGGTTAATGAAAGATAGGAAAGTAGGTCACTTTCAGATCACTTATATACCCTTGTCAGTCTGATAGGGCTTCCTGCTGTATGAGTTGTTAAAAGGAACTCAGATCTGTAATGTGAAAATGATAAACTTACTAGAAAAACAATAACTCTGCAATACGAACTTATCACTTAAAATTGTTCTCTAAGAAATTTGCCAGCCTGTCAGGATAGTAAAACAAAAACAAAAACAAAAACCCCAAATTAAAAACCAAGCATGTCCTTTAAGGCTTTCTGAAGACTGGAAAAACACAATTCCTTACTCCAAAAAATCTCTGCAAATTCATTGTAATTGCATCTCTAGTTAACTGGCGTTGGTTCACGATAACATTGGTGGCAATATAATTACTGTTATTCTTTTAGTGACCATATATCCATCTCCAAAAAAGCAGGTCATCCAGATGTTTATCATCCAGAACCCATGTGGCAGGCAAAAGGGAAGACCTACTTGCTGGATTTTTCTCATCTTTCTCTTCTGTATCATTTACAGCCAGAGCTTTTGCTCGTGTGCGTGAGATGCTTCCTTTCTGATTGGGGACATGCTGAGCTCGTCATTTAAAGGATGGTGGAAGGGTAGTCTAGGTAATGTGTTAAGTGTACTTACAAGTTCTGAGGTGAGTTAGAATGGAAGAAAAGCTTGTGTGAATGCCAGTGGTGAGGGAAAGAAGGGTAGGCTGAAGCCAAAGAGAATAGAAGGCTAGGCAACTACCTGAATGCCAGCATTTCTGGAAGCCTACTAACCAGCTCGGATGACTTTATCAATGTAAGAAAAAAGCACGGAAAGGGTTTAATCTGGGGACTTCCGCACTTTTCGTGGTTTTTAAAGTAGCACGTTGGTACAGGGAGACAGGATTGGACAGTGATACAAATAACAGAAAGAACCCAACTTGAGAATGATTGTAATAACTTAGACAAGAGATGCTGGTGGCCTGGACATTGGTAGGAGCCATGGCGACGAGGGAAAGTAGTAGACAGAAGATACGTTTAGAACTAGAAGAGATACGGCAGTGAAAGGGAAGGTTGGGAGTAATGGGAAGGAAGCAGAGACAAGCATGAATACGATTTCTGGCTTGAAAAACCAGGTAGAGGAATGATAATGCCATTTCTTCTGACGTCAATGACAGGGGAGGGACAGATGGAAAACCCTAACAATGAGGTGTGAATATACTATCCTTGTGGCCTTAACTAATGTTTCTTTCAGTGAACTTCCAGAAATATCTTGGACTGGCTTTGTCTGGGCTTCTGACCCGCATCCTAAAGCGGCTTGCTTGGAATCCTGCTTACTACATCCCAACCATACCTCAAACCTATTTCTGCCCCAAATATTTCCTGTCTGTTGGAGCTATGAATGTGGAAGCCACAGTTGCAGAGGGCAGAATGTAAATCCCATATTTTCTCTTCTGGGGAATATTGAAGCATACAACTTTTTTATATTCTATGAATACAGTCTCTGGACTCAAACTTCCCCATGTCTTGACAGTGCCCTGCCTTTCCACTTTTGTGAAAGATGGCTGATTTTGCTATTACCCTCATGCAAGGATGCAGTGGATGAGTGTGTGAAAAACCAACAGCAGCATCATTTCGGGAATACAGGCTTGTTCTTTTGTGTGTGTGTGTGTGTGTGTGTGTGTTTTTCTTTGACTTTTATTTAAAATTTTAATACAGGTATTTTTACATTATAATTTTATTAATTCATTCATATTACATCTCAATTGTTATCCTATCCCGTGTATCCTCCCATTCCTCCCTCCCTCCCACTTTCACCCTATTCCCCTCCCCTATCACTATGACTGAGGGGAACCTCCTCCCCCTGAATATGATCCTAGGGTATCAAATCTGGAAGTCCATTTTCATCTAGAAGAACCCCAAACCAAGTACCATAGACTGAATATTTTTGCAATGTGCTTGCTCAATTTATCCAAGGCCAAAATGTCTTTTAGAGACAATATTTCTCTTTCGTGCTTCTATATGAGCTTACAAGCCCAACTCATTTTTTACCTGAATCTTTCTGCCAGATTTTTCAAATACAGGCTTGTTCTTTTACAGATAGTCCTTCCCTATGGCTTCTGAGAGCTTAGTTGTCAGAGTGGAAGTATAGATGAGGATGGATTCTCTAGTCTCTCACTCAGAAAAGAGCTCCACCTTGGAAGCTTCAAGCATGGCCCTCACTTTTGATAAAAACTCACAGCACCTGTGTTCTGACACAGAATGATAAAAGCTGCTACTTTAGGAGATGCTAAGAAGGCGTGTGGCATTACTGTTGGCTTTTACACTGTCTGTGACTGTGTACTAGTATGCAAGTACTTTGAAGACTTTACTAAGATTTTTGCTCAGCAAATTAGGATAATGAGTTTCTCATGCACAAAACAGTGGTAAAGTAGCAGCCATCAGTCCATAAAAGAAGCTGAACTACCTCTAATGAGTGTTATTGGAATGAGAGGACTTCAAGGCCATCATTGGTTCTAGAGGTGTTGAGAAGTATTAGACAGAAAAAAAAGAAACCCACCATAATATATGGAGATCTAAAAATGTTTGGGGCCTAAAAGGAAGAAGAGGATTCCTTTTAAAAGCCTGGAGAGGAGCTTCATCAAAAATGAAAAGACGTAGAAGTTGGTCAACACAAATGGACGCCATCTTTTTGTATGTGTGTCTTTCGTTTTGACTTTTAAAATTTTACACAACGAGTGAGAGAGAGAGAACATGCACACTGCCGTAAGAGGGTTTGGTGAGGACACTGGAGACTCTTTAGCAAGTAGCCTTCATTCCCAGACCAACTCCTGGAGCAATATCCTTGAGGAGACTTAAACTAATCCCCAGAACAAGAGCTTGGCTTTTTTTTTTATTACCTTTTAGAGGTGGTGGGAAATTTCACATTGTGTAATTTATTAGCACAGGGTATGAGACAAAGAGTATGGAGGGGCCAGGTACTGGGTAGGACCCTAAACCAGGGGATTCTATTAGGCCATAGATAAACTGTTTCTTGACTCTTGGTCTCAGGATAGAGTGCAGGGAGGTATGGCCTGATTGAGGCTACCGGATCAGGCAGGCCTAAGGTGCAGGCCTGTGTTCTAACTCACGTCACTTAAAGAACAGTCTTCAGGGATAGTTATGTAGCTTAGCGTTTGCCTTGGATACAAGAAGCCCTAGGGATGGTTCCTAGCACCATAAAAAGAAAACAAGAGTAAAAACATATTAAAGAACAACCTTTTATAGTGTCTAGCACCTTCAGAATGTGGATCACACAATGGCCACACACTAATTCAAAATCAAATGTGCAGTGAAGCTGAGGTTCTTTTGGCAGCATTAGCCTGTGTTGTATAATGCAACTTCACTGGAGCCTTGCGTTTGAACAAACCTGTTCCCTTTGTGCTGTGCACGCTGTTATAATACCTGAAACCAATAACTGCCTGAAACACCTTGGCTCAGAGCAAAGACTCGTGCATGTTGTGAATTGCAGTGTTCTATTGAATATACATAGTTTTCCACTCTTTTTTTTTTTTTAAAAAAGATTTATTTATTTATTATTATTTATAGAGTGTTCTCCCTGCCTGCCCACCTGAAGGCCAAAATAGGGCACTAGATCACATTATTGATGGCAGTGAGCCACCATAAGGTTGCTGGGAATTGAACTCAGGACCTCTGGAAGAGCAGTTAGTGCTCTTAACCACTGAGCCATCTCTCCAGCCCAAGTTTTCTACTCATATAGAAGCACATTGTTTTAATTGTGGAAAACAAAGGCTTTTAATATGCTCTGACTGTCATTCTTCAGCAGGCAAGTATCAGGTTTGTGTAACTGTTGTCTAGAATGTTTAATTAAAAATATTCTATTTGAGCAGTTGCTTTGAGTTTCATAATAATGTTCAATGAATGTGTCAGTTTCTGGACGGCTCTGAGCACACTTGTGTCACTGAGTACTAATATGTGCAAAGTGGCATTTTCCAGCACCGATGACAACAAAATCAAAGTTCATATCAACTCTGAAGGACTGTGAAGATGCAGTTTATCGTGTAGCATCAAGTGTTTGCCCAAGAGTTAGGCGATAATGTAAAAATAAGCAGCACATCTGCCTTACTAGAATGCACATTTGCTTTAGTCTTTCATACGTAGTATAATTATATGCATAGCAAGAATTGTTTTCAAACATATCTCCTGTGATTTATTGTCAGTAAATGTTAGGTTTGTGTATCTATTTTATAGACCCATATACGTGGGTTTTCATGAAAAAATTTCCAGTCAAAAGTGGTTACAAGTAAAAAAAAAAAATGCTCTAGCAGTCTTGTTTCCATGGAAACGTTTTTGCTGAAAAAAAAAAAAAAAAAGGATAAAAATTAAAGAAAGAATGAAAAAAAAAAAAAAAAAAAAAAAAAAAACCAACCAGAAGACTAATTGGAAGTTTTTCTGAGTCAAATGCAAAGTTTTGGGTAGGTTTTATATATGTGAAATAAAAAACATTGGTGACTCCTCAAGTAATAGGAGCCTATTGGCTTTTGATGGGTATATTGCTTGTTGGTGGGACCTGACATCGACAGAGAAGTTAAAAATTATTTACAACGAAATAAAAAAAGCTTCCCCAAATCAGACACCCGGCAACTAGGATTGCTCAAAACTTCTCTTTCAAAACTCTTCACAGACGCTGTTTATCTCAAAAGCAAAGACAGGCTGATCTGCATTCTGCAGATGACTGCCCAGAGCCTCTGCAGTGTGAAGATTTGAAATTGACTTTCTCCCTTGAGGGTGTTCCTTGGATGCAGGAGGGGAAAGAAAAGTCAGCTAAGCCAGGACATCTTTAAAGATCTTCTCTCCAAAGCAGGATACAAACTGTGCTCTTTAAACAATGCATTTCCAATCTCCTGAGCTGTGACCTTACCTACTTTGAGGGAATACCAATGAAATCAATGCTCCCCTGTGGAGGAAACAGAACTTCTGGGGCTCCCAGGAAGATGAGAAAGGAATATATGAAGGAAATTATAGTCTTGCCCAGGTCCTTGGCAATTTTGCAAATTCTGAAATGTCTAGGGGAAAAGGGAGGAGTTAATGAGACATTAACTTCAATCTTGGAGTTCACAAAAATTTAGACTCTTACCATAATATTTATATTCAAAGGTTCCTGGACAGAAGCATACTCCATTTTCATCAGCAGGACCAGCCTTCACACATGATCTAGTTTGTCTGTACTTTTACCAGAACGTCCTTACACAGGACTAAGTGCAGGACGGGAAGAACCAGCTTCAAGTCTTGACTGTCATTGGCAGAGTTCAGTACTCTAATCTCTCCGAAACTCCTTCCTTTTCAGTGAAAATAATGAAGCGTCTCCTGGTCATTAAAAGGATAGATAACAAGTAATGTGGTATAGGGACTTGCTTGTTGTAAAGATTTAATCTCCGTTTCCTCTGTCCCTGTGTCTCTGGAATTTCTGTCACTTTATCTCTTCCCATCTGTTTCCCCCCCCTCCCTCTCCGTGCATCTATCTTACTCTTATCTCTCCTCCTTACTTTCTGCCCATCTATCTATCTCTTGTTCTGCTAACTTTTTCTGCTGTCTGCTCTACCCTCCCTTCTTCTCTTTCCCATTTCCTTATTCCTTATGACTCCTCTTACTCCTCAAAGCTCTTGGTCCCTCTTGCTGCACATTTCTTCTTTTCTAACCTTTGCTTATACTCTTTATTTTGGTCCGTGACCTTCAGGAACTTACTATTTCAATAATGTGGTGAATACTTGGTTTTAAAACATGTCATGACTCCCCAAATTTGAACGTGTAACACGTCTACCATAAATCTTTAATGATGGATATTTGTACTTATGTCATATAGTAAATACCTTACCTCAACTTCTTTTTTCTAAGTTGATCAGGGAATATCATGGACAATATTTGTAGGTTAATTGTATGGGTTCCATATCCTAAATTAAAATGTCATAAGCATTCTTTGAATTGTGTTTATGTTGGCAATGAACAAACAGAGAGTTAGAGCTTACGCTTTTCTGACTCTAGAATTTAAACTCTGCATACCTTTCCTGTTAAATTTCAGATGAAAATGTAGTGGTTTTTAAAAAATCTTTAGAATGAAACAGATTTTCTTTGTGACTTTATTGCAATAGTCCTTGGGACAGCTCTATGTCCTCTTTGTCTGTCTTGCCATATGACTGTGGGTCCTGTTGGTAGGGGAATTGGGCTCTTGGATGCCTGTGTCTTGTTCTGAGGCTGTAGGATGCATCCAATATCCTGATTAACCATTGTGCTTCCCATGAGCATCATTGGACTGGTCAGTCCTTTTGTGGGATTTTTATTATTAAAACTCTATCTTTGGCATCAGAAGCAAATACGGAAGGTGTTCATATACTCATGTGCAATTTAGAAAAATTCCCTGCTATAAAATTTTGGAAATTTGAAGCATCACATGAACCCATCTGCTTGGCTAATCTGAATTGCGTTTTCCTCTTAACACCCAGTGAAAGGAACAATGCCACTGTGGATAAATCCTGTTACCTCACAAGTGGGAAATATTTTCTTACTATAACACTTTTTAATTATTTTGAGTACCTCATGTTAAATAAAAACAGAAACTCCCAAATTGAGTGTTAACAGCCAATATTCAAAGTTTTTGTGATAGTTACTGTTTTTTGTCTGCTCAATGTAAACATCATATTCATGGTCTTAGACAACAGATATAACAGACTTTCCCCTGGACTTTGCAGTTTCTCCTCTGGACAATGATCAGTTATTTTTAATTATATTTCTAAGTGTGTCTGTTATTTATGTTAGAGCAGTTTTTGTATTACAACAGTGACTTCTATTTTCCTTTTAAAGAATAATAAGGCCACAAGTTTTGGTCAAATTATATGAGTTCTTTTATCCTTTTTTCTTTTTGGTTTTTCAAGACAGGATCTCTCTGTGTTAGCCTTAGCTGTCCTGGACTCTTGCTTTGTAGACTAGTCTGGCCTCAAACTCACAGCGATCCACCTGTCTCTACCTCCCAAGTGCTGGAGGGGCACTAAAGGCATGCATTCTTGTCATAAATTTGGGAACCCGTGATTTTTGATCTGCATTTCTTTTTTCTTCTTTTTTAAAAAATTATTTATTCTTCCATCATACATTACATCCTGTCCTCTGTTTCCCCTTCCTCTACACCTCCCAATCTGATCTGCATTTCTGAGAAAGGAGAACAAACTTATTTCATGTGATGGAGAAACACTTCCAGAAGAACATTTGAGGGAGATGCTGTAAGTTCAAGCTTTACCCTCAACTGCGGTTGGTAATACACAGACAAGCTGGATTGTTTGTTGTCAGCTATGTACAAGAACTCACTTTATGTTGTGCCTTTCTCTGTTTTGTTCCTAGTGTTGCTTTATCCTTCAGCTGGCTGGAGCACATCCTCAAGTAGGACTCTCTGAGTGATGCTTCACAGACTACCCTCACAGCACAGCTGGAAGCTCCTGTTACAGACAGGAGGCAGCTTTGGTACCAAATTATTGGGTCATGTCTATATTTTCTCTTCAAAAGAAAATCTAGTGTTAGCACTTGGTCTAGCTTAGTTTTTTGTTCATTGATTAACTGATGTGCTTTGGCTTGCATGAATTGCTTTCTATTTCTAAAAACTGTTTTAATTCCCAAATATTTATCATGATGCTTATAGCTTAGGGGCCTCTGTTGATTTTCACTGAAATATGGTAACATGAATTCAACCTTCACTCTCATACTTTTTTTTAAACTGTGAAAATTTGTTTTTGAGTATATCTTAATTATTGATGTTTTAGCACTTGAAATATTTCCTATGGGTACTGAGTTTACCTAGATAAAGAGTAAACTCAACAATATTGTGTTGTGTATGTATTATAAGACAATGTACTGTTTGGTAAGAATGCTTTCAAAGAAACAGTGTATATAGATGACAAGAGACACCATTATTTCCCTAACAAGGCAAAAAACAAATTTGCTAAATTAAAGTTGAAAGCTGGGTGCCTTGTTCCTAAGGCCTTAGCAACTGAGCAGGTGGAGGTAAGGTGATAACTTAGGCTTAGATGTGTGGACCTAACCTGTGTTAAGTGTTAAGCTATTACTGCTCCACAAGACAAACATATAAGAAGAAAGGAAAAGAAGATAAAAACAAATAGAATAATAGAAGGAAACAAGATTTATTTCATTTTCTTTTGATGGGTGATTCTGAAAAAAATTTTAAGTTCACCAAATGGGAAAGTATGAACAAAGAGATCGCATTGGGATGCTTGACTATCGCAACTTTATTGCAAAGATTCCTTAGTTCTTTTCCTTGCAAAATTCTTTCAGAACATTGCCAGGAAGACTTGTACCTTAAACAGGAGGAACTTGTAACTTTGGATGGTTGGTTACAACACAACCAAATGGCCCTGTCCTTTCAAGCCATGTGTATGTATTACTTGCTAAAATTAACAACAGTAAGTGAAAAAGAACTCATCCTGTTACACCATCTGCTTGTTGCAAAAAAGAAAAGAAAAAAGCTTGCCATAAAATAGATATGGCAATGGAAAGGCTCATGTGGAGATGGTTTTGAGGGTTACCCCATAAGTGTTGGAAATTCTTCCATATATAGGTATGTGTATAAAGAGTGTGGCAACAGATTTTGTTCTGGTTTGAATTGGGGAAATGGACTTGGCTGCAGATGACTTCCTTAAGATTTTTTAAAGCAAATGTTGAAAAACCAAATCAGTGCTCATCGACATCTTCATTTATGCTGCTGTAACGTTTACCATTTCCCCAGGTCACCTTGGCAGTGTTAGAGGTTACAATACCCTTGTTAAATTTGTTCATTTACCTTTCTATTCTCATACTCATCTGTTCACTTGAGAGACCTTTTTCTATGCCTCCATATTACATTCAGAGCAGTCCTGGGTGTCAAGAACAGAAAGCACAGCCATTGACCTCATGTGGATTGCTTCTATCTTGGCAAGACTGGCATGAAAACAAAATACCAGCATCTTTCCTCTCTTTCACTGGACTTAATTTTTATTTTCTTCTAGTGTTAAACACAGGAAATTGAAATACTTACTAATGTTTAGAATGAGAAATTGGATTTGAAACCAAAATGATATAAACCAAATTGGAACTTTTATGCAGTGGAGGCAGCCTTGGAGGTGGAATATTGAGTCTTAGAGCAAGAGAGTTAGGAATTGAATGATCAAGAGGGAAAAACTGATGTTCAGCTACCAGCTGATTACTCAAGCAAAACAAATAGGTATGAAAATAAATGCAGATATGACCAGGTGGTGTAGTGTATGCCTGCAATAAATAGCACTTGGAGATGGAAGCTGGAGAATCATGAGCTTGTAGTGCATAGCAAGTTCCCATCTCAATCCCCCCACCCCCTGCCCCCGCCAAAAAACAAAACAAAACAACACAAAACAAATGCAGCCATGAATATCCTCTGAAGTCTTTTTGTTCCATTCCTAGGAAGTTTTCTCATCATCATCCCACTAACTTATACTATCCATATATATGTAAACATATATATATGCAGGTCCAAGATGGTGGTGCCGAACACACAGGGTATCTGATGGAAACTAAAGGCCAGGCTGGGAGCTATAGACCACAAGACCTGAAGAGCCCTCGGTGAGAGGGGTCCACAAAGTGCAGAGCACTGGTGGGTCTGGCCCCAGGTAACCCAACTAGCCCATGGAGGACAGGTGCCCAGTTCCCAGAGTCTGAACCCGTGTCTGCCTACAATCTCTGCTGTGACTGAATTATGGGTGGTGAAACACCAGCCGGGAGCAGTTGGCCTGGGAAAAACGCAGGAAAATGGGCACAAATGCCAGCATGCATGCTTCACCTGTGCTCTCTATCTCCCTCTCTGAATGATCTGTGGGGTACACAGTAGCACCAGAGCTGGCGGGCCCAGGGGAACCTGAGAGTGTGGATCTGGGCCCACCAGTCCATGGAGGGATGCAGGACCCACACAGGGGCCCAGGCAGCTGTGGACATGCTCTCTAGCTATAGCTCCAAACCTTCACACTTGGGTTGACCCATCTAAGGTGGCAGGGTCTGAATGGATTGGGCGGAAACCTCCATTCCAGTGGACTGTTCCTGCATACTTGGGCAGAACTGATCTGGCCTGAATGGATCAGGCAAATGCCTAGTTAGCCACTGCAGCTTAGCAGGGGCTCCCACGCTCTTGAGAGGGTCTGAACCAGCCTGAAGGGATCCTGCAGAACCCTACCCACCTGCCCCAACCCAGGGATCCATTCCCGCAAACTCTGGCAGATCCTGACCTGCTGTCACAACCCAGTGGAAGTGCTGGAGCAAGCCCAGATGGGACTGAACTGGCCTGAAGGGATCAGGTGGGAGCCCAGCCAACTCCCACAGGCCAGAGGGAAGTATCTGCTCTCACAAGCAGGACTGAACCTAAACTCCACAGCCTAAACCTAAACCCCACTGTTCAGGCAAAATCCTAGTGAACCCCCACAAGCCAGTAGGGGTTCCAGCACTCTAGGGTGGACTGAACCTAGGCTCCCAAAGTCCCATTGCCTGAGGGCTCAGTATTCAAAGCCCAGGCAAAGGCAGGATAACCGGCTTTATTTACACTACCTCAAACTGATTCTTGGACTGCAGAGCACCAGCACTGGCCTCTGCTGACTCAATGGGGAGCTGATGGTGTGAAATAAAGTCCCTTGGAGCTGAAACCAGGTCACCTGCCTGATCCAGGGCAGGACACAAAAAACTACCTCCCAAAATCATAGATGGCAAGATGACTAACGGCCAGTATAAAAACACAAACAACAAAAACCAAAACAAGATGGCATCTCCAGATCCCAGCTATCCCACAGAAACCAACTCTGAGAACTCAAAAACACAACTGAAACACAAGAAAATGACTTCAAATCCTTAGTAATAAAGATTATAATGGAAGAAATGAATAAAATCCCTAAACAAATGCAGGAAGATGCAGCCAAACAGATTGAAGACATTAAAGAGGCCTATAGAGAGGCACTGGAATAAGTTCATCAAAATACAACCAATGAGATGAAGGAAATCAATAAAACAGTTCAAGATCTGAAGGCCTATAGAGAGGCACTGGAAGAAATTGAGAAAAATACAAACAATGAGATGAAGGAAATCAATAAAAGAGTTCAATATTTGAAGATGAAAATGGAAACAATGATAAAAGTACAGACAGAATAAAGTCAGGAATGAGAGAACTCAGAGAAGAAAGCAAGTAATGCAGAGGTGGGCTTCTCTAACAGAATCCAAGAAATGGAGGAATGAATCTTGGGAATAGAAGATATAAGAAGATACAAGAAGCACTTGAAACAACCATCAAAGAAAATGCTAAATCTGAAAATTTTCTGACACAAAACATCTGTGAAATCAAGGACACCATGAGAAGATGAAACCTGAGGATAATACGCATTGAAGAAAGAGGAGACTCCTGGCTCCAAGGTCCAGAAAATATTTTTAATAAAATCATAGAAGAAAATTTCCCCAATTTAAAGAAGGAGATGCATATAAAGATGCAAGAGGCCTACAGAACACAAAAAAGAATAGACCAGAAAAGAAAATGCTCCCATCACATAATAATCAAAACACAAAATATACAGAACAAAAAAAAAATATTAAAAGTGGCAAGGGAAAAAGGCCAAGTAACATATAATAGCAAACCTATCAGAATTACACCCGACTTCTCAACAGAGACAAAAAAGCCAGAAGGGCCTGGTCAGAGGTCCTGCAAACCCTAAGAGATCACAGATGTCATTCCAGACTACTATACGCTATGAAACTTTCAATAACCATTGATGGAGAAAACAAGATATTCCATGACAGTAACAAATTCATACAGTACCTATCCACAAATCTGGCCTTACAGAAGTTAATAGAAGGAAAAGTCCAACCCAAAGTGACAAACTACAACCAAAATTAAACAGGAAGTAGATAACTGCACTGTTGCAAAAACATAACCACACAAACACTCTACTGAAAAGAACATCAAAATCAAGGGACTTAACAGTCACTGGTCATTAATATCTGCTATCAGTGGTCTCAATTTTCCAATAAAAAGACACAGACTAACTGAATGGATGCACAGACAATATCCAACATTCAAGAAACACATCTTAGCCACAAGGATAGACATTACCTAAGGATGAAAGCCTGGAAAAAGCTAGTATTCCAAGCAAATGGATACAGGAAGCAAGCTAGTGTAGACGTTTTAATATCTAATAAAATAGACTTTCAACCCAAATTAATCAAAAGAGATGAGGAAGGACATTTCATACTCATCAAAGGTAAAGTCAACCAAGATGTCATCACAATTCTGAACATCTATACTCCAAATACAGAGGCACCCACATTTGGAAAAGAAACATTAACAAGGTTTACACCACATATCGCCCCTCACACATTGATAGTGAAAGACTTGAACACACCACTTTCCCAAAGGATACATCAATGAAACAGAAATTAATCAAGAGATAATGGCATTTACTGATGTCATGAATCAAAAGGATATAACAGATATCTACAGAACTTTTCACCCAAACACAAAAGATTATGCCTTCTTCTCAGCACCTTATGAAACCTTCTCCAAAATTGATCATATAGTAGGTCACAAAGCAAGCTTCAACAGATTTAAGAAGATTGAAATAAAACCTTGTATCCTATCAGATCACTATGGACTAAAGCTGGACTTCAACAACAACAGAAATAACAAAAAGCCTACACACACATGGAAACTAAACAACTCTCTACTTAATGATAACTGGATCAGGGAAGAAATAAAAAAAAAAGAAATTAAAGACTTCCTAATATTCAATGTAAATGACGGAACAACATACCCAAATCTATAGGACACATTGAAAGCAGTGCTAAGAGGAAAATTCATAGCACTAAGTGCCTTCATAAAGAAATTGGAAACATTTCATATAGCAACTTAACAACACATATGGAAGCCCTAGGGAAAAAAAAAGACTCAGAAACACCCAAGAGGTGTAGACATCTGCAAATAATCAAACTCAGGGCTGAAATCAATAAATTAGAAACAAAGAGAACAATTCAAAGAATCAACAAAACCAGGAGATGGTTCTTTGAGAAAATCAACAAGACGGACAAATCATTAGCCAAACTAACTAAAAGGCAGAGTGACACTATCCAAATCAACAAAATCAGAAATGAAAGGGAGAGATAACAGACACTGAAGAACTAAAAAGAATCATTAGGTCCTACATCAAAGGCTTATATGCCTCAAAATTTGAAAATCTAGGGGAAATGGACAAATTTCTTGATCATTTCCAATTGCCAAAGTTGAATCAAGATCAGATAAATAAATTAAATCATCCTATTTCTCCTATAGAAATAGAAGCTGTCAGTAAAAGTCTCTGAACAAAACAAAACAAAAACAAACAAACAAACAAAAAAAAGCCCAGGGCCAGATGGTTTCAGAGCAGAATTCTATCAGACCTTCAAAGAAGAGCTAATACTGATATTCTTTAAACTACACCATAAAATAGAAATGGATGGAACATTACCAAATTCATTCTATGAGGCCACAGTCACCTTGATACCTAAACCTAACAAAGAAAGAGAATTTCAGATGATGTTCTCTTACAAACATTGATGCAAAAATACTCAATAAAATACTTACAAACTGAATACAAGAACACATCAAAGATTTCATTCACCATGACCAGGTAGGCTTCATTCCAGGCATGCAGGGATGGTTCAATATATGGAAATCCATCAATGTAATCTACTATATAAGCAAACTGAAAGAAAAAACCACATGTCATCTCCTTAGATGCCAAAAATTATTTGACAAAATCCAAAACCTATTCATGTTTAAAGTTTTGGAGAGATCAGGGATACAAGGCACATACCTAAACATAATAAAGGCTATATACAGCAATCCAATAACCAAAATCAAATTAAATGGAGAGGAACTCAAGGAAATTCTTATGAAATCAGGGAACAGACAAGGCTGCCCACTTTCTCCATATCTCTTCAATACAGTTCTTGAAATTCTATCTAGAGCAATAAGACCACAAAAGGAGATCAAGGGGTTGCAAATGGGAAAAGAGGAAGTCAAATTATCCCTATTCGCAGAAAATATAATAGTGCTGTCACTTGAGTTTTTGCTCTTGACCATTCTAACAGGTGGAAGACTGAATCTCAGAGTCACTTTGATTTGCATTTTGCTGATGACTAGGAACGTAGAGTATTTCTATAACTGTTTCTCAGCCATTCAATATTCTTGTTGAGAATTCTCTGTTTAGTTCTGTACCCCATTTTAAAATTGGATTATTTGGTTTATTGGTGTTTACTTTCTTGAGTTCTTTATATATTTTGTATATTAGCCCTCCGTCAGATGCAGGGTTGGTGAAGATCTTTTCCCAGTCTGTAGGCTGTTGCTTTGTTCTCTTGACAAGGTCCTTTGCCTTACAGAAGCTTCTCAGTTTCATGAGGTCTCATTTATTAATTGTTGATCTTAGAGCCTGAGCTATTAGTGTTCTGTTCAGGAAGTTGTCTCCTGTGCCAATGAGCTCAAGGCTCTTCCCCACTTTTTTTCTAATAGATTTAGTGTGTCTGGTTTTAAGTTGAGGTCTCTATTCCACTTGGACTTTAGTTTTGTGCAGGGAGATAAACAGGGGTTTGTTTGCATTTTTCTATAAGTAGGCATCTAGCTAAACAAGCACCATTTGTTGAAGATTCTATCTTTTTTCCATTGTATAGTTTTCGCTTCCTTATCGAAAATCAAATGTCCATAGGTATGTCTGATTATTTATGGAAAAATGCCTTTCTAGCCCACTGTATGTACTATATTGTACAGTAGAGATGCCAGGGCCAGTTTTATGTTCCTTCGGTGTCTCATCATGCCACACTCTGCTCAAAGGCTCTTTAGCTCTAAGTTCTAGAAAATGAAGTAAATATCCCAAGCACCCAGGATCATTCCTTGATGGAAACTGGTTTGCAGATGGCCTATCTATGTGTCTGTATGGCTTTGTGGATATTG
The DNA here is from genome assembly GCF_903995435.1 of Acomys russatus. Taxonomy (NCBI): domain Eukaryota; kingdom Metazoa; phylum Chordata; class Mammalia; order Rodentia; family Muridae; genus Acomys; species Acomys russatus. The sequence continues at coordinate 23,162,432 of NC_067161.1, forward strand.
CTATGTACACACATGTGCTTTGCTGTGATATCATGGCTTATATATCTTTCCTTCCTTTTCAGTTTTAATTTATTGCCATTTATTCAGATTATATCCTGATTGTTATCCCCTCCCTTTATTTTCCTGTTTCTACCCTCCCTCCCTCCCTCTTCTGTCCTATCCCCTTCCCTTACCTGGTTATTCTCCCTTCCTTCCTTCCTTCCTTCCTTCCTTCCTTCTTTCCTTCTTTCCTTCCTTCCTTCCTGCCTTCCTTCCTGAAATATTTTCTTTTTCTTGTGTGTGTGTCACACATATGTGTGTATACATGGTTTTGCCTGCATGTGAAGGCCTGAGGTTGATGTTGGGAATCATGCTCTATTACAGTTCCACATTATTCATTGACACAGGCACTCTCAACCAAGAACTTGCTGATCTGACTGTCTCACTGGACAGATTGCTCTGGGGAGCACTGACCCTGCCTTCCAAGGCTGGGATTACAGGGACAAGCCAAGCCCACCCAGCACTTATGTGGGTTCTGGGTATCTGATCCCTGTGCTTCCACAACAAGCACGTCAACCATTAAACCATCTCCCCATTCTTCTTGCCTTCCTTAACACATTGTTACGTCTTAATAACAATGTATTAAACACCCTCAAACAGGAGTGCCCTGCTGTACACTATTTGTGGCCCATAGTACAGTTAACCCTACAGGATAGATATCTCATCAATGTAAAGTGTTTATTTGTAGGATTGAATTATCATCACGTGTTACACTTTCATTGCACAAAACTATAAAGCTTTCTAAATTCTCCTGACAACACCATTATAGGTTATTCTACCTAATATTGTGACATTAGAAAACAATACGGGGGGGGGGGCATGCTAGTATAAGTAGATACTTTGCTATAAGGCTTCTCTTCACATTTTGTTTCCTAAATTTGAAAGTCTAAGCTCTCATACTTTTTCACAAACTAGTTGACTTCCATGTTTCTGAGGTACTGCTGCAACACATTTTATCTTAATACGAATAACCCATCAAGCAGGAAATCCATCAGCCTCCTCATTGGTATGCTCTGAATATAGGAGTGTGTCTTTTGGCTGCCAAAACTGTATTCCACACTGTCTGATTTTAGAAAATAGGTTGTTTTTAATGGGTGAGTTTGAGTGACTCAGGCAGAGAGCAAACCAGTGGCCTGTTCCCTCGGTTGATAGGATTAGATTTGAATGACTAAAGCCACGCAATGGGCTGCAGAGTCCAGGAGACAGTCTGCAGTGCATGCTGACACTTCTGAGCAGCATTAGCATTCTGTGTGCAGTACTAACTCTTTAAAATGCCATTTGCATTGACGATGGCATAATTGACATTGCTCCCTAAGGAACCTTGAGGATTATGGGGAGGTAGAATCAAAGAAAATTCATCTCTTCTGAGTGTTTTTCCTCCAGCTACAAAATTCAGTCAGACAAGAACTCTTGTTATCTGGTGATGTCATATTAATAAAAACCAAATAAGCACAAAATTCATGCATTGTCACAGTTTTCCCAGTAGCTTTTTAATCTCATTTTACATCATTTTTCTAATTTGCATTCACCAGCATTTGTCTGAATGTTTAATACATTTTTTTGTACTATCTGTTAAGAGTATTCATGATCTATGTGGTCACACTCATCTCTCTTTGAAAAATAAAATTCTGTAGCTCCGGTAGTCTTTTACCATCCTGAACACCTGTAGATGTGAATCAGAGACACGGTATATCCAGGAACTCACATGTAGTTTCGGCTTTAACAGAAGAGGGCTAGAATCTTTACAATAAACATGACTTGTTAGGGGTTGTATCAGTCACTTTTCTCATTGCTGTGACCAAAAATCTATTAGGAGGCCATTTAAAGGAAGAATGGGGGCTTATTTTGGCTCACTGTGTGAGGACATTTATGGGTGGAGAAGGCATGGAAGCAGGTCTGTGAAACAGCTGGCAACATTGCACCCACACTCAGAAAGCAGAGAGTGAGGAATGCTAGCGTTCAGTGCACTTGATTCAGTCCACTCTCCACACCCCGGGGACGATCTTGTCTGTAGTTAAGATGATTCATCTTGGGTCAGTAAACCTGAGCGGCTTGCTCTCTCTTTACTCAGGACCCAGTCCAGGACTCAACCCATGGGATGGGCCACTGATTTTCTTAGAAGGTTTTTCATCTCCAGATAAAACTCTGGAGTAGTTCCTCATAGACACCCACAGAGGTGTGTCTCCTAGTTGTTTCCAGCTCTTCTCAGTCAATTATGAGAAACCATCTTAATTGATCACGGAGACTGAGCATTACCCATAGCATGCTGGAACCATACTATGTAAAGATACATTCATCGATGCCAGCAGGGTGTGCTTGCTAAGATTTATTTTTTTAATTATGTATTGTATGTTTGTGTGTATGTATGTATATCATGTGTATATGCGGATGCACTTAAAGGCCAGAAAAGGTTGCTAGATGCCGTAGAGTGGGAATTCTCACCTCATGAGAATTCTGGGAACTGAACTTAGGTTATCTACTGCTAGTCATCTCTCCAGTAATGGTTTAGGTGAGTTCACTAGATCTTCAATAAGTTTAGCTGTGACTTAATTATTCCTTAGATTTGTTTTGAATTATTATATATTAGCAACATTTTCATATATGCTTTGCAAAGAATGGGCTAGTAGAGAAAACAATTTCTAAACAACTTTTATCGCAATTATATTAGAGATATGCGTTGGTGGCGCACGCCTTTAATCCTAGCACTTGGGAGGCAGAGGCAGGTGGATCCCTGTGAGTTCGAGGCCAACCTGGTCTACAAAGGAAGTCCAGGACAGCCAAGGCTACATAGAGAAACCCTGTCTTGAAAAACCAAAAACCAAAAAAAAAAAAAAAAAAAAAAAAAAAGAAAAAAGAAAAAAAAGAAAAACCAAAAACCAAAAACCAAAAACCAAACCCAACCCAACCAAACCAAACCAAACCAAAAAACCCAAGCATTTTCTTAAGGTATTTTATAGACATGAAATCAGTTAAAATTCCATAGAGAACCAGAGTAGAGGCAACCTTATATTTTTTTTCTTGATAAATGTCAGTAAAATCCATTTTCACTGATAATATACTAAGTAGAAATTATTTGTATTATTTATGATACTGGAGATTAGAAAGCGTAACTCAAGGTGTTGTATTATTTGCAAGGGAGCCCTAACCCACATAGGTAACACTGAAGGATGCTTGGTGGCTTGATACTGAGATTGCCCATTTAAGTGTATTATATTTTTTAACTGTCAGTCTCTATCTAGTGTTTTTGACAGCTTATTTTCTTGTAAGGACAAGACTGGTATACAGAATTGCTGTAAGATATAGAGATACATTGTTACGGCTGACATATAAAATGCACACTTTCCCCTGCCAAATACTCAAGGGTTGGAGGCTTTGTCTCTAAGATGATGTTCTTTTTAAGGTCACTGGATCATCGGCGTGCTTACTTTATTTGTAGATTAAACATTTTATAAGTTCATAGCTGAATGAACTGTGAGATGAGGCCTCCTTATAGGAAAATCACTGGTATCAGCTGGTTGTCTGTGATCTGTCTGTCTGTCTTTTAAAACAAGATATCTCTATGTAACTCAATTCACTATGCATACCAGGCTGGCCTCAGACTCACAGAGATCCACTTGCCTCTCCTGAATGCTGGGATTAAATGTGTGCACCACCATGTCCTGCCCAGCACTTGGTCTTGTATTCTTAGCATTTGACCAGTTATACCTATTTCTATTGGCTATAGCCCAATGCTAAAAGGAGTTTCTCTGTCTGAGGTTGAGAGTAGCCCAGACATATGGGCATAAAGATAAATAATATATATTCAGAAGGCAGTTTGACGGAATGATTTTTTTTTTTTGTGCAAAATAGCAAATGTAGCTTCTGCCATAGGGCATGTAGTCTACTAAGCCATGGACTTTTGACCCGGTTTGTCAAACCAGGCATGATATTCCCTCCTACTGAGCAGGCCTCAAGTCCAAGAGAATGTGATTAACTACTCTGTGAGAGTTGTGCCTTGTACCTGTGAACACTTCCCTGCTGTTGCACTCGGGGTCTATCTAGTGCTGGGTAAGACGCTGAAAGTCTCTTCTTCCCCTGCACCCTGAGCAGCACGTATGATGCTGTGAAAGCTAGTCAGTAGGGAGGACGTTTCCCAGTCAGCATGAGACTGATTTCTCTGTGACTAATACCCAAAGTGTGTGGTCCTCAGCAATAGTCTCATACTATGTAACCAATAGCCCTAGCAACAGTCTGTGTTGTTTTGGAACTTTTGGAGCCTCCTTCCTGACTAATAACTCATAGGGAGATACTCCATGCATCACACAGTAATTTTTGTATAATGATTCATGACTGTTGAGAGTGACACTGTTCACTCATGTGGGATACCTACTTGAATGCCCTTTAGTGAGTTTCTATAATGCTTTTTCCTACGTCCTTAGTTTAGGTTAGTCCATCCACTGTCTCCTCCTCTTCACTGTTCCCCAGAGGGTACCCCTCTGGATCCTTTAGCCCTCAGTATTTTGCCCTCTTCCTTCATATTGTATGTACTTTACTACCTTTCCAATTACATTTTAAGACAGGGTTGTGAAATAGCAGGCTTTTTATAGGGCTTTTCCATATACCCTTCCTCTGGGTAAGATGTGTCCTCCCTGTTTCTCCCTTGTCCCCACTTAAGCCTTTTGACTCTGAATACTCCACTTAGATCTTACCTATGATCTGCCACCTTCTTTCTTAGCACACATCCTCTGCCTATGGCCCTTTTCTGGTTTCCTGGCTCCTATTTGTAACCCAACTTAAACACACAGAGCAAAAGACTGAAGCTAGAATATGCAAGAGAGAACGTGTGACTTTTTTTTTTTTTTCTTTTTTCTTTTGTCTTTCTGGGCCTGAATGTCCTCAGTGTGATTTTTTTTCCAGTTTCATCCATTTTTTTTTCTGCAAATTTCGTGATTTCATTTTTCTTTTCAGGTGTATATGCATTATATTTTTCTTATTCATTCATCTGTTGACAGATATCTAATTTGATTCCATTTCCTAGCTATTGTGAGTAGAGTGGTGATGACAATGGGTGTGTAAGTGTCTCTGTAGTGACGTATAATGTCCATTCTGTATGTGCCCAGCAGTGGTACAGCTGAGTTATGACAGGACTATTTCCAGTGGTTTCAGAAACTGCCAGACTGATTTCCAAAGTGGCTGCACTACTTTACACTCCTACTGACAGTGTATACGAGCTCTCCTTGGCCACCTTCACACCAGTGTGTGCTGTCATTTGTATTCCTGACATTCTGACTGGGAGGTGGGATGGACTCTAACATCTTCATTCTGCATTTCCCTGATGGCAAAGGATGCTGAGCACATTTGAAGTGTTTCCTAGACATTTATAATCCTGTTTTGAGAAATTTATGTTCAGTTCAATAGCCCATTTTAAAATTAGATTGTTTATCATTTTAGTGTTCCATTTCTTATTTCTTCATATGGGCACTATAGTAGCCCTCTGTTGGCATGAATACCTGGAAGAAAAATTTTCTTTCCTTTTGTGAACTGACCATTCTTTCGCTGACTTCACAGTTTCCTTTGCAAAAGCTTGCTGCCTCCGTGAGATCCTGTTTATTACTGTTGGTCCTATTTCCTGCGCTACCGAAGTCTTATTCAGAATGTTATTTGCGTTTGTATGTGGAAGCATACTTCCTTTTAATTTTTTTTTTTCTCTAGCACTCTCAGGGCCGCAGGTCTTACACTGAGGTCCTTGATCCACTTGGAACTGAGTTTTGTGCCTGGTGAGAGTTCAAGACTTCTTTTCATTTTTTCCTGCACATTGAAATCTAGATTTCTTAGTATCATTTGTTAAAGATATTGTCTCTTTTCCAAGTACATATTTGAAATCATTAAAAAAAAAAAAAATTATAGTGAGGTAACCCAGACCCAGAGAGACACACACAGTATGTACTCTATTATAAGTGAATTTTCATCATATAGTACAGGATAAACTATACTACAATGCACAGTCCCAAAGAAGGTAAGTAATAAGGAGGGCCCATGACACAGAGCAACCGCAGGATAACTGAGAGGAGTCTCGGTGAAGATCCAGAATTGATGGATTAGTAGAGGGCAAGAGGCGTCAAACCAGACCAAAGACTCCTTGCCATAGACATTTGCAAGTAAAGAAAAGAGAAGTGAACAAAAAGGTATACTGTATGACACACAGACGCACTGCAACTTCAATGGTGAGATTTGTTTTTGTTTCTTTTCTACTTTATTTTGATTTTTTTTCTTTTGGGGGGCAGCATTGCAAGAGTAGACGGTGGATATGAAGGGTCAGGGAGCTGAGTGGGATTGGGTGCATGATGCAAAGTTCATAAAGAATCAATACAGAGTTTTTAAAAATTAGGGAAATGTTTAGACTTCTGTTTCAACAAATCTATTCCACTGATTGTGTGCCTGTTTTGTGCCAGTGTGGAGGAATAAACAAAACAAAATGAAGCAAACCTGACTTAGTAGCATAGTGACTTACACAATGTTGTCAATGATATCTTCAAAGGTTTTTAAATACATACTATATTTTAAATTGTCATTTGCTTCAGTTACATTTCCATATTATAGTGTTGTTTTATTTTTTATTTTTTGTAAATTGCATCTATTTCTTTGCTCTTGTTTCATGATGGATAGATGGTCTATTATGATACTTAGAAGTGCTGTAAAACTTAGAGTTTATTTCTCCATCCCACTCACCTTCAAAACAACATTGTTCTCTTGATTCTCCAGTGTGGTGAATCTCCCCCCCTCCTTCTCTCCCTCTCCACTCTGTCTCTCTCTCACTCTCCCTCCCCTCTGTCTCTGTCTCTACATCCTGACCACAGCCCCTCCCTCCTCTCCTCTTGGTCCCACCCTCTTTCTCCTTTCTCCCTTCCCTTCTCAGAAAAGGGGAGCCTGCACCCTCATATCAACCAACTCCAGCATATCAAGTCTCATCAGGATTGAATGCATCCTCTTCCACAGAGGCCAGGCAAGGCAGCCCTGTTAGAGGAAAGTGGTCCCACAGTAAGCAACAGAGTCCATGTCAGAGACAGCCTTCAGTCTATTTGCTAGGCCACCCATGTGAAGACTAAGCTGCCCTTCGGCTACATATGTGTAGGGGGCCAAGGTCCAGGCCAGTGGTGCTCTCTCTTTAGTGGCCTATACATGCCAATATGCCTCAAAGGGCAGCTTTATCTTTATGCAGTTTGCCTCTGTGTGATCATCTTAATATAGGAGATAGGTATTGGAGTCAGTTGGCGGTTACCTGCAAAGATGCATTGTTTTCTTGTGGCTCTTCACTCTCCTTGTTAAATTATTGAAGTAAGTCTACCGCATGAAAAATTTTCATTCCTTAGAGCTTTACATATTAAGTGTTATGTTTTTTCTTTCTTTTTTTTTTTTTTAAAGCCCATTCTTGACAGTTTTTCACAGACAAAAACTATATTCCCTGAATATGTTTTGCTTTAGGGCCCTCTTTTCTTGAGATACCACAGACTCTCAGAGGAACCGTCAGTGCTGTCCCTCATGCTGTTCCCCACAGTTTGTGTGTTATGGCTGTTGTTCTTCCTAAACACATGGCCATATTTGGAAGTAGGGTTAGATGCAATCAAATTAGAATGAAGTCATACTGCATTTGAAAAAGTCCTAACTCAATGGATGGTGTCTTCATAAAAACAGATGAGTCTGAAGAAAACTGTCAGAGGGGAGAACCTCCAAGTATGATTAGGGCAGTTTCTGAGAGTTTCTGCAGCTGCAGCCAATGGGTGTTAGGGATTTTCAGCAATCACAGATATTTAGCAAGGAATGAGAGGCTCTTCCTCCAAAGCTTTCAGAGGAAGCAAACGCCAGTTGACAACTTGGTTTCAGACTTCTAGGTTCCAGAATTTACAGAAAACAAGTTTCTGTTATTTGAAGATACTGGCTTATTTTGATTTGCCATGGAAGCCCGAGAAATTTAGTATAATGCATTGTAAGGAATTATTGTTGAAAATCAATGTGGCAGCTGCATATTTAAAATTTTTTTAATTTATTATAATTTATTCAGATTATATTCCCTATTGTTATCTCCTCACTGATATCTTCCATTTCTCACCTTCCCTCCCTCTTCTGCCCTATATCCCTCCCTTCAACCTCTGACAGAAGGGGACGTCTCCTATACCATATGACCACAGCCTATCAGGTCTCATCTGGATAGCCTACATCCCCTTCCTCTGTGTGCTTAAAGGCCAAGGGGAAGTGATCAAATCTGAGGTGCCAGAGTTCATGTCAGAGGCAGTCTCCACTCCTCCCACAACTGTGGAGAATGAGCTGTTCATTGGCTATATCTGAACTGGGAGTTTAGGTTTACTGCATGCATTGTCCTTGGTGGGTGCAGCAGTTTGTGAAGGTTCCCCTGGGTCCAGATCTGCTAGCCTTGATGGTCTCTTTGTGGGGATCCTAAACCCTCTGGGTCCTTCCATTCCCCCACTCTTCCAACTACTCTCAGTGCTCAGCCCAGAGTCTAGCAGCATCTAGAGTCCCAGAATCTGTCCCAATTCCCTGTTAGGTGGAGTCTCTCAGAGGACATCTATGTTGGACTAATGTCCACTTATAAGTGACTATGTACCATGTGTGTCTTTCTGGGTCTGGGTTACTTCACTCAGGATGATCTTTTCTAGTTTCATCCATTTGCCTGAAAATTTCAAGATTTCCTTGGTTTTAATGGCTGAGTAGTTTGTGTAAATTTACCACAGCTTCTTTATCCAATCTTTGGTTGAGAGATATCTAGATTGTTTACAGATTCTAGTTATTATGAATAGAGCTATTATGAACATAATTAAGCAAATGTCCTTATTGTGTGGTGGAGCACCTTTTGGGTATATGGCCAGGAGTGGGAGAGCTGAGTCTTGCAGTAGCACTATTCTCAGATTTCTGAGAAAGCGCCAGATTGATTTCCAAAGTGTTTGTATAAGATTGCACTCCCACCAGCAATGGGGGAGTATTCCCCTTTCTCCACATCCTCAAAAGCAGGTGCTGTCACTTGAATTTTTGATCGTAGCCATTCTGGTAGGTGTAAGATGGAATCCCAGAGTCATTTTGATTTGCCTTTCCCTGATGACTAAGGACGTTGAGCATTTCTTTAAGTTTTTCTGGGTCATTCGATGTTCCTCTGTTGAGAATTCTCTATTTAATTCTGTATCCCATTTTTAAATTGGATTATTTGGTTTGCTAGTGTTTAATTTCTTGAATTCATTATATATTTTGGATATTAGTGTTTGGTCAGACGTAGGCTTGGTGAAGATCTTTTCCTAGTCTATAGGCTGTCGGTTTGTTCTGCTGACAGTGTCCTTTGCTTTGCGGAAGTGTTTCAGTTTCATAAGGTCCCATTTATTAATTGTTGATCTTAGAGCCTGAGCTGTTGGTGTTCTGTTCAGGAAGTTGTCTCCTCTGCCAATGATTTCAAGGCTCTTCCCCACTTTTTCTTCTAACAGGTTTAGTGTGTCTGGTTTTATGTTGAGGTCTTTAATCCACTTGGACTTGAGTTTTGTGTGGGTGATAAATATGGATCTATTTTCATTTTTCTACATGTAGACATCCAGTTAGACCAGCACCATTTGTAGAAGATGCTGTCTTTTTTCCATTGTATGGTTTTGGCCTCTTTGTCAAAAATCAAATGTTATATGGCAGCTGGATATTGACTCAATAATTTCAGAAGTTCAAAGGTTTAGTGAAGGGGAGTTTAAGGAGGTGTATTTCACCCTGATAATTACCCACTAAGCTTACTTATTTGTACAGTCTCTAAACTTCTTAGCTTGGATTTATTAGATTAAAATAGAAAAGGAACAAAACATGTTTATTTAATCTCTGTGTATTACTCCTTTGATGAATCAAATTATGGAAAAGATGTATTTTTGTTTCTTGATCCAGATATATAATGCACACAGTTGTGAGAAGTTCCTACTAGTTTTTAGCAACAACATTTGTTCATCTTTATTTTAAGCCCTCTTTTAGTTATTATGTGTGAATATTTTGGAGTATTTTAGACATGTGTGTATGTGAGAAGTTCAATGTGTTTTAATCAAAGATACTGATTTGCATTTCCTCATCACCTTTGGCGTGCTTTACATTACTACCTATGTTGAGAAGCCTCTGTAGTAGGACAGTGGTGGCATCAAGTGAGGCATTGGTTTGTTCATGCTGAAGCCTCAGGAACTACCATCTTGTCGTTACTTTCTCCTATGGCGTGTAGAAACTTCTTATTTCTGGAGATTTCTAGATTACTCCAATCCATCCTTACACAGTACTACATTCATAATTTAAAAAATTAGTGAACTGAAAAAATCCTGATTATAACATACGGGTTTGTCAGCCCATGCTTATATAATATGTATATAGGATTAAGTCAACTTAAAGAATGTTAAACGTTACGTTATACATTAAAATACAAAGCGAAAACTCAACTAAAACAAAAAAAGAAAGTGGTGGTTTTTATAGAAAGTCAAAGGATATAACAGAGACACACTGCTAAACAAGTAAAAGAGAACAAAAATGCAATCTTAGAGTTTGCAACATTTCTGAGTCTTTGCAGCAACATTTTCTTAGCTTAAAATGTATTTCAAATACACCTCAGGAATTCAATGGAAAAAAAGGGAAGAAAATCTATTTCAAAACTTTTTCATTTATTTCAAGTTTAGATTAAGTTAAAGAATAATATATATGTATATGTATATATATATATATATATATATATATATATATATATATATATATATATATATATATTAGAAAAGGCTACACTTTGAAAATTTTCAAGACATCTGTTTACACAGATAGGACACATACAAATGAGTCCTCTCGAAAGTAATTTAAAAAGCAGTGAGACTCGGTGAGAAGAAATAAGTATTTTATTTTCATACCTTTACTGCTGTCAATCAAGTCTGTGGAGAAAAACAAAGAAGAAAGAAACAAAGGACAAAGCAATTTATCTCTAAATGTTCAAAAGAGACAGGCACTGCCTGTGCTTCTCAAATGAAAGAAGTTTTCTTCTCTTTCCTCTTTTTAAAAAAGACTTCTTTAAACAGGGGAAATGTGATTTTGATAGGAAACTTAGAGTCAATGAAAATTGGTCTCTCTCTCTCTCTCTCTCTCTCTCTCTCTCTCTCTCTCTCTCTCTCCCCCCTTCCCTCCCTCCCTCCCTCCCCCCCTCTGTGACCTTGTCAAATTTAATTTTGGTTGCTATGTCTTTAACATAAAGGCGTGTCCCATGGATTGTCCCTTTCTAAGTAATCCTTTTTACATATCAGGATAGATACGTTTTGAAAGCGTCAACTCTATTAACCTTAGCGGCATGCCTTTTGGGAAAAATATCAGTGGGGTTAGGCTTTAAGTGGTTTCCATGCTGAGCAATGGCATGGAATGTTGGTTTAAAATCCAAAGGGAATCTTGACTATTCATTTCATGTGGGAGAGACACAACGCAAATGGAAGAATGAAGATGTTTCTCACCCAGAATTCCTGTCAGGATATTGGGATATGCTGTGGGAAGGGCCAAAGAAGGCTCAAGACTCAAACCAAAGAAACTGACAAAGGCAAGAGGAGTGTTTGTAGACGTCACAGTGTTGGATAGCTGGGCGATGCTGTGTTTGGCGACTGTTGTAGGATCCCATCCCTTCACTAGTTGTATCTTGTGCTTTAGGTACATGTCCTTTGAACTTTATCTAACATCACCACCCTGGCTTTACAGCTGGAAAATCCAAGGCACAGAGACAGAAGGGAACACGGTGGAGCTATCTTTATTAAGTGGTGGGGAGAAGGGATTCTTTTGCTGGCCTAGATGTGGCGCTACACTCTCGCCTCCTTACCTAGTGACACCTCCTCCATCACAGATCTGATTTAGAAGTGCACAGGATGTGACTGTCAGTGGATCAGTGGGTGGATTATTCACTATTTTCAGATGCATAGTACTATTTGCAGAAGGCTGCTGGTGGACTCTGGTGGTCTCTTATTAATTTTGTCTGCTCAGCATCTCTTTTTCCTATTTTGTTATCCACATCTTGACTTGGCCTGGGGCTACCATTCTTCCTTCCTGCACGTCTTTCTTGATGCTCTGTATTTCCTGGACTAAAAGGTTGTTAGGACACATAAGCTAGCCTGATTAGATGTTCTGTAGCTGAGTTAGGAATCTTGAGGGCTATGACAAAGACCTAAAATAAATGCAGTTTCTCATCAAGATGTAGGAATCTGGAGGAGACTGGTAAGATATTTCAGTGAATAGTGATATTCAAAACATCCTAAAATGTTTTGCTTTGGGTCTCTTAAACCTGGTATGTTAGCTTTCCCTGCAATTTTGTGGGCTTTTCAAGACCCTTCTCTCATTTCCCTTTCTATAAGAAGAGAGTTAAATTCTATTTATTTATTTACACATGTCATATGAAGGTGGTTATCTCCTCCTTCTTCATGTCGTTCTGGTCAATTGAGTTCAGATTCCAATGCTTGCAGGACAAATGCTTTACTCACGGAGGCATCTTTCTGGCCCCATACTTTCTGCTTATTTTGCTGGCTACCAAAGATAATGAATCCATGGACAACTTATCTTGTCACATTAAACTAACTTTATGTCCTGTCAGGTCATTCCTAGGTTAAAGAAAAGCCCTTTGGCTTTGTTTTATTTGCTGTTTGACTAGTTAGAAATCTTCTTGCATACAAATAGTTATTTGTCACTTTGGATCAGAAAAGTAAATTCTATTTTGGCAGGAATCCTCTCTTTAAATAGATGTTCATGTTTTCCAGTAAAACAGAGTCAAAAGACAAAAGGACTGAATTCTGGTATTAGTTTCCTAGTATAAAAACTTTTTGCAAAACTACAAGAACATCTGCAATGGCGTAACAGTGGCACTTCTCTCTTAAGGGTGACCAACAGATGTCTAATTGGTCTTAAGACCTACCAAATGGATTCAAACTCAGGGTTGGACCTTAGAGAACAATCTACTCCTACCATTTCCCCGAAATATAATTTCTAATTGTGCTCTAAATATTTATCTTTATACCCATAGATAAGTGTAGCTCTTTTATTGTCTCAATGTAGCTTCTTTTGGTAGACTATTACAAAAATTCAAAAATGGTCAAAATGTAGAGAATAAGCAGTTATGAGATCTTTAACCCTAATTGATATATCTGTAATATAACATCTACACCCTTAGGTGGACTTTAGTGAAAATCCTGGAAGAAAGGATAGGAAAATCTCAAGAGCCAGGAAACCAGCGTACTAGCTACTAGGTGGTTGCCTGTAGACATGACAATGAAACTACAGCCATGACTTTTTCATGGTATGGTTGCCTGAACATGACCTGCATACTGAAACATGTTAATGTGGACAGGGGATATTCCACAAGTTTCCACCCTTAAATGAATTGCCAAAGGGTGGTCTGTGGCTGTTGAGATAAAGAAAGAATCAGTTTGTTCAATCCCAAGTGGTCAGCTCAGATGCAAGTTACACACAAGTAATGCTAAATGCACTTAGTAGGTTGTATATACATGAAAAAATATAGACCTATATGTATGCATATGTAGCAATAATAATTAAGGGAGAAGTTGTCATAAATTTGGGATGGAGTGTTGGAGACATGGAAGGAGTGGAAAGTGGGGGAAGGAAGGCCAGAGTGAAGTCGATGCAGTGCTCGTGTGTGAAATTCTTAATTAACAAACAGTCCCTGAAAATCCCGCCAATGTTTTGACATTACCCAATCATTTCTTTTATCCTTTTCCTAATGCATATAGTGCCAGTTTTTCTGAACACTGTTCATGATTTGTTCTAGCCTATGTCTTGGAGAAACATCATGTGAAAAGTAATAACAAAGAACCAGGAATCTTTAAGAAACGACGATCTCTCCCATCGGCAGGCAGGGAAAGAACTAGGGTTTTATTAAACAGCGTCTCAGGGGAAGCAAGCAGGTGATAGAGGAGGAGCTATGTGAGCAATTTGAATTACAACTATGTTTTCAAATTTTAGCTGGATTTTATATTTGAACGACATGGAGGAAAGGGAAAGAAGGAATGGGGCATACTGGGAAAATATGCCGGAGTCACCCTTAATGCTTGTATTATTGTTAGTATGACTGAGCTACCGTTTCTGGGCGAGTATTTTACAAGCGGAGCATCACCTCAAAAACTTCAGGGAAAGCAGTTTCTATAGCAACCCTGGAAGCATTTGAAGTGTGACTAGATAATCCTTTGTTATAACCAAGAAGGCTGGGATGGAAATTTATTAAAGGCATATTTCATATACCCAGAATGTTACTAATTCAGGGCAAATATACTTCCACAGTATGTCAAATGTCCAATTTAAGTTTTTAGTGCATTAAGTATTGATGTACCCCTATATTTTAATTAATTTTCAAAGATAAGTATATATCCTAGGCACATTAGCATCATGATTCTATCTATCTATCTATCTATCTATCTATCTATCTATCTATCTATCTATCTATAGTACTAAGCCTTCCTATGAGTATTCACCTTCTAGCTGAAGCACTTATTAGTACCTCAGTCTTAGTTTATTGGTACATATGTCCTCAGTTTTTCATCTTGAAAATGGAAGCAAATATGTTATCTCCAAGAGGCACTTCGTGAGAGAGTGAGTGCTGACCACAGTGAAGCAGACCACAGGAGAATGTACGGTTTGGTTAGGAGTTCTACCAAGGCTTTAGGAAAAAGTGGTTACTCTGGGTCACATACTCACATGTGAACTTTTGAGCGCAGGCACCACAAGCAATGATTAGCCCTAACAGTAGGCACATAAGAGCAACACATAACTGCAAGGTCAGATTTCAAGTTTCTTTTAGTTTTTTGAGGCAGGGTTGGTTTCTCTGTGTTATCTTGGCTGCCCCGGACTCATTTTGTAGACCAGGCTGGTCTTGAGATCCCAGTGATCCACCTGCCTCTGCCTTCCAAGTTTCTTGTAAAGCGATATTCTTTCTCGGTTTTACTATTTGTGTACTCTTCTTCTCTATGACCATCCTTTTGTGTTCCCTTCTTTCTCCCACGGCACCCATTCTTCCTCCCACCAAATTTCCCTTCTGTTTTTGTGCTTTTTTTTTTTTTTTCATTTGTGGCCCACTGCTTTGGGTTAGGGTTGCCTACATGAAAATGGGTTGGATGCCCGGTCTCTGTGATGGAACGCTAATGGTCCAGTCTTGTACAGCTCTTGTGTAGGCAGATGTTCAGTCTGCCTTCTGATTATCTGGTTCTTATACTCTCCTCTGCCCCACCCCCCGTCCCCGCATGTCCTGAGAATCTGCCTCTTCTTGCCCAGCCCCTGTTATTGTGTTCCGTTCCTTGCCATAGTCTTGTCGGTTATTTAAATATTGTTACTCTTCTGCACGGAGAACTACTTCTGAATTCATCAATGTCATCCTGTTGCTTCAAAAACACCACAATCAAATTGTGCATTTCCCCAGGCACTGCACAGGTAGCACCATCATGTGTATGCTACTGAGAGCAAGAACAGATAAGGTGACTTGTGGAGTTCACTTAGCTAAGAGCTATGGGCTCCCATTAATTGTGATAACCACAGCATAATTTGACTGCTGGATGGAGGTTGCAAGATAATTAGGAAAAGTGCCTGCCAGAATGCCAGTGCATATTTCTCCTAAATTAATCCACCCTCATCAAATAGGTTATATTAAAAACAGACAGCATATGATACAAGATCATTGATTGGCTTAATTAATAAGAATCAACAGGCAGAGTCAGGGCCTGCATTAACCTTGGCAGTAGGTGAGACTCTGGGAAAAGTAACTGAGTAAAAATGATCTGGTGGGGAATAAAGCTTTTGAAATGAAGTCTGGCTGCTGTGCATAGGTGTATCTGCTCTGACCTCCACACTGGGTCTCTGTCCCTAAAGAGTGCGCAGTTGGAAGATCTACTAATGCTGGAGAGGAGCAAGGAGAAGAAGGTTTAAAAGGCACCAAGATTAGCATATAAAAGAAACAAATGGCACAGAGAAGGAATGGACCAACTTCCTACACAGGGCTATATGTAAGGGACAAAGCATGCATATTTGGGAGAATGCGGGAACTATGTAAATAACTCATAAAAAAGGGTTACAGTTCACGTGACCCAAGGCCACTGAGCTTCTCCCTTTCTTCCTGGAAGCGATTTTTCTCTTTTTCCTTTCATTATTTTGTTATCATATTTATGTGTAAGGGTATTCTGTCTGCTTGTATATCTGTGAACCACTTTTGTGCTTGGGACCCTCAGAGGCCAGAAGTGGGGATTGGATGCCATGGAATTGGAGTTACAGACAGTTGTGCACTGTCATGCGGATGCTGGCAATCAAACCTGAGTCATCTTGAAGTGCAGCCAGTGCCCTAATATGCACTGGAGCCACCTCTTCAGCCCCAGTAATCTCTTAGATAAATTGTCTCTGATTTTTTTACTCCCATGGCTTGACGCAGTTCCTTGTTCTGGAATGCAGGAATCAGAAAACTCCAGTGGTATCCTCTGGACTCCAATATCAGCCCATAACACTAGAGAGTTGTGTGATGTTTAACATTATATGGTTAACTTAGAAAGGTCTAGAATCAACTAGGAGACAAGTTTCTGGGCATGTCTGTGAGGAATCCTCTTGCTTATATTAACTTGGATTGGAAACTGCACCCTAAAAAGGATGACACTATTTCACGGGCTTGAGTCTTGAACTACATAAAAACGAGACAGCTGAGTGAAGACATGGGTTTACCATTTTGATTCCTGGTTGCTTCAGTCTCTTGCTACCTTCTGTCATTTGGGATGTCCCCTTGAACAGTGAGCCAAAAATAAGCCATCTTTGTCTTAAGTTATTTTATCACACCAATAAGAAAAGCAGTGAAGAGAGAGAGGTTCATATATTTCAGAGTTCACAGGTGGAAATGTAGCAACAACAACAAATTCAAGATTTTCTAATTAAGTGAGTAAAATGGGCTCTGAAATTAAAACTTGGGGATAATTGGGAAAACTTAAAAACTAAGAAATGATATTGTCTAAATATCATACCAACATATGGTCATTTTTCATAGCATTCCTGATAAGACAGCTATGTAGCCCAGGTGTAACCCTTTCTAGCATTCCGTGTGCTCCAGTGTTTCTCATTCTACTTTGTGGGGATTTGGGAGTATTTTATTTCTGCAACTAGGGAGAAACTTTTGTTCTGGTTCAGATGATATTCTAGGAAATCTCTGTTTCAAGTACAGCCATTTTTGGGTTTCCACATTTAGCAAATAAATACACGAATGCCCAGCAGAAATTTAAATTGTAGATAAACATGCAGGATTTGGGACACACTTGTATGGAAAAATTATTTGTGAAATTCAAATTTAGTTGAGTATCCTTCATTTAAAATGACAACTAACCATCTGTAGTTTTAATTCAGTTGTTCTTAAATGGAATGCATGCTGCATTTTCAGTACAGTTCACCACTGAGGGAAATCAAGGCAAAAATGTGGATGCAGCCTTTCTTGTTCTTCCAGACAGCATTACCTCCAACCAAGGAAGTCACTGTGTGCCCAAACTAGTATGGTGGGAGCCATGGAAGTCACTGTCTTTTGGCTGGCATACAGGCTTATCTTCAACTACCATATTATAGTAGTCAGGACCACCTGCCTAAGGGATGGTGTTGCTCACAGTGAGCATATTAGTCAGGGTTCCCTGGAAAAACAGAACTGGTAGAATGAATATGTACATCAGGAGGATTTATTAGAATGGCTTACTGGTTGTGATTTGACTGTATAACAATGGCTGTCTCCCAATAGAAAGTCCAAGAATGTAGTACGTGTTCAGTCCATAAAGCTTGGCTAATCTTCAGTATACACCCAGATCTTGGCGAATTGGGCTTTAATGCCAGTGAAGGAATGAGCTTAAAAGGAGAGTGAGGACAAACAGGTAAAGAGCAAGATCACCCTTTTTCTTCTTTTTAAAATATTTATTAATATTTTTTTACATATACATTTATATTACTCCACATATATACATTAAACTACCTATAGCAATAATAACCATTACACAGTCATGAATTATATAAATGTTACATCCTTAGTGTTTTGGCTATTTGTATTTGACAGCCTTGAAGAAAACATCTTTCCTATCTTGTTGAGTATAAAATTCTGAATGTAAATCAATCTCCATTACATCCTGTCTTTATTAACTTAAAACATCAATCTAGACCTAAATACATCTTCACCTCTAAACAACTAAGCTTCATTGTAAAACTAAGCTACCTGGTCTTCAACTCCATCAGAGATTTGAGAAGGAATAAACTTGACTACCTGAGCATGCTGGGAGTGCAGGTTAGTAGCTTTCCAAATGAGAAGATGACAGACAGTTTGCTACCTGAATAGTCACCTAAAACTCTCTATTATGTTGGAGCATCATCTTTAGCCTTCTGGCCCAATATGTCTGACAGACATATTTGTGAGGCAGGAACTGTTGAGGACTAACTTACCTAGTGTTGGCAGAGTTTGGTCATCAACTCAGCCTACATCCAAGCTTACCCTTTTTTAGACAGAATTCTGTCTGTGGTAGAAGTAACAACAATTTTCCCAGTGGCTTGTCTGCCACATTTGAAGCCATCTCCATAAGGAGGTTCTTTGATGCTCATAATCCTCTTTGAGGTAGGCTGGGTGTTTCATTGTCAGTGAATCTTTAAAATAATAAAAAACATTTTAAAATGCCTTATTCTGCATGTCTGAGGTTTTTGAATACCTCATCTAACCATCCTATCTTATCTTTCTATAGAATCATGTCTATCTGCTGCTCCTAAGATGTATAGTCTTGTGATAAAAGTAGACCAGCAATTGACATGACCATGATCTGATCAGCTAATAATCAACTTATATAACTTATTTATCCTAAACAGCCTGTCATAGCACTTTCAGAGCATTGAATTATGGTTGAGTTATATGGGTACAATACTTCATATTACGGTAGAAATATTTATCTATATATAATGTGTGAAGAATAAACTTATATTTGAATTCTATGCCATTGTACTAGAATTAAACTTATTTTGCATCTATATATAAAATTCTAAACTAGCGAATTGAAAATAAGCTTGTGAATGACAATTGAGTCGTTAAGATGAGGAGTAGATTCACTAATCAACTTTTTGTTCTATCTTCCCTATGTATTTTTATATTCCCCCTTCTTTCTTTACAACCCATATCTTCAAACCTAAGAATGTAAGATAAGGGAAAAGTTAGACATCGCTGAGTCTAACGTTGTTTTCTTTCTAAATAAGACCAATAATAAATTGTAGCCAACTCCCATTGATAATAATCCTCTTTTGCCCAAGAGAGCAACTAAAAACCTACGTGACCCCCCCTTAAAGGAAATAGGGTGTCATTCTCTTAAGATTTTTTTCTGGCTGATTTGGGATGAATAATACCTACTAGGGGCCCAAATAAAATTGGGGAAATGGGTAAACAAGCTAGGAATCACATTTGTGGTCTCATTTCTAAATCTTGAGAAATTCCAGGCTTAGAGTCCTTTGTGGGACAGTCTAAAATGCTGGACAAACTGGGATTGGAAGCATTCTTTGAAAGTATCCTGGGAGGAACAGCAATTGAAGCACTTGGTGCTGGAACATGAAGGACACAGGATGTCAGTGTCCAGCAGGCTGAGAGGAATGCATCCTGTCACGTTTGATCCAATGTCAGTGTCTGGTTCTTTTGTTCTGAAAGCATAACATTTCTCACAAGCATTATATAGTCCTAAAATTATAAGTGTATAAGGTATGTATGATGCACAGAACATTTAAGGCTGGTTTTTTTCTCTTTGTATGAGAAAAAAAAAAAGACATCTGTAAATCTTCATTCATGCCATATGAAGAATGACATCTAATAGTAATTCATAGGCATTCTATAGCCAAGAAGCACTGTCTATGCTTACACATTCATGTCTCAGGCGGTCTCAGAGCTATTCCCACATAGTGGGATTAGTAATATAAGTTACCTGCTTGTTCTGCAGTTCAAATTCTTCATGTCCTGTTTGTATCCCTCTCCCTAAGATCACCCTTCTTCCGTGTCCTTTATATAGGCCGCCACAAGAATGTGTGGCCCAGATTGAAAGTGGCTCTTCTCATCTCAGATACCTGGATTTAGGGTGGAATTTCCCACTTCAAATACCTCAGTCAAGAAAACGTCTCCTGGGTATACTCAGCTTCCTCAGCTTCAGTTAATTCTATATGTAGTCAAGTTGACAACCAAGAGTAGTGATCACAGTGGACTTGGCCTTCCTATATTAATTATAGAGACAACCCCCTGCCATTGACATGCCCATAGGTAAATCTGTTGTAGGCAATGCCTGCTCAGAAAGTTCTAGCCTGTGTCAAGTTGAACAATTACAACTCTTTTGCTGCTCCTCTAATCAGTTTATAACCCTTTCTCCCCCTCCCCCACATACATACTATCCTTTACTGTTGTCATCTCTCTCTCTCTCTCTCTCTCTCTCTTTCTCACACACACACACACACACACACACACACACACATGCACAGATTTGGACTATGAGAAAAAACATGCCACCACTGTCATTCTGACTCTGGGTTTATTTAGCTTACTATGCTCATTTAAGTTCTGCTATTTTCCAACAAATAACATTATTCTTTGGGGCTGAATAAAACTCCGTTGTATATACTTACCATATGCTTTCCATTCTTATGTTGATCACTACCTAAGCTTGTTGCGTATCTTGGCTACAATGAGTAGTTTAGTGTAGCAGTAAACATGGATGCAGAAGTATTTCTGTGGTCTGCTGACTTACACAGCTTTGGGTCATATCAGCAAGGCTGCTAAAGTGAGATGATACTGTAGTTCTTTTTTGTTTTGTTTTGTCAAAACAGGGTTTACCTGTGCAGTCATGGCTGTCCTGGAGCTCAGTGGTGTAGATCAGGCTGGCTTTGAATTCACAGAGGCCCACCTGTCTCTGCCTCCTGCCTCTCAAGTGCTTGGATTAAAGCAGTGCACCACAACTACCTGGCCATATTCTTGACTTTTAAAATTAATTATTTATTCACTTTATATCCTGATTGTAGCCACCTCCTTCCTCTCCTCCCAGTTCCACCCTCCTTCCCTCTCCCCCATACTCCCTCTCCTATTTATCAGAAAAAAAGGGGACCTCTTCCCCTGTGGCCTAGTGAGCCAGCCCCACCAAGGGGAGTGCACAAAAAGCAGGCAACAGGGTCCATGTCAGAGACAGTCCCTGCTGTCCCTAGTAAGGGACCCACATGAATCCTGAAATGACTTTCAGCTACATCTTTGTAGGGGCCTAGGTCTAGTCCACACATGGCCCTTGAGTGGTGCTTCAGTTTCCTCAAGCTCCTCTTGGGCCCAAGTTAGTTGGCTCTTTTGGTCTTCTTGTGGAGCTCCTATCACCTCCAGGTCCTTCTAACCTTCCCACCCCCTTTTCCACTAGACTCCCTATGCTTTGCTCAATGTTTGGCTATGAGTCTCCACGTCTGCTTGGATCAGCTGCTGAGTGTAGCAGCTCAGAGGGAAGCAATTTTTTATTTTTTGATGAACCTCCATACTGAGTGACTGTACAGACTCTCTATTCCCCACCCACCCACCCACCCACCTACCTACCTTTTCTGAGGAGTAGGGGAGGGGGAATAAGGGGAAGAGGGAAGTGTAGCAAGAAATAACAAGGGACTATGCATGCGTGCTGACAACGCTGTTCCTTTGCAACTGAAAATCTGCAGGGGTTCACACCAACTGCATGCACAGGATCAGGGTCCTGTGAGCTGTGCACACCAATCCCATGATGACATGATGGAGCTTAAACAGCCTACGGGAGTTCAGGAGGGGCTTATAAAAGGTGCCATATTTGTGCAATAAATGAGATTCTGCTCTGCACCAGAACTCCCAGGGTCTGTGTCCTGGATCCTGTGCCAACTCATCCCTGTCCCCAGGGTTATTCAAGGGGGTGGGCACTCCAGCAGGGAGGGAGGGTAGGACCAGGAGGAAAGCAAGGAGAGGGCTAGGATCAGATGTAAAGTAAATAAATAAGTAAACACACTGTACGACCTTACTTTCTTAGTGTTTCTGTGTAAGCACTCTTCTTTCTCTGACCATTCCTCAGGATTTGTTTTCTAGACAGTTATTCTGACTTGGATGTGGCAGAACCTCAGTGATGTTCTAATTTCATTGCCCTTAGAGTTAAAGATAATGATGTATCTTTAGTGGTCCAATCTTAAAGACAAAGAGGCCAAATCTATTCAATGGAAAAATGATAGCATCTTCAACAATTAGTGCTGGTCTAACTGGATGTCTACATGTAGAAAAATGCAATTAGACCCTTATTTGTCACTATGCACAAAACTCAAGTCCAAGTGGATTAAAGACCTCAACTTAAAACCAGAGACATTAATTCAGATAGAGGAAAAAGTGGGGAAGAGCCTGGGACACATAGGCACAGGAAACAACTTCCTGAACAGTACACCAACAGCCCAGGCCTTAATGTCAACAATTAATAAATGGGACCTCATGAGGCTGAGAAGCTTCTGTAAGGCAGGAGACACTGTCAAGAGAACAAAGCAACAGCCTACAGAATGGGAAAAGATCTTCACCAACCCTTCATCTGACAAAGGTTTAATATCCAAAATATATAAAGAACTCAAGAAATTAAACACCACAAAACCAAACAACCCAATTGCGAAATGGGGCTTGGAACTTAACAGAGAATTCTCAGCAGAGGAATATCAAATGGCCGAGAAACACTTAAAGAAATGCTCGTCCTCGTTAGTCATCAGAGAAATGCAAATCAAAACGACACTGAGATTCCATCTTATACCCATCAGAATGGCTAAGATCAAAAACTCAAATGACACCACATGTTGGCGAGGATGTGGAGAGAGAGGAACACTCCTTCATTGCTGGTGGGAATGCAAACTAGTACAACCACTTTGGAAAGCTATCTGGCGATTTCTCAGAAAAATGGGAATAGGGCTTCCTCAAGACCCAGTTATCCCACTCCTTGGAATATACCCAGAAAATGCCCTACCACACAACAGGGACATATGCTCAACTATGTTCATAGCTGCTTTATACATAATAGCCAGAACATGGAAACAGCCTAAATGTCCCTCAGTAGAGGAATGGACTAAGAAACTGTGGTACATATACACTATGGAATATTACTCAGCTATTAAAAACCAGGAATTCCTGAAATTTGTGGACAAATGGATTGATCTAGAAATTATTATAATGAGTGAGTTCACCCAGAAGCAAAAAGAGACAAATGGTATATACTCACTTATATCAAAACACTAGTCCAAGGGATACATACCATGAAAAACTTTACTTACCAAGAAAGTGGGTCAGAGGAGAGGACATCCTATTGAGACTTTAGGCGAGAGTAGCATGGAAGAATGGGGAAATAGTAGGACCCACAGGGTCCTGGAAACCTACAAGAAGAACTTTATGATAGGCAGATCTGAGTCCTGGGGTCCTCCTCAAACTAAGGCACCAGCCAAGGAGAATATAGGCAGTAAGCTTCGAACCCCTACCAAGACCTAGCTGACAAACAGAATATTCTCCACCATTGAGTGGAGAGTGAGATCTGACTCTCACACTAACTCTGGTGCCCCTTTTCTGACCACATCCCCTAGATGGGGAGGCCTGGCGGCACTCAGAGGAAGGATAGCAAGTTACCAAGAAGAGACCCGATATTCTAAGAGCATATATAGGGGGAGGAGGTCTCCCTCAATCACAGACATAGGGGAGGGGAGAAGGGGGGAAGTGGGAGGGAGGGAAGACTGGGAGGAAACGGGAAGACCTAACAATCGAGATGTAATATGAATAAATTAATAAAAAATTGATTATTAAATTAAATTTTATTTCATTTGTTCTGGAGTCTCACTAGGCAGCCCAGGCTAACTCTGAGTTCACTTTATAGCTCAGGATGACCTTAAACCCATGATCCCTCACCTGAACCTTGTAAGCAGTGTGTGTCATCATAGCTCACTCTTAAACTTTTTCAATTTGGTTGTTTAGTAAAAATCATTAGGTAATTGTGGCCAATTAGTTAATTGAAACACTTATCCGAATGTGATGATTAATCTTGATTGTCAATTTGATGGGATTTAGGATCACCATGGAAACAAGCCTCTAGGCCTAGCTGTGGGGATTTCTAGGACTTAATTGAGTTGGGAAGACCCACCCTAACTATGGCCAGCACTGGTCCATAGGCTGGAGTGCTGGATAAATAAAAAGGAAAGAAAGACTATTGGTCCAATGGGAACAGCTGCCTTGAGTACCTCCTGCTATGATGTCCCCTCTACCATAACAGACTCTACCTCAACCTATGTGCCAAAGTAAAACTTTAAGTTGCTCTTGTCAGGTATACTGACACAGAAATGGGACAAGTAACAAAAATGTTGACTGTCAACTTGTTGGATCTGGACTCAATTAAATTCCACACCTGGGAGGATATTTCCTGGAGGAACAACTGAGAGGGGAAGATTCCCACCAAAGAGAAAAGTACCACCCAGAAGCAGCCCAGTGTAAAGAGGTCTGAGGAAAAAGCAAGGCCACTTTGTCTACTCTTCTTTACTGCTTGCTGGTAACTGCATCTGCTCTGGTGTCTCTAGTTCAGTCTTTATTTGCTGACATAAGAACTCAACTTCCTTGGTTTTCTAACACAGAGTAGAGACACAGAGGAGACAACTCTCCTCAAACACTTCAGGCCTTCAGTGCCGTATTGGGACTGCTGAAGCCTTTAGTCTGATAGACTAAACAGCAGTGTTCTTCAGTGTGCAGGCCACAATCCTTTACTACTGTGGTGGTTTGAATGAGAATGGCTGCCATAGGTTCATATATTTGAATCCTTAGTCATCAGGGAGTGGTACTATTTGATAAGATTAGAAGGGTTAGGAGGTGTGGTCTTGTTGGAGGAAGTGTTTCACTGTGCATGGGCTTTGAGGTTTCAAAAGCTCATTCTAGACCCAGCTCCCTTCCTTCTGGCTTGCTCCCTTCCCCTTCCCTTCACCCCTCCCTCCCTCCCTCCTCCCTTCTCTCTCTCTCTCTCTCTCTCCAACCCTCCAATGAAATGTTTTCTTTCTATGAGAGTTGCCTTGTTGATGGTGTCGCCTCATAGCATACAACAGTGACTAAGACAGCCACTGAACTCTTACTGGCAAGCCGATCTAATAAATCTCCTTCTAAATTTGCATTCATTCTGTCATCTCTGTTCTCGGGAACACTACTTATGCATCAATCTCTAGGGCTCTCAAAGGATATGCATTCATGGAATATGGGTAGCTTGTAAATAATTCAATTTCATGGCTAAAATTTTTTTCTTATAGTTTAATGAATATTTTTCTTTCCTGAAAATTTCATATCCATCCATCATTACCTCCCTCCAGCTGATCTTAGTGCCCATATCCCTTTTCTCTCTCAGCTTCATGCCCTGTTTTCATTTTACTTTTTGCTGTCATTAAGCCTGAGGCCATTTAGTGCTTCCCACGTGTACAAAGGTATATGGCCATTCTCTGTGGCTTGAGCTGCCTGGTAGTGGCCACATCTACAAGGAGGAGTAATTCTTTTCAGAAGTCAGCTTTTCATGGCTTTCCTCCCCATATGCTGGCTCTTACATTCTTTCCACCTCCTTATCCCATGAAATTTCCTGAGCCTTGTATGGTGGGAGGTTGATATAGATGACTCATCCACAGCTGAACAGGCAGAATCATTTATACTTGGCACTTTGAGCACTTATGAGTCTTGTATTAACCACAGGAAAAGGAAGCTTCTTTGTTCAAAGTTGAGAGCAGCACAAATCTATGGCTGTAAACTTAGGTTTCTAGAACGTAGTTTAAGAACATGACTATTTAGCAAACAGTAATATTAGATAACCCCTAGATCCTAAGTTTTGTCTGCAGTCATGAGTTTTAAACCAAATTTACTATGCATGAAATCCTTCCTGTGGCATATGCCTTAAATCCAACCAGAAAGTGGTTAGTTACTTCCATAACTGTTATGCCTCTATTACACCAGTGCCCATACCTTGCCAGTAGGTCATGCTATGGCATATGGTTAGTGGCCAGTGCTGGGAAGTACTGTTGCTGTCTTTTCTACCCCTGTAGCCTACATAGCACCTTTGGCACTATATATGCTAGCTAGCATGGAAAAAATTTCCTGGTCAGTTTGAGGTTGATTTTTGTATGTCCTGAATCCAAAGAGAGTGGTGCCTTGAGAAATAAGGTCTTACCATCTTGTTTTGTTGGACAACTGAGAGCAATGGCAATAGCTTATATTATTTGAGTGCCTCTGGGGACTCATTCATAGGTATTAAAATTGTCATTTAATAACCCATGTGACTTGAGAGCAGTATTTTCTGCCCCTGCAGGGTACTTCTCTTCAAGCTGCTCCTTTAAATGACTTACACATTATATTTTAAGATTAGCTGTTTGTATTGTTTGGATAAAGGAAAACAACATATAGGAAAGTGATTCAACATTTTCTGTACTATTAAAATTTAAGTGTTTGCTCAACTGTTTCTTCAAGAACTTTCTGGATACTTGATCTTGTATTCTTATATTGGTGATTTTCTATTGCCATGCTAAAGTACCACAATGAAGACAACTCATAGAAGAAAACATTTAATTGAGCTTATGGTCCCAGAGGATAAGGGTCCATGATGATGGACCACAGGCTTGTAACAGGAACATCTGAGAGCTCACATCTCAAACTACAAGCAGGAGGCAAATGGCATACTGAAATGGTATCTTTTGAAACCTCAAATCCAGCCCCTAGTAACACACCAAACATATGGTTTCCCACTGCTAGAATCCATTGCTTTCCCAGCACTCTTCTCTCTGGGAAGTGTCAACCCTGCTTTGTCCCCATTGATTTCTTTCCCCAGGGTCTCTGATTGGAAGAGGCATTTCTCAGGCTTTTAGGGTTCCCGCTGTTCCTCAGTTTCCTATGACCAGAGTTTCTCAGCTTGTAGTCTATCAGTAGTCCTCAATCCATCTTCTAATTTTTCACTTTTAGAAATTTCTTAATAGTGGATTACTCTATCTTTTCAGAGGTTTTAGTGACAATTTTTAGCGATTTAATCTGAGTTGGGATTTTTTTTACCTGACTGGTACCAAGAAGTACCCTGATATTTAATTATCTCTGAAGTGTTTGTTTACTTTCTAGATTTCTACAATTACTGTTTATAACTCCGTTGAATTTAAATGTAATAATTATTGTGGGAAGCTCTATGTTTTGGTGAACAATGGATTAATCTAATTATTTTTCAAAGATCAGATAACTAAACATGGAACAATTGATAATAATCAGTTTGGGTGAAAGTGTACGGGAGTGAGAAGTTTCAATTATCATAGTGTTATGCAAATTAGCATACATTTTGCCATAAAGATTTAAACTGTGAATTGCATTTGACTTAGCAGCTCACATTTCATGAATTTATTCTATGGAAACAATCACATATGTATTTATGTATAATGCATGCACATAATTCATATATTATATGTGGAATTATATATATAAAATCATATACGGTATGTGAAAATTGGAAAGTAACCTGTCATCAGAATACATTACAATACTTTTATGCAAGAAATTTCTATAAAGTCACTAAGAATAATGCAACACTTATATACTGAAGGAAAACTATGTGGTTTTATGCTACACTTCTGTATTTGTAGATGAACAATACTTGAAATTACTATATATGAATACCTGTTAATTTTGTAATAGTAATTTGCTCTGAAAATGGGGCTTTTATGGGAGAAGAGACAATATTCCTTTGCCTTTATTGACTGAGGTTTGGGAAATAGAGATATAATTTTTCAAATGAAAAAAGTTAACCATTCTTAGAAAGAGATTTTATGTCTTTAGATAAGTTTAGATTTTATATTTCACTTCAATTGCAAAGTTCTCAACCTGGGGCAAACATGGCATGATGATAGTGATGAGATTCAGCTTTAGTGGCTGTTCTGCTCTTGTTTACTGTAGTTCTGAGTGACACTCAGGGAACTCTGTTGGACAGCCAGCTGTATAGTGCAGCAAGAATTCTGGATAACAAACCAGTAGGGCAGCCTGAGCTGGTCTTGAGGTCACTCTTTAGCTCAAGCTGGCCTTGCACTTAAAATTTTCCTGCCTCATCCTTCTAAGTAGTCATAGCTCTCAATTCATTATTTTGAACCTGGGCAATTCACCTATTGTCCTAAAGAATAAACAGGAAAGAATTTTCTTATTTCAGATAGGACTGGCTTCTTGCTTTGTGGCTCAGGCTGGCCTTGAACTCACAATGTAACTTACTGGTACACTACCCTCAAGTTTAGGAGCATCCTGCTTCAGCTTCCAGAATTCATAGATTGCAATTGTGTGCCATTATTTCCAGCTTATTACTTAATATTTTGGAGCACTTATGACACTTGACATTTACCTATAGCATTTTAAATTCAATTCTGTTTTCTATCATGCATTTTCTCCAGTTCAATGTCAGCCTCTTAAAGGAAATTGCTTCCTTTATTCCTTCTTGCAGCATGCCAAGATTGAACCATGTCTGGCACTGCACAGACACTCCGTAAGTAGTTTTGATTAAAGAACAATGCATAGGAGTTGGAAGAGGATTTTTTTAAATCTTTCAATCTTTCCCTCCTCATACTCCCTTCTCACCTTAATTTCACATATTCCAATGCCTATCATTTTCACAAACCAAGGAGAGGATGTGAAGACGCCCTTCCCATCAATATTTGAATCATTCTGGACTTGGTAAGTTTTCTACTTATGTGTAAAAAGAATGCAGTGGGAGTTAAAACAGAAAATTCTATAGTGTTTACTTTCCTTCCTAAATGTTTTTATTACACCTTAATTCATTTATTTTGTACTCATGTGTCTGTAGTCAGAGGACAACTTCTTGGAGTGAAATCAGTCTTAAGTTAGGCTTCCACCAACTTTTAGGGGTTTTACTGCATATTTTAACATGTCTTAAATATGAATAGTTTTCAAGATAATCATTGCTATCTTAGTAAAATGCCATAATTTATTTTACAATTTCTGGTATGTTATGAAGCTGATTGCTATTAAATATTGTAGAGAAAAAGTTTTTTTTTTTTTTTTGTATTTCTACTCCAGCATTTGTGAAAGTGAAGTCATAATTTGTCCGGTCCTAGGCCGAGGGAAAAATCGAATCAGGGTTCACCTGAAAGAGGGAGTGGGGATTTAAAGTAGGACATTTCTGATCAAGATTCACTTTATTGCCGACTAGCAGGAACATATATAGGGCAAGGTCAATAGGATCTGTTCTTATCTCACTCACCCTAGCCCCCAGGCAAGAATGCAATAGCCTAAATCGCTCCCTGTAGAACTTCCTAGTTCTCTGAGTAGTTCCTTGTAAGAACTTCCTAGATCCTCTGGGTGGTTCCAAGTTGAGATTTCTCTACTTCTTTCAAAGGTAAATAGTCCAAGGATAGCCTAGAACACAAGACCTCGTGGTGAGGTAAAGGCCAGCAACTCGAAGGTCACAGCATACAGTCTAAGCACAGGATTTCTGACATGGCAGAATGTGTCATGGGTCTCCACAGTAATTAATATTGTAGGAACAATGTATTACCAAGGAGAGAACAGAACTTAGATCTGTGAGTTATATGGGTTACAGCAAAAGGGGGCTATCATTTTGAATCTTTCCCCTACTCTGGAGAAGAGGCCTGGAAAAGGGCATTACTATAGGTTTTCAGTCGGAGAGGATTTGGCTGACAAAAACCCCTGATTAAGACTGAATGGAGAACACATACACATTCAGACTGACACATATTTACAATGATGCACACACACTGGAATACACACACTCATAAATGTGCACTTACATACACACATATGCTCACACACATGCACAAATGCACATAAACAAACTATGGCATGAAAACCAGGCACGAGAACAAGGTTGGCTTCACGAGTCACTGACATGTGGGACTGGAAATGATCACTATCCAAAAAGTTGCTTTCTCTCTTCTGGTACCTCCTGATCCAATGTGTCTTCCCTTCTAAAGTTTTCTCTGTGTTTGCTTCTCACCCCTCTCTTTGCCTCCTTACTCACATGATCCAAGTGGCTTCTAATTTAATCCCTAAGAATAATTAGCATGATTTTCACATTGATTCGTAGCCCATACCTATAAGCAGGTAGAAAAGGAAAATAAATTATAAGTGGGATGGAAAGGGTCAATATTTGGGAGAAGTTAATTTCCAGAAAAAAAAGGAAAAGCCAGAAGATAACAAAAATGAAGAAGAAGAAGAAGAAGAAGAAGAAGAAGAAGAAGAAGAAGAAGAAGAAGAAGAAGAAGAAGAAGATACCCAACCAAACCAACCTAACAAAAAACCAAACCAAACCAAAACAACAACAGCATACTGCTGTAGTTAGCAAATCTCAGAGGCATCTCTAATTGGATGAGCTTTGAATTGGTGCAGAATTGAAGAGTTTATGCAGAAATTTTCTCCTAAAATGGTCTTAAGGTACTTTAGGAAGCAACAGTTTTGCTTTACATTACCCCAGGAAGGAATTCTTGCTAGTAACTATTGGATTTATCATTTGACCAAAGGCCCCGCCACATCGATTTCCCTTCTCTCTTCCAGCCTCTCACCTCCCATCCCCTTCTCCCCCCAACTGATCCCACTCTCCTTCCTCTTTCTATGTTTTCTCCTACCTAGTACCCTCTCTTCATCCACTTTGATGTCTATTTTGTTTCCCATTCTGAGTGAGATTCAAACATCCTCCCCTTGGGTCCTCCTTGTTACTTAGCTTCTTTGGGTCTATGGATTGTAGACTGCTTATCCTGTAAATGGGTACATACCATGTGTGTCTTTCTGGGTCTGGGTTACTTCACTCAGGACAATCTTTTCTAGTTCCATCCATTTACCTGCAGTTTTCATGATTTCCTTGTTTTTAATAGCTGAGTAATATTCCAATGTGTAAATAAATGCAGCACAGTTTCTTTATCCATTCTTTAGTTGAGGGACATTGGGGTTATTTCCAGTTTTTGGCTATTATTATGAATAAAATTGCTATGAAGATAGCTCAGCAAATGTCCTTGCTGTATGGTGAAGCATCTTTTGGGTATATGCCCAGCAGCGGTATAGCTGGGTCTTGAGGTAGAACTAGTCACAGTTTTCTGAGAAAGTAATAGATTGATTTCCAAACTGGCTGTACAAGTTTGTACTCCCACCAGCAATGGAGGAGTGTTCCCATTTCTTCACATCCTCACCAGCATGTGCTGTCACTTGAGTTTTTGATCTTAGACATTCTGACATGTGTAAGATGGAATCTCAATGTCATTTTGATTTGCATTTCCCTGATGATTAAGGACAACCTCTCGGCCATTAGAGATTACTAGGTTGAGAATTCGTAGTTTTGTTCTGTACCCCATTTTCAAATTGGATTATTTGCCTTGTTGGTATTTAAATTCTTGAGTTCTTTACATGTTTTGGATATTAGCCCTCTGTCATATGTAGAGCTGGCATATGACAGAGCAAGGCAGTGTCCTTTGCCTTGCAGAAGCTTTTCAGTTTCATGAGGTCCCTTTATTAATTGTTGATCTTAAAGCCTGAGCTGTTGGTGTTCCGCTCATGAAGTTGTCTCCTGCCAATGATTTCAAGGCTCTTCCACATTTTTCTTCTATTAGATATAGTGTGTCTCTTTTTATTTTGTGGTCTCTTATCTACCTGGACTTTAGTTTTGTACACGGTGATAAATTTGGATCTATTTGCATTCTTCTACATGTAGACATCCAGTTAGTCCATCACCATTTGTTGAAGATGCTTTTTCCCTCCGTTGTATGGTTTTGGCTTCTTTATAAAAAATCAGGTTTGTGCTAAGTGTGGATTTATTTCTGGGTCTTTGATTCAATTTCATTGTTCAACTTGTCTGCCTCTATGCCAGTACCATGCAATTTTTATTACTATTGCTCTGTAGTATAGCTTGAAATCAGAGACAGTGCTACCTCCAGAAGGTTCTTTTATTTTGCAGCACACCAACCCACCCACAAAACCTTTGGCCTCAAATTTATCCTACCTACAAGATATGCAGGGACAAAGATGGAGCAAAGATTGAGGGAATGGTCAACCAAAGACTGGCTCTACTTGAGAACCATCTTATGTTTGAGAACCAATCCCTAACATTGTTATTATTATTCTGTTGTCTGTATAGACAGGAATCTAGCATAACTCTCCTGAGAGGCTTCGTCCAGCAGCTGATAGAATCAGATGCAGAGACCCACAGACAAACATTAGACAGAGCTCGAAGTGTCCTATGGAACAGTTGACGGGGCGACGATTAAGGAAGCCAAAGGGGTCAAGGACTCTACAAGACCTACAGAATCAGCCAACCTGGGCACATGGGGGCTCACAGAGGCTGAACCACCAACGAAACAGCAAACATGGACTGGTCCTTGCCCCCCTGCACATATGTAGCAGATGCACAGCTTGGTCTTCATTGGATCCCCTAACAACTGTAGCAGGGCTTCCTCTGACTCTGCTGCCTCTTTTCAGATCTAGTTCCCCTAATCAGGTTCCCTTGTTTGGCCTCAGTGGGAAAGAATGTACCTAGTTCTGCAGGAACTTAATGTGCCTGGTCTGGTTGCTACCCATAGGGGACCTCCGCCTTCTCTGAGGAGGAGTGAGGAGAATAGGGGGAAGGTGTGTGTCTGTGTGTGTGTATGTGTGTGTGTGTGTGTGTGTGTGTGTGTGTGTGTGTATGCATGCAACTGGGAGGAGAGGCTGCAATCAGGATATAAAGTGAATAGATGAATAATGTAAAAAAAGTTTTGATTTTTAGATCCACTGTCATAGCTTCATCTGGTGCTCTTATTTATTTATTCACTGTATTTATTTATTTATGGAGTCATTATAGCCCAGGTTGTCCTCAAACTCATGATCCTCCTGCTTCAGGATCTTGAGTGTTGGCCATACAGGCGTGTTCCTCTATGCTGAATTTACTAGACTTACTTATATTTTGGCTTCTCAGCAACAAAACAAGGGATCATAGTAGAAGCACAGTGAATGTTATCTGAAGCTCAGCCTAGAGAAATTCCTCTGAACTTCAAATATTTGTTATTGTAAAAGAGAGTGTACACAGACACATAAGGACTTTGGAAACTCTGGGTGATAAACATCAAGGAAGTTGGACTTTGTTTGAGTTCTTACTCTACTGGAGTAGTAATCCCCTCTCCCGCACCTTCCCAGTGTTGATGCAAAAACCACAGTTCTTAAAGAGAATACGAGCTAGTTTATCTGGAGCCATTCTGAGTGACCATATTGCAGGAACAGATTTTAGGTTACCTGCAGTTTCATAATCTGATGTGGAAGCAGTTTTATAGTTTCACAGAACAAAGAAAATCACAAATCTTGGCAACTTTAAAATACATTTGTGGATACATCGGAGAGATGGTTTACAGTGAGTTGGGAGAAGCTTTTCTATAGGCCCAAGATGTTATCTGATGTTATTCTTTGTTTTTGGATCGGTGGAAGCCAGTCGCCTTTTTAGTAGTTTTTATCTATTAGTCACAGGATGCTAGTTATGACACAGAGCTGAACGAAATGTATTAGCCCAAGACATGCTAACTGGCTTTTGGACCTGCAGAATCCCCATCTCTGGGCAGCACTGAAGTTCTAATCAGCCAGTCTCTGCTGCCACAGCCTCTTTCCAACACTAGTGAGACACACATTTCTCTACAGTGCCTTTTGTTATAGGTTTGTCTAGGCTCCACTCCCAGCTCCCAAAAAAGAAAGAAAAAGACACCATTAGAAGGTAAATACAAAATTGTAGGGTTTAATGTGTAAGCTTAATTTTTTATTAAAAAAAAACTAAACACAATTCTATTATCTTGAGTAACTATGCCTACTTTTCATGAAGACTTTAGAAATCTGAGGATTTGACAGAGGCATAAAAGAAAGCAACAAAGAATATGTCAGCAACACAGACTTGATAAGATTCAATGTCTCTGTGCATATTTGTTTATATCTACACCCACAAATCCCAATCCTCCCCCCCTCCCCAGTTTCTTGAGACAGTGTTTTTATGTGTAGCTCTGAAGACCAGGCTGGCCTTGAATGCACAGAGATCCTCCTTGCCTTCCTGAGTGCTAGAATTGAAGGTGTAAGCCACCATGCCCAGCTCACATCTGCTGATTTTAATGTAGAAAAACGACTAGTTTTCCTCTCACCTGTCACAGCAGCAGTGAGCATTTCAGTTACCTTTCTTGAATGCATTCTCACAAGATATATTTAATAGAAAACACGTAGTCATTCATTTTGTTATTAACTAAACAAACTGTATTTGAACAGAACTCTGATCTGGGGGTTTAATTCTGTGGAATAATGTGGTTATTTTTCTGTGTTGCCTTCGTTTCTTCCTTTTTTGTCAGTTGTATTCCATACCACTGCCTTTGGCAGACATTAATCTTTAAGGTCTAACTAATGCCTTTAAGAAGAACTGAGAATTATTTCCCTTTGTCAAGGTAGAATATTTCCTCAAAAAAAAAAAAAGCCACATATTTATAGGAATCATCAAAAACAATCAGTCAAACAAGCCACTGGCAGTTTATCAAGGGGTCTGTTGGGCAAGAACTAACATTTCCTTTATTACAAAACCGTAGTAGACATGATTGGAGAATGGGAACGAAAAGCTCACCAGCTGGTGCTGCAACTGAGTAAGACCGCAGTGAGACTGGAGTCCTAAGCAAGGGAAGACCATAAGGGGAGTTTAAGCAACGGTTTAGAGTCAATCTGGCACCATTGTAAGATTCTCTGGTTCACCTGTGCACAGGAGAAAAGTGTCCTGTCTGATTTATTAAAAAACCAACCAACCAACCAACAAACAAGACAAACTGAAGGCTGTAGCATTTAAATTTCATGAAAGAAGATTATTATTTCAGCTCTGCCTCCTTAGAACTGAGACAGTGGTTTTTGAGTGCTTGGCTCGTTTTCCGGTGCGACTGAAGGTGGAGCCCTTGAGCTGTGTCCCAGACGCAGGCTCAGCAGCAGGATTTTTCAAATAAGCTTAGTTTATTCAGTTCGCAAAAGGACACAGCGCAATTTAGCAAGGGGGGAAAAAAAGAGTAGCTTTTCGTCGCCCTCTGGCTTGCCACTTCGCATAGCTTGTGGCGCAGCCTAGGTAAATGAAAATTAACAGGATATGATGAAAAACTCAGCCACGAGCCGTGCTGAGGTTTGGAAGTTGAGGGTTTTTTCTTTTCTTTTTAGTATCTTGTACTTTGACTATGAGGCCTGATGAGAGGGGAAGGTATCGCTTTATGAGTTTTTCCATGGCCTCTAATCTACCTGACCTCAGTTTCATCACTTGTATAATGAGTGGCATCTTTCTGCTTTCTGCTGTTTGAGCATTCTTTAAATCTCTACCCAGAACAGCTTTGAAATGAGTAATAGAGAAGAGCTGCCGAAGACCCCAGCTCTGTACCCAGAAACTCACAAGTGTTGCCTCATTTTTGTTGCAATTAGAACTTCGTGAAGGTCATGGTCATCAACATTAAGTAATGTATGCAGATACTGAAGTGGAGAGCTGCGGTTTGAACCCAGATCAGTTTAACTCCAATTTGAGTGTCATTTCCATTGTAATCAAAACTTTGCATACATTTGCAAGAGATGATACAGAAAGCAGATTTTATTTCATTTTTTTATTTTTTGAGGTAAATGGCAGAGCCTGAATTAAAATCACATTGCATGAATTTACATTTCATCGAAATGTTATTTTATTTTATTACTTTTTATTTTGCCTATTCAGTATAGCAGAATGTTTCTTGCATAACTAACTTTCCCTAGGGAATCTTCCTTTGGTCACCTGAGATAGAAATGCCAAAGACTAAACAATCAAACAAACAAACATTCTGTTTAAGTCCAGCTTACAAGGGCAGAGGTGGCTCTGTCAGTTGCATTTGTAAAAGTCCCTCTTCTTACTGGAGACTCATGTGGGTTGTGTGAGAGGAGTCCCCAGAGTGACTTTCAGGCAGCTACTCCACTGTAGAGCTGCCCCCTTGCAGTCCTTGGGATTGGCCTTATAGACAGCCTCCAGGAGGGGTGCTGTGGGTCTGAGTGTCCAAGGGGGAAATTTTCAATGAAGGGAAACAGCTACACAGCAGCATTGTCATGACAAAACTCTTGCTGAAGAAGCACCATTGGGCTATGAGTGGATTTCTTCCTACGTTTATCGTATTTCAGAAATGTTCCTGTATTATTTATACTATTATGTGCAATTACATTGTTGTAGTTTTTTTTTTTTTTAAATCTAGTTTTTCTGTCTTGGTGTTTCTTCCACAATTTGAAAAAGTAGAAGGTTTTCAGATGGTTTCTTTAAAATATTCACACACACACACACACACACACACAGAGAGAGAGAGAGAGAGAGAGAGAGAGAGAGAGAGAGAGAGAGAGAGAGAGAGAGAGAGAGAGAGAGAGAGAAACAGAACAGAGAGGCTCATCAAGTTGTATCTATATATTTGTGCATACATGCATATACACATATGTAACAGTAATAATCAATGAGAAGAGACGATCAACTAGAGTGTGTGGGGGACATGGAAGGAGTTGGAAGGAGGGGCTGGAGGGAGAAGACTTGCCAAGGCTGAAAGGGCTGAAAGGGCAGGGTAGATGGGATACAATTTTATTTTAAATTAAAATCTGTAATTTTTTGAGCTTTAATGTTGTTTGTACTTTTGCAATGACACCTGAGGATATGAATTTCTTCCTTCATTTCTTTCTTTTTTTTAAACTTAAAAAATTTTTTACATATACATTTATATTATTACACATATATGCAATAAACTACCTTTAGAAAGAAGAACCATGACACAATCAGGAATTATATAAATGTTACATTCTTAGTGTTTTGGCTATTGTATTTGACAGCCTTGAAGAAAACATCTTTCCTATCTTGGTGCATCTAAAATTTTGAATGTAAATCAATCTCCATCACATCTTGTCATTATCAACTTAAAACATCTATCTAGACGTAAAAACATCTTAACCCCTAAACAACCAAGCTTCATTGTAGAATCTTCAGCTCCATCAGAGACTTGAGAAGGAATAAACTTGATTACCTGAGTACTCCAGGAGTGCAGGTTAGTAGCTTTCCAAATGAGAAGATGACAGAGACAGTTTTCTATCTGAATAGTCTCCCAACTTGACTCTTTATAACTTTGGAGCATCTTCTTCAGCCTTCTGGCCCAGTATATCTGACAGACATACTTGTGAGGCAGAAACTATTGAAGACTTGCTTACCCAGTCTTGGCAGAATTTGGCTGTTGACTCTGCCTGCATTTAAGCTTGCCCTTTTTTAGGCAGAATTCTGTCTGTGGTAGAAGTGAGGACATTTTACCCAGTGTCTTGTTTGCTACATTTGAAACCATGTCCATAAGGAGGTTCTTTGATGCTCATCATCCTCTTTGTCAGGAGCTAACCTGTCTCATTGTCAGTGAATCTTTAAAATAATAAAAACATTTTAAAATGCCATATTCTCCATGTCTCTGAGGCTTTTGAAGACCTTATCTAACTATCCTACCTTATCTTTCTAGAGGATCATATCTCTTTGTTTTTTTTTTTTTTTTCTTTCTTTCTCTCTTTTTTGGTAGTATATGTGTCTGATGTGGATCTTGAAGGCTGGAGTAAATCACAGGATGCACATTCTGGTCCAAGCCTTGAGGTTGCTGTAGGAAGGGCTCTTCAGATTGAGAGGGCAGTGTGGTTTAGAACTCAACTCTGTCTGGGGTTTCAAATGAGTGCAGGAAAGATTTTATATATTTATTGTGAGGGGACACATGTAAAAGTCAGAGGACTACTTTCAGAAGTTGTGAAAAATTACTTTTTTTGTGTGGGGTGGGGGACACAGTAGAATGTAAAGGTCAGGGGGACAGCTTGCTGAAGTCATTTCTTTTCCTTCAGCATGTGGGTCCTAAATACCGAATTCAGGCCACCAGGCTTAGCGACAAGCTGTTTTATGAGCCGAACAATTTTAGTGACCCTAAATTGTTCTTATAATGACTTCATGTTTTAGAAGGTCCTGTTGTTTTGTTCAGTTTAACTAGGGACATGAACGATTCAGTTTTTCAAGTGGATACTGGGCTTTGTTGGTTAGGTGGGTTTCTGTTGTTGTTTTGTTTTGTTTTTGTCATCTCAACGAAAGCTAGAGTCATCTGAGAAGAAGGGACTTCAATTGAGAAAATTCCTCCAAGCTTGTGGGCATTTTCTTGATTGACTTGTTGTGTGTGGGCCAGTGCACTGAGGCAAGTACCATTACTGGGAAGGTGGTCCTAGAGTGAATGAGAAAGAAGATGCGGCAGGCCAGGAAAAGCAAGGCAGGAAGCACCATTTCTCCACGGTTCCTGCCTTGAGTTCCTGCTCTGACTGCCCTTCATGGTGAACTATAAACCCTCTCCTCTCCATGTTGCTGTTACTCATGGGGTTTTATCATGGCCCCAGAAAGCAGGCTAATGTCCTAATACCCCTGATTGTGCAAACCATCCTCTCTTTACTGAGTTGAGGTGGCTTTTAAAATATGCCAAGTTTCTACATGTGTTTGGGTCTATTTTTCCGTTTTCCTTTAAAGCATAGTGCTTTATTGTTGCCTTGTATTCTAATTCCCTTCAGATTCAGTTCCATTTAACATTCTGTTTATTTATTTATTTTAGATAAATTTGCTGGCAATCCTTAAAAATTAATTTTTTGAAAAGATTTATCAGTAAGGTTCTGGAAAGATAGCTCAGTGGATCAATAGGCTCGGTTCTTGCCGGCACCAGCCTCGCCCCATGCTCAGTGAAAGAAAGTGTCTTTTTTAGTTTTGCTATAATAGTTTTACTTCTTCTTTAAGCTCCTCTTACATTCGGAGGACATGGACAGAATACAGCCAGATTATTTGGCCGAATGTCAAAGAAATTACCTCTCACCCAGCTCCCAGTTGTGTCTGTTCCACTCTGAAACTGCCAGAGCTGAGCCGAGCCTGCATTTCTCCCTACATTCTGGGTTTCTCAGGCTACCAGGAAGGCCCATCAATCTCTGCTTATACCCTTCTAGAGTCCTCCAGCCGAAAGTTCCAAACTCTTCCCACATCCCTCTTACTTTCCAGCCACAAAGGCCTAAGACCCACAGGGCAGGTTTTATTACAGCGGCCAGCTCACTTCTGCTTCTTTTCTGAATTACTTTATGCATTGCTGAAAAAAGAAAAACAGTGAAAAAGCAACAGAAGGAGGAAAGTAGTTATTTTAGATCAAAATTTAGGGGTCCAGTCCATCCTGGGCGGGAATTCCTGTGTAGGAATGCAAGTCAGCTGGTCCCACTTCATCTGTAGTCAGGAAACAATGAACAATGAATGTTGCTCTCAGTTCCGGTTTTCCTTCCTGGTCACTACAGGATCCCAGCTGTGAAGTTCAGTTGCTCATATTTAGGGCGGGTCTTCCTAGCTCAACCTAATCTAGAACCTTGCAGACACATGCAGAGGTTCCGTCCCATGGGGATGCTAAACCACATCGAGCTAACTATGGAGAGGAACCACCACAGCTGGTTTTGCAGTATTCTATGCTATTTTTTAATTAATTTATTCATATTACATCTCGATTGTTAGCCCTTCCCTTGTTTCCTCCTATTCCTCCCTCCCTCCCACTTCCCCCCTTCTCCCCTCCCCTATGTCTGTGATTGAGGGAGACCTCCTCCCCCTGTATATGCTCTTAGAGTATTGAGTCTCTTCTTGGTAACTTGCTATCCTTCCTCTGAGTGCCGCCAGGCCTCCCCATCCAGGGGACGTGGTCAGAAAAGGAGCACCAGAGTTCGTGTGAGAGTCAGATCTCACTCTCCACTCAATGGTGGAGAATATCATGTTCATCGGCTAGGTCTTGGTAGGGGTTCGAAGTTTACTCCTTGGCTGGTTCTATGCTGCTTTTGTATTC
Source organism: Acomys russatus (assembly GCF_903995435.1). NCBI lineage: Eukaryota > Metazoa > Chordata > Mammalia > Rodentia > Muridae > Acomys > Acomys russatus. The sequence continues at coordinate 23,202,365 of NC_067161.1, forward strand.
CAGGAAGTCATCACTCACAGACATGGGCAGTATCAATGCTTTATATTTACATTTATATAAGGTCTACTTTTTATGTACATTTTAGACAATAGTCATTTGTTAAAAATTTTTTTTGCTTTCATATAGAAGAGTATTATCTTCAAATTTTAAATAACTTTCCTAATTCATGTGTACTGAGTAACAAAGACCTCCAGGACAATGTGAAATTGTGCGTGCACACAACCAACGGTTTTTGTTTTTCGGTTAGTAGTTTTAAAATGTTAAGCCACACCTGTGTTACTGGAGCCTCACCAATTGGTTATTATTTTAATATTTTGCAGGATTAATTTAACTAATGACTCCTTTATCTTCATAAATGAGACCGTTTATAATTTTCCTGTTATTACATTCTGATTTATTTTCATAACAAATTATTATTGTCTCATAAGATGCATTGTCAGGTTCTTAATCTGCTTCTGGGTTGGAAATTGTTTACAATAAATGGATGAGTGTTGCCTCGAAGGTTTGAGAAAATATGTTTCTGAAACATGGTTTTGCATGAGTTTCTAATTTAATTTTTTAAGTAATTGTACGTTCTCAAGAAGGAGCATATGACTTATAAAACAGGCTGTAAGACAATAGTGCACTTTACTTAGAGGATTTTTCACATTGTTTCCTGAGATGGATTTACTTTTATTTGAATATGGTGAGTTGTGATTATTGATTTTTAAATGTTAAATTAACCATGCTTACCTCTAATCAACCCTGCATATCAATAATGTGCTATTATGGATTGAGAATAATTTGGTTTGTTTTCTTGTTCTTGTTTTGTTTTCTGGGACAGGTTTCTCTGTGTAGCCTTGGCTGTCCTGGACTTGCCTTGTAGACTAGGCTGGCTTTGAACTCACAAAGATCTTTCTGTCTCTGCCTCTCTGAGTACCGAGATTATAGGCCTGCACCACTGTCCCTGGATCACATTATTTTATTTATACATGGTTACTTTCTAGAAATTTACTTATTTAATCCATCTCAGCTATTGTATTGGCTACCACAAAATTATTTTTCATTTTTAAAATTTATTGATCGTTTTATACAGCTATGAAAACTTCTGACAGAACACACATATTTTCAAAAATATCTTAAAACTTATTTTTTGTTGAAGTGAACATCTTTTATTTTATTTTAGTTTTTGTTGGGGGCTGTGCAGAAAGAACAGCAAAACAGTATTAGAACTCATGGAATATGGTCAACTGGTTAGCATACCAACGATGGGTGTTTGTCGGCAAGGTGTAACCCCAGAACTATGTGTACTGTGGACTTCATGTGAACTGTGTGAGTACTATAGAAGAGCTTCCAGCCCCTCACTGGGCAGTATCATTGGCATATGCAACAATGGTGCTTGATCTCTTTCAGGCATTGCTGCAGGAGCAGATTAGTGATTCACCCACCACCTTTGAAAACAATCTACAGATGTAGATAGCTAACAATGATTATTACGCTTAGAAAGAATTTGGAAAAATAGATTGCTCAGCAAGGTTAGGTAAAGATGTTTTTGCTAGTGGCTCTTAGGGAAAAATAGTTTGTTTAGCAAAGTTAGGTAAGTAAAAATTTGCTATTGGCCCTGTTGTAGAAAATCTTATGGGACAATGGCTGTTAAGAGAAAGTACACTCTTATTAGTAAAGCCAGGGACCTTTTGAGGTTGGCAAAGAACAGTGGCTCACAGCAGCATTGGCTGATGTGCTCTTCCAGGCTGGGCTGGTGACTGAGATGATGATTGATTACCTTATTCTGTTATTTTGCCCTCAGCTTCCTGATAAGATTTAATAAAACGTATTAATGAGTAGATGAACACCCTTAGGATTTAACATAAAAATGACTGGTTAGTTTTATACAGAAGTTTAGATTTGTGATTCTTTTAAGATATTTAGAAGATTACTTTATGAGATAATTGATTCCTTCTTTGTAAGCACAAATTGCCGCCTGCCAGTAAAGAAAAGCTGGCTGAGAAATCACCTTGCTTGCTTACACTGTGTTAATATGTAACAAGTTGCTGAGGTACAAATGTATGTGGCTTCTCGGAAATAGCTTGTTTTTCGAGTTTACTTCTCTTCCATAATATGTAAAACATTTGATCATGTGACAGTATTGGGGAACATGATTTTCCATTGTAATCATTTATTTATAGAGAAATAGAAGGAGAAAACATTGATTTTTGTACTGCTTGAAAGATTTTGTTGGCATATATAAACTATGGCAGAAAAAAAATAAAGCTGGAAAAAGCAGCTTGTTGAAACCTACCTGCTGGGGTCTGTCTTGTATCATCATCAAATGTAAGTGTGTGTGTGTGTGTGTGTGTATGTGTGTGTATGTGTGTGTGTGTGTGTGTGTATGTGTGTGTGTGTGTATGTGTGTGTGTGTGTGTGTGTGTGTGTGTGTCTGTGTGTGTGTTTTGCTTCTCTCCTTCTTTCCCTTTCTGTTTGAGGTGCTTGCTGCCATCGGTGGAGGCCCCCCGTAGGAGCCATCCCCTCTACTCCCTGCTTGTCACCATTGCTGGAACAATCAGTTCCAGCCAGGAAGGTTTCCCTCAGAGAAAGCCTGCAGGGTCACCAGCCAGCCAGGCATCAGATTCACGCCCGGCCTCAGTTTTCCCCCGTTGCCCTCGAAGCTGGACTTCTCTAAGTTTTTCTTTTGAGGGAATGTTGAGTCTCAACATAGAGCCTAGAATGGGCTTAACCTCATAATCCTTCTGCCTCAGCCTTCTTATTACTGGAGTGAAAGTTGTGGACTGCCATAGCTATCTTTTAGTATAATTTTGATTAGCCAAAAGTTTGTGAAAAATTGTTAGAGTTCTCTTCTGTCCTTCCTCCAGCTTTTATTTGTTTCATTACTATTTATTTGTTTATTTGGCTAACATCTTATAGCACTCTGATAAAGTTATCTAACATTAGTAAATCATTATTACCTCTTCTCTATACTTTTCACAGCCTCTCCGGAATGCCACTCACTCTGTCATTAGCGTCCTCTGAACTGTGGCATTTTCAAGGACTGCCTTAGAACTCTGCAGTCATTTTATTGTTGTTGGTTTGTACATTTGCCTTTATTTTCCATCTCATAATTAGCGTATGATTGCTGGTGGATGGTCATAGACACAAAATCCATTCTCACTACATCACATCAAAATGACAACTGATTTGTCAGTGTTTAGTTGTATCACCTGGCTGAGGCCCTACCTGTCAAGATCTTCAATGTCAAGGTGCTTTTTTTTTTTTTTTTGTATTTTTCCATACTCATATTCTATGGAAACAAGTTATTTACTGGATCCTATATTTAAGAGATGGGCACTATTCTTGTTACTGGAAGGGGCAGTTCTTACCTAAGCTATTTGAAATTCTCTATAGGCAATGTGTTTCTTTTATGGAAAGTTGTTTACTGAGGCCCTCTTTGGTCCTTCTCCCCCTTATTTTATAAAACAATCTTGGAGGCTTGAGTGATGGCTTGGTAGTTAGTAGCACTTACTGCTCTCCCAGAGAACTCACACTTTATTTCCAGCACCTGTGTCAGGCCAGCTGAAAGGGATAAATCCTCTTCTGGCCACTTTGGGCACATGCACTGACACACACACACACACACACACACACACACACACACACACACACACGTTATTACTTGATGTCTGCTTTATCATTCTTCTATTACAGCAGCCACGTGCAAGAAGAGCAGACAGAGGTAGAGGACACCATTGAGGTTACCAAAGTTGAGGAGGCTAAGGATGAGTCGCTCTCTGAAGGAGAAGCAGAAGAGGAGGAGAAAGAGAAAGAGGAGTGGGAGGAAGAGGAAGGTGCTGTGGAGGAAGAAGCTGCCAAGGATGAGGGTGAAGAGCCCAAAGAAGAAGAAAGTGGTGAGGATGAAGAGAAAGACACCAAAGAATCTGAAGAGGAAAAGAAGAAGGGCAAAAGTGCTGGGGAAGAGCAAGAGGCTAAGAAGAAAGATTGAGCCCTGTTCCCAACTATTCCAGGAAAAAACAAGCTCCCCAAACAAGGTCAACCTCATCATCAACCAACCAGTTGAGGTCCAGATCCTATACAAATTAAGAAGTCAATATACGTATAATTCTGAGATGACATAGGTTGTGCATTCACTGTTGTGCTATGAATTTTCTCCTTGTGCAAATCATTTGTTTGCTTGCAGAGTGGCTTTCTGGCTTGCTGCCAGCCTGTGCATGGTCCATGTTTATGAGTTCAGGATCTATGGCTATGTGAATCACACAGATGTTTACAATAATAAAAAAAAACCACAGACAACACAAATAAATGAATTCACTAATGTTATTGTACAACTTCATGGGAAAATAGTCATTTGAAACTTCAGTGGTTGGAAATTAAAGACCGAGATATGTGCAATAAATAGTAAAAAAAATTACACTGAATAACATATTTTATTGTGAGTTTTTACTTAATTAATTAAAATATCTTAAAGAAGGCACCAACATAAGCTATATGCAAGTGGACTACTGACCTCCCATTTTTTATAAAGTAGAAATTTTAATGAGTAATGACATTCTAAGAGATAGAGAAATAGGTCAAGACTAGAAAATATCCCCCCTCAAAATTGCCATATTAATAAATATGAATGAATTAATAAATAACAATGTAATTCACCAAGTGAAATACACAATGTTAACTGGAAGGATCACTTTCAAAAAGGCAATTTTGAAATTATGGTGGACTATTACACAGTAGCACATCCTGGATAGACTATGAATCCCACACATTTGTCACTATGGCTAAATTTATAATATATTCTTGAGTATCATGGGCATGAATTGAAATCTGACCTCATGATAATTAAGAGGAATAGCGTGGGGAAAGTAAGATCACCAGAGATTATCTGCCACTGCAAACATGTTTTCTGGGATCCTGCGCTCATGAACGGTGTGTTGTTTGCTTAATAACTACTGCCTCACATAAATTGCCTTTAATGCCACACATTTTAAAATTCTTTAAAGACCACATAAACAGATAATGAGATTATATTACTGTTACTTCTCAGGGGAGATAATAAATTTGTATGTTGCATTGGCATTGCTCTGCATGTGTTAATTGGTAAAAATTTGGATTTCAATGCCTGGTTGGACACTACATCACACCTGTATCCCATCTTTCCATGTCCATGGTAACGTCATGATGACTCTTGCACTTGTGGTTGGTGTGGAATATAGATGACGTCTTTACCTATCTACTGCTCTGGTGTTCTTAAACAACTGTTGGTTGTGTTGATTTCTTCGCTGTTTTTAGATGACTTTTCAGACTTAGGAATTTTACCTAAAACCAAGGTGGTCTCCATTTAAAGTTATGTGGTTGATTTGCAGTATATGTGTTATTACACAAATAGGCAAAGCATTTCTTTATCATGGTGTAAATTTGAATTATGGAGGCTCTTGGCATTCCCTTGTAAATAGGAAACCCCCTAGACGTGTTCTCATTAGTCATGAGTTGATGCAAACAGCTGGTTGGTTTAAGAAATCTTTGATTGAAGAACACAATTTCATAATCAATCCTGTGTGCCATAACAAAACATTGAAAAAATAAAAAAGAATAAAAGTATTAAATATTAAAGTAACAATTTATGACTATCATGATAGCTTGAATGATAGTAGCCTCCACAGGCTCATATATTTGCGTGCTTGTTTTCCAGTTGGTGAAATATTTGGAAGGACTCGGGGGTGTGGCCTTATTTGAGTAGGTGATGACAATGTGCTAAGCTTCTGAACTGTCAGGCATACCTGAATTAAATGCTTTCCTGTATAAGAGTTGCTGTGGTCATGATGTTTCTTGACAGCAATAGAGTGCTGACTAAGACAATTCTATTATATTGCCAATGGATAACACGGCCAAATGTCTCTCTTTGTGTATAGTAGCTTCAATACAGGGAAAGTAAGTCTTGAAGTATGGATATTTTGGACAATGTTTTGTGAACATTTGAAATGATTGTATGTTGCCTCTTTCTTATGTATGTGAAAATTATTGTTAGTTAAATATTTTATGACCTGTTGCATTATTTAATTACTTGATCAGTCATTCATAAAGTACGTACTATGTCAATGTAATTATATTTGTGATCTTTTCTTTATACTTTTCCACATTCTTTTTATTTTTATTTATTTATTTTTTAGGATTTTAAAAATTAATTTATTCATATTACATCTCAATGGTTATCCCATCCCTTGTATCCTCCCATTCCTCCCTCCCTCCCATTTTCCACTTACTCCCCCCTTCCCTGTGACTGTGACTGAGGGGGAATTCCTCCCCCTTTATATGCTCATAGGGTATCTCCACATTCTAATTTATATATTTTATTTTGTATTATTAGAAACATATTTCTTCCTGCATGCTTTTAAGGTACAATGTGAAGTCAATGCCTATAATGCTGGAGTTCATTTAATAACTCCTGTCTTAAGTTCTATGTTGTCTAATATTTTCTCTGTCATTTTTCTTGTTCTCAAATATCTGATGTTTGATTTCTTTTCCATATGTACACATAAAGATGAAGCTGATTAATAAATGTCTATGGCTTATGGCCTCCTAGCTGTCTTGCTTGCATCTTTAAGCCAACTCTTTGTAACTACTTTGTCTAAGAGGATAGATTATTTTCTCCTTGGCCTGTATAAGTGGGGCATAAGTAACAACACCCTCTACTTTTATCCAGTCCTTTTAGATTACGCTAACTGGTATGCAAACATTGTTCCAGCAACGGCAAAGCTGAGGCAGGAAAATAGTGGATTTGAGCCCAGTGTGGGGGAATATATGACCTTGTCACACAGAAAACAATAGCTGTATTCTGAGGATAGAAGAATTTATTACAATAGTAAAAGTCAACAGTAGGAATAGCAAACACTAGGAAAATGCTTTAAATAAACAAACCGTTACTCTTGTGAGGTAGCTACTATTATTTGATTTCTAGAGATGATAAAATATCTACAGAATTGCAGGTACCTGCTTGAGAAGTGTCAAAACTGGGTAGCTGCAAGAAGAAACACCATGCAGACTGCTGAGATCATGCCCTTAGTCGCCACAATACTTGCCAACTGCCACTGAAAAAAAGAATTACTAGTTCTTTGCAGTGTTGCCTGTGTATAATAGTTCATTTATATTTCATTTCCAGGCCTGTGCCTTTCTATAATTTCTCCTGTTTATTTTCCTAGTCCTGGCACTGTTGTAAGACTTCCCACTTTGCTTGGAATAGGATTATTCAAATTTTCTTCAATGTCCACACTGGAAGCAAGCACTCTCCTCTGTGCAACTAGGTTGGACAACATAGATTTAAAACTGTTTCTTGGGATGTTTGACGTGGACTATCTATTATAAGCAGCCTCTCTGTATACACTGGTCCACCATTAATTATTCCAGCATTGTCCCAGGTCATTTGCGGCTTACTCTCAGCTTAGCATTTGGGAGTGTTACCATTGGGAAATGTTACCCCAGAATGTCCCTTCTTTTACTATTCTTGGAGTATCTTCTATTTTGTCAGATCTTCTAACATTTCAATTCTTCTTGCTCTCTGCTTTTCCAGGAAAATCACCTCAAAGTTTGCATAGAATGAGAATTTTTTCCTAGTAGTGGCCAGAATTTAAAAGGCACATGTTTGGGGTTAGAGAGATAGTTTAGCATTTAAGAGAATCTACTCTTCTTCCAGAGAACCAAAGGTCCAAGTTCGGTACCTAGCACTCATGTAAGGTGGCTCACACTGGCTGAAATCCAGTAACAGAAACATCCAATGATTCTGGCCTCAGTGAACACCTACACACCTACATACTTACACACACACACACACACACACACACACACACTTAAAAATAATAAAAATGAAAACAACTAAAAAAAAAAAAAAACAAACCAAAAGTCCTTTTTATTTCAATAAGATTTCCTCAGGAAGAAGGGACATGGATGTGTATTTGTTTGATCATTACATGTCAGAAAGTTAAGATATTTTCCACACTCTAACATAATGGGCAGATAAAGACCTGGTATGAGGGCTGGACAGATGGTTTAGCTGTGAAAGTCTAGACTCACAACCAAAACTTCAAGGATTGGTACAGAGTGAACTTCGTCTTTTCTGGAACTATTAAGAAACTATTCTTCTTATTTAACATTTTAGGAGAGGAAGGTGGTTCTAGCAATAGTTATTATCATAAACCACTTGGATTCCTTGAAGAGGAAATGCAAAAGTGACTTTTATATATCCACTGCTTTTTATTAGGCTATCAAATGGTTCTCTTAATCTCCCCTTCTTGGGAAAAAAAACCCCAAAACCTATATCAGTTACTTTTCTCAGTGCTGTGGAAAGCAATGGACAAAAGCAACTTAAATGAAAAAGGATTTACTTTGGTTCACTGTTTAAGAGTGGAAATGATGTACCCTAGTTGGAAGGGCTGTGTGAGCAACTGGTCAAATAATATACACACTCAGGGAGCAGAGAGAGATGAACATGTTGACTCCAGCCCTTGGAATGATGTCCCCCCACATTTAGGTGATGTCATTCCTTTACAGTTAAAAGTTTCTGAAAACACCATCACAGGTACACTCGGAGGTGTGTCTCCTAGGTGATCGACATCCTATTGAAGTTGACAGTGAAGACTGAATACCATACCTTCTCCACTTCCTCTGATTTTGTTCTCTCCTTTCTCTGCTAATACAGTTCAGAAGTTTAACTCTTCTTGGTATCGAATTGTTTCTGTAGTTGATATAGATGAACACTGTGTCCGAAGATTTGCTGATGTAGTATTTGTGTGTATGTGTTTTTGTGTATGTGCACACATGTGTACATGTGTGCCTATGTCTGTGTGTGCCTGTGTGTGCGCATGTAAAGGAAACAATGTAGGTTTTCCCCCTTAAATTCACATTTTTGAGACATCAAATCTAGAGTTTACCAATGTTGTTAGAAAGGCTATGCTGCCATCCCCAGGGACTCTCCTGTTTCCATTTCCTCAACATTAGGATTACCCGTGTGGGTCACTGTGACCAGATTTTATATTTTTAATGTTAGTTTTTGCTAGTTATAATGAGACTACCTGCCACTAGTGTATAAGCTGCTTTTCCCCCACATGCACTACTGTAGAAGCATTAGTAATATTTTGCAACATTTATCTATAGGCTATGAGGTCATATCACAGACAATACCATACTGCATCTTAATTTTAAAGTACCCTCATGTGGGAATATTTGATGTAGATGAAGCTTTAAACATTTATTCAATGTACACAGTATCATGATTGTTCAATTCCTGGTGTGGGCAGCAGCAAGAAACTCCACTTTTGAATCATAGTATTACGGTAGAGGCTTTGAAGGAAGCAACATGAGCACAGTAGGTACTGCTTTGGCTCTGCACAAAGACACTGTAGTGAACTTCACTGCAAAGGCACCTGGTGAGAAACACCCAGTGCTTCTATTTCCTATTGTTAAAGAATTGATGTCAGGAAGTAAAATGATCCCAGTAACACGTTCTGGAAAACATGGGTACAGAATTCAATCTATATAAAGTGACTACAAGACTTTACAGAGCTAGCTTGTACCAACAGTAGTTTTTCTTTTTACTGTGGATGTGTTTAACAGCACAGAATGTCGTGAAGCATTCTCTTATATGAACACAGGCATTCCGTAACAACCGACAATGTCAATATTTGGGATGGTGTTTTTTCAATATGCTTTCCTTGCCTATTCAAATATCTGCATACTTTCCTAATACTATTATACTAACATGTCAATATGAGCTTTTTACAATATTATGCTAATGGTCACAACATTGTTATGAACATATGCACTGTAATTTAATTGGTTTCAGAATATTAGACCATCACACATAATACTATGAGACATACATCTTTTAGAAAAGCATTATTTTTTTTAAGTGGTGTGTGTGTGTGTGTGTGTGTGTGTGTGTGTGTGTGTGTGTGTGTGTTGCATGGGCATGTGGTACCAGCAGAGGCCAGAAGAGGGTGTGGGATAAGCAGGAGCTGCAGTTACAGGAGGTTCTGAACTGCCTGGCATGGTTTCTAGGAACCAACCCCAGGTCTTTTGAAAGAACAGTACTTTGTGGCGCCCGCGCCACCGTGGTACCAAGTCGAGGGTGAGGGACTGCGGATTTAACTCATGCACACACGCACACACACACACAATAACACAGCGGGTCCTTTGTGCTAAGAGAGCAGTAGCCGCCGCAGCAGTTTATTAATCAACCTGGTCCCCCAGAGGTCCAAAGAGCCTTCTTATAGGCAGCAAAACAGGAATCCTCCTCCCAGGTGAAATCCCTCAAGAGGTGATCGCACACAGGAGGAAAAGTCTGGAGGAAGGGATGGGCACATTCTCGGAGCAGTAAACAGGACTAGCTAACCAAGATAAACACAGGCGTGGAAGCTGCTATAAACAGGACATGAAACAGCAAGACAGGCAGGCAGCCCAGTTGGGCCTGGTTCCTACAGTACTTGATCTTCACCGCTGAACTTTTTCTCTAGCTCTGAGGAATACATTTGATAGTCAATGCTTATGTGTCATTAGCTATTCCCTTGAGATAAAATTTCTCAACTATGTCAGTGACTTTGGAGGAGGGCAGGTTTTGCTGAAAGGATGGTAAAAGATACTTTGGGATGTGGAGCAGCATATATGGCCTCTACCTAATTGATGGGTGTAGTGCACTTTACTCCTAGACAAATTAGCTTTTAAGTTTAAAACATTTTTATTGAGAATAGATTTTAAATACAACATATTCTGATTATGGTTTGCTGTTAAGGATCCCCTGGAGGCCCCCATCAGCTGTTCTGAACTGCTGGCTCAGAGTAAATTTGCTGAAAAAATTCTCACATAAATTACAAGGCATCACTTTATTTATTGATTGATTTTTAATATATGTGAGGTTTATTTTGCATAAAAATGTAACAAAAACAGTACGAAAAGTAACATAAGAATGTTACCTAAAATTTGTTAGTTTTCAAACCTTTCCTACAAAAGTTCCCAGGATGGATTCTGGATATCCAAGAGAAGGAGGAGTTTGACTGCGAACAGAGTGGTTTGAGTGGTTCTCCACATTGATTGGCAGGTTTGGGTTATGGACACCTTTCTTTGTCTATGTCTCTTCCCATAATGCATCTGATTTTAATTACGTGTACATTCAATAATCCATAGGCATAAAATTGTAAGTAGGGGAATGGTCCTAAACATTTACTTGGGAACACAGTTACATCTTTTTGCAGGAACCAGTTTAGTCCACATTGAATTTACTATTCTTATACATGAACATAGTGAAATACGATTGACTAAAATATGCCCAAGTTTGATGGACATTAAAGGGAGGAGAAACGTATTTCATTGTTCAGAGTGGGGCGTGATAGTATTTTGACGCAACTGGAGTTGTAGGTTGTTAACAGGTATCTAGGTACATTTTTCAAAGAAAGGTATATATGTGCATAATATGTGAAGGTAAAAATCCTAGGTTGTCAAGTGCATTATTAGAAAGATGGGTGAATAGCCAATAGTAAGTTAAGTCCCAGGTTGCTGAAATAGTCCCTTGGCTTGTCGGTCTCATTGTGATATGTACTGTGAGTCTTAGCGCGTATTTTAAAAAATAATCTAATTATTTTATTATATTAATTAATTACTAAATATTGTTAGATAATTCATCTGTATTTCATTATATCTCATTGCTAGAATAATTTATTTTCTGAATTTAATTCTGTCCTTTTCGGGTCATCTAAGGAGACATGTCAGCTGCAAGAGTTGTCTGAAGATTTTCCCCATGTAGTAGCTGAGATTGGGATTATTTCTTAAGGGAAATGGTTTTATTTTTAATTATGTATATTTGTGTGTATCTGTGTGTAGGCATGTGCAGATGAGGACAAGAACTGACGGAGAGCAGAAGAGGTTGCTGAAGTCCCTGAAGCTGAAGCTATAGGCAGCTGTGGCCGCCCTGACTCAGGGTTAGGGATTGAACCTTGGTCCCCTGGAAGAGCAGCACTCATTTATCCGTGAGCAATCTCTCCATCCAAAGAATGTGAGTCTTCAGGTCCAGAATCTTTCCCTTCTCTCCTCTCCTCTCCTTCCCTCTCCTCTCCTCCCCTCCTCTCCCCTCTCCTCTCCTCTCCTCCCCTCTCCTCTCCTTCCCTCTCCTCTCCTCCCCTCTCCTCTCCTTCCCTCTTCTCCCCTCCCCTCCCCTCTCCTCTCCTCCCCTCTCCTCTCCTCTCCTCCCCCCCTCCTCTCCTCTCCTCCCCTCTCCTCTCCTCTCCTCCCCTCCCCTCTCCTCTCCTTCCCTCTCCTCTCCTCTCCTTCCCTCTCCTCTCCTCCTCCCCTCCCCTCTCCTTTCCTTCCCTCTCCTCTCCTCCTCTCCTTCCCTCTTCTCTCCTTCCCTCTTCTCTCCTCCTCCCCTCCCCTCTCCTTCCCTCTCCTCTCCTCCTCCCCTCCCCTCTGCTCTCCTCTCCTTCCCTCTCCTCTCCTCTCCTCCTCCCCTCCCCTCTCCTCTCCTCTCCTCTCCTCCTCCCCTCCCCTCTCCTCTCCTTCCCTCTCCTCCTCCCCTCCCCTCTCCTCTCCTTCCCTCTCCTCTCCTCCTCTCCTTCCCTCTCTTCTCCTTCCCTCTCCTCTCCTCCTCCCCTCTCCTCTCCTTTCCTCTCCTCTCCTCCTCCCCTCTCCTCTCCTCTCCTCTCCTCTCCTCTCCTTCTCTCTCCTCTCCTCTCCCTCCCTCTCCTCTCCTCCTTGCCCCTTCTCTCTATTCTCCTCCCCTCCTCTCTCTTTCCAACCTTTCCTCCCCTACTGTCTGTGCCACCACCATGTGTAGCTATAGATATTAGTTTTATAACTAGGTATAAGACACCATAATAGTAAATATTTGAGTTACTTGGAACAGTGTCTCATTAGTATAAATGCTCTGGAAGTGTGATTTTTCTGTTTATATTAAATTTCATCCTCCTTAATTTCTGACTAAGTTCAGCAACCTTCACAATGTATTAGGAAAATGGTATAATATTTACACTTTAGAACTTAAGAAAACTGTTTTAGAACTTTTTGTTCCCAATTATTTTACTACTGAGTGGTGAGAAAGCAGCACCTAATCCAGAGACTACTTACCTAGAAGGCAGTTGGGCCTTTTTTTTTTTCTTGTTTTAATTTCATTTATTTATTTTCCTTGTCTCTGTGATTTGTAACAGAAGAGAGCAGAGCAGATTTAAGTCCCATCGCCTATCCCAGCCCTCATGATTGAATGTGTATCTTTCTTGCATTGCTATGCATGGAGTTTCATCATTATCATTGTTTTCTGAATCACAGCAGAGGTATTTTTAGTGTTCCAACATCATCTCTCAAGATTGATTGTAACAGGGGAAGAGCTGGGGCATTGTACATGTCACTGGTAGCACCTGGGAAATTTTTACTTCCTCCTGTTTTGGACAAGAAACATGAAATAAAAGATTCTGTCTGTTTTGAAAAGCCTAAACATGGTAGCAGGAGACAGAATGTCAATTATAACTTCTTTCTCTGTCCCTCTCTTAATAGTGTTGGAAATAAGGGTTCCTGGGGCTGTGGAGACATCCCACAGATTGAAGCCAGATGATACACTTTCAGCTTTTAGAAGCTGGCATAGAAATGAACTGTCTATATATGGTGTGTATAAGTGCACATGTATGCATGCATAAGCACTCATATTTGAGTAAAAAATTCTGATAGCTTGTTTTATATATTTATTTTTGTAAGGGCTCATTTATCCTAAGCTTGTCTGAAACTCACTATATCTCAAATGATGACTTTGAACTTCCAATTTTCCTTCCTCAACTTACGTGAGTACGACTATGTCCAGTTTATACAATCAGCTACTTACTTTGGACACTTAATCTCCATTTTATCCTAACGGAAACAGGAAAGATACTATCTTGTACTTTTCACTGTAACATCTTTGACATAACATTTTGATTTATCCTACAGGATCCCTGCAATGGGAGTAGAAGCTGGATACTTAAGTGTCTCAGGCACTATGTGATTGGCAGTTTATAACCATTTTCAGGAAATGTTATAGATGAAAAGGTAAATAAGCATGTACTTTTCTTTTACATATAACATTCATATGCAAATGGATACAGTGATGTATTGTTTCTCAAAGTGCTATTTTTCACTTTGCAAAATAATTGATGTATTTTCCATATCAGCATATGTAAGTGAACTTACTGTTTCTGCAGACTTCACGGCACTCCACAGCATAGATTAGCTGCCTCCTTATTCAGTGCTGTGATATATTGGCTTAGACCAGGTAGCTTTGTAGACCATACCAAATGGGCACTTTCCACAGCAGTGCTTGCATCTCTGATTGTATGCTTGGGTTTGCCAAGAAACCAGGATAGAGGCTTTTGGAGTACTGGTTTAAAGCAAGCTTCCCTGTATCACCAGGCACGCTGATTAATATGCAAGCACTAGACTGCTCACTTGAGCCACTCATCACTCAAATTCAACAGAAGCAACAGAGTAACACACATCATAGTCCATGCAATGTTCAGCTGTGATACTGGGAAGATGAAGTTCCCTCTGTGAGTTCTTAGTCATGTTAAGAAAACGATTAAAAAACACCCAAACAAACAAACAACAACAAAAACAAAAACTGACCAACCAACCAAAAAACAAACAAACAAACAAACAAACCAGACTTTGTAGGAAGTTCCTGGACTTCCAGGGTAGAGTTGGAGAGAAAACAGCAGGGCAGAAAAGCTGTTTATGTTGGCAGTCTACAGAAGGAAGGAAGAGAAGAAGAGGAAGAGAGGAAAGCTAGGCATGATGAGTTAGGGTGGCGTGTTCAGCAATGCTTAGTAGCATGGCAGCAAGCAGCTACATGGTGAAAGGGGAGTAGTTTCAGAGAAGAAAAAAGAAAGTCCAGTGAGCCAGAGAAAACACATTTAGGCTTTGGCCAGTATCTGAAAGAAAGAAAAAGGAAATGCGAAAGAAAATGTTTTGAGTTAAAACTCAGAAAAACATGAAGCCTTAACAGAGTTGCATGGCCAAAGTTCTGTAAGCAACTGTATGAAAGGTGGTGAGCATCCTGGGAAGGAAAAAAAAATGCAGTAATTTTTTTTCTCCCATCTTTTCAGCATAGCAGTAGGTTAATCAGCTTTCCTGGAGATGGTCTTTTGGCCAAGTGACTGACAGGCCCAGCTGCATTGACTCTTAGGGGAGGAGACAATAGTGTGTGATGTTCCTATCTTTGGAACAGATCACAATGTCTCCACTGAGGACTAGAAGCAGATTCTTCAGTGCGGTGACCATCCTTGATGTCCTGTAAGGTTCCTGTAGCATTTCCCACTCAAGAGTTAGGACCCTAAAATCCTTTGGGAGATGGGCTAAAATTGGTGAATATATGCAGCCTATTTTTACCATGAAAATTCTGAGATCCAGTTCACTAGAAGGAATTAGTGTCTGGATAGGTAGGTACAGAAGGTAACATGTAGCTCTAGGTAGGGGTGCTTTAAGAACCAGAACTCTCTTCTGGCATTCCTGGCCTCCAGCAAGGATATTCCTGAATCGCTGCCTTAACCTGCCTATGGAGCAGTGTCTCCTGTCCACATTATCTGGCTGTGATGAGATTCATTATGCCCCGTTTATATCATGGTGGATTTTGCCTTTGGAAAACAAATCATTCGTCTGTCTTTACCTTACAACATGATCAGATATTTTGGATTATGTAACTTTCAGTACTTAGGAATGTAGATCAAAGTTACTTTGATCTTAGCCTTGCGTTGGTTCAGGCACCAACTTCAGTGGTGGGTATGCATATAGCTGCCCATTGCGTTAGCTGTCCTTTACACTGTTAGTTTATTTCCTGAGGCTTTTACTCTGCATTGGGTTGAGAAAAGCAAATTGCGTTTTCAGAGGCATGTGAAATAGAAATGTGATTGGCTATCTATTTGGGTGGAGAGATGTATGACGCAGACTGAAGTGGTACTCACGTAATGTCACCTGAATTCAGCACATGTGCTATGATTGTGGTCTGAAAATCTGTCACCGTTTTCCATGAAGTTCAGCTACTCTGACTAGTTTATATTCTCTAAGCATTTCTTGTTTTGCTCTTTCATCAGACTCCACTCTTAAAATTCACTGCATGGCCTCTGCAGGCCAGAAGGACAAATTCTGAACCAGTACAGCCTTTCTGCTGAGCTTAGAGGGTCCACGTGTTCTCGCACTTTACTCTGATGCATACATTATGTTTTATCATCTCCTGCACACCTTTCTTCTTTCAAAGACATCCTCTAGTTTACTATTATATGTTTGGAAGGTGAGCTAATTTTCAGGTAATGAATTCTAGTATCCTTCAAGCTTCAGGAGAAATATAAAGAGTAATAATACTGAAAAAGAAAAACCTCATAGAGTCATTTCTCTGAAATTTTTTTTCTAAAATTACCAGATACATAATAATTACATGTTATGGACTCACTAAAATCATCTGTGTTTTAAAATTAGTTTGAAAGTAATGTTATTTGCTGAAAACAGGACAGAATTGAACAAGTTTTTGTATGTTATTCTAAAGTTTATGACATATCCTGTGAAAGATAATGAGCTTCAAGATTATTTTTTATGCAGAAGTCTTTTTCTATGTAAATATTTTATACTGGGATTTTTAAAATAATGATTTGTGCTTTTGAGAACTACAGGTCTTAGTTTAAATACATTGATTTGGAGATGTCTAAGCTTTCAGGACAAACATACATGATCTTAGGAAGGTCTTTGTAGTACATATAGTCTGGTCAAATGAAATTGTTCCTTTCAAATGTTATTGTTAAAGAAAACCAAAACCAAAACAAAACAAAAAAGCTGAGTTTGTAAAGTGATTGCCATGCAAGCATGTTAGATCTTCCAAAATCTCATAAGAATGCTGGGTGTGTATCTGTCTTCTGAGTGATGGAGCAGCAGAGACACTGGGGCTTGCTCGCTAGCCAGATCAGCCTATGTAATGAGTTCCAAACAAGTGAGAGATCATGTCTCAAAAAAAAAAAAAAAAAAAAAAAGAAAAACCTGAACCAATGAAAACAACAACAACAGCTGACAACACACAACAAAATGGAAACCCAAAACACCAAATCAAACCATCCAAACAAAATCCCAAGTGGATCACATCTGAAAAATGATACCCCGAGTCAACCTCTGGCCTCGACACACACACGTGCACAGGCATGCACAGGCATGCACGTGCATGTACATATAAACCTAGTCTTGCATTCATACACCTATAAACACATACATGTATACACATATGCAGACATAAGACTACAAACAGTAAATTAAATGTGTTTATCATGAAGGATAAACTTACACTAATCATTTAACAGATGCAAAAGGCATACTCATTTCTATCCTAAAATAAGTAATAGTTCATCAGTATAATTAAGAATATACATACATACATATGTTAAAAGAACTCTATTATTCTTCCAAGGGTCATAAGAATATAAACGATTCCTAAATCTTGCTTGAGAGATACTTTCCCCAGCTAGGAACTTTTATATAGTTTCTCTTATTCATGAGATTTCACTGAAGTCATGTTCTTTGTATGCAACTAAGTATGCAGTTTGGGGTAGGTGTGCTAAACAGTTCCTATTAGTGTATGATAAAAGATCAATAGTGCATATTTCTTGTAAATCTAAAGCTTAAAGACAGGAGGCCATGGAGAGACATTCAGGTAAGCATCAAGAGAAGATATAAAGAGGAACAAGCAATAGGATGGCCTAAAGCCAAGTGCTGGCTTCAGAGTACTCTTCACCCTTAGCTAAGGACTTGAGTCACTGTAGCAGATGTTAGGGTCTTGTATCAGTTCTCTGAACTTTTCCATCTCACTGCTGTGTAACTTAAAAGTGGAAAGCAACGTTCCAGAGCTTATAACCCCCTTCCTGTGCTGCAGTCCTTTCCTCATGTGTGTCTGAGTCAGTTACCCCAAGCACTCCTCTGCCCAGGGAGTGGTCTACACACAAACTTTCTACTGCATCTGGACAGCAAACCATGAGAGGGTTTTCTGAGATTTTTTTTTCTTCTCAATATTACTTGGAGAATGTCTCAAAGGGATAATTTTATTTTTTCTTAATTTTCAAGAAGAAAAACAGGAAGCCAAGGATCTTCCTTTGGAAATCTGAAGGACATCCAACCTTAGACTGATTCTGATACCTCAGAAGGCAGATTGGGGAGAGGAAAAGCAGGCAGCTACCTGATACTGGGACTGAGCTACTGAGCCAAATGAACCCTGAAGGAGACCTTTCCTCTAGACTTGATAATTGAGTCAATCACTACTTTGTTTCTTTAAAATGCTCATCTGAATTAGGCTTCTTATTAACTCTAACAACTCTAAACAGTTCCCCGTAGTTGCCTCCACAATGTTCAGAGCACCTCTATTACATAGATCTGCTGTTTCCATTTTAGAGTGGGGGAAACCAAGACCTGGAGTCTAGATAATACTAGCAGTAATGTGGCAAAACCACAGGCACTTACATGCACGCACGCACGCACGCACACACACACACACACACACATACACACACACACACACACACACACACACACCTTTAAAACTGAAGAAAGGTAAGAGGAATGTATGTTCCTGGGTTACAATGAGCACTGGAGTTTAGAGGAGGGATGGCTGAAGATGACTGCACTGCCTTGAATGCAAGTATGACAATATTAGTGGTCTGGCATCATGTACATGCTGGTCACTATATCTCTACCAACGAAGACTGTTGACTGGAGAAAGGGAGCAGCTTCTCATGCTGCTTTTACGTACCTGGGCTTTTCACAAGTCTGCCTCCACTGCATCAAATCCTGCTGGCAGAAAGGAGCTGAGGTGGTTATGGCAACCTGAAAAACCTCAAACGATATTAATATTCACAAACATATGGCACCTGCAATCCTTGAAAAACAACAGACTATCAGCAGTGGCATCAGCAACAAGAACAACCAGAATAATTTGTAACTTGTCTCTGGAGGAGTACGATGATGCATATATTATTTTAAAAATAATCAGTCACAAATTAACTAATTGCTGCAATTCTTAAACCCGTCTTTCTCTCTAGTTTGTCATTATTTGCTGATGTCAAAACAAGTAAAATAAATGGACTGGATTTCCTTCAGTTGCTTCTTGTAAATATTTCTTTTCCTACAAATATTATGTAAATCTAACTGCATGAATCTTTCCTGAGCCCTGATACTTTCATACTTCTTTTTTAAGAGGTGGACTGAGATGTTGGCAGAAAAACCACAGCCCGCCTCATCCCCTTCCCTGATCGTCTCCTTACTGACAAACCAAGCTGAGGCAGTGATCATGCTCCAAGCTGCTTTCACCAAACTAAGGAGGTCAGGTGAGTGCCCAAAATGCCTGCTTTTAGCCAAAGATGTGAAAGACTTGAAGAAGGCAGAAAGGCAATCTTACCCACTTGGCCACATTACCCGGACCCCTACTCTGGACAATACAGCCTTGAGAAAGATGGAGAGAGAGAGGAGAGAGAGAGAGAGAGAGAGAGAGAGAGAGAGAGAGAGAGAGAGAGAGAGAGAGAGAGAGAGAGAGAGAGAAACATGGTTAGATCTGCTATGCTGCTATGGCAAAGGGCAATGCTACAATGCGAAGTCAGGTCCCAGGACCCCTGATGACAGGCCAATACCTTCATACCAAGGCCCTGGTGCTGTCTTGGGCCAGGAGGCTGGTGGATGGGAATAACCAGGCTTGGGTTTTCAGAGTGGGGAACAAGGTACTATCTATTGAGGAACGAAGTACTAAATGTACTACCTGGATTTTTTATAAACTCAGTATTAGCCTTAGCCACTGAAATTTGGAATCTTGTCAAAACTGAACCCCATACATAAACCCAGAACACATAGCCTCTATATTGGCCTAAGATTTAGCAGAAACCAGAGTGTGGTGGGCTATTTTGTGTTTTGGTTGTTTGATTCCTAGTCCTAGAGTGGCCATGGGTATACCCACTTTTCTCCCAGGACTATACAGTGTCTCATGGCTGTGAGACCCAGATGTTGTGGTTTTAGCTTGGGTGGTCACATGACTGTCTCCATTAGCCATCTCCAGCTTTGAGCGCAACTGCTATGAGACAGTGCTCACATAGACAGTGTTGTAGAATTGCTCACCCAGCAGACAGAACACCAGCTTTCATGCCCATCCAAGACAGTGAATTTCTTGCAGCTAGGAGACTCATCACTTTTCTTAGCATCAGCCTCGCTGTAAGGAGATTGCCTTTATCAACACTACCTCAACCTTGGGTAAGTATAGGACTTAATATTCAGGGAGTGAGACAGAATAATAAGCATAGTATTTTGCCCAGAAATATAGTGCTGGGCTTGTGAAATTAGACACTGGGAATATTTTGATAGCCCCTATTATTAGGCTTGCCTGTGCCTAGATTACCTGTGGTCGGCCCATTCCCGTGGTAAGAACTGTGGACCAAGTTTATCAGATGTCTTTGTACCATTACCAGTGCTAATTTAAAGGGTTCTTGGGCCATGTGTCTATTTTAGGAGGATGTGCCCGTAGTATCTTGGTTTTATGTCAGTATTGTGCTAGATGGTGGGTTGTGATCTCTAATGACAAAGTATTGTGACATTTTTGAACACATAGGTGGGATTGGAGGTTCAGGCTAATCCATTAGTGGTGACTTTGTGCAGAGGTAGGCATAATTTTGCTATGCATAGCCATAGGCTGGTAACTCTGGACAGGCACCTGGAGTTATTACTTCTCCCGTAAGGAGAGTCTTGTGGAGATCATCTTGTTTGTTAAAAAAATCCTTGTTCTTTTGAATAGTGCATAAACAACGTATTTGGGACAGATTTAACTTTGGATTCACATTTAACACTGAGATACTAAGATAACATTACTAGCAAATGCTCAGCAAATCTGGAGTTAAATACCACCCCGTGTTAAAGTTGTGAAAGTGGCTATAGAATCAAGGAGTAGCCTGTTTAGAAGTTCTTGAAAGACAAGGCCATAGAAGCTGTATTAGGAAAACTAGAATAAATACCAAATCCTTTAATACCAGGATGATATTGCACAGAAATAAGCATCAAGAACTTTCAGGTGACCATGATCTCACATAATAGTTTAAAGTAAGTGTCTAAAAATTAGGCAGTAATCTGCATGAGAAAACTTTTAGAGAGTGAATTTTAAAATGCACTAGCAAGGAAACTCAATGAACTTGAAGAAAATGAAGAAAAGCCTTTCAACACTCCAAACAAACTAAAAGAGACTGAAGCAATTAGGAAGAAACCAAACAGCAATCCTTGGGCTGAAAAATGCACCAGGTGACATTGAAAAGGCATCAGTTGTAAGGTAGATCAAACAGAAGAATCAGTGAGCTCAAAGACAGGTTATTTAAAAAACACACAGTTGGAGGACAATGAAGAGAAATAAAAAGAGAAATAAAGAAAGCTTGAAGGAACTTTGGGGCAGTGTTAATTTAGAAAATGTGCAGGTTATTGGAGTTCAAGGACAATGTGAGAGAACCAAAGAAACAGAAAGCTCAAAGAGTAAGCAGAAATCTCTCTAAAGCCAGAGAAGGACACAAGATATAGGAACATAAAGATTGCCAGCCAAATTAATTAAACTAATTCCACCTTAGGACATCTTGTAATAAACCTCTCAATGCAAAGTCTTAAGGCTCCAAGTGATAAGCAACATTGAACAGGTAAAGGAGGCCACACTGGCTTGACAGCAGCCTTCTGAGCAAAAGTCTTATGGGCTAGGAGACAGGAGCATGGGATCTCCATCAATCCAAGAAAATGCCAAGCCAAAATCAAAGTCAGTGCCAAGGCCAACCCCAAACCAAACCTTGTCAGTGGAGAAATGGCAGCCAGCAAAACAACCCTTATGAAATGGAAGAATTATAAAGACACACTTGGATAAACAAAAGAATACATTGTCATCAGAGTTGTCCCACAGGAAAGTCTAAGGAAGATCTTTAAACTGAAAGTGACATTAGTGAGTAGGAGGAAAACGTTCATAGACACAGAGGTCACTGGTCAAAGAAATTACACTGACAGCTGACAGGGATTCAATATCTTAAACATAGTATAAAATATTTATGTAATTGGTTTGAAGACTAAACAGCAAAGTAAAGTAAGAATATTCATAAATTAAGAGATAAGCAATATGGACAGATGTAAAATATCGAAAATTCAAACCATGGGAAGGAGCACACATTGTTTTATTGTTGCAGTATTTTCTCTCATTTTCTTTTATTCCTATGCTTACCTATCTTATAATGTTCAGATATTCGTTATAATCTGAAGATCTTTTTATAAACCTGAAGGATTTTAGAAAAATAAAAGAAATCTATTATAACCTAATAAAATTATAAACAAGGGTTCAAAATAATGTTAGAGGAAATTATCACAGATGAGGATTATAGGAAAAGGTTGGTTGGAGTTACAGTTCACACAATGCCTGTAGTAAAACCTTACATACCGTTAATTACTTTGACTATAACTAAATCTTCACTTGAGGGAAAAAACTGGAAGAGCATAAAATAATACCCAAAATACATGTTATTTATAAGAAACTCACATCTAAGGGTAAACATAGACTACATGAGAAAGGACAAAATATTATATTCCATGCAAATAATACAAAGGAAAGAAGAAATGTCTATGTTCATATTAGGTAAATATACTTTAATATTAAAAACAGAAAAGAGAAAAGGAACGATGTCATTCATTATATGATGATAAGAGTCAACTCAGCAAAGAGAAATAATTCAAAATATATGCATGCAATGTTATAGCATCCAGGAATATAAAGAAAATCCAATAGATTAATGGGTGAGAGGGAATCCAGTGCAATAGCAGTTGAGGCTTGTAATAAACTACTTTCAGCAGTGGGTAGATAATATAGAACAAAAAAAAAAAAAAAAAAAAAAAAAAAAAAGAAAGAAAGAAAAAAAAGAAATCAACTCAACAAAGACTAGTAGAATTAAGAGCAAATGAACATAACAGACAACAGCATTAATATAGCAAATACATATTGTCCTCCTCAACATATGGAACAATCTTTTTGTAAAAAAATTCCTTCTTCTCCCTTTTATTAAAAATAGATTCTTTTCTCATCCTATGTATCCTGATTACTGTTTCTGTTTTCTCTACTCTTTCTAGTTCTTTCCCACCTTCCCTCCCATCAGGATCTACTTCATTTTTCTCTCTCATTAGAAAAAATAAGCTTTAAGAGGTAATAGAAAAACATAAAAAGTGAAATATAATAAACTAAAACAAAACAAAACAAAACAAAAAACCATCAGATTGAAGCTGGACAAAGGAAATCAGCAAAAGGAAAAAAAAAAAAAAAAAAGGAGCCCCAAGAGAAGGTACAAAATTCAAGATCCATTTATTCATACACTAAGGAGTCCCATAAAAGCACTAACGTGAAAGTTCTAATCTATACGTGGTGCAGACCCATGTAAGCCCCATGCTCCAGTCTCTGTGAGTTCATATGACTTTTGATTAGATGACTTAGAGGGCCTTGTTCTCCCGGTGTCCTTCATTTCCCCTGGCTCCTACACTCTTTCTGCCTCTTCTTGCAAGGCATTCCCTGAGTTCTCACAGGAGTGGGATTTGATGGAGACACGCCATTGGAGCTGTGTCTTCCAAGGTCTGTCTCTCTCTCTCTCTCTCTCTCTCTCTCTCTCTCTGAGTAATGTCTGGCTGTGGGTCTCTGTATTTGCTCTCATCTGCTGCAGGAGGAAGGCTCTCTGATGATGACTGAAAAAGGCGCTGATCTATGACCATAGCAGAATGTCATTAGGAATCATTTACTTTTTTTTTTTTTTTTTTTTTTTAAGAACCAGATTTTGGTTTTTTGTAGTTCTCTGGACTGCCTAGTCTCTGCTTCTTGGTCATTCAAGCAATGTCAGGTATGGGTTCCGTCTCTAGAGTGGTCCTTAAGTCAAACAGCACTTTTGCCACCAAAACAACAAGCTCTTTTGACACAATTGCCCTAGCATATTTCCCAGGCAGGAAAGATCGTGTATCAAGGGTTTTGCGACTGGGTTGGTATTTACATTTGTCTTTTGATAAGCTGCACTCACTGTATCTTCCCATATCAAAGACACTAGCATGTAGGGGTGAAAATTCTATGTAGGCAGTGGATTGACCTCTCTTTGTTCAATGCATTGTGTGGGTGCTGTCTTCAGCAATGGCACCTTTCTGCCATTTTGTAGAGAGCAACCTATTCTCTTGGCAACAGCGTGGGTGTAACCTAGTCTAGGTGGTGGATAGATCC
The DNA here is from genome assembly GCF_903995435.1 of Acomys russatus. Classification (NCBI taxonomy): domain Eukaryota; kingdom Metazoa; phylum Chordata; class Mammalia; order Rodentia; family Muridae; genus Acomys; species Acomys russatus. Next base: position 23,226,609 of record NC_067161.1, read on the forward strand.
CATAGCAGCCAGTCAAAACAAGTCTCTCTCAATGGATTCACCATTTCCAAAGTCACGCAGCCCAACTGAACTCAGTACCAAGAAGAAGTTTGGACACTGTACGATAAATGGCAAACATATTGTGATCCCTCAGGTCTGAGGAAATACAATGGCACTACAGTGTGAAAAAAATGCCAGCCAAGAAGGAGGAAGTTTCGGTACTTGCAGCAGAACTTTCACTTTTGTTCACATTCCCTTTATTTCTTAAGCTATAAGTTCTGCAGTTAAAAATGAACTTTCAAGGTAAATTAGTAGCTACATAACGTTTAAAACCTGATCATGTGGAGCGGGGTGTGGTGGCACACACCTTTAACCCTAGCACTCTTTGGGAGACAAAGGGAGTCCAGGACAGCCAGGGCTCTGTTACACAGAGAAAGCCTGTCTCGAAAAACCAAACCAAACCAAACAAAATGATGATGACGACGATGACGACGATGATAACCACCACTACCACCACCACCACCACCACCACCAATAACCTCATGATCTTCTTTTGCCCTCTTTTGAAAAATTCCAGAACCAGAAATGAGAAGAGGCTGTTTTATTTTTGGAAGGAATTGTGTAGTACGCACTAATCCTGATATTTACCTTGGATAGCCTTGACGCCTGTAAACTGACAGGAGGGCATGGCTACCACCCTTTAGAAGAAAGCTCCTATCTAAGTTTAATCATATGAGTTACCTGCAATCATACGTATTGCAGCAGTCAAGATTTCTAAGTATTAGTGGGTTCCCATTTTTCTATAACTAAGATAGACAGCAGAGATCCCCACAATAAAGCGTCTAACCGTTCTTGTGGGGAGTGGAGAAGGCCCTGAGTGAATGTGTAAAGCATGGGAGATGTTTCCGGTGAGTGTGTACTCAGCTCTGTGTCAGGCTCAGGGAATTGGCCAAGAGGCCTTTTGGCCCAAGCATTTACCAAGGTTTACCAATGATTGACCAGCGGGTACAAAATTTAACTACCACAGGGCCCTCTTCCTGCAGGTTTACAGACTGAGACTGTTCCTAGACAGACTGCCTCCTACAACTAGTCAGTCCATTCTACTGCTGTGGGTTATGCCGGGGTTGTGCTGGGGTTCCTGTTGGTTGAATAGCATCATGCCATCAGAGCGAGCATGGCCCACACAATACCAGTTTTTATGTTTGTGCCTGTGTATCTGTCCTTTGTTCCTTCCCTCATCATCACAGTCAGGTTTCCAGGCCCATGCTATGCAGCACATGGCGAACTTTTATGTATTTTCCTATTTATCATGTTCTGTAGTTGGAATGCCTTATTCTTTTTGTTTTCTCAGCCATTTGTGCTCTCTGCTTTACTATTTGCTCCATTGTGATGAGGAATCTAAGACAGAGAGATCAAAGAAGTTGATTAAGGTCATATTACTTATTCATTCAATACTTTCATCTTATGAGTAGGGTTGATTAGGTTTCTTTCAAGGCCACGTGTAAGCATCAATTTATTAGAAATTAAATTTGGAACCAGGATTTAAAAAGCAAAAAATAATTTGCGGCTGTATAACCACAACTGTTAGTTTTCAGATCATTCATGATTTAATCTTCCTGCCAAGAAATCCTGTTTTTCCTATTACAAAGGCTCATAATATATGAAGCCTGCAAGCCGGCTATGCTCCTCTGCAAGATACTTAGGCTGGAACTGTAATCAGGCCAATGTTATCAAAGAAAAATTAACATAACTTGTATGAATAAGTCTCATGTTCAATGCTACAACATGGGCTTCAAGCTTGTTAGTATTTTCAGCTGTGAGTATGGCTCATGACTTTTTCTTTGTTTGTTTTTATTAATTATTCACTTTGCATCCCGGCCACAGCCCCCTCCCTCATCTTCTCCTTGTCCCACCTTCCCTCCTTGTTTCCCCTATTTCTCCTCCCCTACTCCTGAGAGAAGGGGAGACTCCCCCACTCCAGCATACAATGTAGCATCAGTATTGAGCTCATCCTCTTCCTGTGGCCTGGCCAGGTAGCCCTGCCAAGGAACAGTGATCAAAAACAGGCAACAGAGTCCATGTCAGAGTCAGCCCCCATTCCCCTTACTAGAGGACCCATATGCTGACTGAGCTGCCCATTGGTTATATCTGTGTAGGGGACCTAGGTCCAGTCCATGCATGATCCTTGGTTGTAGCTTCAGTCTCCACGGGCCCACCCTTGGCCCTGGTTAGTTGGCTTGATTCATCTTGTGGGACCTTCTGTCCCCTATGAGTCTTTCTATCCTTCTCCCCACTCTTCCTCAAGATTCCCTATGCTCCACCCAAGGTTTGCCTGTGGATATCTCCATCTGTTTCCATCAGCTGCTGAGTGGAGCTACATCTATGCTAGGTTTCTGTCTGTAAGCAAAGAAGAGTATCTTTAATAGTGTCAGGGGTTACATGCTTATGATTATTGTGATAGTACACAGGAAGGAAAGGTCATAAGCAAAACAAATGCCTTGTCAAATACTTTCTTGCAGGCTTAAAAATTGATTAATTAAAGTAAATTATGTCATATGTTCCAAGTTTAATATGAAAACTCAATTAAAGGCAATGCAGCTCTGATTGGTTCCTCCTATTAAGTAAGATGGTAGCTGGCTTGTGACCTCCACTTACTATCCTTTTGTCTCCTCTAGTTGGGGACTCACTACTTAATATGAAAGTGCTACAGCTCTTTGATAGTTATGACACCTAATGTCTATAGATACGCTCACGTTTCAAGAGGCTTCCAAATGTAGCAATATCGCACACGTAAAAACAATATCATAAAAGGATTTTTGGCAAGAGGAGTATTGTAGCTTTCTGTGTTCAGGCTTTGAGATGGCTATGTAAGCTGTTTCTTGACAGAAGCAGAAGTTATGGGAGCAACAACCCTGTGCTGCAATAGTGGAGCTTGTGATGATATTTTAACATAGATTTAGATTTAAGTGTGAGTTAGTATCAGAGAGTGATACTTAGGTGTAGGATCATTTGCAACCAAGAGTAGTTCTTAGGATTCTTAAGGGGCAGATACATTGAAGTGTATTAGCAATGACTCTGAGGAGATAAGTACAAGTGCAGTGGCCTTTGAAATTCTATCATTCAAAGTTTCTCAGGGATACCTTCCTTTTATTTTTCTGTAAATGAGGCCATACAGTAGTCCATGCAGTCCTAGGGTAGTCTTTGAGGTTGTATGATAATCTCCAAGGTTCTGTCATGGTCCCCAAGGTCAGTTGATTGTTTCTGAGGAAATACAATTGCACTAGAGGTCCTAGTGTGGCCCCCAGAATTATAGTATAGTCCCAGAAGTTATGGTGTCATTTCTTGGATACATAGAACAAATTGCCAGCAAACAAGATAAAATCACTGATCATATGGATTGGATACTTCCAATGTTAGGCTTTAAGCAAGTTATTATATATGTTTTAACCATTAAAATGCATTTTAAAAAGCTGGCAATGAAGTACATTAATCTTGAATGTCATGTACACTAACACAGTCCATTGTCCTTTTAACATTCTTTGATATATCTCTATATAAAATAAGTATTGCTTATATTGGAAACTGTCCAAGTGAATACATTCTTGACTCTCTGTTGATGTCTCTGACCAGACTCTAGAGCAAGGAGCTTCTTTTCTCTTCCTAAGCTTCTTTTCTCTTCCTTTGTCTGCTCAATCCTCCCTGATTTCCCATTCTGCCTCAGTTATTATGAAAATGGTCATTCTTATTTCCCAAGGCAAAGAACTCTGCCCCATTGTGCAAATATGCCACTGGACCCCGTGTTAGCCTAAACCCAAGTCCCATTATCTGAATAATTATGTTACATCTTGTCTCCTTATAAGGCTTTAAAAAATGTAAGTGATATATTTAGTTAAACATTTTGCTCTTTTAAGCAAATTTGTCCTAATGTTGTAAGTCATAATTAAGCTGTCATGCATATGATAAATTACAGGTTTGAGAGAAATTATAGGTATAAACAACTGTAGCTACAAATACATATATTGCCTTGGTAAGGATCTCTGTAGGAGAGAGGTGGATATTCACTTTGGGCAATTTGAGAGGAGTTCAATAAGGTATTATCGTGAGTATATGGAGAGTTAATATCAGTCAGCCACAGCTGTCTTGACAGAACATCATAGATTCAGGGCTTTTAATAACAGTTTGAGAGGATGAGACTCTGAGATCAATATTCCAGCATCACTGTTTCAATATAAAATTTTAGTTTATATATTTTTCTTCCTGTTTTTGTGTTGGGGTCTTGCCATCTAGTTCAGGCTGGTTTGGAGCTCATTGTAGGTCAGGTTGAGTTAGATTTCTTGATCTTCCTGCTTCTTCCTTCCTAGTGCTAAGATTGTGGGAAGAGTCTTCTGCTTGATTTGTAGTTTGTTACCTTCTTATTACTTTCTCTCTCTCTCTCTCTCTCTCTCTCTCTCTCTCTCTCTCTCTCACTCTCTCTCTCTCTGTGTATTTGTGTGTGTGTGTGTGTGTCTGTATAAGTGTGTGTGGGAGAGATGAGAGAGAGAGAGAGAGAGAGAGAGAGAGAGAGAGAGAGAGAGAGAGAGAGAGAAAATGAGATTTCTCATTATATTTTTATAAAGACACTAGCTTCACCATGAAGGTCTTAGTCTCAAGGGCGCATCTAAACCAAATTATCTCCCAAAGATCTCCACTATGATTAAGAAGCATCGAATCCATACCATTGGGCACTTTTAAAAAACACAAAAAAGATATTCCAGTACCTGTGTTTAGAAACATTATAAAAATATGGTTCTCACGCATAAAGGAGTTGGAGAATGTTGACCTAGAGGCAGAGAGAATGGATGCGCTGAGGTAATGATGCGCTAAACAGGAGGTACAAGCATAGTTGACCGGCCCAGTTAGACAGTATCGGTCTCACCCTCAGAGATGTAGGGGCTTCTCTCCTGTCTCTTTACAATCTCCCCTTGTGTTTCTCAGTGATAGAAGCCAATTGGGAACTACAGAGAAAGGGCACCTGCTGGAGTCTGCATGTTAACTGGCGAGGCACAGAGCGCAGTGGAAAAGGATGAGTGCATCTGGAAGGATAAAGCACTTATCTAATGTACTTCCATATTTACCATTCTTTCTACACACACACACACACACACACACACACACACACAACACACACACACACGTAATAGCATATTGTTGGTTAAACCCCCTTTACCATTCATCACCTGGTAGGACGTTCTGTGACGTCGGTCCCTGTGAGTCTCTGAAGGTAGGGCTGAGTAGTTACCACACTTATCCTCCTGGTTGCCATCATTTCCTTTCGGTAATTGGAAACCCTTTACAGAGTCACCTTTTTGATTGTCATAGTAACATCAGTATTTGACACAGTTGCTAGTGCCACGAGTAAAACAGTAGCCATGAGGGATGAAGGAGAAATAGATGTCTGGTTTTGAAAGTTACTGATGCTTTGGGGTTGCTTCTTAACTGAATCCAGAGTGGCCACCCTGATACACCATTGTTTGCAGACCGAATGAATGAATAAGCATATCCCTTTTCATTTGAGGGATTTCTTTGTAAAGCCTGTGATTGTCAAAAGAGCTAACGCAGATAGCTCTGAAGCTTTAGCTCATCAATATGTCCTTGTCATGACCTTAAATTTACAAGTTTAATATAATATTCTACCTGACGGTGGAAAGATTTCTAAAAATAACTCTCATTAATGCCAACACTCTTTTGCATACTGGAATGACACATGAGCCCTTGAAATTGTAAGTTTGAGTGAGAACAACATGAAAGACAGACAGAATCAGGCAGGCAGCTTCTCTTGGGAGGACAGGAAATAATTTGAGTTTTGAATCTTTCCTTTTGATGTTCTATTATTCTTTACAATAGTAAGTAATTTTGAGGTGGAGCTGCTGGCTCTATTCTATTCTCTCATGTCTAGTCCACTCTTGTTATTCAAATGTGTCTCTCATTCATCCTGTTATTTCTGATAAATAGGCTATGGGCATTGGCACTGCTTTTGTCCTGAATGTTAAACATGGGAGAAAAGGTTCTTAGCATAGCAACTTTTACAAAATGTGTGAAAAATTTAAGTAAAATTCCTCTAAAACCAAGATCACACTGCTTGAATTCTTTTTAAAAATTCATCATATGTTGAGTAAGGATTTCTTTTTATTTTTTATAAGTTAAACTTAAATTAATAAAAATCAGTAGCTATTAACAGTGGATATCTAATTATATGTACATGTGGGCTGCTTGTGAAGACATATTTAAAAATATTTCTCAGTTTTAGAATTTATTATTATTTCATGTGCATTGGTGTTTTGCCTGCATGTATATCTGTGTGGGTGTCAGATTCTCTGGTACTAGAGTTACAAACAGTTGTAAGCTGCTACGTGGATGCTAGGAATTGAACCCAGCTCCCCTGGAAGAGCAGCCAGTGCTCTTAACCACTGAACCATGTCTCTAGCCCCTCAAGAACCAGTTTTTATTGTCAGGTTCAATGACAAATGCGCCAGAGTCCTTTTAATTGCAGGAAGGAGAAACTAGAGTCAGGCAAGAATCAGGACGGACAGTTTCCCTACCATATCGAGTGTATTGGAGGCCATGTGGGCTGGTCATGATGGCACACTCCTTCAATCTCAGTACTCAGGAAGCAGAGGCAGGAGGAGCTGTGAGTTTAAGGGCAGCTTGTTATACATCGCAAGTTCTAAGGCAACCAGAACAATAGAGAGACTCTGTCTCAAAACAACAAAATAAAACATCAGAATGAAATAATAAAAGCCAATGTTTAATGTTTGAAAGATTGGTTTATTATTACTGTGTGGATGTATTATGTATGTGCATACACATGTGCCGTTATGTGTATGATGCGGTCAGAGGACAATTTCTGGAGGTCAGTTCTCTTCTACATGGTGTCTATGAGTTGATCTCAGGTCACTAAGTTGGTGAGTCTGTGCTTTCAGCTGCTGTACAATCTCTCTGGCCAACAGTGTTTCAAATATGTGTGTTTTGTGGGATGTCTAAATCTAGCTATTTATCATATGCACACTCTCACTTTTTTTTTTTGCAGTGAAAACAAAATCTGCTTATCAGTTTTCTGACACATAGTTTATTATTATCTATTATGTACAGTAGATAATTCAAGTTTATTCTTTCTTTCTGCTTAAGTGAAATCTGTTGGCTTTAGCCCTTATCATATATATATATATACTGTTGTGGCTGGTGCAGCAGGTAAATGGGCACCTGCCCTGCATGCTTGGTAATGTTGAGTTCAATCCCCAAATTCATATAAAAGTAGAAGAAGAGTGTCAAAGGTTTCCCTGTGTCTACACAAATATATCACGGCACAGATGTATCCCCCCAACTGTCCCCGGATTCATTCTCTCTTCTCTCTTTCTATCTCTCTCACACACATAATAAATTAAATTAAAATAAAATTTTGTCTATTTGTCTTCTTTAAAGACATACTCATGGCTTTAACCTATTTTTGAAACTAAACTACACTTGTGTTTTAATGACTATTGTGATGGTTTCCCTTGGTTGTCAGCTTGACTGGACTGACACATACATAAGATGATAAGATACAACTGATGAGATGGTATCTAGGGGGATGTGCTGAGGGGAATGGCATATGGTACAACAGCTGAGGGTGGGTTTGGGAAATGCAGGGAAGGAGGAGGAGGAGGAGGAGGAGGAGGAGGAGGAGGAGGAAGCATCCATGCGTCTTTCCGCTTTTTCTTTCTGAGTGAGAATATCTGTTGCTGCTATCTCAGTGACCCTCCCCTGAGGTTGGAAACCATCTTCTTCAGCTTTGATCATGGAGTCCATGCCAGTGAACTGAGAAAAAAACTGAGTTTTCTCACCACCAACTTTTGGAATTCCTTCTTAGTTTTAGATTCCATGATTTTACAGATATATTATTTGTAAATATAATTACCCCATTGCATGGGCTGACTCTTTATTCTACTGTTTCTTTCATCAGTGTGATTGTAAGTATGCACCTTATGCCCAGGTTTCTGTGCTGCTTTTATCACCACAGCCTTGCAGTACACTTTAAATTAGTTTTTAGAAAATAATTTACTTTAAAAGTGCTGGGGCACAAACCTAGGGCTTTGGACATGTTTGGCAAGTACTATTACCAATAAGATGTTTCCTTGACCCAAATTAAATAGGTCAATGGTTCAGGCTTTCTTCTTTACTGCAAAGTGTTTGGTTATCTAGAGTAGTAAAAAGCTTTAATTTTTATGTAATATCAGAAAGTCTCGAGAATATTAAGTTTATAAAAATTTTTATATGAAATTCTAATATAATCTTGCTATTACTTTGCATAAAGCCTTATTTGGAGACAGTAATTTCAATTTCTACTTTTGTCAACTATCCTTACAGAGTGCTGAGTTAGGGAGAGAGATCCAGCTTTGGATCTAGCACAGATGACTAGTATGAGAGTCAGAAAAGTAAGTAAGAGGAGAAAACTAGGAATACAGGGGGCTGGACGAATTCTGACGCCTGACAGCTAGCTCTGTGTTAGAAATGAATGGAAAGAGCTGGTTGCACACAAAGGAGTGCACGCCTGTGATCCCAGCTCTTGGGGAGGCAGACGAATCTCTGTGAATTGGAGACCAACCTGGTCTATGAAGCAAGTCCAGGACAGCTGGTGTTGCACAGATGAACCCTGTCTTGACCCCCCCTTTCCCCTCAAAAAAAAAAAAAAAAAAAAAAAAAAAAAAAAAGGAAAGAAGGAAAGAAGAAAGGAAGACAGGAAGGAAGGAATTAAGAATGAAATAAGTGGATAGACTGAGAGCTTATTCAAAATATTTCATCCTGAGAACATTATGCTTTCACTTTGGAGAAATAGACACATAAATACCTATGCTGGACAAAGATAGACGATTTGGAACTTTTAGTTCAAATTTGCTATATTCGTCAAGGCCAAGTAATTATTTACAACTATTGCTGAAGCTTACAGAATGTTCTGTAAGTGGGAGAAACAAGGCCAGCATGACTGTTCCATTATAAGCAATTTTACCTTCTATTTTATAAAATAATAAGTATTTGTTATAAGCTTTTTGCTAACAGATGGATGTTTCCCTTGATGACCCGAAAGCAGTCGGCTGGTTGGATCTGTACTTTTTCTACCTTTTGTTTTTGAGCAAGGTATAGTTATGTAACTCAGGATGGCCTCAAACGTTCAATTGTCCTGCCTAACCATTCTAAATCCTGGGATTAAATGAGATTGCCACTAAGCCTTGCTTTACCCGTGTTCTCTGGCAATAGATATTGCACCTACTGTTAAAATTGTTTTGTATAGAATTCTCAATTCTGTGTCTCCCTCTTACAAAGATGAGCAATATACAAATGTGCTTCCTACATATACAAAGTAGCCTTCTGCTGATTGTCTCCATTCCGAAGACAAGGCTACTTCTAACCAGAGTCGCTTTGTACCTTACCAGAAAACACTCAATGATGCATAGTTTTGTCAAGTCTCCCTAAAGACACTATATGTAATCAGAAATCATGGGATTCAGTGTTCTTTGTCTTTAATAGCTATCTGACCAGATAATTCTGTTTAGTACAGTTTTCCATAACTTACTCTTAATGTAAAGTGTTTAAAGTAGCTGATAAAATACCCAATTAAGACACAAAAGATTGATTTCCAAAGTAGCTGTACAAGTTTGAACTCTCACCAGCAATGGAGACGTTTTCCCCTTTCTCCACATCCTCACCAGCACGTGTTGTCACTTGAGATTTTGATCTTTGAGGTAAAGATGGAATCTCATGATTAAGTTTTGATTTCCATTTCCTTGATGACTAAGGACTTTGAGGATTTCTTTAAGTGCTTCTTGGGCATTTGAGATTCCTCTGTTAAGAATTCGCTGTTTAGCTCTGTGCTGAGCCTAGCAGAGTTGTCCTCTGAGAGGTTCAACCCACCAGCACTTTGAAACAGACGCTAAGACCCATAACCAAACACTGGGTGATGTGTAGATAGTCTTGTGGAAAATGGGGGAGGTGTGGAGAAAAGGACCTAGAAGTGACAAGAAATCCACAAGAAGACCAACAGAGCCAAATAATTAGTGCCCAGAGGGACTTGCTGACACTGAAGCACTAACCAAGGACGATGCATGGACTGGACCTATAAAAATGTAGCCAAGGGGCAGCTTTTCTGAGGAATAGAGGATAGGGGATGGGAAACAGGGAGAGAGGGTGGGAATGGGAGGTTAGGAAGGGTGGGGCTACCACCAGGGTGTGAAGTGAATAATAAATAAAGAAATTAATAAATAAACAAATAAATAGCATTTAAAAAGACATAAGAGAAAGGAGTGGGGAAATAGATCAGTTGATAAAGTGCGTACTGTGTAAGCATGTGGACTGGTACTCTTGTTAAAATGCTGGGTGTGGGCTCTCTGCTCCTCCCTGTTCAGAGACAGCCGCATCTTTTTGTGCAGTGCCAGCCTCATCCGTTGACACGATGGTGAAGGTCGGAGTAAACGGATTTGGCCGTATTGGGCGCCTGGTCACCAGGGCTGCCTTCATGTCTGGCAAAGTGGAGATTGTTGCCATCAATGACCCCTTCATTGACCTCAACTACATGGTCTACATGTTCCAGTATGACTCTACCCACGGCAAGTTCTGCGGCACGGGCAAGGCTGAGAACGGGAAGCTTGTCATCAACGGGAAGGCCATCACCATCTTCCAGGAGCGAGATCCCGCTAACATCAAATGGGCTGATGCTGGTGCCGAGTATGTTGTGGAGTCCACTGGTGTCTTCACTACCATGGAGAGGGCCGAGGCCCACCTGAAGGGTGGAGCCAAAAGGGTCATCATCTCCGCCCCTTCTGCCGATGCCCCCATGTTTGTGATGGGCGTGAACCAGGACAAGTATGACAACTCACTCAAAATTGTCAGCAATGCTTCTTGCACCACCAACTGCTTAGTGCCCCTGGCCAAGGTCATCCATGACAATTTTGGCATTGTGGAAGGACTCATGACCACAGTCCATGCCATCACTGCCACCCAGAAGACTGTGGATGGCCCCTCTGGAAAGCTGTGGCGTGATGGCCGTGGGGCTGACCAGAACATCATCCTTGCATCCACTGGTGCTGCCAAGGCTGTGGGCAAGGTCATCCCAGAACTGAATGGGAAGCTCACTGGCATGGCCTTCTGTGTTCCCACGCCCAACGTGTCCGTCGTGGATCTGACATGCCAACTGGAGAAACCCGCCAAGTATGACTACATCAAAAAGGTGGTAAAGCAGGCATCTGAGGGCCCACTGAAGGGTATCCTGGGCTACACTGAGGACCAGGTTGTCTCCTGCGACTCCCACTCTTCTACCTTTGATGCTGGGGCTGGCATTGCCCTCAATGACAACTTTGTAAAGCTCATTTCCTGGTATGACAATGAATTTGGCTATAGCAACAGGGTGGTGGACCTAATGGCCTACATGGCTTCCAAGGAGTAAGGAGCCCTGGACCCCACCCAACCCCAGCAAGGATACGAGAGCGAGAGAGAGGCCCTCGGCTGCTGAGGAGTCCCTGTTCCAACTCTGCCCCTGACACTGACTATCTCCCCTCATAGTCTCCATCCTAGACCCCAGAATAATGGGAGGGGCCCAGGGAGCCCTACTGTCTTGAATACCATCAATAAAGTTCACTGCACCTACAAAAAAATGCTGGGTGTGGTACCATATGTTTGTTATTTTAGTATTGAGGAGGCAGAAAAGAAGAAACAGGAAGATCCCTGGGGCTTGCTGGTCAGGCAGCCTAATTGCTAAAGTCTAGGTGTCAGCAAATTACAAGGTAAACAACGCATCTTAGGAAGGACATCTGAAGTTGACTTTTGGAACACACACACACACACACACACACACACACACACACACACAGAGAGAGAGAGAGAGAGAGAGAGAGAGAGAGAGAGAGAGAAAGAGAGAGAGATACAAATAAAAATGAACACAACTGCAAAGTAAAATTTAAATCACAAAAGTATGTTACTTATTGAAATTGTGTTTAAATCTATTTTTAAATATGTCATTAATTTTAATTCTTATATAATAATGCAACTGATGTGGGATATCCATTTATTCATTAAAATTGATTTTGAAATTGGCCAAGTTAGTATATAATCTTTAATTTCTGTGTGTCATACATACTTAGTGACCCAAGCAGCCATGATTCTCTTGGACTAAGGAAGTTACTGGCTCTGCATTTAGCTCTTTTTACCTGTGGCTCCCCTGTACCTACTCTATTAGAGAGTATTCTGGAAGTGTCTGGAATGTGTGATAGCTGTACGTTGGCAGATCCCTGTGACTTTGTTGTGTCCCATGTGAAAATCAGAATAGGGGTTTGTATTTAAAATGGAATTGGAGTAAGGCTAATTTTTTATGGATATGAAAATGAGTTATTTATGTTTGTCTATCTATTTGTCTTGAATTAGGCCTTTCTTATAATAATTCAAAGAAGAACTTATGAGAAAGCTTGAGTTAAGTTAAAATGGAAGGAAGTTGGAATCTAATAATATTTATCTTATAGATAGTACTTGGAGAAAAACCCATTCTGGCTTTTTTTTTTGACTATTTATAGAAATATACAATTCACCAGATCACTGTCAGATTAAATATACAAAGCTTCAAATGTGGGTGCAACGTGGATGGAAGAAAAGAGAAGTTTATCTTGACCACGGAGAGAAAACTGCATTTTGTAAATAGTTTAATTTCTTTCAAAAGTGAATATAAACTAGATTTACTGTTCCTCTGGGTTTTTCCTTCCCAGTCCCAACAGTGTGGTTCTCTGTCCATCAACATGAAAGAGGGAAAGAATTACCTATATATAAGAAATGTGTTATGGGTTGACAGTTTTAGGAAAGGGATCTTCCTTTCCAGAAGAAATGGGTAAGGATGCCCTCTTTGATAGTTGTTTATTATAATTCCCATGTGTCCAGCATTTCTGTGTTGTAATGAGCATTCTGTTGGTTAGGAAATATCTCCTGCTTTCTTTGGGGGTATCATTCTTGAAGGCTCAACACCAGGACCCAGGAAGGACCCAGTAACATTCAGCATGGAGAAAATGCATGATGTTTGGAAATGGCTTCTTCCCTTCTACCCCTCCCAGGGGTGTGCTAAGACTGTGTTCAGTCGTACTTATCCATATTGCCATCTTTTTATCTATTTCTGTTTGGGATCTTTTGACCTGCTTTGTAGATTTCAAAGGTCTTCCTCTTTTTTTTTCTTCTTTAGAATAGAGTCTATTTAATATTATTCTTTTTTCTTCACCAGAAATAGCCTTTAATCTACCACCTTACCTGGGAGTGATACTTTAATTAAACAAACAAACAAACAAACAAAACAAACAAAACACTATGTAGTCCAGGCTGGCCTTGTACTGATGATCCCCCTGCTTCAACTCTGCAAGTGCTAATAGTATAGGTGGGTTCCACAGTGCCAACATATGGACAGTTTCTTTCTTTCCTTTCATTCTTTAAAGATGGATGTTCTGCACTCCGGAGAGTGGGTTCCACCTTTTACCTGGGCAGTACTGTGAACTGGATCTGGCAACAGCAGACCATATGAGTGAGCATACTAAAGGGCCCTGCTTATATTTCAGGGCTTCTTTTTATGAGTTTCAAGAGAAGGAAGGATTTGCTACTACTGTGTGGAGTTTGGGTGGTTCTCTATTTTGAGTGGTAAGTTAGATTTTATAATAACTTTTCTTTTCTTTTTTTTTAATTTTATTTTATTTATTTATTTTTTTATTAATTTATTCTTGTTACATCTCAATGTTTATCCCATCCCTTGTATCCTCCCATTCCTCTCCCCGCCCCATTTTCTTTCTTTTTTTTTTTTTATTAATTTATTCTTGTTACATCTCAATGTTTATCCCATCCCTTGTATCCTCCCATTCCTCCCCCCGCATTTTCCCATTATTCCCCTCCCCTATGACTGTTCGTGAGGGGGATTACGTCCCCCTATATATTCTCATAGGGTATCAAGTCTCTTCTTCGCTACTTGCTGTCCTTCCTCTGAGTGCCACCAGGTCTCCCCCTCCAGGGGACATGGTCAAATGTGAGGCACCATAGTATGTGAGATAGTCGTATCACACTCTCCACTCAACTGTGGAGAATATTCTGACCATTGGCTAGATCTGGGAAGGGGTTTAAAGTTTACCTCCTGTATTGTCCTTGGCTGGTGCCTTAGTTTGAGCGGGACCCCTGGGCCCAAATCTGCCTATCATATTGTTCTACTTGTAGATTTCTAGGACCCTCTGCATCCTTTTATTTTGCTATTCTCCCATGCGTCTCTCATTTAGAGTCTCAATAGGATGCCTTCCCCTCTGTCCCAGTTTCTACTGTCTTTTCCCGTAATGCATCTGATTATAATTATATGTACATACAGTTTAACTAGGCATAAGATGACGAATAAAAGAATTTCTCTAAAAAGTTGCCAGTGGACACTGTTCTGCTTCATTGTCTATGTACCCCTAGACTAAACTAGGCTTCCTATTTTTACACCAAGATATGGTGGGAACATATTTGAATTGAAACTGTATCAATATGATTATTATAAGAGGTGAGGAAATATAATATTGCTTGGAGATGGAAGTGTGTATGTAATCTGACATGGGGGTAGAGTCAAGGAGGTTCTGACTGCTAGGAACATTGTTTTGAGAAGATTGTGGCAAATATGTGCGGATGAAGGATCATCATAGGTTTCCAACTGCCTTATTACAATGTTAAGGATGCAGAACTCCAAAATCAAATGATGTATCAAGTTAAACAATATCATCTTATGCTTTCTGGTGTCAAATGTAGCCATGGATGTAGAGCAGGAACATAGTCATGCATTCATACTTGGATTTCAGCACCCTTAGGTTAATCAAGCTATCTTCCTGTTTGATGCCTAAACTGCTACCAGTGGAGATAAATGCTTAGCCATTGATCTGGAAGTATCAATATTTCTTGAAAAACCAACTAAAGTAGTTACTTGGTAGTCACTTTAGTCAACTTACTATATTGAGCTTCTTCTAGTTTGAGAAAAGTTATATGACGCATAGGAGTAGATTGTATAATAATAGTTGAAGAATGGCTTTTATTTTTCTGCCTATATAGATCAGGTAATCTCCATTGTCCGAAAAATTTGAAATGTTTGATCCATGCATATTGTATTTCATGTAGCGTTACATCAGATTAATAGATTTTCTCTATAGAAAGGAGGTACAACCATGAACACATCATCGTGTTAGGCAATGTTCTATCTATCATAGACTACATCACGTAAGCAATTATTCTGCCATAAAAATGGGGAGATGAAGGAACAAAAACCTATGTGTATATGTTATATCTGTTAGCTTGTTGCTTTTGTGGGACTCTTACCAGTGGGACTGGGTGTATCTGTGATTCTTTTGCTTGCTTTTGTGACTCTTTTCCTTCTATTGGGTTGCCTTGTTCAACCTTGATACAAGGGATTTTGCCCTATCTTATTGTATCTTGCTTTGTCCTGTTTGACTGTCATCTCTTGGAAGACCAATTTTTCTGAAGGTAAAATGGAGGGGGAGTGGATATGGCAGAGAGATAGGTGAGGTGTATCTGGGAGGAGTGAAGGAAGGGCAAAATGTGGTAGGGGTATATTTTATGAGAGAAGAATCTATTAATTTTTTTAAAGGTTGTGGAATACCTTACATTACTCAACAGTCATTAATGGTATAGTATCTCTGCTATGGGTCCTAGATTATATAGGTCTGGGAACCAAAGAATAGTAATAGAAGCTGAAGTTGACCAGCTATCGCTTTCAGTGACCTTATTATGGAATTTGTCTTTCTTGTTCTTACAATTCTGGTCCATGAATCTGAAGATCAGTGGAGAGAGAAAGGGAGGGGGGAGGAATGCATGCTTGAGAAGGGGGAGGCAGAGACACAGAGAATGACACAGAGAGACAGAGACAGACACAGACACATGGAGAGAGACAGAGAAAAAGACAGAGAGGATGCTTCTATCATAGCACAAAGGCACAGGTAAACTAATCATTAATTTCTAGTTTGGTTATGCTAGAATTCTTACACAAAGGTGAGTTAAAAGGCTCCAACCTGGAAATAGTAATTGGAACTTGTAATTAAAAGAATGTGGAGCCATAATAAAATTAACACCTCCATGATGTACTGGTTGTCCCTTATAACCACTGCCAATTTTGTCCACAATTGGGGGACGCATAGCAGACAGGGAGTTATACTCCAGGACTTAGCCTGACCAAAGTTCCAAATGAGGGAGAGAAGAAAGCATGATTAATTAAAGAGGAATGACATCCTCTTTTTTCTGACATCCATACTACTTTATGATTTCTTCCTGTAACTGATGATTTTCTTCTAAGGAGTCACTTCTTTCCCTCTCATTCTCTATTTTTCTAACATTGACTCATTTTTACCTCAAGGGATTGACTAGAGACTTAGAAAAAACCATTCAAGATATGTTCTTCTCGCCCCACCCACCATTGTTCGCAATAAGCGGCAAAGAAGCACCATAAAACTTATTTGAAACTAAGTAAAGAATAATTCACATTTCCTACTGTCCTTAGGTGTAGAACCCTATGTTTGGAACAACTGCCAATCATGTTAATCAAAAGTTCCTTGTGCAAGAAGATGACATAATAAAATAAAACAACAGATGCTTGGAAAACAAAGGTCTTTACATTATTATTATTATTATTTAAGCTCCTAGATCTAAAAAAAAACTTGAGGCAACAATATTTTTGGAATTCTAATCATATAGTTTCAATATAGTCTTTAAAAACAAATAGTTTTATCTTGACTTCCTGAAAATCTCATGGATGCAGCACTGTCTTAAACAGGAAATTAAGTTACTAAATGTGTTTTGTGTGGAGGGAGCTTTGGTACATGAAGGGAACTTGAGGCATATAGAGTGCCATTTTGAATGCTTCTAAGATTTCTAAGGAAAGCTTAGATCGATATTTCTCCGTTTTGTTACAGTATGTTCTATTCTTGTTAGCCTGATAATTACTGTAATCATATCAGCATGGTGTAAGAGGCCATGCTGTTAATTACAGAGACAACAAGAACTCTCTGCTATACTTCCTCTAATTATTAAATATGGCATTTCCAAATCTAGACTCTTCTTCAATGCAGAGGAAAATGTTCCTCTAATGCCGCTCCCCCCGCCCCCCCCCCAATGGCATTTGGCTGGGAAAAGTTATTTTAAACTTTCTGAATTTACATCCCTTATCTTACACAATGAGAAATAAATCTTTATGGTTAATATAGAAAATTTTAAGATAAAATGCAACCCATGAAGGTATTAAGTTAGCTATAAGTAATTGAATGCCTTAATCTGTTATCAGTGGGAACTCAGTAATAACTCAATGAATGAAGCAGCCTCTCATTGTAAAATTTATTAATGACAAGCTAAAATACATAGGGCTCACAAAGACGTTGGCGTTTTCTTCTTTGGTAGAATACTATATTGTATAAAGAGCAGAGTCTCAAGACTGCAAAGGAAAAGAAACAAATAATAAAGAGAGATACCTACAATTCATCACAGAGGGTTTTTCAACAGAAACCTCACAGAGTAGTGGAGAATGACATGAATTTTCACAGTACCGAAGGAAAACTACTGTCAAAGAATACTGCACGGGGAAAAGATACTCTTTAGAAATGGAGAGATAAAGACATTACCACACAAACAAAAATTGAGAGAATTTATCTCTGCCAAACTTGTCCCACCATAAATGCTCAAAGGAGTTCTTCAAACTGAAAGGGACATTAATAATAAGAAGCATTGGAGGACATAAAATGGTAAGAGCCATTTTAAAGTGCTTCCAGACTACATTCTTGTAAGCATGGCACAAAAACTGTGCATATCTTCAGTGTGGAGACTGAAAACAAAGTAGTTAAATATAATTGGTTAATAACATACAAAGAGTTAAGCTATAAAAAAATGTAAAATAACACACATAATTTGAAATGAGGCATGAATGAGCACAGAATAGAGATTTTACCTTTTTATTAATATATCTTGTTAGTTTCTGTTCATAAGTTATGAAAATGTTTAATAATTATCATGAAGTGGCTTGTTCCACTCAAAGCATGATTTTTTTGTAAATCTTTAGTCACACACACACACACACACACACAAATCTATATCAATAAGCAAGAAATGAAAGAATGCAGTTGGAATAATGTCATTAATCTCAAAGTCTTTAAGAATGGAGTAAGAAAGAAAGCAATAATAGCAAAACTGGAAATAAATAAAATAATGGCTTAATCAAGAGTTCATCTATTAATGATTACTTGAATATAAATGAATTAAATTCACCAATTAAAAAACTGAGTGACTGACTACATCAAGCAAGCAAACAAAACTCCCACTGTATACTACCTACAAGAAACTCACTTCACAACTAAGGCCATTTAGAAACCAATGGGAAAATAATAGAATGATATATTCCAAAGAAATAGAATTTTTAAAAAATCAGAGTAGCCATGTTAATATTAGGCAAAATAAACTTTAAATCAAAAGAAGTAAAGAGAAAAAAAAAAAGACTGTCTGATCTCATGATCGAGGGATCAATGGCAAGAGAAAAATCAGCTCCAAATAGACATATATCCAATATCACAGCACTCAGATATATAATGCAAAGACTAATACACCCTAAAGATGACAATACAATACTACCTGGGGACTTTAAATTTCCACTTTCAGCAGTGGATTCAGACAGAAAAACATCAGGGTTATGTGACAACTCAATTGTTCAATAGAATGAAGGACAAAAACATCTGACCATCTTAAGAGATCCTCAAAAGGTATTCTATAAAATTCTGCAATCTCCATGATCAAACTGTTTGGCTATAGAAGGAGTAGAGTTCAACATAATAAAGGTCATTTATGAAATTCAGAAATAAATGGATTTTTTAAATCACTTTTAGCAAATCCTATCCAGATTAACATTAAAGGGAATGAAAGAAAGGGAATCTGAATTAGAAATATATAGATGTCAAGATGTCACTGCAAATGATATTATTTTACATGTAGGAAATTCAGAAAACTATTAGAATTAAGAAATAAGTTCAGCAAACATCTAAGTTCAAGATTCCATTACCTGCTAGGTTCCAATAGTGAGCCACTTAAAAATGGAACTCAATAAATATTGCAGACAATAAATAAAAAAAAAAAGGGAGTAAGTCATAGATCCTCATACTTGTATCTGTGTTGGTCTACTGGTGCTCTGAATGAGATTAACGGTACCTTGAAGATGATGAGGTGTTCTTTTGCCATTATTCAAAGGGCGGCATGAGAGTGTCTATTTTCAGAGAAGATAAGTTAATTCATTGAAATGATGGATACTCTGGCCCATTCATGTTTAATACTTTCCTGAAACCCTGCTTGAGAACAGCTGATGGATGTCATATTCCTTGAGTCAGTCACTTGAGCAGTGTAAATCATTTAACCTTTCAAAACAGACTCAAATGAAAAATGGCTCCACTGCTCATAAGGATAACGCGTCTGTGTTTTGACATTTGAATGTCACTTTGGTAACAAGGCTACTTAGTGGTGAACTTGCTCATCTCTTGGTTACCTAGATATTTATAATTTCATCTGGCAAACATGTTAACCAGTTTTATTTTTCCTTTTTCCTGTTCCTTACTAAGGTTTTAGGATTTTTTTACCTCAAGAAATTCTGCTGGCCCCATTGCCATGAGAAATTATTAAATTTTTATCAGTTTGCATAATTACCACTACATGCATTGAGGGGCTGGAAAGATGGCTCAGCTGTTAAGAGCACTCTGCTCTGGCTGAGGACTCAGGGTTAACTCCCAGCATCCACATGGCACCTCATAATCATCCATAACTCCAGTTCGAAGGGATCTGATGCCTTTTTCTGGCCTCTTTGGGTACCAGATATGTATGTGATACCCAAAATAAATGCAGACAGAACACCCATTCTTATAAAATAGAATTACAAATAAAAAATTTCAAAATAAGCAAACATAAACCCTAAATAGAAGCCGAGAAAGATTAACAAAATCTCCTTTTGTCTACTGCTGGTTAATGACAGAAGCTGCACTCTGGTTAACTCTGCTAACCTCAAACCTGTTTGCACTACATTATTTGCCTCATTGCATTAAAATAAATGACTTGTTTCTTTATATGACGGTGGCTGTTGATTTTGACAAAGAGCTTCTTGAGAGCAATGACAGTACCGTCAAGAGCTAGAACCACTTGAGACAAACATCAGGCCATCAGGCCATTATTAACTTCAGTTAAGTGTATAAGGGGAGTGAAACTGGGCTGAAAGTGAGGCCACATGTGTTTCAGGTTCAAGGGTTGCCCATTGGAGCTCAGATGATGCCACCAGAAGTCCCCACCATTCACGTGTTTGATGTTTTCCCTGGTGGGTTTTTGTCTTGTTTTGATCTGATATTCCCTTGCTATCCTCCTGTTCTTACCCTTAGGAATGCGATATTTATTTTACTCTGGCTGTTTTACATGGGAAGTATGTAACTTGTTTGATTTTTATAAGAATTTGAAGTCAAGTGATTGTTTTGAATTTCAGCAAATATTTTGGACTTTGAACAGTATTGGGACTAGTGAGACTATTGGGGGGGGTGGTGGCTGTAGAACATTAGGAAAGTAGCTGTCAGATGCAGGCTACAAGAATATGACCTCTAAAGTCTTGATCTGATATCTCATGTGGCCTGAACTTCCTGGCCAGTGCCGTGGAACAAAGAGCTGTTGTATACTCCTGCTGCCTTGGACTGAGCCCTTTCCCACGCACCTCCTACTGTGATGGGCTCTAAAACCTGAACAAGGAGCTACAAGAAATTTCTCTTCTCCTAAATTTCTTCTGTTGAGTATTCTGTCATATTTATAGATGTACAGATTTTTTGTATGTCAGTTATATCTCAGTGAAGATAAAAAATATAATGCGATGTGTTTTTTCAAAAACACCAGTCTTGTTTTATGTGCCCTTGTGATTTTATATGTCCCTGAAGTGTTCTTATGGATTCTTAAAGTATTTTCTACAGTTATTCCTGTAGTTCTACAATTTTACTCTTTTGCTCAAGTCCTTTCCAAATCCTCCTTTTGCTGTGTGTCTTTGGCTGGATTCTCCAGTGATCACTAAACAGAAGTAGTAAGAACAAAGCTGACGTCACAATCTTGTGTCATCTCCAAAACCACTAGAGTAGTAAATTATTTGATAATAGTTGTAGACTTTTCTTTTCTTTTTTGTTTTTAATATATTTTATTAATTTATTCATCTTACATCTCAATTGTTACCATCCCTTGTATCTTCCCATTCCTCCCTCCCTCCCATTTTCCCCTTACTCCCCTCCCCTATGACTGTGATTGAGGGGGACCTCCTCCCCCCGTATATGCTTATAGGGTATCAAGTCTCTTCTTGGTAGCCTGCTATTCTTCCTCTGAGTGCCACCAGGCCTTCCCATCCAGGGGACATGGTCAGATATGGGGCACCAGAGTTCATATGAAAGTCCAACCTCACTCTCCACTCAACGGTGGATAATGTCCTTTCCATTGGGTAGATCTGGGTAGGGGTTCAAAGTTTACTGCACGTATTGTCCTTGGCTGGTGCCATAGTTTGAGCAGGATGCCTGGGCCCAGATCCGGGCATCATAATGTTCTTCTTGTAGGTTTCTAGGACCCTCTGGATCCTTCTATTTCCCAATTCTCCCATGCTTCTCTCACCTAGAGTCCCAATAGTATGTCCTCCCCTCTGTCCCACTTTCCTGGTAAGTGAAGACTTTCATGAGACATGCCCCTTGGGCTAGTGTCCAGATACAAATGAGTATATACCATTTGACTCTTTCTGCTTCTGGGTTAGCTCACTCATTATGATCATTTCTAGTTCAATCCATTTGTCCACAAATTTCTGGAATTTCTTGTTTTTAATAGCTGAGTGTAGGCTTTTCTTAAATGTTGATGAGTGAGGAATGTTTTCCTCTCTGCCAACTTTGTAGGGAGTGTGAATCAAATATCAGTCTTGGAATTATGTCAGTTTTTTCCATTGGATTAAAAATATTTTATTTTATGTTTATGAATGTTTGCCTGCATACTTCTGTGTGTAGTGCTTGTGGAAGGCAGAAAAAAAATGCTGGATTCCCAGGAGCAGGCATTTCAGAAGTCTCTGAGCTGCCATTTGGTGCTGAGAACTAAACTCCAGTCCCCTGAAAGAGCAGTGAATGCTATAACTGCTGATCCATCTCTCCAGACCTGGATTTTGAGATCCTTGTCATGTAATACACACTACATTATTCTATCCTTGGGTATTACATGAGCTTTCCAACCTTTCCTGAATAAGTTCAAGTTAATTCTAATGTATAATAGATATCACCAGATTTTTACATTGATATTTTAAATGTTTTTGTAGTATGTATGTGAATGCGTGCATGTGTGTGTGTGTGTGTGTGCATTTGTGTGTGTGTGTGTGTGTGTGTGTGTGTGTGTGTGTGTGTTCGCGCCTGTTCCACAGCTTTCCTTCAGTTGTCATTTCCCCCCATCCACCATGTGGAGGATCAAAGTCAGGCTATGAGGCTTTGGATAGGTGTATTTAGCAACTGAACCATCTCACTGGCCCCAAGGTTTATTATTAATATACCTGATTTCGATAATACTGTCCTTATGGGTTAACTTTAAATGAAGTGTTAATGATGCAGTATTATTTTTTTCTTTCTTTTTGGATCATACTTAGAAAGTTAAACAAGTTGAGTCAGTTATTGTAGTTTTCAAATGTGGAGTCTGCTTAACTGAAGATATTATATTTTTATTAATTTGTTTGAGTATGTTCACTTGTATGTACACACTTGTTGCCATGCCTTTCCCACTGTTAAGGACTCTAACCCTCTAACATAAACCAAAGTAAACTCTTTTGTAAGTTGCTTTTGGTCACAATATTTTACCATAGCAACAGACAAGTAACTAATAAAAATAAATAAAGATAAAGTATAAAACTTTTAAATTATAAAAATAAAACACTGGGTAGAGACAACAAGGTTACACAGTGAGTGGGAGATCATGTGGAGCCACCCATGTAGAGATCACGGTGCAATTTGAGAGTTCTCTCCGAGTATTTGGGTGCCAGGGATCAAACTCACAGTGTCAGCCCTTTTGAAAAGGGCATTTACCTGCTGACCCATCTTACCAGTGCCTAGACTCTCCAGTATTAAAGAAAAAGAAATTTCTTTCTACTGAGGTTCTTTATATAATGTGTTATGTTTATTACAATTTACTTTCATTCTTAAGGAATGTGGTTGTTTCAATGCTTTTAGCATGTTTATGATAATTGAACATGCCTATAATAATTTAACATGATTTGACAATCTTATAATGTTTATTTGAGAAATTAAAGATCTGGGAGTTTTATAAGCAATCCAATGCCTGTGTCCTTGTCATTCCACATCAAACTTCTTACTTTTGTGTATATTATAGCCACTCTAGATCCTGATTTTTCTTCCTTTGGTGTTTTGGCTAATTATATTTGGCAACCTTGTAGACAACATTTTTCCTATCTTGCTTATTCTAAAATTCTGAATGAGAATCAATATCTATCATATTTCATCTCTGTCAACTTAAACCATTTATCTAGACCTAAAAACATCTTAACCCCTAAACAACTAAGGTTAATTGCAAGACTAAACTATCTGGTCTTCAATTGCATCAGAGATTTGAGAAGGAATGAAACAATTACTTGAGTGAACCGAATGTGCAGGTTAGCAGCTTCCAAGATGAGAAAGAAAATGACAGAGACAAATTGCTGCCTGAACAATCACACAAAGCTCTCTGTAACACTGGAGCATCATCTTCAGCCTTCTAGCCTAGCATATCTAACAGACGTATTTGTGAGGTAGGAACTACTGGCGACTTGCTTACCTGGTCTTGTCAGAGTTTGGTTGTCGACTCTGCATGTATCCAAGCTGGCTCATTTTTAGGAAGAATTCTGTCCGTAGCAGAAATGAGGACATTTTGCCCAGTGGCTGATTTGTCACATTTGAAGCCATCTCCGTACATGGTTCATTCAGTAAAAGTGTCTGGAGAGTTGAATGGCATTTGAGAGTTGCAAGCAATCTGATTTGTTTATGGTACACTATTAACTGAAAACAGTTCTGGGGGGTGGCTAGGGTGGAAGAACTTATTTAGGAGATCAGATGAGCATTGAGAAGTTGACTGTTGGTGAGGCTGTTGCAGAGGAGGCTACCAGGAGGGCGAGGACAAGGTTTTAGACTCCGAAGGACCTTCCAGTTTCTTCTCACTCACGAGTCTGCTGCTGCCTGAACTTGGCTCTGTTTTTAGAAACATATTTATCCCAATTCTAGTTGTGCTAATTATTCAGTGCCTATTAAATATCAGTGTGATTATTGAGACTGAAGTGACTTGCAAAATGCTCATTGCACCTACACACCTTTAGCATGTGCTGTGTTTGTAAATGAGTCATTGCAACTGACGCACTGCACTGCATTGGCAGTTTTATAAAGCTGATTGATTTTTATAAGTTTATAGTAATTTCTACTTGGAATATTTTGAAACAAATATAGTCCTTTACTTATTTGGTGTTAAAGTATAGCTTTCAAACATCCTACATATCCTAGCCAAAATGTTGAGAGGCAATTTTTTGGTGAGTTTTCAAATCTCTGTTTCTTCTTGGTTGAGATGTAGACTTCACTCTTGACTTGGTTGTTCCCTCTAAATAATAACTAATGCTTTTTCTTTCTTTATTTTTTTGTTAAAGATTGCATTTTAATTTCATTTCTCCTTTGACTTTCCTCTCTCCAAACCCTCCTATTTACCCCTTCTCCACTCTCATTAAAATTTGCAGTCTTCCTTTTAATATATTGTTACTGCCCAAATTTGTGCATATATATTCCTAAATATAACCCTTTGAGTCTATATGCTGCTACTTGTACATAGGTTTTCAGGGCTGACAATCTGTACTTGATGATTAGTGTGCTCCAAGTTACAATTTTAGAATTTTATAGTTGCCTGTAGTTCTTTGTGCAGGATTGAGACCTTGTGGGCTTCTTCGTGCTTGGTTTCTCATGTTTGTTGGTGTCATCTTTGTTCAGCCCAAGTTTGAATAGTCATGTTGGTGAGATTTGTGTATGCGCGCGAGTGTGTGTGCGTGTGTGCGTGTGTGTGTACTGCTTCCGGTTATTAGGAGATGCAGTGTTGCAGTAAACTCCCTCATCCTCTGGCTTTTACAATCTTTCCCTTCCCTCTTACACAATGCTCCCTGAGCTTTAGGTGTGGGAATATTTTTGTACATGTATTTATTGGAACTGTGTTCCACAACTCTGCATATTTATTGGCTGTAGTTTTCTGGAGTAGCCTCTATCTGTTGCGTCTGTTGCAAAGAGAAATCTCATTACTAAAGAGTAAAGACTACACTTGTCTGAGATTATAAGGACAAATGATTTTAGATTGCTGTTAGGGATTATGCTGACTCTATTCCTCCTGGCCATATTAAAAATATTTCTGGAAGATGGCTGTCTTTATATTTTGGTCTGTTTCCATTTCTTCATTTTAGGAGTGATATTTTTTTTTCTCTAAACACTGGAAATGGGGACAAGGTTCATAACATTGTGTCCCTGAGTTTCTTATTGAGAACAGAGATGTTTAATGCAACCTTATGACAGTCAAGCCACTGGCATAAACATTTAAGTGATGCCCTTTTCACTGCATTTGCAGGCTTTGATGGCTACTTATTTATTATCTTCGTCTCTATTATTGAGAGTAAACTGCCGCATCAGAAAATAGTGAGAAGCAAGAGATAAGATGGCACTGAGCCTGAATTAGATGTTGTGAGCCTACTACAGCCCCTTGCACTTCCAAGTGAAGAAAAAGAATATTTATTCTTGTTCTTGCTTACAGTAGCTTCAGAAGGCTTTCTAGTACTGTTGAATAAACAGTCTTGGAGAATTACTGACACCTTCAAGATGCACTTGAATAGGTCCTAGAGCTTGTCCCTTATACCCTTACTGCATCTTAAACTGGCTGAAAGTTTCATGCTTGATACATGTGATTGGTCCAATCTCCTTACCCTGAAGTCCCATCCAAGGAAATTGTGCCTCTACACTCAAGTCTGTAAATCATGCTGGCTGCTCTCAATTGTAAAGAGAAGGCTGGGGATGAGGGGAGGTGATCAAGGTGAAGATGACAAGCCCGTCCTAAGGTTGCATTTAATTAGATGTGCTGAAAGCTGTTCTTGATGTTGAATATTCATGTTTATTGAGGAGTCCCAATGGCTTCCCAACAGTGTCATCTGCTACACCTCTGCAGTGAGGAGAAATGTAGATCCCGCTGACTATGTACCAGGAGTGATGAAGGAGAACCAGTGAGTACTTCCTAAGCATTTGCAGACAATAAGAATGGTCT
Organism: Acomys russatus; assembly: GCF_903995435.1. Classification (NCBI taxonomy): domain Eukaryota; kingdom Metazoa; phylum Chordata; class Mammalia; order Rodentia; family Muridae; genus Acomys; species Acomys russatus. Next base: position 23,252,964 of record NC_067161.1, read on the forward strand.
CACAATGCAGACAATAAGAAGAGTGCCAGAAGGGCTGCTACTTATTCCTGGGAAACTTGTTTCCTCGTGAGGATACATGAAGGGCAAACAGGCATAAGTAACTCTCTTTTAATAAACACTGATTAAACTCAGTATGTGGTGCATACATTATTTCAAACTTATTAACTTTTTGGCTCAGTTTAAATTGTCATAAATTACATCTGCATGAACTGGTTAGATACATCCCTACACCAAGTAGGGTAAAATGTCATTGGATTTTAACAGGGTTAAAAGTAAATTGAAGCTCAAATCAATCTTACTTCGTGGAGGTTGAGAGTTTTCCTTATCTCTACCTGGAGCATGAGGCAAAGCCTTGCTGTGATCCCATATGAGGCATGCTTTAGTGATGCTCAGGGGGGATTTCTTAGTAGACACTCGTTTTAGGGGCTGATCTTAGGGAAAGTGGAATATCAGGAGAAAGCGAGCTTCAGTTCTAATCAGAAAGCAGCAGCAGGCCTCTGTCTTGCCACATGCCATGAGTCATTCACATTTGCGCCTGTTGCTGTGATGAACACCATGAGTAAAAGCAAACTGAGGAGGAGAGGGGTTATTTCCGTTTATGGGATTATATATCACTGAGGGAAGCCACAGCAGGGATGCCAAGCATGATCCTGAAACAGAGACCAATGAGAAAATGTAGCTCACTGGCTTCCTCCTTCTGTTCTGCTCAACTATCTTAGCTCAGACATGCTTAAGGAATGATACTGTTTACACTGTGCTGGGACTTCCTACATCAATTAGAAATTAAGAAAACACTTCAATTAACATGGACACAGGCCAACTTGAGCTTGGTAATTCTTTAGCTGAGCTCTCTTGTTGCAGGTGACAATGTTTGTGACAAGTTGACAGCTGAAGCTAACTGATACAGGGGTGGTAGAGTAACTGGAGATATTTACAGAGGGAAGTGTGGAAAATGAAACATATAGAGTTAACTTAAAATAGTTTATGTTATATATATATTTGTTGATAATCTCATTAACATAATCACAGGCTGTTCTCGGAGAAGAAGTCCATTTTCTGGAGTTCTGTATAATTTTTGGAGGGAAAAGAGTGAAAAAGTGCATCCATACCTCTTTTTTTCTCACATAAGTTGTGTATTAGATTCTTTAATAGAGGGCAGGAATTTAAAAATAGCTGTGGATCTGTTTGCTTTCATACTCTACCTTTCTGTGATTATTTAATTCATATGTAATTTTTAATAGTGTTCACATTTAGAGCATATCTCAAGATATTCAACTAGGTTTTCCTAAAAACATTTTTCTTTTTGAAAATTCATAGCTCATTGCCTACAGATTAATTGAATGCATTGGTTATTTCAGCAAAGGTAGAAAAAACACTGGAAGAAATTCTATTTGATGTTTGACAAGCACATAACCTGGCTGGTGAATCCATAATTGCCTAGATTTAAAGGCATTTTGAATACTGTGGTTTAGTAAGAAATATGTACTTGGTCTCTACCTCTGATTCTTGGCTCATAGTTTCTAAATCTCTCAAAGCATCCAAACTGGTCAAGATGGATGGTGTCCACCAAAGAGATGAAGGCATGATGAAAGGATTAGATGCTCAGCCCAACTTCTCAAGCTTCAGGAAGGTAAGAAAGAGGTAAGAAGACTGAGTTGATCATCACTGGTCAGTTATCTAAATCCGTACTGTCTGTGCATGAAGCTTCTGTATATGCAGAAACAATCAACTGCAAAATGGTCTTAATAAGCGTCCATTGGTAACCCATGCATGACCCTAGAGGGTGCTGTGTCCAAATGGTCCAGAAACTCTGTCACTTGTCCCTGTCATGTCTATTGCTTCACCTGACTCCTCTTCTGCTTTCTTTGTAGTATCTTTCAAAATCAATCAGGAATCACACTTATCTCTGTGACATTTATGAACTCTTGTGGAAAATTAATTGAACCTAAGAAAAGTAGGACAGAAACAAATATATATATACACACACACACACATTTGATTAGAAAGACAGATAACAGCAACATTTCCTCCATGAGATATAATGCATTTTTCAGGTCAATATGAATGAGTTCTTGGATACCCATTAATGTCCACTGGTGAATTTGTTCTGATATGTAGAAATACAGAATTCACATCTGTCATTTTAAATATATGACAATGGAAATATTATTTCATGTGTCTTATCTATACCTATGAAAATGCAGATGCTAGTTATGGCGCATTTCTCTGAGGGAGCAGGATGAGTGTGTTATTCTAATAGCACAGTCAGTTCTTGACTAAGAGATTTTCCCACGTAAATGTGCATAAAGAAAGATCTGATTTGTACCTTTTACTCAAACACACATTTGTAATTTTAAAGACTGCCAGACATTGCTTGAATGTGAATGTTAGAAAACATTGCATGCTTTTATCTGTTCTAGTCAGTTTTAATGTCAGCTTAACCCAAACTAGAGTCCCTTTGGAAGAGAGAACCATAGTAGAGGAATTATTCAAATCATATTGGCATAAATGTGGGGCATTTTCTCAACTGATTATTGAATTATGAGGGTTAAGTCCACTATGGAGAGGAAATGTCCCTAAACAGGTGGGTCCAGACTCTAAACGCTAGTTAAACATGAGCCAGGGAGCAAGCCAACAAGCAGCTATCCTCCATGGCTTCTGCTTTAGTGTCTGCTTCACACTTCTGCAGTCAGTTCATGCTTGTACTCTCTTATGAAGGGACCATATCCTCTAAGCTAAAATAAATCTAAGTTGCTTTGGTCATGGTATTTATCACTACAACAGAAGCAAACTAGGACAGTATAATGTCTTTGAATCTTTAGATTTGATTTGAGTCTTTCACTAGGAGTGCCCATAGAAGCCAGAAACTCCAAATAGGCTATTGTGTTTGAGAGGAGAAAGATGCTAAGATAAGGACTAGTAGTAGAACATAGGTGGTACAAAAGGGAAATGTGTAGTTTAAATGTGCAATGCATGGGGAGGTAGGGCATAGGAGAGCACAGAGTAGAGGGAAGGAAAACTAACATGGAGTAGGTTTGGAAAGCCATATGGAAGATTATGGTTTTATAGCTTTTCTAAAACTATTATATACCCATCCCCCACCACAATATATCTTATGCATAGTGGATTCCTTTTCTGTGTGTTTATTTTCAGAATAGTCAATTAAATGTGAACTCTTGTTTCTGGTACAGTTGCCACAAACAGGATGGGAATGTTATAGGTGGAATCTTTCTTCTGTCAAAGTAATAGATGACGAAGACTATTAAAAAGTCCAAGTGTGCCAGAAAGCACACATACTTAAATTCTTCACTGAGGCATGTCTCAAGCCCTGCTGTTCTGTACTGAACATGTTAGATCACAGATGTTCATGAAGTATTCCCTTAAGGTGAGGAGTTTTATTGTGACAGAACTGGACAGAGCATGGCGACCTTGGCCATTTTCTCTTTGCTGAAACACGCAATAAAAATTTCCAATAAGCACCTCCTAGACCTTGTTTATAATCAAGTCCCATTTCTGTATCTTAGTAAGGGAACTCGAGCCTACAATAATGAATGTTTGGTGGCTCAGGAGAGGTTGTAAGTATTTAATCATATACCTCCTTTTACTCCTGCAAGCTTTGCTGTTTATTAGCTATTTTAGAAACTAGATTTTAATTTCTTTTCATGACAGCATCTCACTATGTAACTCTGCATGTCCAGGAACTCACTATGTAGACCTTCAAACTCACACCTTCCTTTGCCTCTCAAGTACTCAGATTAAAGGTGTGTGTCACTATGCCCAGCAATGTATTATTCATTAATGGGAAGAGAAACAGCTATCCTTTCTCATGAAAAATACTATTTGGGTATACGTGGGTATAAAGAATTGTTGGTGTTGGCACATCATCTACTAAATAACTAAATGCTTCCATCTTATTGAAAGACAAACCAAAAATCAAATGACAAGAGACCATGGCAATATTTCATTAGAAGCTGTGCAGTGAGCTGGGCGTGGTGGCGCACACCTGTAATCCCAACACTCGGGAGGCAGAGGTAGGTGGATTGCTGTGAGTTCGAGACCAGCCTGGTCTACAAAGTGACTCTAGGACAGCCAGGGCTAACACAGAGAGACCTTGTCTCGGAAAAATAAAAAATAATAATAAAAAAAGAAGCTGTGCAGTGTACAGCTCCTGTCTTTTAGGGCATGCATGGACATTTGTCAGTGTTTACCATGGAGGGAAGTGATAGCTGCCCAAAGTATGCATAACACAGTGAAACACAACTGCTTTTCATTTGTTCTGCTAGTTGAAGGCTACCTTACAGTGTAAGATAGTGAAATCTAATCCCCAAATTCCTCAGGAACTGTGAGAGTGAGCTCCTTTTGATGGCATTCTGCTCTTTGGTGTGATCCAAAGTATGAATTTTGCATTCCATAAACTATCTTCCGTAGCAAGGAGGTCATGATAAAAGGGTTTGTGTATCCAAATAAAATGCCCTTAGAATTAATCAGATGCTTTATACTTGTTGATTTCTTTGAGATAGGGAAGTCTCAGGGCCCGTGACCAGGCTGAAGAACTACTCTTGCTTCAGATTCTCAAGCAGCTGGAAGTGTAGGTCTGTGTCAGTGTGTTTTGTTAACTAAAGGGTCTTTGCTTATATTCTGAACTGGGCATTTATAATATTAGATACTATATGACACTGCAGAGACTGCTATTTTCCAGCAATATGGATTAGATAATTAGGTATGTATATATGTATTTCTGTGTACATATACAATATGTATATAAAGACCTGTATATGTTAATGTGCATACACGCAGAGACACTTTTTCTAACTCATTTTTGTCCTTACTTTGAGTTCTGTATTTGGTCCCAAAGGTAGAAAATTCTGATTAGAAATATTTGTGCGTTTATATTACTGTATTTTACAATAAAGTCATATACCATCTAATTTATAGTGGGATGCTTCTTTTTTTTTTTTTTTTTTTTTTTGGGTCCTGTATTTTATTTTATTTTTTTTTTGAGGTAGTTATTATTTTATTGTTTTCTTCTGTCCCACATCTACATTTTTTTTATTAATTTATTCTTGTTACATCTCAATGTTTATCCCATCCCTTGTATCCTCCCATTCCTCCCCCCCTCCCATCTTCCCATTATTCCCCTCCCCTATGACTGTTCCTGAGGGGGATTACGTCCCCCTATATATTCTCATAGGGTATCAAGTCTCTTCTTGGCTACTTGCTGTCCTTCCTCTGAGTGCTACCAGGTCTCCCCCTCCAGGGGACATGGTCAAATGTGAGGCACCAGAGTACGTGAGAAAGTCGTATCACACTCTCCACTCAACTGTGGAGAATATTCTGACCATTGGCTAGATCTGGGAAGGGGTTTAAAGTTTACCTCCTGTATTGTCCTTGGCTGGTGCCTTAGTTTAAGCGGGACCCCTGGGCCCAAATCTGCCTATCATATTGTTCTACTTGTAGATTTCTAGGACCCTCTGGATCCTTTTATTTTGCTATTCTCCCATGCGTCTCTCATTTAGAGTCCCAATAGGATGCCTTCCCCTCTGTCCCAGTTTCCTGGTAAGTGAAGGCTTTCGTGGGACATGCCCCTTGGGCTAGTATGCAGATATAAGTGAGTATATACCATTTGATTCTTTCTGCTTCTGGGTTAACTCACTCATTATGATCATTTCTAGCTCAATCCATTTATCCACAAATTTAGGGAATTCCTTGTTTTTAATAGCTGAGTAGTATTCCATAGTGTATATGTACCACAGTTTCTTTATCCACTCTTCTACTGAGGGACACTTAGGCTGTTTCCATGTTCTGGCTATTATGAATAAGGCTGCTATGAACATGGTTGAGCAAATTTTCTTGTTGTGTGCTGGAGCATCTTCTGGGTATATTCCAAGGAGTGGAATAGCTGGGTCTTGAGGAAGCCCTATTCCCATTTTTCTGAGATAGCACCAGATAGATTTCCAAAGTGGCTGTACTAGTTTGCATTCCCACCAGCAATGAAGGAGTGTTCCTCTCTCCCCACATCCTCACCAGCATGTGGTGTCGCTTGAATTTTTGATCTTAGCCATTCTGATGGGTGTAAGATGGAATCTCAGAGTTGTTTTGATTTGCATTTCCCTGATGACTAAGGAGGTTGAGCATTTCTTTAAGTGTTTCTCAGCCATTTGATACTCCTCTGTTGAGAATTCTCTGTTTAGTTCCAAGCCCCATTTCTCAATTGGGTTATTCGGTTTGGTGGTGTTTAATTTCTTGAGTTCTTTATATATTTTGGATATTAGACCTTTGTCAGATGTAGGGTTGGTGAAGATTTTTTCCCAGTCTGTAGGCTGTCGCTTTGTTCTCTTGACAGTGTCTCCTGCCTTACAGAAGCTTCTCAGCCTCATGAGGTCCCATTTATTAATGGTTGACATTAAGGCCTGGGCCGTTGGTGTTCTGTTCAGGAAGTTGTCTCCTGTGCCAATATGTTCCAGGCTCTTTCCCACTTTTTCTTCTAAGTGGCTTAGTGTCTCTGGTTTTATGTTGAGGTCTTTAATCCACTTGGATTTGAGTTTTGTGCAAGGTGACAAATAAGGGTCCAGTTGCATTTTTTTACACATAGACCTCCAGTTAGACCAGCACCATTTGTTGAAGATACTATCCTTTTTCCATTGAATGGATTTGGCTTCTTTGTCAAAAATCAAGTGACCATATGTGTGTGGATTCATATCTGGGTCTTCGATTCGATTCCACTGATCAACCAGCCTGTTGCTGTGCCAGTACCATGCTGTTTTAAGTACTATTGCTTTATAGTACAGTTTGAGATCAGGTATGGAGATTCCTCTGGAGCACCTTTTATTGTACAAGATTGTTTTAGCTATTCTGGGTTTTTTGTTTTTCCATATGAAGTTCAGAATTGAACTTTCAATGTCTTTAAAAAATTGTGTAGTTATTTTAATAGGGATTGCATTGAATCTGTGGATTGCATTGAATCTGTAGATTGCTTTTGGTAGGATGGCCATTTTTACTATGTTAATTCTCCCGATCCATGAGCAAGGAAGATCACGCCATCTTCTCAGGTCATCTTCAATCTCTTTCTTCAGAGTTTTGAAATTTTTTTCATACAAGTCCTTCACTTGCTTAGTTAGGGTAACTCCTAGATATTTTATATTGCTTGTGGCTAATGTGAAGGGTGTGGTTTTCCTAATTTCTTCCTCTGCAAGCTTGTCATTTGTGTATAGGAAGGCTACAGACTTTTTTGAGTTAATTTTGTATCCAGTCAATTTACTGAAGGTGTTTATCAGCTTTAGGAGTTCTCTGGTGGAGTTTTGAGGGTCACTTATGTACACTATCATATCATCTGCAAAGAGGGATAATTTGACTTCCTCCTTTCCCATTTGGATCCCCTTGATCTCCTTTTGTTGTCTTATTGCTCTGGCTAGAACTTCGAGTACTATATTGAAGAGATATGGAGAGAGTGGGCAGCCTTGCCTTGTTCCCGATTTGAGAGGAATTTCCTTGAGTATCTCACCATTTACTTTGATTTTGGCTATTGGCTTGCTGTATATAGCCTTTATTATGTTGAGGAAAGTGCCTTGTATCCCCAATCTCTCTAAAACTTTAAACATGAATGTGTGTTGAATTTTATCAAATGCTTTCTCTGCATCCAAGGAGATGATCATGTGGTTTTTTACTTTCAGTTTGTTTATATGGTGGATTACATTGATGGATTTCCGTATATTAAACCGTGGGATGCTTCTTATCACACAGATATTTAAAAATGTTGAATGGTTCCTTCTAATGCAAAGGACTTGATTAGGATTAAGAAAATTTATTTCCCTCATGCATTTGGTCTTTAGCTTTGAGATCTGATCTGGTTGTGATCATACAGCAATCGATATGCTTGTTTTGATAAATGTAAGTGAGTTGCATTATAATCACTAAAAGCAAGTATTATGAATCTTATCACGATGCCTTTGGCAAAAAGTAAAGAAAGCATTTCTTAAATAATTGAAGGCACATCAATGATTCATGCAGCTGAAACACTTGGGAAGTCCAGCTCGTCCTCCAGGACACCATCTCCCCTGATTGTCAGATGCTTGCCTTTATTTCAAGCTGTGCTTGGTTTTCTAAAGATGTAGACCTTCAGCAAAGTCATCTATGTATTAATGATTCAGCAAGTAACGCATCAGAAATGATAATTTATTTTTACATCGTGACTTTTTTCTTTTCTCAGTTTAAGCATTTTATACTTTCATTTAATCACGGTGAGGGATAAACTAATAGATGATGCTGAAAGTCTAATTTCAACTTCTGAAGAGGTTAGGATACTTGAAGTATGTTGTGTAATAATGCTCTACCAAAAAGTGTTGTTCTTCTATTAGGTAAACTGCCTGTCTGCTAATTTGCAAAGAGAAGCACGACAGATTGGATACATCTAAAGCAAGACGAATGATTCGCAACAGCTACTGGAAATGAAGTAGCTTCACACTTTGACTTAGCCATAATTCTGAGACCAAATTTGAAAATATGAAGACTTTGCATGTCGAGTAGGCAAGCGTGTCTTTGCATTTAGAGGTGCCATTCTCCAGCTACTGAGCATTAATGGAGTATACAGACAGTTCATAATATTCTGCATTAAATTCTTTATGGAAAAGTCAGCTTGAAAATTTAGAGGCTTGTGTGTTTCCATTGTTCAATGTTTTGTTAGCTCACCAAAGTGAGAGTAGATTTCAGTTCCTCTCACAGACTTTAGCAGCCAAACTTGTTCAGCTTTCCCTGTGTTATTGATTTGCTTTGGATGTTGATCAACTCTAACCCTGATCCAAGAACCGATGCTTCAGCATTCTAGGGTCATTGGCACTGAGCGGATGTCATGCTCAGTTAATCATCATATGGATTCCATCCAGAACTGCGCTGTTTGGTGCTTTATCAGTTTTGTCAGGCCTTTAAGATATCTTGTGGATATCAAATTTACCATGATCCTGGGACTCCAGTGAAATTTGATGAGAAAGCTGATAGGGCTATGGCTTCATTCTATTGCTGGAACTAATTGTCTTTAGAAAGATGATATGCACTATGAATTATCTATCATGATATGTTGCTTCCTGACAATAAATAACTATGCAATGAAAGAGTATATTGAATATTGAAAGTCTTGTGTGACACATAAAACACTAATATTCCATAAGAAATTTTGTATTTTAGAAAGGACATGTTTGTTTGAATATTTGAAATCATGTAAATTGTATATGGATATAGTTTTGTTTTCAATTTAACATATTTATTTATTTAACAGTTATTGTTTTTTCTTTTCTTTTTTATTTCATGTAATTAATTTATTCAGATTACAGCTCAATTGTTTCCCCCTCATTTGTATCTCCCACTCCTCCCTCCCTCCCACTTTCACTCTAATGTGCTCCCCTAGATTTATGACAGAAGGGGACCTCCTCCACCACCATATGGTTATAGGCTATCAAGTCTCATCTTGGTAGTCTGCTTATTCTTTCTCTCAGTGCTAACAGGCTTCCCCACCAAGGGAAAGTGGTCAAATATGGAGCACCAAAGTTCATGTCAGAGTCACTCGCTGCCCTCCACACAACTGTGGAGAATGTTTTGTCCATTGGCTAGATCAGAGTAGGGGATCACCATTTATTGCAAGTATTGTCCTTGGTTGGTGCCGTAGTTTGAGCAGAACCACCTGGGTCTAGGTCATGATGTTCTTGTAGGTTTCTAGGACTCTCTGGATCCTTCTATTTATCCATTCTCCTATACTTCTCTCACCTAGAGTCCCAATAGGAAGTCCTCCCACCTATCCTAATCTCTTGGTAAATGAAGATATTCATGGGATATCCATTTTGGGCTAGTGTCCAATTATAAGTGAGTATATACCATGTGAGTCTTTCTAGGTCTGGGTTAACTCACTCAGTATGATTATTTCTAGTTCCATCCAATTGCCAGCAAATTTCATGATTTTCTTTTTGTTAATAGCTGAGTAGTATTCCATAGTGTAGATGTACCTCAGTTTCTTCATCCGTTCTTTGACTGAGGGACATTTAGGTTGTTTCCAGGTTCTAGCTATTACGAATAAGGCTGCTATGAACATGGTTGAGCACATGTCCTTGTTCTGCGGTGGAGCATCTTCTGGGTATATTGAAGGGAGTAGAATAGCTGGATCTTGAGGAAGCCCTATTCCCAGTTTTCTGAGAAATCACCACATTGATTTCCAAAGTGGCTGTACAAGTTTGCATTCCCACCAGCAATGAAGGAGTGTTCTCCTTTCTACACATCCTTGCCAGCGTATGCTGTCAATTGAGTTTTTGATCTTAGCCATTCTGATGTGTGTAAAATGTAATCTCAGAGTTGCTTTGATTTGCATTTCTCTGATGACCAAGGACATTGAGCATTTCTTTAAGTGTTTCTCAACCATTCGGTATGTCTTTGTTGAGAGTTCTCTGTTAAGTCTGAGCCCCATTTCTTTCTTTCTTTTTTTTTTTTTAAATTTTTTATTACTTTGTTCTTGTTACATCTCAATGGTTATCCCATCCCTTGTATCCTCCCATTCTTCCCTCCCTCCCATTTCCCCCTTATTCCCCTCCCCTATGACTGTGCCTGAGGGGGATTTCCTCCCCCTGTATATGCTTATAGGGTATCAAGTCTCTTCTTGGTAACCTGCTATCCTTCCTCTGAGTGCCATCAGGTCTCCCCCTCCAGGGGACATGGTCAAATATGAGGCACCAGAGTATGTGTGAAAGTCATACCCCACTCTCCACTCAACTGTGGAGAATGTTCTGACCATTGGCTAGATCTGGGTAGGGGTTTAAAGTTTACCACCTGTATTGTCCTTCGCTGGTGCCTTAGTTTGAGCAGGACCCCTGGGCCCAAATCTGCCTATCATAATGTTCTACTTGTAGGTTTCTAGGATCCTCTGGATCCTTTTACTTTGCTATTCTCCCATGCTTCTCTCATCTAGAGTCCCAATAGGATGTCCTCCCCTCTGTCCCAGTTTCCTGGTAAGTGAAGGGTTTCCTGGGACATGTCCCTTGGACTAGTATGCAGATATAAGTGAGTATAAACCATTTGAGTCTTTCTGCTTCTGGGCTAACTCACTCATTATGATCATTTCTATCAGCCCCATTTCTTAACTGGGTTATTTGGTTTGATGGTGTCTAATTTCTTGAGTTCTTTATATATTTTGGATATTAGAACTTTGTCAGATGTACGGTTGGTGAAGATCTTTTCCCGGTCTGTAGGACATCGGTTTGTTCTATTGACAGTGTCTTTTGCCTTACAGAAGCTTCTCAGCCTCACGAAGTCCCATGTATTAATTGTTGACCTTAAGGTTTCGCCTGTTGGCATTTTGTTCAGGAAGTTGTCTCCTATGCCATTGAGTCCCAGGCTTTTCCTTACTTTTCTTCTAACAGATTTAGGGTCTCTGGTTTTATGTTGACATCTTTAATCCACTTGGACTTGAGTTTTGTGTAAGGTGATAAATATGGGTCTACTTGCATTTTTCTACATGTAGATATCCAGTTAGACCAGCACCATTTGTTGAAGATGCTATTCTTTTTCCATTGAATAGATTTGGCTTCTTTGTGAAAAAATCAAGTGTCCATATGTGTGTGGATTTATGTCTGGGCCTTCAATTCAATTCCCTTGATCAACCTGCCTATTGCCGTGCCACTACCATGCAGTTTTCATTACTGTTGCTCCATAGTACAGTTTGAGATCAGGCATGGAAATTCCTCCAGAGGATCTTTTATTATACAGGATTGCTTTAGCTATTCTGGGTTTTTTGTTTTTCCATATGAAGTTGAGATTTGATCTTTCAATGTCTTTAAAAGATTGTGTAGGTATTTTGATAGGGAATGCATTGATTCCGTAAATTGCTTTTGGTAAGATGGCCACTTTTACTTTGTTAATTCTCCCAGTCCATGAACAAGGTAGATCTTTTCATCTTTTGAAGTCCTCTTCAATCTCCTTCAGAGATTTGAATTTTTTTTCAAAAAGTCCTTCACTTGCTTGGTTAGAGTTACTCCTAGATATTTTATATTGCTTGTGGCTATTGTGAAGGGTGTAGTATTCCTAATTTCTTCCTCTGCATGATTGTCATTTGTATATATAAAGACTACTGACTTTTTTGAGTTAATTTTGTATCCAGCCAGTTTGCTGAAGGTCTTTATCAGCTGTAGTAGTTCTCTGGTGGAATTTTAGGGGTTATTTATGTACACTATCATATCATCTGCAAATAGGGATAATTTGACTTCCTCCTTTCCCATTTCGATCCCCTTGATCTCCTTGTGTTGTCTTATTGCTCTGGCTAGCACTTCAAGAACTATATTGAAGAGATATGGAGCAAGCCTTGTCTGGTCGCTGATTTTAGAGGAATTTCCTTGAGTATCTCTCCATTTAATTTGACGTTGGCTTTTGGCTTGCTGTATATAGCCTTTATAATGTTTAGGTATGTGCCTTGTATCCCTGATCTCCAAAACTTTAAATGTGAATGTGTGTTGGATTTTGTTAAATGCTTTTTCTGCATCTAAGGAGATGAACATGTGCGTTTTTTTCTTTCAGTTTGTTTATAAGGTGGATTACATTGGTGGATTTCCATATATTAAACCATCCCTGCATTCCTGGAATAAAGCCTACCTGGTCATGGTGAATGATGTCTTTGGTGTGTTCTTGTATTCAGTTTGTGAGTATTTTATTGAGTATTTTTGCATCAATGTTCATAAGATAAGATCATCGGAAATTCTCTTTCTTTGTTGGGTCTTTGTGAGATTTAGGTATCAAAGTGACTGTGGCCTCATAGAACTAATTTGGTAATGTTCCAATCATTTCTATCTTTTGGAGTAGCTTGAATAGTATTGGTATTAGCTCCTCTATGAAGGTCAGGTAGAATTCTGTGCTGAAACCATCTGGCCCTGGCCTTGTTTTTTTTCTTGGGAGACTATTAATGACTGCTTCTATTTCTGTAGGAGAAAAATGACTATTTAATTTGTTTATCTGATCTTGATTCAATTTTGGCAAGTAGAATCAATCAAGAAAATTGTCCATTTGCCTTAGATTTTCAAATTTTGTGGCATATTCGCCATTGAAGTAGGATGTTATGATTCTTTGTGTTTTTTCCATTTCTGTCATTATGTCTCCCCTTTCATTTCTGATTTTGTTAATTTGAATAGTGTCTCTGCCTTTTAGTTAGTTTGGCTAACAGTTTGTCTATAGGGTTGATTTTCTCAAAGAACTAGCTCCTGGCTTTGTTGATTTTGTGAATTGTTCTTTTTGTTTTTAATTTATTGATTTCAGCCCTGAGTTTGATTATTTCCAGATGTCTATTCCTCTTTGGTGTTTCTGCTTCTTTTTTTCTAGGGCTTCCAAATGTGTCATTAAGTTACTTATGGGGGATGTTTCCAATTTCTTTATAAAGGCACTTAGTGCTATGAATTTTTCTCTTAGCACTGCTTTCAATGTGTCCCACAAATTTGGGTATGTTGCTCCTTCATTTTCATTGAATTTCAGGAAGTACTTAATTTCTTTCTTTCTTTCTTCCCTGACCCAGGTGTCATTAAGTAGAGAGTTGTTTAGTTTCCATGTGTGTGTATGCTTTTTGTTATTTCTGTTGTTGTTGAAGTCCAGCTTTAGACCACAGTGATCTGCTAGGATACGAGGTATTATTTTAATCTTCTTGAGTCTGTTGAAGCTTTTTTTGTAACCTACTATATGTTCAGTTTTGAAGAAGATACCATGGGGTGCTGAGAAGAAGTTATAATCCTTTGTGTTTGCGTGAAATGTTCTGTAGATATCTGTTTGATCCATTTGATTCATGACGTTGGTTAGTGTCATTATTTCTTGGTTTAGTTTCTGTTTCAATGACCTATCCTTTCCTGAAAGTAGGGTGTTGAAGTCTTCCACTATTAATGTGTGGAGATCGATGAGTTGTTTAAGCTTTGTCAATAGATCTTTTACAAATGTGGGTGCCCTTGTATTGGGAGCATAGATGTTTAGAATTGTGTTGCCATCATGGTTGACCTTACCTTTGATGAGTATGAAGTGACATTCTTCATCTCTCTTGATTAATTTTGGTTGAAAGTCTATTTTATTAGATATTAAAATGGCTACACCAGCGTGCTTCTTCTGTGTGTTTGTTTGCAATACCGTTTTCCAGCCTTTTACCCTGAAGTAATGTCTATCCTTATGGCTGAGATGTGTTTCTTGAATGCAGAAGAATGTTGGGTCTTGTTTATGCATCCATTCAGTTAATCTGTGCCGTTTTATTGGAGAATTGAGACCACTGATATTGAGAGATATTAATGACCGGTGATTGTTAAGTCCCTTGATTTGGATGTTGGTTACAGTAGAGTGATTGTAAGGTTATATTTTTGCAATGGTGTAGTTATTTAATTCCCATGTAGTTTTGGTTGTAGCTTTTTACTTTGGGTTGGGGGTTTCTTACTAGTAACTTCTGCAAGGCTGGATTTGTGGATGGGTACTGTTTGAACTTGTTTTTGTCATGGAATATCTTGTTTTCTCCATGAATGGTTATTGATAGTTTCACTGGGTATAGTAGTCTGGCTTGGCATCTGCGGTCTCTTAGGATTTGCAGGACCTCTGCCCATGCCCTTCTGGCTTTCATGAACTCTGCTGAGAAGTTGGGTGTAATTCTGATAGGTTTACCATTATATGTTACTTGGCCCGTTTCCATTGCTGCTTTTAATATTTTTTCTTTGTTCTATATATTTTGTTTTGATTATTATGTGGATAGAAGATTTTCTTTTCTGGTCTATTCTATTTGGTGTTCTGTAAGCCTTTTGTATGTTTATATGTATCTCCTTTAAATTGGGGAAAATGTCTTCTATGATTTTGTTGAAGATATTTTTTGTGCCTTGCAGTCTGGCATCTTCTCTTTGCTCAATGCTTATTATCCTCAGGTTACATCTTTTCATGGTGTTCTTGATTTTTGGATGTTTTGTGTCTGGAATTTTTCAGATTTAGCATTTTATTTGTTAGTTGCTTTAAATTCTATGATTATATCTTCTAGTCCCATGACCTCCATCTCTTAGACTCTGTTAGAGAAGCTCACTCTGTTTTGCTTGTTTTTTTCTCTGAGTTCTCTGGTTCCTGTTTTTACTTCTGTCTGTGCCTTTATCATTGTTTTCATTTTCATCTTCAGATCTTGAACTAATTGTTTGTATTTTCCTGAATTTCTTCCAGTGCTTCTCTATAGGCTTCTTTTATTTCTTCCAACTTTTTGACTATATTTTCCTGCATTTGTTTATGTATTTTATTCATTTTTCCATTATCATTTTCATTATTAAGTATTTGAGGTTATTTTCTTGTATTTCAATTGTGTTTGCATCCACTGGCATTCCTTTCTTTGGAATAGCTTGGATCTGGAGATGCCATATTGTTTTGATTTTTGCTGTTTGTGTGATTATGCTGGCCTTTAGTCATCTTGTTGTCTCTGATGGTGGGAGGTAGCTTCTGGTGTCCTTCACTGTTCTTTGAGAGTGGATTGTTGGTGAGTGATTACAGGTTGAAGGCCCTTGCCTGTGGGGATCAGGGAATTCTTCCCTGGAATAGATAGGTTACCTTGTTTCAGCTTCAGGAGACTTTGCTTTACACCTTACACCTGCTCTTCACTGGGTCAGCAGAGGTAGGTTCCTGGCTGGCCCTGTTCAGATTGTGCAACTGTGGCAGTTCAGTCCCACTCTCTTGGGACCACTGGTTAGTTTTCTGTCCTGCCCTCCCAGGCCTGCCCAGCTTCTCCCAAGAGCATGGGAGCCCTGTAGGACTGTAGAGCCTGGCCAGGCCAGGTTCGATCAGCCCTATTGTGAAGGCATGAGCTGCTGTGACCATATCTAGTTTCCTGTCTGTGTTCACAGCCATCTGGGCATCCATGTGGCACCTGGGAGGGTTTGTGGACTGGCTTGGGACAGGCGTGGGGGCAGAGGGATGGGTCTGAGGACAGATCCACCCATTTCTCTGAGATTTCCCTAGGCCAGGAGCTCTGGTGTTTCACTGCCTAGAGTTCAGTCCCATATACCAAGTTCATGTTATAGAGCCTGGCTGCAGTTTGCAGGTGGGTTCCAGTCCAGAGTTTGGGTACTGGGCTCCCATCCTCCATGGGCCATTGGCCAGGCCTGCCTGTGGTCTGCACTTTGTGGGACCCCACTCATATAGTGTTCCCTAGTTCTTGCAGTCTGTGGCTTCTAGTCAGGTCTCTGGTCTCTGTGTGGTAGATCAGATATAGTGTGATAGGTTCCACCATCTTGGAATCTCTTAATCAACAATTATTGTTTGCCAATCAATATTTACCTGGCTTAGGATGGTCAGGAGCTCATTTTTAATATTCTGGATATTTCTAATATATAAGAAATAAAAAAAAACATGTGGACAGTTTTTAAACATCATGATTTACAAATAGGAATGTGTTGTTTTCAAATGTACGAAACAATATGCATTTTAATTTGGGGAAAGTTCGTGGCAATTTATGCCCAGAGAGCTCCAACATAGATCCTTTTCACCTACAGTCTCTGCAACTGGTAGCTTTGTGTTCTTCAGCCTGGGAAAATGTGTTTTACATTTAGTGATGGCAGAAGCATCTGTTTTCTGTCACTGTGAATGTTCATCAAAGTCATTTCATGTATGCAAATAACATAAGACAGTTAAAAAAGAGCCATGTGATATAATTGACTTTGCATTGAGGGTTATGAAATGAATTATTCTCTGAGACCTTACTTTAACTGATGACTAAGCTTTGTGTGCAATTCATAACCAGTGTCTTGGGTTAGTTAATCATTTAAGGGCAAACTAAAGCCAGTTTGGATAGATAGAGAAAAGTCATAATATGTATATTTATATAAGTGTGTGTATGTGTGTGTGTGTGTGTGTGTGCGTGCACACATGCATACATATGTTAGATGAGAAGATGATAAAAGTGGTTAATTTGAGATACCGAGCCCTAGGCCAGGATTTTAATATCTAGATCCAAGCTTTACCTTATCACGAGTAGTTGTGTGACCCTGAGCAAGCTCTTTCTTCCTCAGTCAGTTCTAGATTCCGAGACTTGGGAAGAATCTCACCATCTAGAGTAGTGCACCCCAGTACATGCACAGTCAGCTATAGATGACAGATAATGATTTTAAATAGTATAGAGTACAGTGGCATGGCATTCAGTAACTTTGGATCTTTTAAGTTGCAATGCTCCTTGATTGCTCTGGTCCCAGGAAGAGAAAATCAATGTTTGGTGCTTACATGTCCTCATCACAATGTTCAACAGTTTACCACTCTCTTAACAGACAAAGCCAAGGTTGAAAATCTTTGAGTAGAATAATAGTTAATTATATTACAGGGGTATTATTTTGTTTCCATTATATGCATTGATTTGGACAATATAAGATAAACATTCTCCACTAATTTCTATTTGTAGAAAATGCTGGTGTTAATTACCTTAGCTTGTGTTAAGTTGACAAAAATAAAACAACCAAAAAAAAAAAAAAAATCTCACCAACAAAAGGGACATTTTATATGTAAGCTGTAGCTAAGGGCCAGGCATCTGAAGGAGAGTTCAACCCAGTTTGAAATGTGTGCTCAGTGTATCATAAGAGATAGTCAAGAGGCATAGGTGTGGAACATGGAAACTAGGAGGAAGTTAAGAGAACTTTTGAGGCAGTCACATCATTCTGAATCCACAATGATGAAGTGTAGGAGTAAACAAAAAGGAGCTCAGGATAATTACAGAGAATACGCAAACAAGTTTCCTAGAGCTTTCACTTATCTGACTCAAAGCTGTGCTTCCTGTTGCTTGGTCTGCACCACAACCACAAAGGACTGAGGATGCTTACAGAAAGTGGGAGGTGCAGATGGCCCCTGAAAAGCACAGGCCTGCTTCAGATGCAGTGTAAGATTCCAAGGGCGTGTAATGTGAATGTAGGAACTAGCATGGCATCTCCAGTGATTTCACAAACAGCAGTACAGTGAAAAGTTAGAATTGTACCTTGGTAGAGTGAGTTTTTTCACACAGGTAAACAAGACTGACACCTGCATACTCCTGTGCATAAGACTTTTAAACTTTTAATTCCAAAATTATTTTGAAAATGGAAAACAACTGTCAGAGAACATTTTTTTAAAACATTTTTAAAATTCAAATTGAGAGAAAGCATGTTGTGTAACTGTTGCTTTTAAAAGATAGATGTTAGAATATGTCAAGGCAATTTGCAGCTATTATCACCTCTTTGATATACTGAGAAAATTGAATTGCTGACTAATGTAGTTGGGGGTGAAGGTCACCTTTCAATAACCCAGTGACTGCATAATGATCCTATTTTAAAAATCCATCCTGTAGCATTCCATTTAGAAAAGCATTGTCTTCTCACCAGCATTCTTCATTATATGGCACATACATTTGCTTATATAAATATACTTTATACACATATATCTGCATAGTGTATATTTATATAATAGGAAGAAACCCTTCTCATTCTATGCTGCTTTTCTTCTTCATTTACTACCTAGGAATTGGGTGAAAGGAAAAGAAAAATCAAACACACACACACACACACACAAATCAAAATGCAACTTTAAAGATTTGAAAAAATAGATTTATTTTTATTATGTGTGTGTGTTTGTGTGTGTGTGTGTGTGTGTGTGTGTATGTGTACATGTGTGCTTAGCATGTGCATGCAGGTGCTCTGAGAGGCCAGTAGAAGATAACAGATCCCCTAGAACTGGAGTTACAACAGGCAGTGTGTCAGCCACCCATTGCAGGTGCTGGGGAGCAAAACCGGGTCCTGTGTAAAAGCAGCAAGTGCTCTTAAACAGGGTACCATCTCTCCAGCCTCCACTTTGAAGTTCTGTAGAGGCATTCTCTATATTGTCCTGGTAGATGGAGCAAATGTCCATGATGCTTTTACATGGAACAGTAAGGTCAGCAACCTAACAGTTTGAACATAAACACATGGAAAAAAAAAAGTCAAGCAGCCTTATAGTAAAGAATGAAGTGATACCTGCACCGAGGGAAGAGGAAATCCTTGTACATTAAGTTAGATTTCACTGAGTACTCATTTTCTTTTGGAGTATAGCTTGTATAATATGTTTGGAAGTCTGAGGGACAGATCTTCACCTGTTGCTGGTGTGAATTTCAATGTGCACAGCACATAGCACACAGTGTGTGAACACACACAACATGTAACATGTCTGCAGAGCTGACTATCCAAGTCTATGAGATAAACTAGTTTTGAAGTACTAAAACTTTCTCTCATTGTGCGCTGTTTTCTTGTAACCCCCCTGTAGGTTTTCTCTAGAATGAATAATCAAATAAGAAACTGTATTATTTCGTTTGATTGTGCATCACTACAAGTCCTGAATAGATGAGGCAGCGGTCAGCAGTTTGTGTTTTGAAGGACTGTTGAAAGCATTCAAGCTTTGCGGATGTTGAGAACAGGACATAGAGAGAGCAAAATTGGAGAATGTAATTTGTTACTTAAAAGAATCCCTGTGCCCAGCAAAACATTTAAGGTCTTTTCCTTTAGATTTTTAAGAAAAGTCATACTGAACATACAAAAATGATTTTATTTATCTTCATAGTATCTTAGTTGTCTCTAGTGCTTTCTAAGTATCTGATGAAAACACATAGCTTTATCTTAAAGCTTATATCTTGGCTACCGGGAGTCGTGTAGAGAGAGTACATATACATTTCACAGAATTGGTTCTACAGGTATTATCCTGATTTTTCTCCATGCAAAATGAATCTCAGCAGTTCAGAAAAGAATCACAAACAGGTGACATGGTAAATAATGATGTACTTAGGCTGTGCATTTGGGTCTCTGGAGGTCCCTGAATTATAGTTGCTATGTTAGTTGATCTTGATGACTTTGTTGCACTTGGGCTATTCATTAGTGAGTTGTCAAAAAATACATTATCTGTTGTTGTTAGGCTTGAGATACTCTGCCCAACAGTCAGAAGACCACACTGGAGATACTCCTCATTTCCAATTAGGCTCAGATTCTATGTTGTAAAATTTATTTTTGTTACTTTTTAGGATTAAGTCTCAGTATGTAGACTGAACTGGCATAGATCTCAATCCTCCTGTTTGGTGCAGTCCTTTCCTGAGTGCTAGCATCATAGGAACTAAGTTCAGTACTCACATTATGGTTAAATAACATTAAAGCAGTTTAAGCTCCCATTCTAATTAAAGAGAGATGGATAATTTGCAGAAACATTTACTGTGTGAAAGAAGAGGACTGAATGGGTAAGTGACAGTTCCCCTGTCCTAAGGCATGGAGACAGCTTCCCAGAGTAAGTGCCAAAAGTAGCATCTTGTGGGATGTATAACAGTTGCTCTGTGAGGGCATTTGGGAGTTGGGACAGAAAAAGTGCATCTGCAAAAACCCAGCACTCTGGTGGGACCTGGTGAGCTTGGAATATAAGATTGAAATAGAAAGTAGTAATTGCAAGTGTCCAGAACATGTAGGGCCTTCAGGCTATCTTAAGATTAGATTTGAAGGGCAAGGGTAGCCTGCTGTCAAATGTTTACAAAGAAGAGTGACATGATGAATTACAGTTCTTTGAAATAAAAAAGAAGTCACTCTGTCTGGTGGTCTGGGAAGGACAGCTTCTAGGAGGACAAAGGTGGCTGTGAAAGAGCACTTGAAGTGACAGATAAGAGTTGTCTGGACAAGACAGGGCAGTTGTTTAGATTAGAATGTTGTCAGGGAAAGCAGAGGGATTTAGGCATTATTATCATTCACCTGGTGGAAAACAGAAATGGAGCTGGTGGCAGACTAAAGAGTTAGAGACGATACTGGTAGCTGACTGACATAGCCACACTGGAAGGTGGGGTCATCAAGATGTATAAAGTAAAGTCATATAACTGGATGAAGTTCACAAGGCAAAGGGAATAAAATGGAGGGAGGGGAGAACTGAGATGAAAAACCCGGGGTTATTGGTTTGAGAATGCTGGAACCCATTTTAAAGAAGAGACATACTTGTCAGCAGGAAATTTTCCAGATGTGTATCCTCACATCTGGTTGACCAGAACCCATACTCAAAGGCACTGCATGTGACCTTACACTTCCCTACGTTATGCTTGACCTTGAAGCTTCTTTCCCTCGGTTCTCTTCCTCCTTGTTGAAAACTCATGTCCCATCTTTCTGCTTTTGAATCAGGGTGAACATTTCTTTTTTATTCTACAAGCTGGTATTAACAATCTGACTCCAGTCCGTCTATTCCACCACCATACTTTAGCACCTATATTCAGGGTTTGCGGAATTTTATCTAGGCCAGGTAGGCCCCTGAAGCTTCTTTCCAAACAAGTGGGAGGTGCGCAGAGCTCCTTCCTGGGCTCTGTTTGCTGTGTGGATTGTGACTCTTAGAGTTGAGTCATGATTCCAGAGAAGTGCTTACTTTGTCAGGATTCGTAAGTCTACTGCAGTCTATAAAACACTAGTGAACATAACTTTTAAAAGTAGTTCAAGGCATTCTTCAACAATGGAATAATTTTCTAGAGAAAAAATGTTAATATTTCTCTACTTACTACAATCAGTCATTATTAAGGTAAAGGTAACTTTAAAATAAAAGACATTTTAGAGAGAATAACCACTAAAATGTGTTACTTTAAATTGCACTGTACCTTACCCTTCTGGCTTTGAAGATAACCTTCAGAATGTAAATTGATGCAGCGGGGGTTGGAGCTCAGAACTCAAAGTTCTGATACAATTTCTCAAAGAATATTGCAGCCTCTTTCTTCTGTGTTGATTGCTGTCAGAGCTTAAAATGCAATAGCTGTCCAGTTGTGATAGACATTAACTCCATACCTTGAAGAGTTTAAAGTCTTCTACCAGCTAAAAAAGCATTGCAGAGCCTTTTCACTCTGAACAGCTGCCTCTTTTTATCTGCATTCGTGGAAGATTTCCGAGGGCAATCTGTTTTACAAACTTCAAACATATAAGGCAGTATAAAGAGTGACACCGTTTTGTATCCTAGAGAAGATTCTTGACTTACAGCCAATTATTTTGTTCACTTCCATTTAAAAGAAGCTGCTTAGCACATAATATGCTCAAAGATTCAAATTTATATGAAAATATAAAGTAAAAGCACCATCTTCAGGGATTTCAGGGTTTATTGAGAGTGGTTAGCACAAACATGGGAAAACAATTACTATATTTAAAAAAAAAAGCAATAGCATATAACATATAATATATCAGCATTGTTTGCTCTTCAAAATAGTTCTTTTTTTCTCAACAGTGGCTACCATTATGGAGTTCCTATTTTGTATCAGGTAATGTCTTGACTGTGTCAATCCACACTATACACTACAAGGAGGTATATACACTGAAGATGTGAAAACTGTTTGAGGAGTTAAGTGACTTACCCTAGAACCTACAGTAACAAATGGATGACGAGGAAGTCACGTCTTCCTACCTGGAATACCTTACACAGGTGCTTCCTTACAAAGGCGGATGCTGAAGAGAAGTCTAGAAGATGACACTTTAGACAGGTAATCACAGAGACACCAAAGAACCAAAGACAATGCACTTCTTAGGAGATTCCTTCAATTTTCCCCTCCTCGTATCCCCGTACTTCTTAGTAATAGATTTACTTCTTAGAGACTTCTTTGTAATAGATATATTATAACCCACACAAGTGACCATAAACTGTCAAAATTTGGACCAGCTATTCAGGCAAAATACTTTCTCTCATATGTGAAGCCTAGTTGTGACTCTTTAATTTTCTTGTTTAACCTGGAGTACCCATGGGAGACAGAAATCTAGGAAAAGGATATTAATAAAGGAGGTGTTTTTAGGGCAGAGGGAGAGAACACAGAAAGTAGAGAGGGAAAATACTGGGGACGGAAAAGTGCACACAGGGTCCTATACTGTATTGCTGAACTGCTGGTATTGATGGATTTTTGAGAAGGAAGCTATTGTCTCCAGTTTGTCCCTACTGCCGAGCCCACTTGGCTCTGATGAATAACTCCAAAATCAATGGCAGGGGGAGTTGTGGCCCTGGTAAAATGTAGTGACTCAACAACAAAGCAGAAATAGACAGGAATTTGAGAAAGATGAGTAGCGTAGTAGATTGTGTATACAGCAATTGTTGAACGTTAAGAGGAGGACGAGGCAGGGGAGTAATCAGCATTCTATATATACATGTATGAGTTGACAAAGAACAAATTCCACTAATTAAAAAGTAAAAAGTAAATGCAATACAGTTTACATAGACCTAGCTGTCCCATGTGAAGTGTAAAACTCGCTTTCATATTTTTATAAATATTATGCTTATATACATATACACCAGTAGGGGTAAATAGGAAACTCTGTCTAGGTTTTCTAATACATGGTGTACTGAATGTTGCTGCATAAATGAATTAGATTTGTTTGGCCTTCCCTCTCCTTCATGGTGCTGTTTTAAATATGGTTTTGCTTTACTTGGTAGTTGGTGATTTTAAATGTAACGCTGGGAGGAAACATATACAAGAATCACACACCTTTGCATACTTGATGCAATCTACTGAAATCTAATAGAAGAATGTGTTTGTTTCTATTTCTTTATTATCAGGAGACTCAGAACAAAAGGTCATGATAGCTAAAACAACAAAACCCCTTCTTGGTTATTAAATATCCCCAGAAGCTGAAGCTGCGAAGTATTTATTTTCTTGCTTTTAAAATGTCGTACTTCTTTAAATAGGGAGTCTCTGCTTGTTGTGTGTTACCTTTGATATGAATTAGAAATATGTGCATGTAAATGTGAATATTCTGTAACATTAGAGTTCCCTTAGTTTGTTTGGAGTCAAAAGTTGATCACTTGCATAATTCCAAAAAAAAATTCTAATTCAGCAGACTATAACAATCACATGTCTAATTATTTTTTTTAATTTTTTATTAATTTATTCTTGTTACATCTCAATGGTTATCCCATCCCTTGTATCCTCCCATTCTTCCCTCCCTCCCATTTTCCCCTTATTCCCCTCCCCTATGACTGTTCCTGAGGGGGATTACCTCCCCCTGTACATTCTCATAGGGTATCAAGTCTCTTCTTGGTAACCTGCTATCCTTCCTCTGAGTGCCACCAGGTCTCCCCCTCCAGGGGACATGGTCAAATATGAGGCACCAGAGTATGTGTGAAAGTCATACCCCACTCTCCACTCAACTGTGGAGAATGTTCTGACCATTGGCTAGATCTGGGTAGGGGTTTAAAGTTTACCACCTGTATTGTCCTTCGCTGGTGCCTTAGTTTGAGCAGGACCCCTGGGCCCAAATCTGCCTATCATAATGTTCTACTTGTAGGTTTCTAGGACCCTCTGGATCCTTCTACTTTCCTATTCTCCCAGGCTTCTCTCATCTAGAGTCCCAATAGGGTGTCCTACCCTCTGACCCAGTTTCCCGGTAAGGGAAGGCTTTCCTGGGACATGCCCCTTGGGCTAGTATGCAGATATCAGTGAGTGCATAACATTTGAGTCTTTCTGCTTCTGGGTTAACTCACTTATTATAATCATTTCTAGCTCAATCCATTTGTCCACAAATTTCGGGAATTCCTTGTTTTTTATAGCTGAGTAGTATTCCATAGTGTATATGTACCACAGTTTCTTTATCCATTCTTCTACTGATGGACACTTAGGCTGTTTCCATGTTCTGGCTATTATGAATAAGGCTTATATGAACATGGTTGAGCAAATTTTCTTGTTGTGTGCTGGAGCATCTTCTGGGTATATTCCAAGGAGTGGAATAGCTGGGTCTTGAGGAAGCCCTATTCCCATTTTTCTGAGATAGCACCAGATAGATTTCCAAAGTGGCTGTACTGATAAAGCATTTTTAGTAACCTTTCTTGGAAATGAATATAATTCTCATTTTAATACAAAATTGTCACATTCTGCATAACTTTCTTTAAAGAAGCATTTGATTTGGGCTTGAAAAATAATATGGGTTCCTGATCATTAAAGTCTTGCCTATTTAATTGTATTTGTTTTGGTGCCTTATAGTTGGAATAAAAGACCTAATTAAATTTTGTATTGAACTGCATTAAAACTGGATGCATGTTTTTATTCTCAGCACTTAGAAGACTGAGGCAGAGGAAGTATGAGGTTAAAGCAAGCCTAGAAGACATAGCAAAACCCTGTCTTAAAATTGCATCAATTTTCTCATTTTTCCACAACTACTTTTAATGGATTCCTTTGTTTTCCAGTACAAGAATAGGAAGCCTTTTGAGCAATGCCATTCTCACCTTCTAGTCTTCATCTCCTGCTTCTACCTCAGATGACTCATCTAGGGACCAGACACCAATCCCTGGCCCCACATGGCTATATGGAAAATCATGAAATAAACTATGAAAGTAAAATAATGCATTTAGGTTATACAATATGAAAAAAACCCATATTCTTTCTTTTCTCTGGAGCCCCTGGTCTAACATATTAACATCCATAGAGTAGCAGCATTTGTTTTATATGGAAGCCTTTCTACTGTTTTCATATTGAGATTGGTCGAGAACGAAATAAAACCATTTCTTACCTGAACAACACTGAGTATATTTTGTGCTTTAATATCAAATGCTTCCTATTTGACAAATATATTTATCCTTTATCTTGAACAAGAGTGCATGATAAAATGATAAATTAACCAAACAATGTTTGCCAATGTGTGTGTGTGTGTGTGTGTGTGTGTGTGTGTGTGTGTGTGATTTTTGAAATGTGGATTCTGAGGATTAATAATATCAGTTCCTTTTACTTGCAAGTTTATTACCTTACTAACTGAGACAGCATCTCAGCATTCCAAGGAGGGCTTTATATGTATATACCTTAACACTCTGCACACACACACACACACACACACACACACACACACACACACACACACACAATGTTTTCTCCTATTCAGAAGCTGATAGCCTTTTGATAATGGCCATTCTTTAGATAATTCCACATTGTTGTTGTTTGGCAGCAAATACCATTTCCAGTTTTATAACTTGCATAGTTAGGGTATTATTTCTCAGCATGTCTCTCAGATGGCCCAACTCTCTTTTACATGTCTTCCTTTTGTTTTAGAGTCGACTGTAGTCACAGCTCCACTGTGTTATTACCTTTTTCTGGTTTAAATGTCCAGTTGTCAGATATCTGGCAAATTGAGTAACAAATTTCAGAAATTAACATAAGTTTTTACTTACCTGCTGTTCTGAGCAGTGTGACAAAATCTCTCCTCCTTCTACTTCATCCTATCTCTGACATGAACCATCACTTCCCCAGTAGATCATGCTTACAGATGACTTACCCACCAGTCACTAAAGAGCTGGCTCAGGTATGACGTCAACTGCAGCGATAGTGTAGTGACTGGCTTCAAAAAATAAACTTTATTTTTTTACGTAGTGCATCTGAAGGACAATAACAAATGTTGCTGGCAATTTGGATACAGCAAAGGAAAGCAGAAAAGCATTTCCTTATTCCCTTTGAATGAAAAGATTAATAGTAATAAGTAAAGAAAAACAATTGTATACCAAGGTGATGAAGATCTCTGGTAAAAGCTAGTCCATTTGTGAAACTGTAAGAATTAGAAAAAAAATTTTTTTTTTGTTCTAGTTCAGATGACTCACCTCATGGCATGAACAACGTGGCCACAGGACATACATCATAAGGGTAGGCATATTTGAGGGTTCAGACATCTACTGGAAGATTTGTATAAGAGAAGTGATGTCATATGAAATACCTCAGTGAATAGTTATTGAATGAAGTGAATACCACTTGCAGAGTTTCCAACAGATGTATCAGCACATATTAAAAATTATTTGGATAAATGATTTAAGGGAAGAATTTTCGGAGTTGGATTTTCAATATAATGTCCTTTCAAAGACAGTAAAGATTTTTTTAAAATTTGAGCTTCAGTTTCAAATAACACCAGATGCAACTTGGGCAAGGGATTTTTGCTAAGCTGGGGGTATTGAGACTACGGTAGCACCTGTGCAATGACATGATTCTCTCCATCTGTTCATTGTGCTATAAAGAATACTGTAGACTGGCTGGCTTACACAACAGATGTTAATTTTTATATTGTCTGGAAGGCTGAGATTACGGTGCTAGCATGGTCATATTCCTTGTGACTGTTTTCCTCCCACTCATGTCCTACATGGTCTTCCTTTCTGCACATTGCATCTCCTTGTCTCTCTTTAACTACATTAATCCCATCCTGAAAGCCCCAATGTAACAATGGCTAATAACAAAGACCCTGACCATAGATGTCATTACGCTATGGATGAAGTTATCAATATGAATTCAGCCCATAGCAACGGCCTTTATTTTGTCCTTGATGCATTTAACACTCCATTGCACTGACTGAAATTCAACCTACAAGTGATGGAAATGAACTTCCTTAAAGGAATGACTTTGGCCACTTTGATGTCAGCTTCTTTAGTAATTTGCTGTACTGTTCTTTTAAAGGATACCTGAGCTAAATGTTATGCTGTCCTCCTGGGCAATTTGCTCATGGATCTCCATCATTTAATCCATGAGTTTAGGGATAGTGAACTTAAGAAGGTAACCTGAAAATCACCATTGCTTTTTTTTTTTTTTTTTTTGAAAACAAACACAAAAATTCAGATTGCATTCTGTATATCAGAAATTTCAAGTTCTTATCTCAGGTCTCCTGTTGAGTATCTGTGTGGTTTGAGAAAACTATCCTTTTTATGCCTTTGTCTATAAAACTGGGATAATGCTATCTAACTCCTCCTCATGAGACAATGATAGTCAAATAAAATAATAGAATGAAAAAATTTAGTGAAATATGTAATCTGCTGTATAAAGGCAATGAGTTATTATTTAAAAGAAAGAACAGTAGGCTATATAAAGTTAATTGTAACGTTGCCTCAAGGAGTTTAAAATGTATGAGGAGGGAGCTATGCGCTTCCTGCACAGGCTATTGTTTTTTTTTTTTTTTTTTTTTTTTTTTTAATAACAAAGAAAATAATTTAATATTTCAAAAATGAAAATGTATATTAAGGAAGAATTAATCCTAGGAGAAAATTTAAATTTGGAAACAAGTAACTTTTTACATATGATAATAGAAAACAGTCAAAAAAGTTAACTAGAAGGGAAAGCCTTCTTTAGATAATGTTCTGCACAGGCTATTGTAATCAGGCAAAATTGTGAAATCTGTATAGAAAATAAGCGTCAAGGTCCTGTGAATGTGCCCTCTCTGACAGAGCTATTGCCTTCAAGTAAAACAATGTTTCCATTTTAAATTTTGATAAATGATATCACTGATAACTCATTTTTGTTGAGGATGTTATTTTCCAACTTTTTTTCTTCCCCCCTCTCCTGGTAGGCAGGAAGGAAGTAAAATGTGTAGGGAAAGTTGTGACTGTGAATTCACAGGTGATGTGAAGCCATGAGGGAGAAGCAGCTCTTTCAACCCTTTCCTTGGGCTATTTTTTGTGATAAGACCTTGTCTTCGCTTAGAGGCTGATGCAGAGTCCAGGCTGGTAGCTGCTTCCCTGGCCTCTGCCTACAGCTGCCCCTGCATATGCTGCAGCTTGCCCTGCTGCTTTGTGCTGACACCACTTCCATCTCATTTGGTTATTCCTTTAATCTCCTAATTCAGTCTTATTGATTCTCTCACATGCTCACATATCTAGGTAAAAGGATGACATTACTAGGATCACTTGCATCATTTCATCAACCTAGTGAAATATTGACACAACCAGGAGGCCTTGTTCCTTGCCTAAAGGATTTCTTTTTTTGAAAGACTACCAGTGATCTCTTGTACACAATGTGCTTTAGGAGATAGACAATTTATGAGGCTGTGCGCTGCCTTTTCTCATTGCAGGATCTTGCATACTTATCTCTGCCAAGGCGACACTCTGTGTGCATGTACCCAGTATGTTTGTGGTATTTGAAGGTGGCTAAAATTGTTGGGTGACAGGAATGGCCCACTCTTTCACAATGGTTTAGACATGCAGTACTGCTCTCTGCAGATGATGTGTGTGGGTCTTAGAGAACTCCAGCAGCATGCTGTAGTGAGAATTCCCTCCCCAGAGTGCGCATCTCACTTTAGGTTCTTCAGTGGAGATTAGCAGTGGCCATTCAGTAGGATCAGATTGTGCTTGGTAGGCTTTTTCCTTAAAAAAAACAAAAAAGTATATTTTTTCAGTCATGGGCTCTTAATGCAGTCCAGCCTGGCTTTAAATTCATCCTCCTGTCTCAGCCTCCTATGTGCTGGGATGACAGGTTTGTATCACTCAGCCTACACTTGTAAAAAACGCCTGGCACTCTTTCTCTGTTTCTTTCTGTCTGTCCCTATATCTGTCTCTGTTTGTCTGTCTGTCTCTGTCTCTCTTCCACAAAGCATACTTTAGGAAGTAGAGAAATTTGAGTTTAAAGTCAGGTAGCATTTAAAGTGTGATTTTGAATGTTTCTCCACCTCTATTAAACTAAAGACCACCATTTCATTTAAGTTTGTTAAAAGGCTCTACATGTGTAATAAACGACAGGCTCTGAATGCCATCTGAAATGTAGGGGGCATGTAGCTGACATAAACGTCCTATTCTGTTGTCAATCATTTACATGCCGTTTGGATTCACTCATTATGACTGTGTGAGACAGAGCTGTTCTTAATTCCCACTGGCCAATGTTTTGCTTTAAAGCATCTTACAATTACAATTCTATCAATGACATTATATCCTCTTAGATCATAGGTATGCGTCCTGGAAATTCGCAGATACAGTGATGCCCAGTAAACTTAATAATGAAAAGCTAAATTAAATCCAGCTCCTAGGATTTTAATAAATCTCTTGCAATGAGAGCTTCTGGATTAAAGTAAGAGTTACTTGAGGATAAAGTATTAATTTGTTTTTAATTTAGTGCACTGTTATGATGCATGCCATGTTATTAAACTGAGTTTTTGTCTGACTTGAAGATAAAGTTAATTTCCATCAAAGGAAGGAATAAACCATAAAAAACACAAGTGGAACAGCATGAAAAATATCACAACTTTATGACAAACATTTATTTAACCTATTAGAGCAAAGCTAAGTCTTTCATGTACAGGAAAGCATTATAGGCAAGTTGTTTTTAGCATACTGATTTATTTGAGTTAAACTTACTGTCTATAGCTTTCTGGAAGTGGGCTACATGATTTTAAAATTCTTTGTACAAAAGGTGAAAAGAGTTTGATAATATAGGAAACTTAAATTTCAGTGGTTCATCTTATTTATTATTAAATATTTCCTGCCTGTGCCAGCAAAATGGCTCAGCAGGTAAATGTGCCTGCTGCCGGGATTGCTTGAGTTTTATCTTGAGAGTCAACAGAGTGTAAGGAGAGAACTGACACCCATGAGTTGTCTTCTGACATCACATGCAAGTCTGCACACATGTGTATACACTCAGGTCTGCAAAATAAATGAAGTCAAGTATTAAAGCTCCCGGGATAACATGACCTTTAAATCATTAAAATGCTGGCTGGGATGAGCAAAGTGTGTAGTGTCTCTTGCTTGTCCACTCCACTCGACCTTTAACTGGTAAGATCTTCATTAGTCTATTAAAATATGTGCTTCTGTCTTTCTGTCATTGAGCTCAGAGTTTAAAGCAGCAGCAGCATCATCATCATCATCATCATCAGCAGCAGCAGCAACAGCAGCAGCAGCAGCAGCAGCAGCAGCAGCAGCAGCAGCAACAGCAGCAGCAGCAGCAACAACAACAGCAACAACGAATTGTGTTCCAAGACCTATGAAAAACCAAGGGTGAGTCAAATAGACTGAGCAGGATCTGCATTCACTTGGATCACATGTTCCTCTCGGGCACTGAACTTTAGCTTCTAGGATTCCCTACATCTATGTTTTTAAGAAGAAACCACTTTGGAGCTTTTTGGTATAATGTCTCTTCATTTAATTATATTTTTTTAAATTGAAAAATAAAATCATTCATATTACATCTCAATTGCTATCCCATCCCATGCATCCTCCCATTCCTCCCTCCCTCCTGCTTTCACCCCGTTCCCCTTCCCTATGACTGTGACTGGTGGGGACCTCCTCCCCTTGAATATGATGCTAGGGTATCAAGTTTCTTCTTGGTAGTCTGCTATCCTTCCTCCGAGTGCCATCGGGCCTCCCCATCAAGGGGACGTGGCCAAATAAGGGGCACCAGAGTTCATGTGAAAGTCAGTCCCCAGTCTCCACTTGACTGTGGAGAATATTCTGTCCCTTGGCTAGGTCTTGGTAGGGGTTTGATGATGACTGCACTTATTGTCCTTGGTTGGTGCCATAGATCGAGCAGAACCCCTGGGCCCAGATCTGCCCATCATAGTGTTCTTCTTGTAGGTTTCTAGGACCCTCTGGATCCATCTATTTCTGTATCTCCTATATTTCTTCCACCTTAGGATGTCCTCACCACTATCCTATTTTCCTGGTATGTAAAGACTTTCATGTGTCTCTCCATTTTAACATCTATAGGAAATCAAATATATATTCTTGTATGGAACAAAATAGGCTTCATTATCTTGCTTCTCTGTTTTTTTTTTCTTTCCCCTCTTTGGAGACAAGGTCTTGCTGTATGGATTTGTGGTCTGCCTACTTCATCCTAGGATTAGAGTCATGCACAATCATATTTGACTTTGATTGTTTTTCTGGTGGGTTCATCAGGTAAAAAGAAGTTCTATAGCTGATTTTAATTGAAGTTTCTTTTCAATTTTTCCATCTTTTCTCACTACTATCCACACCAGCCTTACTTTATCTTTTTTATATACATAGAAGACTTATACTAGATTAAATTCAAATGTTTATCCTTTCCCAAAGCACAGCAGCCATTTCCTTATTCCGTGCACATTGTCTGCTTCCCCATTGTTGAAGATTCTCTTTCCTTCTTGGTTCTTCTACATGTAGACATCAATTTAAACTATATTACAGTTCAAGTGGCAGGATGTGAGAAAGTTTCTGGAAAGACTTTAGGAAGAGCTGCTTCTTGTACCGTGGTAAATTGACTGCTCAACAAATGGCACTTCCACACAATGTTGCATCACATTTACTTATTTGAATGTTAAAATTAATCACTCATCTCTGGTCAATCAGTATTTTCCGAGCGAAGAAACATAGTAGCTATACATAAAATGTCCAGAGTTGTGTGTGGTACTTTTAGTTTATCAGGGACTAATTGCAACCCCTGTTCCTGACGGGGCTACTTACCTTGCAGGAGCAGGAGCCAAGTTCCCAGGCTGCCCACCAGAATTCTTTGGCAGAGAAAA
Organism: Acomys russatus; assembly: GCF_903995435.1. Classification (NCBI taxonomy): domain Eukaryota; kingdom Metazoa; phylum Chordata; class Mammalia; order Rodentia; family Muridae; genus Acomys; species Acomys russatus. Next base: position 23,285,144 of record NC_067161.1, read on the forward strand.
TATATAGCAAATCTGAGCCAGGCACCCAGGATCAAAAGGAGCATAGCTCTGTGTTTTCTCTGCCTGTGTTCATAATCATAGCACAGTTCAAGTCTGAAAACCATGTCTGCTTCTTTAATTGTTCCAGTATTGGCATTGGCATAGAAAAAACTTTGTCTGGAAGACAGAGGAGGGGCAGACATTTGATGTCAATATGTATCTTAAGCTGTAGTGTATTTCTTTTCCACAGCCCCTGAAACAGACTAATTGACCATCATGTTTGCTCAGAAACCAGCTTTAGAGCTTTTTCAATGCTAATGATGGGGACAGGAGCTTTATCTTATGGACCTTTGCATCTTCCTTGTCTACCAAGCAGTAGGACCTCAGATACCCGTTAAACAAACAGCCTAGAGGGAGAGTGACTATTAAAGATGATACATGAGGTAACTTCTCATTGCTAGCTAACATTATGAGAAGGCTGTCAAATGGACCACAGCCTCCTTGGCTAGTCTAGTATTTACAAATGAAAAGAAAAAAATGAAAAAATGAAAAAGAAAAAAAAAAAAACAAATGAAATGAAGGCTAACACGACCCCACATTGACACCATTTTTAAAGTTTGTGCAGGTGAAGCAAACGCCATGCTGGGGATCTCTGTTATTTTCTCAGCCTTTCCTGAACTTGGCGTTTACTCTGTATTTACTCAGCCTGGTCAGACATCTTAGCAAAATCAATGGCTTCTCCCACCACAATATTCTTGCCTAATTCTTAGAGAATATTAGTTGTGAAAAATGGTTTTGTTATCAACCAGAGTCACTTGGAGTTAAGTATAAGACTGGCTGAACATACTGTGCTGTTTCTTTTTCCTGGTTTTATAAAGATGGTTAAGAAATGATATGAGGTACCACACCAAAAAGACCAATTACCAAAAGTTTAATGAACATCTAATACACTCTATTGTCTGTACCAAGCTCTTTGCTGCAACTTCCCTGTGATGTATAAAGGGAAACTTCAAAGACAGCATGAAAAATCACCCTAAGTGCTCAGACTCAAAATTGTTTATCTACCTTCAAAGCAGGATTTCTTTCTATGATACCCAAATCTGTGAAGGCAATTTTACTTTGGTTGCTTCAAAATGCAATTTCACAGTAAATCACTGTAGTAGGTCTAACATTCTCTAAATTAGGAGCATCTTGACAATTGTCGAGCTGTAGAAATGAAAGAGTGGGTAGGAGTTGTGCTTCTGGGAAAGTTATTTTTCTCAAAGTCTTATGTTTTATATGTAGTATTAGACTTGAGCTCTATTGTTTCATACTTACATGGTAACAAAGTGAACAGCAATCATTGAAGATACATGCATTAATTCTGATTCTCTGGATACGTATATAGTGCTTTATGAGTGTATAGTAGGCAGATTCTATATGTGGGACTAATGTACAGCAGTAGTTGACCTTATATCGCAAGAACCTATATACATGAACTTGGAGCTCAGCATAAATCTTATGTCTAGAAATTGTGCAGTTATTGAGACAATGTCTAATATCAACTACTGGGGAATAGGCACTATTGGGCTTGATTAGAAACCAGAGAGTGGGAATTTTTTTTATCAGGAATGATTAGAAATTGAACTACTGAGTGGTTGGAGAGATGGTGCAGTAGTTAGGAGTGCTAGATACTCTTCCAGAGGATTCTTTTGTTCCTAGTACCCAGTTTTGAGTGGTGAACAACTGCTTCTAACTCCACCTCTAGAGGGTAGGACATGTTCTCCAGCCTTTGCCAGTACCACTGCACACATGATGAATACATACACATGCAAAAATAAAAATAAATCTTAGAAAAGGAAAATAAAAAGAAGTAGAAAAGCACTTAACCAAGAATAATAATAATAATTGGGAGCTTATATTTTCTCCCATGACCAGATACATTGAGGTAGATGACTGCTAGATTCGATCACTTCTGTAATATCATGGCTAGTGTCTCTCTAATTCTATTTTTTATTTTCTATGTTATGAAAATGGGTTCCACAGGTAGATATCCCAGGTTTCAGTGGATGGTCATATACAATGCACACACTGGCAACACCAATGGACTCAGCGTTTCACAAAAATAGTGCATGAAGTTGGAAGTGAGAGCTAGTGGAAAAGATTTGGGAGGAATTGCAGGAGAAAGACTTGGGGGTGCATCTGACCAAAACACAGACAATATGCATGTTTGAAATTCTATAAAACAATGAGTGCCAATTATGGAAACAGATATGCATTTGCCTGCTAATAATTTTTTGTCATTTGGTACCCTTTCATTAGAAAAAAGTCATTTTCTTGGAAATCTCCTGAATTCACTTCTGCTCATCCTGTCATCACAGGAACTGTCTTTTGACATCTCTTGCTGCAAAGAAGGCTGAGATATTGAATCTCCCATTTTTCTAGCCACTTCTAAGGATACCAATATAAGAAGAGAAACAAAAAAATGGCATTTGGATACCAATCAGTTGTTTTGTGCAGTTGATGTCAGACCTATAAAGTGATTGGAGGAGCAGTGAGGTGTCTCAGCTGGTACCAGAGCTTGCGGCCAATCTGAGGAAGAGGAATTGAGTTTGATCCTCAAGATGTACATAGTATAAAGAAAGACTCTACTTCTGAAAGTTGTCTCTGGTCTCCACAAACACCAGAGTGTGTGTGTATTCCACATATAGAGAATAGGGTTTGTAGAAAACAGACTTAAAATGACAATTATCAATAGTGAGGAAACAAGAAGTAGTTTATTTTGTTGTGGCAAATCTCAGTCTGTGTTAAATTCTACATCTTCCAAAGGTTCCACATAGTATGAACCACAAGGGAAAATTTGCATTTTACCTTTAAGCTAAAAATAGGGGATGAGGCATGGGGGAGAGGGAGGGAAGGTGGGACTGGGAGGTGAGGAGGGATGGGGCTATGACCAGGATGTAAAGTGAACAAGTAAATAAATAAGGCTAAAAATGTGGAATTTACATTTTAAATTTTTTTTTTGAGAATTTCACACATGAGTATTGTAGCTGCATAATGTACACCATTCCTGCTTCCCCCTTTATTTCTTCTGATCTTTCTCCTACTTCCTCTCAAATTTATGACTTATCTTATGAGGGATCAGATACTTATCAAGGACAGGTTAATAGGTTGCCTTAGGTAGCATAGCCACCATATGCATTTGCAAAGATATGATTAGTGATAAAAGGAGAAACAAGGACTTGTACAATATGAAAGGAAGTAAATGACTTCATCTTCACATTGTCTCAGATCATACCTCACCCTTGCTGCAAAAATGGTGATTTCCCACCAGGCCCTATAAAGAAATTATGAAAATACTGAACAATTAATAATTATTGATTTATTTTATATAATGGAAAGACTGACCCTTATTTGCTGTCTTTGGGGAAAACTGGAAAAGCCAACTATCCCTTTAGAATACCATTTGGCTTCCATTATGAGAAATAATGAGATCAATTCTATTTGTCATTAAGATGCTACTACTGAAAAATGAAAAAGATGAATATAAAAATAAGAAATTGTTTAACTAAGTCTTTATATGGTAAACTGGAATAAATCTTTTGTTTCTTTTTTTCTGTTTACCCTAGTTTTTAAGGATATTTTATTTTAAACATTGAACATCTTGAATTTTGGATCTTTCTGTTCATTTCTAAGACAAATTTTAACCGTAAAATGTTGACCTGTGAAGTTTAATTAGTCACTTTGGTTAATTGATATATCACATCTAAACTAGAAGTCATTACAGAAAGATTATTAGCGTTATAAATATTTCATTTTAAATTATTGTGGGTAGGGGAAATCAAATAGGAACATTATAGTGCTCAGATACTCAGCATATTTAGTTAAAATTCATTGATTAATATGAATTTAGAAAGATTTTAGTAGTAGAACCCTGTGTATCGACTATTGCCAGAATCTTGCTATGTAACAATTGCAAAGTGAAGAAGCTTTTTAAAAGACAGATTAATTTTTAAAAATGAGTCTATGGGCTGATAAAGTGGTTATGTCAATACAGGCTGTAGCTAACCTGAGCTGTGCTGGGTCATGCATTTGCAATTTTGCAAATCATAATTTAGATTAGAATGGATTTAGCTGGAGCAGTTTAATGTTATTCAGAGCTGCTCCAATTTCGGTACCAGAGTGGCTTAGTCATACACTCTTGCTGGTGGCAAGAGTCTGGGAGTGAACCAGCTCACTGAGCAAAAACAAGCAGGTGTTCTCCAGACTCTGCATGGGACACCGTGACTGATATCTCACTGACGGGACAAGTCAGTTGACCGAGCCCAGAGTCAGTGTAGAGAAGGTGGACGTAGAATCTGTTAAGGTCAGTACTGGGGTAGTAAATGTAAATAGTTTATCACAGCAGTGTAAGTTTTCCCTTGTGTATGGCCTAACAACCACAGGATCTATTAGTCTCTTAGTTACTTTTTTGGGGGAAGGCTGGCTACAGTATTACTGCGTGACTATTGAATTATGAAGCTAGCTTCTTTGGGATCTTGTTTCCTTTTTTCTTTCTTTTCTTAGAACTTCAACATTATTTATTCATTTATCTCATGTGTATGTGGATTGCTTCTGTGGCAGGGTCGGCTTGTGGAAGGCAGAAAGCAATTTGTGACAGTTCATATGCTCTTTCTACTGCATAGGTTCCAGGGACTTAACTAAGGTCATCAAGTTGGTGCTGGCAAGTGCCCTATCTACTGACCCATCTCAGTGACTCTGAAATTCATTTCCTGCCTACTCCACTTTCCTACCAGTTAGTATTTCTGTAAAAATAAATTATGTACTTTTAAACTAGTCTCTTCTCTTTTCATTCTTTAATCTTTGCACATGCAATTTCATCCCGGGCACTGCATAAAACTAGTCCAGGTCACTAAGTTCAACTGCCCCATGTTTGTCTTCACATTTGATTGTTTTCTGCTACTTCAAACATTTACTAGGTTTTGCTTACATCTGATTTTTCTTTTTTCTTTTTCTTATTAATCAAACATTTTTTATTTTTTACATATACATTTATATTATTACACATATGTACAATAGACTACCTATTGCAAGAAGAACCATGATACAATCAGGAATTATATAAATGTTACATTCTTAGTGTTTTGGCTATTTGTATTTGACAGCATTGAAGAAAACATCTTTCCTATCTTGGTGAGTCTAAAATTCTGAATGTAAATCAATCTCCATCACATCTTGTCATCATCAACTTAAAACATCTATGTAGATCTAAAAACATCTTAAATCCTAAACAACTAAGCTTCATTGTAAAACTAAACTAGCTGGTCCTCAACCACATCATATACTTGAGAAGGAATACTTGATTACCTGAGTATGCTGGGAGTGCAAGTTAGTAGCTTTCCAAATGAGAAGATGGCAGAGACAGTTTTCTACCTGAATAGTCACCCAAAACTCTCTATAGCATTGGAGCATCTTCTTCAGCCTTCTGGCCCAATATATCTGACAGACAGAGAGGCAGGGACTGTTGAGGACTTAGCAGAGTTTGGCTATCGACTCTGCCTGCATCCAAGCTTGCCCTTTTTTAGGCAGAATTCTGTCTGTGGTAGAAACAAGGACATTTTCCCCAGTGGCTTGTTTGCAACACTTGAAGCCATCTCCATAAGGAGGTTCTTTGATGCTCATCATCTTCTTTGAGGTAGGCTGGGTGTTGCCAGGAGTTAGCCTGTCTCATTTTCAGTGTATGTTTAAAATAATAAAACCCTTTTAAAATGTCATATTCTGCATGTCTTTGAGGTTTTTGAAGACCTTATCTTTAGATTTACTCAGTGTCTGTTGTTATGTCTCCCTTTTCATTTCTGATTTTGTTGATTTGAATACTCTCCCTTTGCCTTTAATTAGTTTGGCTAAAGGTTTGTCAATCTCGTTGATTTTCTCAAAGAACCAGCTCTAGGTTTTGTTGATTCTTTGAATTGTTTTTTCTGTTTCCAATTTATTGATTTCAACCCTGAGTTTGATGATTTCCAGCCATCTACTCCTCTTGGGTGTGTCTACTTATTTTTTTTTTCTAGAACTTTCAGGTGTGCTGTTAAGTTGCTTTTATGGGATCTCTCCAGATTCTTTATAAATGCACTTAATGCTATGAACTTTGCTCTTAGCAATGCTTTCATTGTGTCCCATAAACTTGGGTATGTTGTGCCTTCAGTTTCCTTGAATTCTAGGATGTTTTTAATTTCTTTTTTAATTTTTTTCCTTACTCAGATGTCATTGAATACAGAGTTGTCCGGTTTCCATGAGTTTGTAGGCTTCCAGTTGTTTCTTTTGTTGTTGAGGTCCACCTTTAATCCATGGTGCTCTGATAAGATGCAAGGGATTAATTCTATTTTCTTCTATCTGTTGAGGTTTGCTTTGTGACTAGGCATATGGTCAGTTTTGGAGAAGGTTCCTTGAAGTGCTGAAAAGAAGGTGTATTCTTTTGTGTTTGGATGAAATGTTCTGTAGATATCAGTTAGGTCCATTTGTTTCATGATGTCTATTAGATTCTTTGTTTCTCCATTTAGTTTCTGCCTTAATGGTGTGTCTATTGGGGAAAGAGGGCCGTTTAAGTCTCCCACTGTTAATGTATGGGGTTCGATGTGTGGTTTAAGCTTTAGTAACATTTCTTTTACAAATGTGGGTGCTCCTGCATTTGGGGCATAGATGTTCAGAACTGAGACATCATCTTGGCGTATTTTTCCTTTGATGAGGATGTAGTGACCTTCCCCATATCTTTTAATTAGTTTTGGTTGAAAGTCTATTTTATCAGATGCTAGAATGGCTACTCCAGCTTGCTTCTTGGGTCCATTTGCTTGGAATACAATTTTCAAACTCTTTACTCTGAGGTAATCTTTATCTTTATTGCTGAGGTGTGTTTCTTGTATGCAGCAGAATGATGGATCCTGTTTTCCCATCCATTCTGTCAGCCTGTACCTTTTTACAGGGGAGTTGAGGCCATTGATGATAAGAGATATTAATGACTAGTGGTAGTTAGTTACTTTTGTTTTTATGTTGGTGGTGGTAGAGTGTGTGTGCTTCTGTTTTTTTGGATTTGTGGATGTGGAGTTATTTATTTCCTGTGTTTTCCTGGGTGTAGTTAGCCTTCTTGAGTTGGAGTTTTCCTTCTAGTACCTTCGGTAGGGCTGGATTTGTGGTTAGGTACTGATTAAACTTTTTTTTTTTTCATGAAATATCTGTTTTCTCTATCTATGGTGATTGAAAGTTTTGCTGGGTATAGTACTCTGGGTTGGCATCTGTGGTCTCTTAATGTTTGCATGGCTTCTGTCCAGGCCCTTATAGCTTTCATAGTCTCTGTTGAGAAGTCAGGTGTAATTCTGATGGGTTTGCCTTTATATGTGACTTGCCTTTTTTTCTCTTGCAGCTTTTAATATTTTTTCTTTGTTCTGTACATTTAATGTTTTGATTATTATGTGGTGGGAGTATTTTTTTCTGGTTGCATCTATTTGAATTTCTGTAGGCTTCTTGTATGTTTATGGGCATTTCTTTCTGTAGGTTAGGAAAGTTTCTTCTATGATTTTATTGAAAATGTTTTCTGGGCCTTGGAACTTTGAGTCTTCTATTCCTATTATTCTTAGATTAGGTCTTTTTATAGTGTCACAGATTTCTTGGGTGCTTTGTGTCAGGAACTTTTTAGTTTTAATGTTTTCTTTTATTGATGTGTCAATAATTGTTTGCTTATTTCTTCAAATGATATTGACTACTCTTGGACTTGATACTTGATTTTTTATTCTTCTTTTGGGGAGAAATTGAATGTTATAATTTATTGACATGTTTATAATGTAAACTTTTATGTTCTTTACCAAGTATGAAGCTGCCCTCTTTCTTTCAAACAGCAGTTATTGTTCTTGATTAAAATGAAGCACTGTCAAGGAGAGAAAAAAAAGTATTTATGGAAGTAGCTTATGATAGACAAAACCAGAGGAAACTGTCCAGGAACTGGAGTTAATTCTCTGTGGGTAAAGTGTCCATCAGACTGGAACACTCAACCAAGCCTCCCAGATTTAGAATGGCATTTGTTATTGCCCCGAGATGTTAACAAACTCTCTCTTATAATGGACCTCAGAAGTGTTACCTTGTCATAATTGCTTATCTATTTGCAGCTATAAAAAAAGACCCTGATGCTATTTAAAAAGTCACACCCTTGTCTTGCCTCAGACTTTTAAAAAAATGCCTTAAGAAAACCCTCTGTATTATATAAGTAGATGCACACTCTGACAAACACGAAAGTCTCATATTGTACAGTTTAAGAAAGATGGAGAGTTTTCCTAAGGCAATGCGTGTTTTCTAAAGCATGTGTTAGAAACTACATATGCCTCTAGTCCACATTTAATTATTACTGCTTCTGATCTTGCCGCCATAAAATAGAAAACCTCTATCCTGAAATTTCAACCTGGAGAGTTAACACATAGGGAATACAAACAAAGACCCAAACCTTGGCAATTATTTTCTAGGAAGACAAGAAAATGCAAATGAGCACTGTTTCTGAGCTTATGAAAGATCTATAGCAGCCATCTGTTAAAATAGTTCAAAAGCAAAAGTTTGGTTAGTTATTGACTGGTTTTAATAAGCTCGAATGCTGCTAGTTCACCAGCAATGAGTTTCAATCCGAAGTTGACTCTTCGTTATTTTTCAATCAGTGTTCCAAGATCAGTGTCAAGTTACCGAGGCTCATGCAGAGCATCAGGTAGACCAGATGCTGAACATTAAATTAGCAAAATAACAAGCCAAGATTTTCCTCACAAGCTACGATTCTTCCTTGCCATCCTCCCACACTTAAAATGCAGAATCAAGACGTGCTCGGGCAGACTATAGTTATGTGGCATGCATGGAGGCCTCTCTTAATGCATTTCACCTTGGGTTGTTTATACATTGTTTTATGTGACAGCACTGTGTGAGCAAATAGCTGGTGTAGGCAATGTCTTCTAAAGACCATTTATACTTTCTGAAGTATTCATAAATTCATAACTCATATATTGCTGCTTCTATTTAAAAGAGAATTTTCTCTTTTTTTTTTTTGCTGTTTTTAATACTACCCATTTCTGTAGTCTTTCTGTGTATGTGTGTGAGAGAGAAAGACACACACACACTCACAGACAGGGAGAGATAGAGATAGAGATATAGAGAGAGACAGAGACAGACAGACAGACAGACACACAGACACATACACACACAGACTTCCTCACTCTTCCCTTCTCTCCATGTCAAGCCCAGGGCCTTACCTATCTTGATATAGAGTCACTCACTCATTGAGCTATGTATTACCCCACTGCATCCATCTCCTATCAAATGGTGATTGACTTACTTGCAGAAAGGGAGAGAATAAATATCTCTAGTCTTTTATAGATATGTCATATCTATAATATATACAGATATTGAGAAGTTAAATCTTTCATTTCCACTTGGGTATACTACCCCTGGAGACTATACAATATGATCCTTAAACTAACTGCTTGAATTCCATCATTTTACCATGTTGAATGATGGTATTCTCCACAGAAAATGACATAAAAAGGAGGAGAAATAAGCTTGCACTAATCCCAGAATATAGGCCTAAAGTAAAAGAGGTTTTTGTACATCTGACATCACTTAGCAGCAGAAGAATGCTGAGTTAGCCAACTTTCTACTCTTGACTGCTAACACATTACCACTCCAGTTATAGATGAGAATGCCAACTTGTAAAGAGAAACAGCTATCCTTTTATAGACACCATGCCATCTATTATTCATGAAAAATAAAACAGTTAGATCCACGACTTCAGTTAAATTTTCTTTGCTAAAATTTTGAAACAGGACAAAAAAAAAAAAAAAACAAAAAAACAAAAACCCTCCAATTCAACATGTAGAACAGTGATGGCACTATTGAATATTGGATAGCATAATATATGCCATTATGGTATTGTTACCAAGAAAATAAAATAGTCTATGGTATGATTACCAAGAATATAAAACAGTCTATGGTATTGTTACAAAAAATTTTGGAATAGATTTTTAGCATTGTTATTAAGAATATGTATATTACACTGAATAAAAGAAGCTTTATCCATATCTAAAAGTGCAATAAACATTCCAGCTTTCAGTAGCTATCAAGACAGAGAAGATTGAGCTTGGGACATGGCTCAGCAGTTAAGAACCATCGTTCCTCTTCCAGAGGACCTGGGTCAAATTCTTAGCGCCCACATGGTGGCTCACAATTGTCTGACTCTAATTTCAGGGATTCTGACACCCTCTTCTGGCCTTCATATACCTGTGTCATGCAAGTGACACACATGTTATATGCAGACAAAACACTCAGACAAATAAAATAAAAGTTAATAAATCTTTTTTAAAAGACAGTGAGGTTTAACATTATTATATTTTCTAAAAAATGTTAAGCTTATTTCCTGTCCTGATGGTGGTCATATAAAACAGTTAAAAATCCCAGAAGTCAAAATTAGAATGAGGTTATTACAAAAGCCATAATATTATAGTCACCTGGGGAGAAATGCCAATCATGCTGGGCATAATATACTCCAAATTCTGCTTTACCTGTGAGAACGTGTTCTAGTTCCTTAGTTCAGGGACTCTGCTGGGCTGTGAAGATGTCCCGTGAGTGATGGAGCAAGATGACAAGTGTCATCATCGAGATGTATGGAGTGAGCATGGTGTAGTGGATAAGTCTGATACGTGCTGACTGTCAACAGGGTTGATATGAGACTATTTTTTCCAAATAAAAGAATCAAAAGCCACAGTAAATAGATTTTCTCAAAGGAGTGAGATTCACAAACATGACTGTAAACCCACAAACCCCACAATCCCTTGATGAATTTAAAATGTTTCCATTCTTTAGACCTGAATCAACAGACCATATCCCTCAAGACAAAGTAGTATATCTGTTGTTCTTTCCTTTCCCTGTTATAGATTTATTGATAAATTGAACAGTTGCCTGTACTCCTCTCTTCTTGCCCTAATTTTGCTTATCATTAATATTTTTATCAATATGGCTCATTTATTAAAACTGATGGAATTTTATTGTTATCTTTATTGCTATTGTAAACTACAGTTTATAGTTTACACTGAGGTTCACTTTGGGGACTGTATATAACGTCATATATACATCATGACAGTAGCCTCTGAACAATTTTCATTGTCTCCAATTACCCCATTTTTCCACCTGTCATCTCTCTTCCATGTACTTCACCCTTACAGCAACCTCACTGATCTTTTATACTCTGTACTCTGCTGTTTACAGAAAGTCACAGTGCGAATTAGGAAAGGTTCAGCTTTTGAAAGACGATTACTTCACTTAGAAAGATATGTCCAAGGCGTCTCTACATTTTGTCATGATTCAATAGTGCACTCCTGTCAGCTGCAGGATAATATTGTATTCTATGCATGTACCATAGGTCATTTACCTTCGTTGTTCCCAATTATTGATTTTTGCATAGAAATAAATTTGCTTGGGTAAATAACTAGGAATTCCCTTTGCTGGCTCACTCAACAGCACCACATTTTATTCAGAAAGGCATTGATGAGATTGTTCTCCGAAGTCACTGTTCTGTTTTTCATTGCCAACAGCAAGAGATGTCAATGTCTACTGGTGTACACCCTTGGTATTATTTGCCTCTGGCAGCATTTAGAATCTGAGCCTTTATATCCTCTGGGTAGTAGTGTCTCATTGTCACCAGTTGTTTGTCTTCATAGATACAGTTGTTTTGTTAAGCATAGTCATTTTGTTGGGTTAATTACTGCCTTTTTGGCTGCTTTCATGGTACATGGACAGGAAAGAGCAAAGAGCATTGATTCAGACTTGTGTCCATGGAGCCTATACTATTTATTATTTGCAGGTAATCTTTGTGGGAAACTGTTTTAGGATATGTTTGTATTCTTGTACAAACATAGTTTTTATTCCTTGATGAATTTAAAAATTCATACATTCTCTATTCAGTATCTGTGTTTGGCTCCCTAGAAAATTATAAAGATCTAATGGTTTTTTTGCTCTTTGATTGTTAAGGCAATGCTGTGCAAAGCCCATCCTGCACAGGATACTATGAACCTCATACTGCATAGTTTGTTGTGAAAAATAATTTTGTGGAACCAGTAGATATACAGTCACTACTTGACACCAACAAACTGTCATTATAAATCTTATAACTACCAGTAGAATCATACTGATGACATGGTAGACTCTGTAGTGTACGCATGCTCCCACTTGTCTGAAAAATAATGTGGCTTAGTATGTATTTGAATTTGTTAATAGAGCATATAAAGACACATTATTGTCTACTATCCTTTGTCTGCCAACCTTAAAACTCATTAAAAAAGTAATCTTTTCTTTTCAGATTCTATGTGAATGAAGTATTTGTCAATCACAGCAACCCTTAAAATAATGTGTCCCTACCCCATTTGCTCTTTCAAGAACCACTCCAGCCCTAGTGGTGCGTGCTTTTATTACAGAGCATGCAAGGCATTTCTGATAGCATTGTACCATAGCTCATCTTTTTTGAACTACTGTATCAGTATATTTAAAGAAAGAACACATTGGAAATTGAGAACTATTCAATACCCAAGTGAAGGTTGGAGCCTTTAATCCGCTTTGATTGTTAATTAGTTGATTAGCACTAAATAAACTTTCTTTTGGTGATACGTCCATGTCTAATTACTTTCAGAACTATTTTAGTTTTCAAAGTAGAAATGAGGAATTAGTATAACATAAACCCAATCTGGAACAATAAAGAGGCAGAGATTCTCATTCATCAGTCATCCATGTTGTCAGGAGCCTGGGCTATTTGCCTTCTGATTGCATGACCAGAGGCTGAGGGGTGGAGACCATGCTTTACAGACTGTCACAGCCTCTCCAGTCAGCAACAACGGAATGGGACAGCACTGCTGGCTCGCTGCTGCTATCTTTGTTTTGCAAAGCACTGTCTGTTTCTTTCTCATCATGCTTTCATCTTTCAAGTTGTAATGGCCAATTTATCCCCAAACATTCATTCAGTTCCCGACTAGAAACAGACATGACATGAAAGTGATGTGTGGTACGCGGAATTACAGCAAAAATTCAGCAAATGTATTTTCTGGGGTTGGTTCTGTCTTGACATAGATATTAGCTTAAAATTTGCAAATGCCCTCTTTTGGCCTCTTTACTTTTATAATTCCTACTCTGCCTGAGTTACATGACTATATATATCAAATATAATAAGTAACAATACTATATGTGTAGAGACATAGTCACCTCTTTCAAAGTACCCTCTTCTCAGTGAGTGTATTTGTTGTATGTGTATAGAATTAGGTGGGGTGTGTGTGTGTGTGTGTGTGTGTGTGTGTGTGTGTGTGTGTGTGTGCGTGTGCGTGTGCGTGTGCGTGTGTGTCTCGGTATGTGCACATTTGTGTGATGTACATGTATACAGTTGCATGGAGACTACAGGAGGACAATTGGTATCCTGCTTTATTTCTTTCTCTCTTTCTCCCTTTGAGATAGGTCTATCATTGAACCAGGAACTAGGCTGGCAGGCAGCAAGGCCCAGGGATTCCCCATATGTGTCACTCACAGTGTTGGGGTTACAGGTCCATGGCAGTACCTGGTATTTTACGTGGGTGCTATGCATTCCACCCCACACTATCATGGTTGTGTAGCATGCACTCAGCCACTGAGCCATCATTCCTACCCCTCCAGAGGTCTGGCTCAATGTGTAGCATTTTGCCCACAGCCACATTGATGATGATTCACCATTTCCTGCAGCTGCTGCAGCTGACCGTTCCTGCAGTTCACTGTGTGAGAGGAAAGGAATTATCCTCTGTGTTCAATATTTGCTACTTTCTGGGAAATTATCACTTAATCCTTAGTATTTAAAGTATCTCTCACTGGCTTCTCCATGATGTCTGAATTCATGCTTGCTCTTCTGTACAAAATAGGGTTTACCTTGTCATAGAGCTGTTTCCTACTTAACTTCATGAACACAAAGAACATCGGCATTTAAAATTTCTTTGAATTCATTAGAAACTATATTTCTATCAAGGTAGCTTCCTTGTGGATGACTGGCTTGTCCAGTTCTCTGCTGATTCTTTGATCTTCTTTGAAGTAGTCCACATTGGGCCATCTATCTAGATCTGAAACTTTAGTCATCTTGATGTGGGGGTAGGTATCTTATTTGGACAATATGTGTGTTTTATTGAGTGGGATAAACAGATAAAAGGCTTTCCAAGGCCACAGAAATAGCAACAAACAAATTTTACCTAGTCATAAAATTAGTGAGTAATAAACTTGATCTGGTTAAAAAAATAAATAGGGTTTACTTTCTTCTTCCATGTAATTTCACCTATTAGAGTGTCAGTTTACCTACTTAGGGTGTGCTTCTCACCATTTCCACGTGGGGCAGACACATAGTCTTTATCTGCTTCTTCCTCATAGAATTTCTATCATTTTTATTTTAAAGACTACTTAAAATTACTGCATCTATGCTTTGCTTATCCCCCGTCTAGTCACTAACATCTTATTGCTTTGGGCTTTTTAAAAATACCTTGTTATTTTAAATAGTGTTTATGATTCTTGTACTTTTTATTGATGTAGATATTAATTAACCTGGTTTCAGATGTTGAGGTATGCTGCTTTTCAAATTTTAATGTTTCTGGTTTGGGTTATACCTTTATAAAAACTATGTATAGTTAATGGTTATGTTTACCTTTTATAAACTTTGACTCATATTAAATTTATTGCATCTATATCCACCCACACAGCCTGTGCTCTGCTTTTAACTGTAGTGTGAGTTCTTGAGAGGCAGGGGCCATGCCTGACACAATTTTCTACTTTCTACAGCTCCCTGCACATAATAGGTAATCAATAAATGCTTTTTCAAAGCAGTGAGATACATAAAATGATATAAAAAGAAAGACACAATATACTGCTCCTTCAGCTCTGTGTGAAATGAGATCTTGCAAGGCTGTCTGCCTTCTGATCATAAATCCTCCTCCATCCTTGATGTCATTTGTGCCCGTTGTACACTCATCAACATTTACTGGGAGAAATATGATATAGTTTGCTTTTCATGATGCTTTGAGTGTGATTTGTGTTTCTTCCCCTTGGTCCCGCCATGACCTTCCCTTTTAGATAGAATGTTTAAGTAGATGATAGTACCCTTGGCTTTTTAAGTTTTGTTTTAGCAAATCTTGTTTGGCCAACCAGGAGGCCTATCAAGAGCTGGCTGGGAAAATGTTTACAAGAGTGTTCTACTTACTGAGTGTCTGCTTAACGTCATCTGCACAATGTATGATGCTTCCTTCTTATGTATCCTAGAAGATTCATCAGCCCAAATTGCTTCCAGGTGATTTTCAATTATCTTTGTGCTTTATTGTATTGAAAGATTCTCTTCAAACTTTAAGTTTTTCTCTCTTTTATGCCTGTGAGTTTCCTTCCATTAAAAAATAGGATTTAAGTGTTTAAGAAATTATCTTTTTTAAAAAAAAGAAATTATCTTTACTTGCTCCTTAAGTTACATTGCTCCCTTTCCCTTTATATCTCTTTCTGTCATTGCATAGTTGTTTTAGTTTCTAATGGACAAGAACCAAATAGGAAAAAAAGGAAGGAGAAGCAGGAAGAGGAGGGGGAGTAAAAAGAGGAGGAGGGAGAGGAGGAGGAGGAAAAGAGAAAGAAAGAAAGAAAGAAAGAAAGAAAGAAAGAAGAAGAAGAAGTAGCATATATAGAATCACACAGTTACTTTCATCTTGGCTTATCATTTTCTAATCTATTTAAATAACAGAAAAAATTACAGCACCTAATCCAGTATGTCTGTTTTTACTTGGTGTTCAGTATCAATTGTTTTATTTACTTTTATGGCTTCCTGATCATTGTAATTATTATTTTTTAAACACAAATAAAATAGCAACATTTCTCTTATCCCAACTACCCAGTACCCTTTCATTTCCTCTCATGTCCTTGCTGTAAAGAGCCTTGATAGTCTGTTTACTTGGTCACAGCTCTGGCCTTCCTCCTGCCACTGTGCTGCTCTCTTTTAGCCATGTCTCATCCTTTCCTTGTCTGAGATAGCCTTGTCTCAGAGTCCTTCCCTTCATTCAGTGACGACCTTCCCAAGGCCACCTCTCCTAGTCTTAACTGACATGTCATCCTCTAGTAATTCACAACTTATGCTGTTTTCTTTTAGTTTCCTTTCTGATGTATCTTATGTTTAAGTATACAGCTTATTTGTTTTCAGCTCCCTTTATTCACTCATTTGAAAACATGATGCCACAAAATTATTTTAAAAGGATGTGTGCATTGGGGGTTAGAGAGAGCTCATCAATTATGAGCATTCATTTTCTTTCAGAGGACCAAAGTTTAGTTCAAGACCTGAGTTTGGTTCCTAAATGAAACTGCCTGCAATTTGAGCTCTAGGGCTTCACACATGAACATGAACCCCCTCAACACATACACATACCCCCCCACAAACACACACACACACTCACAGGCATACTCACACACACACACATACATACAACTAAAAAAAATAAAAATGTAAAGGCTGAATATTCATATCATCATCCTTAGAATCTAGAACAGTAACTATATATAATATATACAACTATATATTGCTATTATATATAATATTTATACAATAAGATATCTGAATGAAGAAGTGTATGAGTCAAAACTATCATGCAATTTATAATCTTTTAATTGGTGGAGCTAGAATTCAGCACACACCATTTTATTTTCACAATCCAACTTTTGATATATTTAAAGAATTTGTTACATAAACAATAGAAGTTTGCCTATATCTACACCACAAGGAATTCATCTGCACTGTGTTGTTTGGCAAAGTAGACCAAGATTCTCTTTGTAGAATTGACTTGGCAGACTCCTAAGAGCTTTTTTATTTTTTGCATTGTTAGATGCATAAAGCATTGAAGTTATCTTTCCTGAATGTGCTTTTTAATTGAAATGTGTCCATAATCTTCTCAGCTCTGAACCATCAAATTGTGTTGCAGTTTGTTGATCAAGATTGATTTTGAGCATGTGGTATACATTCTCAACAAAAAGGGAAAAAAGGAACCTTGTCTGCTGTTTGTGATGTAATGGCTAATGCACTGGAAACAGATTGCACGGACATTACATTTCTGTCTCCACATCTCATGCTCAACAACCCAAACAGTAAATATTTGCTTTGATGATTACTTTGTTCTGAAAAGGTGCAAACAGCCATGACTCATTCCTTTTTAAAATCTCATTTCTTTTCTTCAGTTTTTGTTTTTTAAATCAGAGCTTCAGCGTGAAAAAAACATTGAATCCTTTCCATTTATATTTTGGGAGAGCGGCTAGGCTGCCTGCTCCAGATTAAGAGCTAGGGCATCATAAACTGGCAACTAAGAGTGGGACATCATTCTGGAAGGTGATTCTATGTCTACCTTGTTAGTGTGGAGGGTGGTTAGACCTTTCTAGTTTCTTCCTAATATAGGGAGCGTCAGTGTATGAAGCAGGCAGCATGTTTGATTTCAGATCCACGTTTGTACACACAGATAAAATAAAATCTCCACCTGGATGCCACGTTTATATCTTTACTCTTTAAATATCTGTTTTAAAAGGCAGAAAAGATGTTGTGGCTGATGGGAAAGTGGCAGCCTGCTGCCTGTTTGATGGGCTCATTGGGGTGATAAAGATCCCACCATTTCTTACCAGTGGGCTAGAAACTCACAGCCTCATGGTGGATAGGGTTAGAAGAGATGTAAGGCAGGAGAGGTGCTAGGCTTTAGGGCTTCTAGTCACTTTCCCGAATATAAGCTCATATTTTCTGATTTGTGTTTGAATAACATCATATTTCTAATCTTCTTTATTCTTTTAAAATGTCATATATCACAACAGTCCCTGATTCTTTTCTTCTCTCTATCTTACCTTGGTTAGAAAGAGAATATAAATTGATCAAGAAAAAGAGAATGATAAAATAGGTATAAAAGATTTCATATTTTTTTTTAAAAAATAAGGCATGCCAGGCATATGCTTTTAATCCCAGCACTCTGGAGGCAGAGGCAAGCATAACTCTGTAAGTTCAAGACCAGCTTGGTCTACAGAGCTAATTCTAGGGCTATAAACAGAAACACTGTCTCAAAAAAAAAAAAAACAAAAAACAAAAAACAAAACAAAACAAAACAAAAAAGCTTTATATTATGAAAAAGATGAAAAGTTTAGAGAAAATAAGTACTAATTCTTTGAAAAATGGCAGAAATTTCAAATGTTAAGGATGACTGAGAGGTCACACAAATATATTTGTGCTGAGTGGTTTAATTCTTCTTCACATCAGCCTCTGGGGTGGACTTTCATCTCCATTTTACATGTAGACAGATTGTGTGTGAACGATGCCGGCTCAGAATCAAATGCAAGAGTTGATGCTCCAGTGTAGTTAGTTGCTGCTAACTACTGCTCTAAACTGCTGTCTTCCTGTGTTGTAGTTTTTTAAAAAAATGTTTTTTATTACACATATAAAATAAACTACATATAGCAAGAAGAAACACAAAAAAATGAGGAATTATATATATTTTGACTATTTGTATTTGACAGCTTTGAAGAGAACATCTTTTCTGTCTTCGTGTGTCTAAAATTCTGAATGTAAATCAATCTCCATCACATATTGTCATTGTCAACTTAAGACATCTGTCTAGACCTAAAAACATCGTAACCTCTAAACAACTAAGCTCAATTGTAAAACTAAACTATCTGGTCTTCAACTTGAGAAGAAATACAATCAGTGACCTGAGTAAACAGGAAGTGCAGGTTAGCGGCTTCCAAAGTGAAAAAATTGCCAGACAATCCCAGTGTGTCTTTTGTAAACATCTCTTCTAAGTTTTCTAGTGTGGAGTTAAAAATGCTCTTCAGTTGAAGAAATTTTCTAGGAAAATTCTGATCGATCTTTCAAGCACTGAGTGTGTAAAGTTCATAGGCACCTATCACCAAAGGGGGGGGAATCCAGTTTCCAATTGGATGAGAGGGGTGGTGAACTGAAATCCCAGCCTGTAGTTCATAGTTAGATGGTTCTTCATTCTCTCATTGGAAAATATGACCTTAAGAATGCAGAGATTCTGCACCTGGTAGAAATGTCAATAAAATGATTCTTGAGACTTGTAATTCAGCTCTTACTGATGACTTTCTTTTCAGTGCTGAAGAATAGACTGGGACTTGATGGGAATAAAAAAAAAATCCCACAGTAATGGATATGAGTGTAAGCTGAAGAACATCTTCCTAAAACCACATAATCTTCTACTTCATCCCTTTGAGCTATTACTTTCAGAAAGATTGGACAATATGGCCCTGGTTGAAAATGTCAATAAAATAATTCCTCAGAATTGGAACTCACCTCTTACTGATGACCTTTTTTCAGTGCTAAAGAGCAGGCTCGGACTTAGTGAGAATAAAAATAATTCAACAGTAGTGGATATGAGTGTAAGTTGGAAGTATTTTTTCCTAAAACAACAGAATCTTTTTATCCATCCTTTTGTGCTTCTTACTTGACATGGCACATGGCTTAGTAGTTATTGTAATCGTGAGAAATATTATCAAAACAGTTTTTGGAAAAGGTCCTTAACATAAGTTAGGTAACCATGTCAAATTGTTGCATTTCCTTTATTTGCAGTGCTTAGCAAGAACTGGCACATAGTAAGTTATCAAATATTTGCTTGAAGGGACGAAAGATTGTTTTATGTATATTAGAAAATATGTTAATGCAGAACAAGCATTCCAGGGCTAAGGAGGAAGGGTTTCATCTGTCAGCATTTGATGAGATCTGAAGCACAGGATGAGATTAAATGGGTTTTCTCAGCCCTGAATGGCTGTGCGCAAAGGCTCTGCTGTAGCCCTGGTTTAAAATTCTCTGCAAGCTCAATAAAGCAATAAACTTGAACAAAAGGGATGAAGACATTTCCTTTTATTCCCCTGTAAAGAAACACAGTGGACTTTGTTAATTTATTAAATTACACAAATCTAATCCATTTAAAATCTCTTGTCAAGAGATACTTTTTGTAATACTTAGGCTACGAAGTTGCAAAAGTTTTCTTATTTTACTCTGAAACTATGAAGGCATTATAAAGCTAACCTCGATTGACTAGAATTTAGATTTCTTTAAATGGCAAGCAAATATTCCTGTAATTTTCAGACTGTATATGAAGACAAATAATTTGCTTGGTGCTAATTAGAGATCCATTCGAGTTGTAAGTCTAAAGTTTTCAAGGAAATGTAGTGGCGGTCACAGAGGGGGAAAAAGGTTAATGATTCCAAATGTCACACTGCAGCAGAGTATTAATTTAATTTAAGCTCAGTTCTCTATGATCACATTAGTAGAATATTGACTGTATTCAAAACCTGACTAATTAAAAGGAAGAAGTCAATAGCACAAGTTAAATTTACCTAATTTCAGTAACCATTCTGGTCTGTATTTTAGTTTGTCGGACCTCCTGACACGTAATTTTTTTTGATTCAGTCAGGGCCTTGGCTACTTGCTCCACTTTTTCAAATAAAGGTATTTTTGCTGTGCCCAGATTGTGAGAATCCCCCAAAAGACAACCAGGACTTGATACTGATGCAATACATATGAGGATCTTTAATTTTTGACAAATTAGGTTCTGACGGTCACCAACCCAGTGGTATCCAGAAAACGTTTCCATCTCTTAGCTAAGGTTAAATTTATAGGTTGCTATCCCTCCTAGCACTCCAAAGATGGGGAGTTCCAGCCTGGTAAGCATCTATTGGTTGAGTACCATACGGAGGCCTAATGTCTAAAGGTGACTGGCTACAGAAAATAGGCGCCAATATCACCCATGGCTTAGCTTTCTTTGTTCTCTTTGTTCACTACTTTGTCCAGGGAAGAGTCTGGTTTCTTATTAACTCTATCTCCGGTGGGCAGGAAGGAATGTGGCCATAAAACTGGGTCTCTTATCAACTCTATCTCGGGTGAGACCCTTCGGGTCAGTCACTAGGCATTGCTATTTCTGGTGGGGCTGCTCTTTGCAGCTGGTCAGATTATCTTCTGTAGGCCTAATTCTTAACCTTTGCCCTGACAACCCTGAAATCCAATTTTAGTTCTTCTGGTATCACAATTTTTAATTAAGGGTAAAATGCAAATATTCCAATTATCAGATACTTATAATCAAATATCTTGTCATTGAACAAAAATTCTTAGCCAAAAGTAGTTATTTGACACTTAGGCTAATATGATCTTCAAAATTAATGTTTAAACAAGCATTAAATTTTAAAATAAGAAATCTTTTTTCTTTTCACTCTGAAGCTACTAGAAGAAAATGTAGTGGTGAGTTATGCCTGGCTCCCTGCACCCTCCATGAACTGGACCTCATCCTTCTGTGCATTTCTGGAGACCACTAGGTGAGACCCCTTGAATCACAATTACCAGCCTGACCTGTCCTCCCTGCAAACCTAGCAGCAGAGAACCCTGCCACATACCCTGTTCATCCCATTCCTGGTCCAGTGCTCCATTTCTGGAGGACCGAACAGCCACATGGGGCAGACAGGTGAGATATTTACTCAAGAGCCCTGCTCAGGTCTCAGGGCAAACACATCAGCAGTGTGGCAAGTCCAGTCCCCTGCACTCTCCATCCTCATACCTATGTGCACTCCTGGAAGTCAGAGGCCCCAGGGAACACCAGCCAATACCAGAGACAACCGGCTGTAAAAGCCAGTGTAAGAACACAAATAACAAGGGCCTGGGCAATATGGCAACACCAGAACCCAACTATTATACTACAACAAGCCCAGGATGTCTTAACACAGCTAAGGAACAACAACAACAAAAAAAGACCTTAAATCCAGCCTCATGAAGATTTTAGAGGCCTTTAAAAAAAGAAATGAATAAATTCCTTAAAGAAATACAGGAAAATATAATCAAACAGGTAGAGGCCTTAAAATAGTAAAGAAATACAGGAAAACACAATTAAACAAGTGAGGGAAAGGAATAACATTGTCCAACACCTGTAAATGGAAGTAGAAGAAATAAAGAAAGCACAATGGTTCTAGGACCCTCTGGACCACTCTATTTCCCCATTCTCCCATGCTTCTCTCACCTGGAGTCCCAATAGGATGTCCTCCCCTCTGTCCTACTTTACTGGTAAGTGAAGACTTTCATGGGACATGCCCCTTGGGCTAGTGTCCAGATATAAGTGAGTATATACCATTTGACTCTTTCTGCTTCTGGTTTAACTCACTCATTATGGTCATTTCTAGTTCAATCCATTTGTCCACAAGTTTCGGGAATTGCTTGTTTTTAATAGCTGAGTAGCATTCCATAGTGTAAATGTACCACAGTTTCTTTATCTATTATTCTACTGAGGGACACTTAGGCTGTTTCCATGTTCTGGCTATTATGAATAAGACTGCTATGATGGGTGGATCTAGGTCCAGGGGTCCTGGTCAAACAATGCACCAGCCAAGGACAACACATGCAGTAAACTTCGAACCTCTACCCAGATCTAACCAATGGGCAGGACATTCTTCACTGTTGAGTGGAGAGTGGGGTCTGACTTTCACACGAACTCTGGTGCCCATATTTGCCCACGTCCCCTGGATGGGGAGGCCTGGTGGCACTCAGAGGAAGGATAGCAGGCTACCAAGAAGAGACTTGATACCCTATGAGCATACACAGGGGGAGGAGGTTCCTCTCAGTCACAGTCATAGGGGAGGGGAGTAAAGGAAAAATGGGAAGGAGGGAGGAATGGGAGGATACAAGGGATGGGATAACAATTGAGATGTAATATGAATGAATTAATAAAATATATTTAAAAAAGAAGATATGATAGAAGAAATTGATACATCAGTAAAAAAAAGTTAAACCTAAAAATTTCCTGACAAAAAACATCCAGAAAATCTGGTATACCACAAAAAGACCTAATTTCAGAATGATAGGAACAGAAGACTCCCAGTTCCAAGGACCAGAAAATATTTTCGACAAAATCATAGAAGAAAATTTCTCCAACCTAAAGAAAGATATGCCTATAGACATACAAGAATCTTACAGAACACCAATTAGATTGGACCAGATAAGAAAATTCTGCTGCCACATAATAATCACAACAGTAAATATAAAGAACAAAGAAAGAATATTAAAAGCTGCAAGGGAAAAAGGCTAAGTTATATATAAAGTCAGACCTATCAGAATTACACCTGACTTCTCAATAGATACTCCACATCACCAAAACAAAAGGAGGGAAACACATACAAACACACACAGTAACACCACCAATATCAACATAACAGGAATTAACAATCTTTGGTCATTAGTATCTCTTAACATAAATGATCTCAATTTGACAATTAAAAGACCCAGGCTAACAGGATCCATCATTCTGCTGCATACAAGAAACACACCTCAGCGACAAAGATAAACATTATCTCAGAGTAAAGAGGTAGAAAAGGTTTTCCAAGCAAATGGACACAAGAAGCAAGATGGAGTAACTATTCTACTATCTAACAAAATAGACTTTCAAACAAAACTGATCAAAAGAGATGGAGAAAGGCACTTCATACTCATCAAAGGAAAATTCACCAAGATGATGTCTGAATTCTAAAAATAGATGCCCTAATTGCAAAGGTACTCACATCTGTAAAAGAAATGCACCTAAAGCTTAAATCACACATTGAACCCCACACGTTAATAGTAGTTAACTTCAACACCCCTTTCTCACCAATGGACAGGTCATTGAGACAGAAATTAAGCAGCGAAACAATGAAACTAACATGTTACAAGTCAATTGGACCTAGCAGTTATCTACATTCCATAACACAAAAGAATACGCCTTCTTCTCACCACCTAATAGAACCTTCTCCAAAACTGACCACATATCCAGTCACAAAGCAAGCCTCAACAGATACAAGAAAATTGAAATAACAGCTTGTATTCTGTTGTATTGTATTGTCTTGGTCAAGAAGGCTTTCTTAAAAGACCTTTATTCATACACTAACAAATGGACAATGAACGTTTGTAGTAATAAAGATGAAAATGGGTATTATCATGTTAAATAGATGAAGGACAAGTACTGTCTCATCTCTGGGCATTAAAAAATCATGACTGTGAGAGTAGAATAAGATGTTGAATTTGATCAATGCACCCTGTGTACCTTTAAGGAAATATGCTTCGTCTCACTAATATGCTCAATTCATTCATGTTAGTTAAAAAATAAATAATTGTTTCTATATGTTTATAATTAAAATATGGTAAAATATAAAGTAAGATATAAAAATTGCCTTTAATCAACTATATGAAACTGTCTTGCATATATTGGCATCTACTGAGTTTCTTTACACAAAACACCATTTCTTCATAGGGTCCAATGTACAGGTCATAACTTCAATTAGAATGTAGTTTAGAAAGAACAAGTTGGATTGCTTGCCTTATTTAGCCCTTTAATGCAAAATCCAAGAGTCCTTTGTGTTTGGCCTACATGTTTAAATAGACAGGTCAGCAAAGTTCATATAAAGGTCACCACAGCTTAAGTCTTTTTCGGTTTATCATTTTTCCTACTCATTTATCTATTTTAAACTAACATATAAGGTTTTAAATAGCACCATTTCATTGTCAAACAAATTGTGTTTACTAAAATGAATCCCCACTCCTCAGGTACAGATCTTCAAGCCAACTAAACTTTGGGGAAAGAAGATTCCCATATTAATTTATATATAGACACATTTGAGTGAAATAATAGCAAGGACAAAAAGTGACCCTCATTTTAAATACTCAGTGAAAGATATTCCTGGGCTCTTGGTATATATCTTCTCATATTGTAGAAAACAGCAGAAATAACAGATAAATAATAAAATTTCAAAGAGTACTATAGAAACTGCCTTCAAGATCTTATTTTTGAACACTTGACTCACTACTATTATATATGTGTATATATATATCTAGAATATTTTGAAGATTTATTATTTATTTAATGTAAACTCCTATAGGAGTAATAACTTGATGAAAGGGGAAAATGTCTAGATTCATATATAAAGGTTTGTCAAATTAAGTTCCAACAAAGTGTAATGTGAACATCCCCATCCTCATGTATGGCTGGCTATACATGAAAATCCTCTTCAGGAAGAATAAACATTTTCATGAGAAAATACAAACCCTTTTTATTTTTAAAATCCTGTTATGTTTTAACTGAATATATTATATTTTCATTGCTTGGATGATCTTGTCTAATATTTTAGAGGTCAGTGGACAACTGTAGGAAATTATTCTCTCCTTCCAGTGCCAGTGGAACAGTGCAGGCTTGGAAGCCAGTGCCTTTACCAAGCATCTTGTCAGTCCAAGGTTTGTATGTTTTCTGTTCTGTTGTCTCTTCTTCCCTTTCCCTGTCTTGCCCTAGCATTTTGGAAACACAGAAAATTGGAGGAGGACGTGGTGGTGGAGCATGAGAATGGTGAGAAGACAGTAAGAAAAGACCCAAGCCACCATAAACCAAGAGCAAGTTGTTATCTTCACTAGCAGGAGCTGGACACTTCCGTTGCCTTCAGCGTACTTCCCCTCACTCTTGTTAAGACAAGGATCCAGTTCTTACTGCTACTAAGTTGTCTGGAATATATGTTAAACTTTGAAATAAGAAACGTATTAGCTATCTCAAATAGTTTGGGACGGAAAACTCTTTTGTCATTTTCTTAGCTTTTATGGAATCTTCATAACATGTAGGTCGTTTGTCTGTTTGATTAAGTAGGTGAACAGACACTTGGATTCTCATCCCCTCCCATCTGTGAGCCTTGATTATTACACAAGCAATCTCATAGTGACAGGGATTTAGGATCCTTGGTCACCTCATTAATCACGTTAATGATGTTAGACACCAGAAGGAAGGGAGAGAAATAACTTGCCTTCTCACTTGATATCTCCCCACTATGGGCCCCCATCAAGGACCTTTAAAGACACTGACATTGACAACAAACAGACATTTGATATTAATCCTACTAAGAGCAGTAATGAAGCAGCTAGATTCCAAACAAGTGGCCTGCTACCTGTGGGACTTCAAATGACATGGTGCTGGAATCTTAATTTTTTTTTTGCTTAGACAAAACCACCTTAATAAAGGTAGTGGGAGCAGGCAGAGGCTGCAGGAGAAATACTGGGTTTCAGTCATTCATTATTGTTTAAGTTTCTCTGAAAAAAATAATATCTAGTATGTTTGAAAACAAAATGATTGCTTGGGAAAGCTAAGCATTAACTCTGGGTCTGACATCTGAAAGCAAATCATTCCTAAGCTTTTTGAGGCTCCATAGTTACAACTTGAAACAAGATACCAACTACAACTGTATGCTGCCTGGAAGTTGAAAACAAGGCTGCATCGTTATGTCTGTGAACTGTAGTGTGGTAATCCTGTATTATATGGCTAATATCCTCTTATAAGTTTGTATATACCATGAGTGTCTCTCTGGGTCTGGGTTACCTCCCTCAGGATGATATCTTTTAGTTTATCCAATTGCATGCATATTTCATATTTTTTTGTTTTTAATAGCTGAGTAGTATTCCATTGTTGTAATGTACCAGACTATAATCACAGACATAAAGAAGCTAAATAACAAGGAGGACCCTAGGGAGGATGCTTAATTCTCATTCAGAAGGGCAAATAGAATAGACATTGGAAGTGGCTGAAGAGAAAGAATAAGAGGGGAGCCTGCCATAGAGGTCCTCTGAAAGACTCCACCCAGCAGGGGATCAAAGCAGAGGATGAGACTCACAGCAAAACTTTGGAGCAAAGTGCAGGGAGTCTTACGGAAGACTTGGGGGATAGAAGGACGTAGAGGGAACAGGAACTCCACAAGAAGACCAATAGAACCAACAAATCTGGGCCCAGGGGTGGCTGCAGAGAGTGATGTACCAACCAGGGACTATGCATGGATAAGACCTAGAACTCCTGCTCAAATGTAGTCAATAGACAGCTCAGTCTCCAGGTGGTTCCCCTAATATGGGGTACAAAGGCTATCTCTGACATGGACTCTGTGGACCACTCCTCTTTAATCACTTCCACCTAGATGGGTGGCCTTGCCAGACCACAGAGGAAGAAGATGCAGGCAGTCCTGATGATACATGATAGGCTAGGGTCAGATGGTAGAGGAGGAAGACTCCCCGTTTCTGTGGACTAGGGAAAGGGGAAGGGGGAAGAGGGAAGGAGGGTGGGATCAGGAGGAGATGGGGGAGAGGACCACAATTGGGATGTAAGGTAAATAAATTAAAAAATATTCTCTCTGTATAAAGAAAACTAGGCTGCAATATAAACTATGTTGGACTTCCTAAAAAGATGGAGGATTAGAAACTTTCATTGTGGGACAAAGCACAAAGCAAAATTGATATTTAAAAATAGATGCTACTCCTGAAAGAGAAAGTTGGGGGAAAAAAGAAAGAAAATTAGGTGTGATTTTTCTCTACAAAGCTACAGCTAAGCTGGTATCTAGTCATGCCATACTGTTCATACCAGGCTAAAGGTAAAGTCAGCAATAGCCATGGAAAGAGTACCAGGTGCTCACACAGTCTACATGTTGATATGATCAGCACATAACAGGCTGTGGAGACAGAAGCAGAATGCTTGGGCCTATAGCTGAGATATTCCATGAGTGCACTGGAGTTATAAATGAGAAAGGGTCATCCTCCATGGCACCACATAGGTGAGATACAATGGAATGTGTGAAGTGAAATACTCAATTGGCAACATTTCCTGATGTACACGTGGATGGAAGAGAGTTCCCAGCTACAAAGGAAAATATGGTTCACCTTCCACACTCAGATCCTCAGTCATAGAAAGGCATGAACACAAGAACATGCCACCAAATACTAGAGACAAAATTGCAATGGGCAGGCAGAAGAATTAGGCAGAAAGTGGGTGTCCTCATGAAAATCCATCTCATGAGAAGAGACTCACTGATTTAACTTGTCTATATTACTTAGACTAGCAAAACTACATATCCCTGCAAAGACTGTTATAAAAACAACCCAAAGGAGGAGCAATTACATCATCCCAACAAGAAAGAAATACCATCAGAGCTCATCCTACCTTCTGTTGTACCTCATTTCTTATTTTTTAATTTCTAGTCGATATTTTCACAGTTTTTAGTTTATACATTGTATAAAATTGCTTAGTTGTATAATAGCTTGCACCTAGCCTGAGTAGACTTTTATGACTTTTCCTTGTCTTCACCTACTCTGCAGTACTCTTTCTTTCATCAAAGCTCTAACTCAAATATTTTCCTTCTCATTCATACTCTATTCCCTCCCTTCCTTTCCCACACTAACTCCTTCCTCACTTGGCTACTTCATTGTTGAGAATCTTAGCTCTTAAATACTATAAATTACATTTTACCTAACCAGTTCCTAACTGCCCCTGTCTCTTAATTTTATCAGGGATCAAGTGAAGTGCACACTTTTGCAGCAGAGCTTCCTACTGAAAGTTGGCCTGGGCTTCTGTCAGGTAATTATTCCTGTTACTCAAATGGGCTTTTCTCCTAAACACTAATAAATCCAAATAAGGACAACTCACTACAAAGACTCATGTGAAAGAGCACTGAGTCAGGAAGGAGAGAAAAATAAAAACTGGAGGACACATGGATGTCACTGTGTGTGAGAAAGACCACAAAGAAATATACAGAGAGACAACAACCTCCTGTGCTGCCTCTGTGACCTCATAAGTCCCTCCATACCAGAAACCAAACACGATGAAATAGCTTAAGTGCTAGAAAAAAAGTTTGGAGTCCTACGTTTGAAAAGGACCAATGTCCGCATAAAGGGATCAAATAAACAGGTGAGTGAAGCAAGGAAATAAACATACCAAAACAAGAAAGCTAGCAAGTTGGATGAAATGGTTAGAAAATTGGAAGAGGAATTGAAAAAAAAATGGTGGAATAGTTAAGCAAGGAAGACAAAATCCCGAAAAAGAACGGAGAAGCTGAAGAAATGAGTCAATTTATCACTTATAGTCACAGTAGAGAACATTAAAAAAAAAAAAAAAAAAAAAAAAAAAAAAAAAGACAAAAGTCAGCAGAAGAACCAGTTTCTGAGAAAGAGAAGACGGTTGAAGCAAACTATAAGCACAGTAATATACTGAGACATACATAAAGAAAGACAGTGCACATGATCAAAACTTGAAATAACTCTGCGGTATGTACAAGGGGGCATTTTTAAGACTCTACATCCACATTGTAGAAAGAGGTGAGCGAACATTAAAGGCATAGGTAACTTATTTAATGAAATTACAGCGGAAAGTTTCCCAAACCAGCAGAAAGAGATGGACACCCAACACAGAAGGACTTTAGAACCTCAAATAGTCATGACCAGAGAAGAACCAGTCTAGGAACAGCATAAACAAGATATAAAAAAATGTGAAGCAAAAAAACAATATTAAAATCTTCAAGGAAAAGGTGCCAACTCCCATATGAAAGCAAACACAAGAGAATAAATCCAGATCTCCACTCAGCAAATCTCAAACTCAAATAGCATGAAATGATACATTTCAGAGTTTGAAAGTAACTATAAACCGTGGTTGCTACAACCACCTCATATCATGATTGATAAATGAATACAACTCAAGGCACATGCAGAGCCAAGGAAATTCAGGACAATCACATCATCTCTAAGCAAAAGAGAACAAAACTTACAACAAAAACCTAAGGAATTACTATGTATAGAGGAGAGAGAAAAGCATCCCCCATTGTGAGAGTACAGGGAAAATATATTAATTTCTGGGGAAGGGTAAAATGGCGATACTTTATTATTTTTTTTTAAATCTCTATAATCTGAAATAAAAGAGGAAAGTTTACTTTAAGGACAAAGGTGTCAATGACCAATTTTTCTTTTACATAGTTGATTTTTAACATGAATTGTTTTTTTTTAATGAAACAGTAAATAAATGTCAGAAGAATGTTGAAGGTATGAATTTTCCTTTCTGTAGGTATAGCAATTTTAATAAAAACTTATCTACAGATGAGAGTAGGCTATTTTGGCCTTCTATTATTGTTATATCTTGACATACCTGTGTTTTACACCTCTGAGTGTTTATTTTATCTCATCCTTAGACTAGACTTCCAACCTGACAATCAGCAAAGAAAGCTCAGAGATAAACCATAGCACAGATCAAATGAACTTGGTGAATATCTGTAGAAAATCCCAACAGATTTGTATGTACATAATTCTCAGACACCTGTGGAACCTGTCAGAATGTTGAACACATTATAGGCTGTAGGTTTAATCCAAAGTGTGGGGGTGTGAAACAGACTTGTGTGAGGGTTTGCAGTGTTTTTCTGCTAGAAACAGACTTGTGAGAGAATAGGTGATGTTTGTACACTAGAAGAGGAACTGCCTCTTACAGGGCCATGGTCTTTGCCAACTGATAAATATCCCAGTATGGACTCTGAGAGGATATATATATATATATACACACACACACACACACACACACACACACATATATATACACACACACACACACACACACACACACACACACACACACACACACACACACATATATATATATATGAGCCCAAAACAAAAGGCTAGACTTTTTGGTCTCGACATCATTTCCTATTGTTTGGTTCTTCATCACGCCCCTTTGAGATTCTTCTAGAGATAATAGCTCCAGTGAATGCTTTGAGGTTCCAGGTGCTGCTCTGGGTTCTGGCTGCTGCTCTAGATTCCCGTGACATGTCCCTTTTGCTGAAAGGCCGGGTTGGTGTTTAACAGGTCTGCTGGAATCCTGCCCACTATTCCAGTGTGATCTTTCCAACGAACTGAATCTAAAAAGGTCTACTCTTGTTCCCATTAACCTCTTTTCTCTCCTATCTAGGGTGGACGGGTTGGAAGGGAGGTGTAAGCATTAAAGAACCCCAAATAAAGTAGGTTTGGGAAAGGTCAAAATCTGCTAGATCAGACCTGACAGGATCCATTTCTCTCAGCATGCTGCATGCTGACGTCCTGCATCCTCTAGGTTTCAGCCCCAGCCTCCTCAGTTGCTGTCACCTATCAGAATTGCACAGTTTCCTGGACAGCATCGTAGAAAGCTTCTGATCCCAGTTGGTCAAATATTTCAGACTGTCCCACACAGAATTCCTATTAAGCTTGGAATTTTTCAACATTTAGAAACTGGACAAAAACTGCTGTCCTTGGCTTACTTAACCA
Source organism: Acomys russatus (assembly GCF_903995435.1). NCBI lineage: Eukaryota > Metazoa > Chordata > Mammalia > Rodentia > Muridae > Acomys > Acomys russatus. The sequence continues at coordinate 23,316,255 of NC_067161.1, forward strand.
TTTCCCCCAATTGTTCTTTGGGGGGGGGTGTGCTTCAAAAGTATTATTTGCCCTAAATCAGTCTGAAGAAACTTTAAGAGAATGAAGTACCAGTTCCTCTAAAGGAGGTTGGGTAGGTTTCTGTTTGCTCTCTGTGCTACTTATTTTCATTGGGAGGTGTTTATAAGTTATTATTGGTCTTAGACACAGAGAAAACTAGGTTGAACTCAGAGGTGTCTCTCTTTTCCTTTATATTTCTTTAATAAGTAAGGAGATAGCAGCTGAAAAGAAAGAAAGGGGATATAAAAATATTGAGGGAGGATAGACCAAAATGTAGATTATTGAATATACTCCTCAACTCAAGGCCTTAATTGTTACTCACAAATAAAGTTATTTTAAATATATTGATGCAAATCATAGTCATGTAAAAAACTAGTCTAATTTTATTACAAAAATATATATCCTAGGTTTAACAGATTGATATGTTTCTATAGATATATAAGGTAAAATAGATAAATAAGGTCTTCAAAAGCCCCAGAGACCAGAATTTACAGATCTGACATTTACAGATTTTTTTTATTATTCTAAAAATTCTTTGACAACAAGACTAGTTAACTCCTGGCAAGACCCAGCTTACCTCAAAGAAGATGATCAACATCAAAGAACCTCCTTATGGAGTTGGCTTCAAATGTGACAAACCAGCCACTGGGAAAAATGTCCTTGTTTCTGCCACAGGCAGAATTCTGCTGAAACTGGCCAAGATTAGATGCAGGCAGAGTCAATTGCTGAACTTTCCAAACTCTTCCAAGACAGGGTAAGCAAGTCCTCAGCAGTTCCTGCCTCACAAATACGTCTATCAGATTCACTGGGCCAGAAGGCGGAGATGATGCCCCAAGGTTATAGAGCGTGTAGGGTGACTGCTTAGGCAGTAAATTGTCTCAGCCATTTTTTTTTTTTTTCATTTTGGAAGCTGCTAACCTGCACTTCTGGTTCACATCAGGTATTTAAGTTTTATCTCTTAAGTCTCTGATGGGGTTGAAGACATGATAGTTTAGTCTTACAATTAAGCTTAGTTGGTTAGGGGTTAAGATATTTTTAGATCAAGATAGATGTTTTAAGTTAATAGAGGTGAACTATGATAGATACTCATTTTCCTTCAGAAATTTAGATACAACAAGAGAGGAAAGATGCTTTCTTCAAGTTTGACAACTACAAATAGCCAAATCACTATTTATATAACATTTTTACAACTCCTGATTGTCTGATGGTTCTTGCTGTATGTAGCTTATTTTATTCATGTGTAATAATATAAATGTATGTTCAAATTAATATAAAAAAGTAAAAGACCAAAACCTACACAGGCCACAAAATTCAAAATGATTCCTCATATTTTACTACATTGTCATGAAATAAACTAAATCAGATGTGAAAGAAAAGAAATTTATGCTGACACCAGAGAAACACACAGGATTGTTAAAATCTGAACAATTATACACCTATAAAAATTTTGTATATTCTCAAAACACTGCACAAAGACTAGATTATTATAAAAGAAAGATAGAAAGAAAGCCAGAAATCAGCATAGACCAATCATGTGTAATGAGTTTCAATCAATAATCAGAAACTTGCCAACAGAGAAAGTGTCACCTCCCTATAGCTTCACTGGAGAATTTTACAAAACATCTAATGAAGCAGCTAGATCTCAAATGCTTCCAGGTAATTGATGAAGTACTTTGAAAAGCATTCATTTGGCCAGGCCAGCATGCTCATGCTACCAAAGCCAGCCAAGAGCACTACAGGAAGACAAAACCGTAGGCTAAAGATGAAAGTAGTTGCAAAAATCCTTAATGAAACACTAGTAAATGGAATTAAGCCACACATTGACATTATTATGGACATTGTAGTGTCGGGTTTGAATACTCAGGGCAATGAGCCTTCTTTCTTTCAGCTTGTGAACCACTGCAGAAAAACAGTTGATGGTTACAGATCTCGAAAGCAGCGGCTCAATGGGAAGTGTTTTATTTTTTAAGCGTTTGAAGTATTTGATTGGCCGTTAGTGCAGTCATAGGATAGGTTTGCGGTGTATAAGAGCTATAGGCTCTGCTTGTAAATGAAAAGGTGTTAGCTACTGCAATAAAACTCTACACAGCCATTAGTGGCAGTCAGGGCAGTGTCTCTTTAAGGGAAAAGTGGTCTTTCCTTGGAGCCTAAGATTACTATCCAAGGGTTTCCAAATCCTCTTCAAGTGATATCAAGAAAGCAAGAGGAGGAGGAAGGTTTTTAAAAAAATTTTGCTTCCCAGAGAAGCAAAATGGGCTTAGACTGAGTAGGTGCTTGACTGTCCACAACCCTCAATTAACCATGGCTGAGGAGTGATGGCATGTGGGTGGGGAACTGTACATTCTTAAAGGACTTCCTCCTGGATACCTAATCTGTCAGTTTGTTCAAACCAAGGTTGGCTTCTCATGCTCCTAGGCTCCTTCCTCTGATGGACAGAGATGCAAAGACAGAAAAGGCTGTAGCTCATCTTCTCCTGTCCTCCAGTTTGAACACATTGCTCTAAATATGTGGATCATAATTTAAGGTAATTCCCTTATTGGACCATCTGAGACCTTCTCCCAATGAGAACTCCAACAGCAGAGATGAATCTACAGAAATAATGGCAATGTGTCTCCTTAATTTTTTCATATTTTTTTTTTTTAGAAAATGAGGGTTTTTTTGCATATCAACTACAGAATTTATTTAAAATCAAATTTGTCATTTTTGAGCCACAATTCTAGCTCCTTGCACTTACATCCTCACTTCTCCTGAGACAGTTAAGGCCGAATGCAAAAATTTCAATATCTTTTTCCTGCCTAAAAATCTCTTTTCTGACTACTATAAGTAGCATCATCTGAAATGATGTCCTATCCCTTTAAACACATGGTCCATGCAGCCTCTTTTGTGGATAAGGCAGCTTCAGCCACCACATATGGTGTAGCTTTCTGATCTCATTCCATTACTGTGGATGGTTGCTTCCAGACTGCTTGAAAAATAAATTTATCCTAGGCCTCCGCTTGGGTCTTCCAGTATTTCAGATAAGTCTTTGTCTGCTCAGTGCGGTTTTTGTCTTTTCATTAGTATCTGCCAATGATTTTATATTGGTAATTTGTGTAGATCTAGCTAAGAGCGTGTTTGGCCTGCCAGTAAATGATGGTTATCTTGAACTCCAACTTAATCAAGCTAACTGATTGAAAATCATCTGTGATTTCACTTGTGCTTAGCCGCACAGAGCTTTGGCATAGGTGTCTTTATTTCTTTCCAGCTAATGAAAATTTGGAACAAAAGGAGTGGTCTTTTCCTGCCTCATATCTAAAGATTCATTATTTAGCTGGTCAAAATTACCATAGAGCTCTGGAATTCTAGATTTGGAAAGAACATTGGAGACCATCTGGTCTAAGCATATCTCTTATCAGATTGAGAAAAATGAGCCTCTGAGCCTGAACACATTCTCACTACCTGAAACCAAAATCCAGATCTCTGGTCTCCAAGTCTGGGCTCTTATTTCTTACTGGTTCTGGCAGACATTACATTTCATGAGGAATGTAGTTTTATGTCTTGATTTTCAAAATAAAAGAGCTGTAAGGAACACAATCCTGATTTATCTAGAAAACTCTGGTGGCGGTGCACTAAAGAAATGAATCTAGCCAGCCCCCAGAGTGATTTAACCATGAAGAAGCTGAATTTGATCTTTCACTTTTCTCTCATCTTCCATGTGTCCCTAACAAAGGACTTTTCTCTCTATTTGTTGAGCATCACAGAACACATGCTGTGTGAAGGCAGTGAGGAATCTTTCCCTTAAAAAAAAAAACCAGTGTTTTCTAGAGAAGAAGTTATTTCACTGACCCTCACTGACCCTCACTGACCCAGAATAGCTAACCCATATCTTAATTTTGCTTTGAACACACACACACACACACACACACACACACACACACACACACACACACACACACTTGTTTTCAATCTAGGGGCTGCTTTTAGCAAAAGATAATTTCAACATACACGTGTACACTCATACACACACGTGCGCGTGCATGTGCGCACACACACACATAAATACATAACTTAAGATTAAAGCTATGCATTTAGCTTAGCTTGTAAAAGTTGATTGTATGAGAAGTCCAATACATAATAAAGTTGATTACATTATTTTCTTAAAGACAAATTAAAATTTAAATAGGCTGAATACACAGCAGGAAAACAGATTGAGTACATAGTTTTAAATTAATTAATATTAAATTGGTCTCAGGTTGAGCAAAATTTCAACTTCTGAAGGTGAGCAGCATTTTCAGAAAATGCGCTTTTGTTGAAGACAACTTGACTCTGACTCTTGTAGGTAAAGAGGAACTTGCTCAAGGATGTTATCTGAAGGGTCTTCACGCCTCTTTGTAACATGATGTCCAGGTTCTTTGTGATTCAGCTAAAATACTAAGCCATCACAGAACTATAGACTTATTGAAAGCAAGACAAAGTGAACGGTTGACTCCACAGAGCAGAGCAGGCTTTAGCAAGAATGGAGTTCACAGACTTTCTTTTTATAGCCCTGTGGGTTTTCTTTACAAAGGGGAAGGGAAGGCTTCCCTGAAAGAGGATTCTTCTTTGGCCTTCTTTGGAATTGTTGTCATTGTTGTTGGAGGTGCCTATACCATCGTTTAGGATGTCACACTATGTGCTTGTGTTAGCCCTCTGAGAAGCTCATGTTAAGAAGGGATTTGCTATGCTAGGGTGTTACTAGGAGAAACACTCTTGAAAACTGGGGCAGTGACTTAATCATTAGACTGTAACTCAAGGCTGACACTGAGTAAAGGTTAGCGGTAATGAAGGTTAGCGGTAAGTTTGTGGGAAAGCATCTAGACTAAAGAGGTCCAGCAAAGGCATCCGGTCACATTAAAGATGGCTCTCAGAGAAATCTCACATTTCCCAGAGGTGAGGTTCTGGAGCCATGAGACTAATAATAATTCAGGCAAAGATTTCAGGGTGTAGTAGTTGAGTCTGGACCTACAAAGCCTTCTGTAAATGAGCTCTGCAGGCATATTCTCATAGACATCATATTATGCAGGTATTGTGTGGTGGTTTGAATAAGAATGCCTCTCATAGGCTCATATGCCTGAATGCTTGGTCCCTAGGTGGTGACACTGTTTTGAGGGTTAGGAGGTGTGGCATTGGAGGAGGTATGGTACTAGGGTTGGGTTAGAGATTTGATAAGTGCACACAGGGCCCAGGCTCTTTCTCTGACTTCTCCTTGTGGGTCATATGTAAGCTCTCAGCTACTGCTCCAGAGCTATGCCTGTCTGCCAGCTGCCATGATCCCTATCAAGAGGGTTACTGTTAGGAGTGTGCGGCGTAACTATGTAATAGATATACAAATCACACCATGTGGCAGACCCAGGTAGGAGGCCAGGGAGGGGGTATACAGAGGGGGTCTCTGGGGAGAGTCCAGAAAAAAGAGAGCCAGGCTGGGGTGAGGCCCCTTCTATAAATGACCTGGCGCATACTTAGAAACTGCACAGGTAACTTAGGGGGACCTGGATCCTGGTGCGCTTCTGGTGATGGTGACATGCTTCTGATGACACCGACGTGTCTGAGGGTAGTCCTGAGGTCTCCTGCTTCCCATGATCCTCAGGGCCTTCTGGAAGGCTTGTACCGCAGCCTAATTACTAACATTCCTCACTTTTAGTTATTATAAAAAGAAACGGAGAACCAGATAGGGAGTGATGGTGGGGAGCGGGATGGGGGCAGAGTTTTGTTCATCATTCTACTTCCTGCTGATTAGGGGCGTGGTCTCCCTCAGGATAAAGCTGATCCTCACCATTAGGGTATATTTGATCATTGACAGGATCTGGTCCATGGTTAAAGACTGATAACCCAATAAAAGTAACTGAGTAAAGGTTTTGTCAGAGATTTTTTTTTTTTTTTTTTTTAATCTGGTATTGGAGGAATGTAGAGAAGTTAATTAAGCAGGGTGCGAACAGCGAGGCCAAACAAAACAACAACAACAACAACAACCAAGTAGAAGAGGTGTTAGGAAAAGTACAATCCATTTCAATATGATTCTCAAAGGTCCAGGGGCTGGAAGCCTCTAGCTGTTCTCTTTGTTTTTGGAGATCTGCCTGAAGTTGTTGGATCTTATCTTTTACAATACCTGATTCTGAAATTGTAAGCAAGTCCCCAATTAAATGCTGTCCTTTATAAGTAGCCTTGGTGTCATGATGTCTCTTCACAGTAATGGAAAACTAAGATATGTTATTCTAAGATTAAGATATTATAGGATATAAATATGTATGGATATATACATTTATATTTCTACTCTAATATGAGTTATTGTACCCATATAACTCAATTATAATACAGGGTTTACTTCCAGTGCTTTGAAAGTGCTATCAAGCTGTTGAAGAGAAATAAGTTATGCAAATTAAATGTTAGTAGACTAAATCATGGTCATGTCAATTGCTAGTCTACTTTTATCACAAAAATATATATCTTAGGTAAAGCAGACAGATATGACTCTATATAAAGATAAGGTCTTCAAAAACCATAGAGACATGCAGAATATGGTATTTAAAAATGTTTTTATTACTTTAAAGATTCACTGACAATGAGACAAGTTAACTCCTGGCAACACCCAGCCTACCTCAAAGAAGGTGATGAGCATCAAAGAACTTGCTTATGGAGATAGTTTCAAATGTGGCAAACTAGCCACTGGGAAAAAGGTCCTCATTCCTACCACAGACAGAATTTTGGCTAAAAAAAAGGGCAAGCTTGGATGCAGGCAGAGTCGATGGTCAAACTCTGCCAAGACAGGGTAAGCAACTCCTCAATAGTTCCTACCTTACAAATATGTCTGTCAGATACATTGGGCCAGAAGGCTGAAGAAGATGCTCCAACGTTATAGAGAGTTTTGGGTGACTATTCAGGTAGAAAACTGTCTCTGTCATCTTTTCATTTAGAATGCTACTAACCTGCACTCCCGGCATACTCAGATAATTAAGTCTACTCTTTTTTAAGTCTCTGAGGGAGTTGAAGACCAAGTAGCTTAGTTTTACAATGAAGTATAATTGTTTAGGGTTTAAGATGTTTTTAGGTCTAGATAGGTATTCTAAGTTGATAATGACAATGTGTGATGGAGATTGACTTACATTCAGAAATTTAGATGCACCAAGATAGGAAAGATGTCTCCTTCAAGACTATCAAATACAAATAGCCAAAACACTAAGACTGTAACATTTATATAATTCCTGATTGTGTCATGGTTCTTCTTGCCATAGGTAACCTATTGTGTGTGTGTGTGTGTGTGTAATAATATAAAAGTATATGTACAAAAATAAAATAATTAAAAAAACTCCAGCCAAATAAAAGATATTATAGGCCTAATTAAGACCAAATGTCCCCCATATGTATTCAAGTTGATGATGATATAGAAAATGAAGGAATGTCTCCTTATAGTGGAATGGAGTCACTATGCTCATTTATGAACTATGAACTATGATATATCCAGCATCAATATATTAAAGGTCAGAGTAGTGGTTATAAAGAATAAGGGTGGTGTATTGGCTGGTCTTTGTCAAATTGTCAGAGTCATAGTCATTTGAAAGGAGGGAGACTCAGCTGAGAAAATGCCTCCATAAGATCTGGCTGGAGGGCATTTTCTCAGTTAGCGATTGTTGGAGGGAGGGCAGCCGATTGTGGGTGGTGCCATCTCTGGGCTTGTGGTCCTAGGTTCCATAAGAAATCAGGCTGAGAAGGCCATGATGACCAAGTGAGGAAGCAGCATCTTTCCATGGCCTCTGCATCAGCACCTGCCCCAGGTGTCTGTTGTCTTTAAGTTCTTGCCCCGAGTTCCTTCAGAAATAGACAGTGGATGTGGAAGTGTAAGCCACATAAACCCTTTCTCCCCAACTTGCTGTAGTTTATGACATTTCACCATAGCAAAAGTAAGTCTAACAGATAATTTATCTTCTGTAAGAAGTATTTAGATAGGTAATTTCAAGATTTGTTCAGCGATTGAGCGATGTCATCAAGAATCTATGTACACTCTATCTCACTCTTTGTGGTACTTTGTTTTCTATCGTTAAATGTGTTAATGGATAGCTTCAAAATAGCCACCAAATTTCTATGAATCACATTTTCATGCCAAAGCTGGAAGTGTGCAGAAAGTTGCCAAAATGGAGACCTACATTAAAATAATAATAATAAATCTCTAGTAAAGATTGATTACTGCTTCAGAAGACTCAGGCTCCTAACTGATTTTTCCTTGTGTTTTATCTTCTAGACAGAGTTTGTATGTGACTAATTGGTGGCAGACAATGGGATTGGATAAAAACAAAAGAAAACAAACCACCTAGCTACTCTCTATCAAGAGATTAGAAACATAGTAGTCATCCCTACTCCTTGTAGTTGGAAGAAGTATTAAATTTCCAGAGAAGCTTTACTACACTTTTGGTACCTAAACAAAGTAGTATCATTGTGTCAGTGAGAAAGTTGAGCGGGGCAGATATAGAGGGATGTCAGAATGTCTGCAACTTCACACCACAGGAGGCTCTGATCATGTGGACATGCGCAGTTTAAGATCAGAGTAACAAAAGAGTCAGGAGCTTGTAGTTCACATAAATACCAAACATGGAACCTAAAGATTGGTGAAAATGTGACTGAAGAGGCCTCAGAAAAGCACTAGAAAGGTCAAATATTTTCCCAGGCACATCCCAGAAGTGTAATTACAACATGTTTTTAAAAGTGGCCTTATCTATGTATGTTGAATGCTTCAAATGTATAGCTCTATTTAAGCTGGTTTGGAAATTCTAAATTAAAATATATTCTAGAGAAATAGCCAGCCACACATTTAAAGGTTTACATAAAGCCTGTTTATTATAGTATTATTTATAATTATGAAACATACATAATTGCTTGGGAGTGAGATAAGCTCATGTTTGTGAATGGAATTTAGCAATTTAAGGGCCAGTAAATGCTTCTGTTGAATTGAACAGGTTTGTAAAAGAGTATCCTTAGGGGGGAAACAGCTACACGTTAGGACCTGGCATGTTAGCGTTAGAATCACTGCATATTTTTTACTTGGTTGTGGTTGGAGTCTGAAATATCTGTCACAGGTTCATATTTGTAATTGTCTGTCTCAGCTTGTGTTTCTGTGCTGAGGCTATGGAGTTTTCAGGTGGCCAGCTCTTGCTAGTGGAAGTAGGTCACAGAGGAGGATTTTTGAAAGTCATACTTGCTTGTACTTCTAGCTCTGCTCTCTGGTTCCTGGCGTGTCACCATAGGCTTGCCTCACCAGTAACTCTATCATGTCTTCCCTATGATGCTGGGCTGAAATCTCTCTGTAACAGAAAAACATAAGAAATTCCTTTTCTGTAAAACTTTTTCTGTCAGTTATTTTGTCAGGATAATGACAAATATCTAAACCTTCACTTGTCATCCAGAAAATCCTTTCCTGAGCAAGGATGGGTCATCTCGACTCATGGATTATAACTTCCCTCCCCCCTTTGCCCATTTTATTGAAAAGAGATGTTTTTCCTCATAATATACCCTCATTATGGAATCCACTCCCTCTACTCCTTCTAGTTCACTGCCCCCCTCAGTTCTCCTCCCTCTGTATCCAACACTTCTGTTTTTCATTAGAAAAAAACCCAGACTTCTAAGAGATAGTAATAAAATAAAACATAATAAGATAAACAAAAAGTATGCACGAGAATAGAACAGGACAAACAAATAGAGGTAAAAGAAAAAAAAGCCCAAGAAAAGGCACAAGAAACATATACCGATGCAGAGACCCATTCATTCAGACATGCAGGAATCCCATAAAAACATCAGCTGGAAACACACACACACACACACACACACACACACACACACACACACACACAGATTTTTTTTTTAAAGAAAAAGCCTTGACATGCAATATGAGACAAGAAACTTCCAAGAGTTCTGCTGAGTTCATTTTCTGTCAGCCATCTACTGCTGTGTGTCCTGCCTACCCTTAAGAGCAGTTTGGTTCCCCTGTGAAGATTCCCTTAGAGAAAACTAAATTTCCATTTGTATGTGACTATCAATTGGAGACAGCTTCTGGATTAGGGATGGGGGTGTGTTCCATGGCTTTCAGCTCTAGGACCTCATTTTCTAAAGACCCATGCAGCCCCAGTGCATGATACTTTAGTTTCTGTGAGTTCATATGTGAATTAATTCAATTTTGAAGCTCTTGTCTTTTTCATGTCTTCTGTTCCCCCTGGTTTGTATATTCTTCCCAACTCTCCTTCTTCAGGCTCTTCTGGTCCCTGAGGAGAGGGATTTGATGGAGGCATCTCATTTAGACTTGAGTATTCGAAGGTCCCTCTTGGCATAATGTCTAGCTGGGGGTCTCTATTTGTTTCCATCTGCTGCAGGAGGAAGCTTCTGTGATTATGGCTAAGCTGGGCACTGATCTGATTTATAGATTATTTTAAATATGCATTGGTTACTTATTGATTACAACATAATTTTAAAATTACTTACTAATCTTAGAATATGCTAGAATCCTGTAAAATAGTCATACAGCTAGCAAATAAAAAATAAAGATGTAAATATTTTAAACTTTTGATAATTCTGTTTCCTAAGTTGACTTCATAGTGAGGGATATTCCTATTCACCAGAAGACACTTTATCTTGTCTCTAAAGATGGACCACAATTTATTTTTGTCTACTGTCTAGGATTTATGATAAACTAAGAATGGTATTTAGGTAATAACTCCTTTGTAATGTATTACAGCTGTTATTAAGCTATAAGCATTCAAAATATCATCAGTACGGACGTCTAGAAGGTGGAAAAGTTTAATCTGCCATTTACTGTAAATTATGCAGGCACTTAAATCAAGTCAAATATTTCAATAACGTGTTAATGACTCTTGGGTGAAATGTCAAGTGACTGAAGTGATGGTAGGTGGGCACTGAGGAATGAGTGTGAGGCTGATGCATTAGGAACAACATTATTTCTTCATATCTGAAGAACAATGACCTTTCCTTCCCTTGCTGTGTAAAATTCAACTCCTTAGATAATTGATAATTTTCATTAATTATAGATTTTCCCATTTTAAAATTCCGTTTTAAGTCTCACATTTAGTAATAAAATAACTCTACCAGCTGTGCACAGTGGTTTTTTTTTTTTTTAAATAAGGAGTTGCATACTGTACTTAGTTCTCTGCATCATTACCACACATGATCCTCTCAGCTGTTTCCTCTGAAACCCAAGACTTCCTGGGTCCTCAACTTCTAAATCTCTCCAAGAATATTGGTTGTGTTTCTGCTCTTCCTGGTCAGGACTAGAAAACTGATATTACTGTGATACTAAATATTATTAACTTGAATTTGGACTCTATTTTGAGTGACTCAGCTTTTACTATATATATATATATATATATATATATATATATATATATATATATATATATTTCTATGGAAGTCATGAATCTACCATGTAATTACTTCTTGTTACTGCTATAGTCATATATACTAATCTCATTTCTTTGAATATGTTAGGTAACTGCAATCATTGGTAATCTTTTAAATTTTCTTTACTCTCTTTCTCTCTTCTTCTTCTTCTTCTTCTTCTTCTTCTTCTTTTCTCTCTCTCTCTCTCTCTCTCTCTCTCTCTCTGTGCTTGTGTCTGTAATGCTTGCCATTTTCTCCTTTCACCATGTGGGTTTAGAGGATTGAACTCAAGTCATCAGACTTAGGGACAAACACCCTTAACCACTGAGCTATCAGACTAGGAGTTTTAAAAGAGGTATTCTTATTTTATACATAACAAGTTAGAAGACCTAGTGACCAAGACCCAAGGATGCCTTGCGGAAATCAACCAGTCAGTAAGAGTGACGTATTGGGCAAGGGTTTCCACACAATTTCTGACTGCAATTTCTGTCTGCTTAGTTATGGTGCTGATTTTTTTATTTCACAGTTTCATATTTGGTAAATATCTAGGTCCTAATGACATTAATGTGACTGCTACTGTTCCCAGGAGTTGGTTGTTTACCTTAAAAAAATTTCTAATTTTATTCCAAGTAAAGTAGTCTTTCATGAATTCTTCAGATGTTTTTCTGAGATGAATAGGATATATAGAGCACATGACAATCAATGGGTCTCTTAGACAATATCTTATCTTGGAAGACATGGTTGGCTTATTCAACTAGTATTACACTGGCCCTTTCTAGATTATTAAAATTTTACTGTGCTAAGAAAAATTAAGCTAACTTCCACCTTTTTAGTGTTTTATTTTGTAACTGTGCCACTTTCAATACTGCATTATAGCTGTAGATACAATGTTGCATAATGTATTCCCAGAATGCATACATTTTACATGATTAAAATGTTGACCATTTGAACAGTAAGTCCTTATTGCTGTCTCTCTCCTCCATACATGCTATCAGAATCTGACTCTCTGCATCTTGATTTGATGTCTTCATTAGTGCATGTGAGTGAGATCAAGTATTATTTGAGTATCTGTGGCTGGACTTATTTTACTTGGCATAATGTTCTCAAGGTTCACTAATGTTTATGCAAAGTACAGAAATTACTAATTTTTAAAGGCTGTATTATATTTTGTTGTATACATATATGACAACTATCAATCATCTGTATATTTATCACACAAGACACAAAGACACACTGACACAAAGACATACACACAAATGCTTTCTCTGTCTCTCTCTCTCTCTCTCTCTCTCTCTCTCTCTCTCTCTCCTCTCTCTCTCTCTCTCTCTCATATGCTCAGGGACAATTATAGTAGTCTTCTAAAAAGGTAGGCAAGCAGTACATTTCAGCATCTTCAGGAGGATTATGGAGCAGAGGAGGGAGAAAAAAAAAGGTCACATTCTTTGTGTTAAGCTAGTGTAGAGATCCACCACAAAGCAGCCACATGGCAGGAAGTAGCGAGCTTTAGAAGGCGTGTAAAGAAGGCTAAAGTACCAGAAAAATACATTTAACCTGCTCTTCAATATTTGTATTTCAATTTTTCCATCAATACTTGGAAGAAGGATTAGTACATCATATCAAAATTGTGCTTTTAGTTTCATCGGGAGCTGTCCTATTTTGTGTTTGTCTAACCCTTTCTTAATGCTACATACGTACTAATTTTGACTACTTTGTAATGACTTATTTTTCCCCAGAGTCAAGTTGAAGGATTAAGAGCCAAATGCATATAAAATAACCAAACTCAAAAATATTAGGATACATTACTATCATCACCATCATCATCATCAACAACAACAGAATAGGAAGGCATCTGTACCAGGTATTTTAAGTCAGATGACAAATTAGGTACATAGATAAATTATCTGCCTTACAAATATTTCAGTCTGTTTTGACCTATATTGTATTTTTCAAACTTTGTTTTGAACATCAAGTGATACAAAATAATATGAACTCTGGGTTTCTTACTTATTATTTCTTTTCTTTTTTTTTTTTTTAAATCTTGTTCCTTTGGTACTTGACATTAAAGTTGAAGCTAAGTCATTAATGGAAGTTTTGTGTTGGGTTTATCTTTCCAATTTGTCATGGTGCCCACGAAGCCTTAGCAGATTAGTCTGCTAGACATCGTCCAGATGCGCCTGCACTTGTGGCATCTGATAAAAAGGCAGGGTGAGATGTTCTCTCAGGATGCCTTCTGGCTCTACAATTTAGAGGCTCTTGAATTAGAACTAAGTCTTTTCTAGGAAGGCATTTCATGTACCCTGATGTGCAAAACACTGTTTCTGTAAGAGTTAACAAAAACTTCTAGGTCAGAAAGGATTGGAACGTGGTGAACTTTTTAGTCCACTTTGAAGATTCACAATTGCATTCAGACATAAATAAAATCACCAAGGCAGATAATTATAGGCCTATGTAACCTTGTTTAAATTGGTGTTCCCCATGTTGATCCTGTAGCACTATGCATATATAGAGAGAGAAAGCCTGACTGTGAGGTGTGTTGCAATAAAGAATTGTGGAATAATAAATACATCATTGCTTCTGGGAATAATTTATTGTTTTCTCAGAAAAAATTAGAAAGGTAATGATAGAGAAATATTAGAAGTATTTGAGCCTTCAGTATTTTCCCTTTTTTCTTTCCTAGTGTTTGTGTGTGTGTGTGTGTGTGTGTGTGTGTGTATACCTGTGTGCATATGTGTATGTTTGTGTATTGCATGTGCTTTGCACAAGTGCACATGAGTGTACTCACTTGTATGGCCAGGTAGTAGATATTGGGATCTCCTCTTCAGTCATCTACAAGTCTAACTCTGGAGACAGGGCCTCTCACTGGATCATCAAGAATACCTCAGGACGTATCTGTCTTTATCACTGAGGTTAAAGACATGTACTGCCACAGTTTTTTAAAAACATGGGTGCTGGGTGTTAGACTATGAGCCCAGGTCTTCATGCTTGATGGAAAATTAGCAGCAAAGCCATCTCTCCAGCCCTCACATTTCTCTTTTTCTTTCTTTCTTTCTTTCTATCATCTATCTATCTATCATCTATCCTTTCTTTCTTTCTATCATCTATCCTTTCTATCTATCTATCTATCTATCTATCTATCCTTTCTTTCTTTCTTTCTTTCTTTCTATCATCTATCCTTTCTATCTATCTATCTATCTATCTATCTATCTATCTATCATCTATCCTTTCTTTCTTTCTTTCTATCATCTATCCTTTCTATCTATCTATCTATCTATCTATCTATCTATCTATCATCTATCCTTTCTTTCTTTCTTATTTTCGAGACAGGGTTTCTCTTGCATAGCCTTGGCTGTCCTGAACTTGCTTTGTAGACCAGGCTGGTCTCAACCTCACGTAGATTCACCTGCTACTGCCTTCCCCAAGGGCTGGGATTAAAGGCATGCGCCACCACACCTGGAAGCCCTCATCTTTCTTAATGAATAAATACAACAACGTTTTAAGAAAATACTCTTACATTTTCATTGCTCTACAGTCAGTATGGCATACACATTAATGGCCAACAAAATACTCATGTAAACTTGGGGAAAAGAAAATGAAATTATATTCTCAGAAGAGTCGTAAAAATTAGAGGCACCATCAGAACACTCTGTGGTTATTCCCTCTCAAGTGATAGGAAAGACTCCCCCCTTTCCAATAAACATTTATTTTCTGCTTACTCTTTCTTTTGTTTAGTCAGTCCTGAACCAGGAAACTACCTAAGACTGGGTGCCAAGATTCTTGAAGGTAGACAACTTATCATTCCCTAGCATTATTCATTTATTTAACAAATACATACTGACTTCTTGCAATATGAAGCCACTGACTACTACTTAGTACAAAGAACAAAGCGTAGCTTTTTGGAAGCATACAACCTGGCAGGGGAAACAAGTGGTAAGCAGACTATAAACATCAGCAATATCTATCTGTAACTATGAAGAAAGCATATACCTGGCTCTTCCATGTGTTTGAAGATGTTCCTTGATGGCTCTGAAAAGACTCTTGTGGGAAAATTAAAAACATATATGAATGAAATAGAGCAACAAGTACAAGAAATAGAGCAACTTCAAATGAGAAGGATGACAATGTATCAGCCTCAGCTGATTGCTGATTATGTGCTGAGTGTGGTAAAGAGCAGGAGGTAGGCAGAGACTGAGCTCAGACGCGCAGAGCTGCATCTTCAATCATAGCAAAGGGGCTTAGATTTTATTTGAAGTACATCTGGATATTTATTTAATTGATTTTTTTCCTGAACAAATAGAGAAAATTTAGCTCTACAGCAAAACAGATAGGAATGATTGTGTCTTTTTTTTTTCTTTTGATATTTCTCAAAACAACCTTCAATGAAAATACACATTAGGAAATTAAGTACACATTAGGAAACAAAAATTTCAATTTTTATTTGGTTTGGGTTACTACAACAAGTCAGCATGGATCAGGGGGCTTATGAACAATAGAAATGTAGATTTATGGCGCATGCATGAAGTTAATGATCATATTAAAAAAAAAACACTCAGAAACCTAGCTTATCCCTTCTATCACACGAGAAGACAGCAAGATATGAGACAGTAAGAGGACCTCCACCAGACACCAAATTTATCAGCACCTTAATTTTGTGATTGTGTCTTTGTTATACAACCATCTGGCAGTGTTACTTTGGGTCTAGGATAAGCATAGGAGCAAAGTTAAATGGCAGATAATACATTTATAAAGAAGAGAGTTGAGGGTGGCTTTGACAGGGTGTGACAGTGACGGCAGAGTTGGAGGATAGGGTATTGAATATATATATATTTTGCATTTGATAACAATTTTTTTTGGTGATGAATTTCATATGGGGTGTGAAGGACTGAAATAATTCCCATGCTTCTGACCCAAGAAGGCAGCTTAATGGCATGAGGAGAGCCAAGTTTAGAGGGAGAAAATTGCAGTCAGGGTTTGACTTTGAAATAATCTAGTGGAGAAGTCAGAGTGGAGGCTATGTACCTCAGAGGAAAGGTGAAAGCTGTGGCTCTTCACTTAGGATCCACTTTCTAGTTGATTAAACGTGACAAATAGAATCTGAACAATTGTAGAAAGTACCTTTTACCATGTTTGAAGTTCCTGTAAACAAGTGCAGCACATATTTTATTTCATCTCAGATTTTTAATGTTGGCATTTTTATCATTAGTGAACAAGAATATTTTTTAAATCTAAATTTAAACGAGTATGGTTCTTTAAAAAATATTACTTTTATTAATGTGTATGTGTATTGGATCCCCCTGGAATGAAAGTTATTGTCAGTTATGAACTACCCTATGTGAGTGCCAAAAACCAAAACCAGGCCCTCTACCGAGTATACAGGTAGTGCAGGTTAGTAGCTTCCCAAATGTAAAGATGACAGAGACAGTTTGCTGCCTGAGCACTCACTCAAAACTCTCCATAACGTTCAAGCATCATCCTCAGTGTTCTGGCCCAGTATATATGACAGACATATTTGTGAGGCAGGGACTATTGAGGACTTGCTTACCTCATCTTGGCAGAGTTTGGCTGTCGACTCTGCCTGCATCCAAGCTTGCTCTCTTTTAGGCAGAATTCTTTCTGTGGCAAAAACAAGGACATTTTGCCCAGTAGCTTGTTTGCCACATTTGAAGCCATCTCCATAAAGAGGTTCTTTGATGCTGATCATCTTTGAGGTAGGCTGGGTATTGCCAGGAGTTATCATGTCGTATTGTCAATGAATCTTTAAAATAATAAAAACATCTTTAAATGCCATGTTCTGTAGGTCTCTGAGGTCCTACATATCATATCTATCTGTTACACCTAGGATGTATATTCTTATGATAAATATAGACTAGTAATTGACATGACCATGATTTATATCAACTACCAATTAGCTTCTATAGTTTACTTATCCTAAACAGACTGCAATAGCACTTTCAAAGTATTGAAGGTAAACCTTGTATTGAACTTGAGTTGTATGGATATAACACCTCATATTACAATATATATTCTATATTCTATATAGAATAGAATTTATATGTGTGTATGAAGAATAATATTAAGTTTAAATTTGAAGTCTGTATCAAAATTTAACTTATTTGGCATCAATATACAAAATTCTATACCAGTGAATTAAAATAAACTTGCGAGTAGCAATTAAGGCCTTAAGTTGAGGAGTAGACTCAGTCATCTACTTTTTGTCCCATCATCCCTATATATTTCTATATTCCTCCATTTTCTTTTTAACCCCTGTCTCCAAACCTAAGAATGAAAGATAAAGGAAAAGAAAAACATCCCTGAGTACAATCTTGTTTTCTATCTATAAATAAGACCAATAATAACTTATAATCAATTTCTAATGAAAATAAACATTTATTACCCAAGAAAGCAACCCAAAACCTACCCAACCCACTCCCCCTTAAGGGAAATGGGGCATTGTTCTCATAAGGTGTCTTCCGGCTGATTTGGGACAAATAATACCTTTGGAGAGGTCCAAATAAAATTGGGGGAAATGGTTGAACAAGCTAGGAATAGCGTTTGTGGTCCAGTTTCTAAACTGAGAAATTCCAGGCTTAATTAGAGTCCTGTATAGGAAACTCTGAATTGCTAGGCCAATTAGGATTGGAATCTTTCTGGGAAGCTGTCCTGGGAGCTGTCCTGTTCTGGTGAGGAACAGCAACCGAAGCACTTGGTGTCTCATGTGGGCCAGGCAGGTTGGGAGGAAGCAACGAGAGAGTTTCAACCTGAAGGTTGTTTGCTAGCACTCCCCAGGATGGTGGTTGGAGGCTGCGCCCAGCTCAACTCAGCTGGCTTCCCTGTCTATATCCCAGGTGGGTCAGGCAGGAGAGGAGTTGGCTGTTAGAGTTCCAAGCCCAAAGCTGTTCAGGTGCCCTACCATCCTTTTTGAGATGGCAGGGCTGTCTGTCTGTTCTGTGTTCCAGATGGGCTAGGCCAGTAAACAGCTGACGAGCTTCAAGAGATTCGATCCTGACCTGCTTGGGTTCCCCACAGATCTTGAGATGGCAGGACTCAGCTCTGCTTATCTGCTCTGTGTCCCAGATGGGCGTGGCTGGTAAGCAGCTGGGGGAGTATGAGGGATCTGAGCCCAAAGCCGCTCAGGTGCTCCACAGGCTTTCTCAAGAGGGCGGGGCTTTGCTTAGCTGCTCTGTGTCCCTGATTTGCTAGGATGATTAGCAGCTGGTGGGAGGGGAGAGAGAGCTGAGGCCAAGCCTGCTCAAGGAAGGGCAACTAAATTTGGGGTGTGGCCTTCGCAGGTCTCTGCTCTGCCTGTCTGCTCTGTGACCTCGATGGGCCAGGCCAGTAAGCTTCAGGGGAGCTGAGAGAGATCTGAACCAGAAGCTGCCCTAGTGCTCCACAGGCTCTTTTGAGACGGTAAGGCTCTACCTATCTAACTGCTCTGTGAGCCGGATGAGCTAAGCAAGTAAGCTACAGGTGGGTTACAGATCTGTGCCCAAAGCACCTCACAGGATGGCAGATGATGTGGACTGCGGTGGGCTCCTGGACTCGCTCTACCTATCTGCACTTTGTCTCAGATCAGGTAAGAAGCAGAGGGGCAAAGAGCCCAAAACTGCACGGGTGTCTCACAGTCTTTCTCAAGATGGCGACTAATGGGGTTGTCCCCCAGGATTTTTCTGTGGATGAGCCGGGTGGCCAGGAGTCAGACACACCTGTGCTCCATACAATGTCAGTCCCTATCACCTGGGAATTAGCAGCACTGGTGTTTCGTAGCTCTCAGTTTGGTCTTTAGGTCGCTGTGCAATCCTGGTTGTCTGGCTGATCAAAAGCGGTGTGCGATGCCTGTTCTCTTGTTTGTTTGTTTGTTTTTTCCTCCTCCATAGCATTTGAGGCTTAAGTAAACATTCAAGAAAATGCTAGACTAAATTTTAAAATGAGACTCTTTTGAGATTAAATTTATTTTGTTTTGTTGTAAACTCTATAAATATCATTCACAGTTGTTTTTCTCAATCCCAGAGATGAAATATTTTTCTGTATATCTAGGTTTTTTTACACATAAAGTAGGTTATTCACTTGATATTTGATATATGGTCTGTTGCTGGCTTTTAAAAGATCGTTGGAAAAAGAATGGGCTTTCTTTTCTTTTTATTTTTTTTTTTTAGTTTCTGCTTTACTGATGGACAAATAAGCAGTTGTTTTGTCTGGGAGATTTTTTTTCTATTGACAACTATGTGGCTGCTTTCTATTTAATTTTATTGGCTATTATGGTCTACTAAGTAATTAACTGTGCATTTTAGAAAATTTAGACGCTAGAGAAAGTGATTTGGATGCACTGGTGAGTAGTTTTCTTATTCATTAGAGTTCCATCTGTGTTAAACGTTATCACAGACTTTCACAGTGTACGAACCACTCATGCATTTGTATTGAGATGAGAACTATGCCTGAGAGAAGACAAAATTAACTCAGAGGATTTGATAAGTTGAGACAGTATAAAAAGTATAAACAAAACAAAGCGAAACCAAATTACCACCTTCCCAGTTCACTTGTATAGGAATATCGTGTGAGTATTTGCAGACCGTGCCAATGAGACATTGACTTGTGGTTCTGCTTTACACTCCATTCTTAACAATGACCTTCTGCATGGGTTTCTTCTTACCCCAAATTATTCTTTCAGGAAAGCTCAAGCAAGCCCATATTTCAGTCCTAAATCTATGGGACCATCCTTCATGAGCAAACTCTCCTGTGAGGTTCTGAATCACCATTCCAAATGCTACACAGGGGTACCCCAAGAGGACATCCTCAGTGGCATGGGCCTGTCCCAGTATTTCTGTATTTTCCTAATGATAGAACAATGAACAATATCATGTCTCCCTTCTTCGGGCTCTCTAAGCATAAGCCACAAGTAGAAACAGAAGGAACTCTCACTGTCTCCCTTCAGTGACTTTTTGTTGTTCTTGCTGTAAAACTAGAGTTCTTCACACAGCTCTTAATGGCCCGTATAATCTGGCCTCCAACTTGCCTTTCTGGTCTTACAGCCTGCAACTTCCTCATTCCCTGGGCTTCAGCCTTATTTTCTCTTTTACAGTTTCTCTTAATATATACTAAGTTATGTTTTCTTCATCTCAAAACCCTCTTCATGAGCTCCCCAGTAATCTCTTAGGAAAAAAAAAAAAGACCAAAATTTTACTTTATAAATTTACTGCTTCCGGAACTTCAGAAGACATCCTGCAAAAGTCTTTTGGTTGCTTCCTATCTTTTCTAATGGTTTACAAATATCACAAAGACAGAGACTGTAATCTTTTTTTTCAAGATTGAATTGTCTGCATCTAGGACATTGTCTAGTACCTGGCAGGCCAACAGCAGGTAGAGACTGACAAGATGGCTGCATGTGTGAACTAGAACCTGTGTGGAGGCTTTCAGTCTTCTCCCTATACCTATTCTAGGAAGGCTGCATGGAGTTCTTCATTTGCTTATTACATCTGTGCTTCAGTGCCCAAGGCCCTTTCTTGCTTTAGGAGCATGGCAGCCCTCAATGTACTATGTAATATTTTAATGTAGTTTTCTATGTTTTGAAAGAAGCAAGAATGCCAGAATGTTTTTAAGTTCAGCACTACACCATGTGCCTTTCCTCATTGTATCAGGTCCCTGTACCCTCGTGAAAGTTTTGCACATTTTTCTTTGTAGTTCTCTAGGCCTCCATAATTCAATTCATCAATAATTTTGAATAACTGGCATGTACCATTATCTACTCCAGTAACTGTAAACAATTCAAAGAAAACTTTGAAATATCCTCAATTTACTCAGGGCTATGCGTACGTGATTTTATTAATCAAATGTATATTTGAAATAATGTCTTAATGAAATGAGACATTTCATTGAGGAGGAACATGATTTTGCTGACAGAGATCTGTCTAGAGAAAGAACATTCCATCTGGGTGTTGAAGGACATGAGCAGAATTATGACAGCAGTAAATAAGGCTATGTGGCTGTTAGGTAGAGGCAGGGATAGAGAAAGCAAGGTACAAATAGGAAGATGCAGCGAGGCGTAGAGGATGGCAATCAGAACAGAGAAGGCATGTGTAGAATAGGAGGAGAAGAAGAGAAGTTGGGGATGGGTCTGAAATAAATGCTAGACTCATAAAGGTTACCTGTATCTATAGTCGAAGCACTGAGGCCACATTAATATAAATTTCCCCTGAGATACATTTGATTTACTGCCATGTCATACAATTAAAACATCATTTTTCGTTATTTAATTTATTTAATTAATTTACAGCTTGACTATAGCCCCTCCCTTCTCTTTTCCCCATCCTGCCCCTACATCCCCCTCCACCCATTCCCACCTTCCCTTCTCCTTAGAGTAGGGGTACCAATCCACTTTGGTGCATCAAGTTGCAGCAGAACTAAGCACATCCTTTCCCAATGAAGTCAGACAAAGTAGCCCAGCTATGGGAAAGGGATCCACACATAGGCAACAGAATCAGAGACAGCCCCCACTGCAGTTGTTAGGGGACCCACATGAAGAACAAGCTGTACATTGGCAACATATATGTAGGGGGCCTAGGCCCAAGCCATGCATGTTCTTTGGTTGGTAGTTCCGTCTCTGTGAGCCTCCCTGGACCCAGTTTAGTTTACTCAGTAGGTCTTCTTGTGGTCTCCTTGACATCTCTGGCTCCTTCTATCTTTCCTCCCACTCTTCCCTAAGACTCCACAAGTCTATTATTTGGCTGTGGGTCTGTACATCTGTTTTCACCAGCTTCTGAGTGAAGCCTCTCAGAAGACAGTTATGTTAGTCTCCTGTCTACAAGCATAGCAAAGTATCATTAATAGTGTCAGGGGTTGGATCTCTCCCATGGGGTGGACCTCAAATTGGGATAGTCATTGGTTGGCAATTCCCTCAATCTTTGCTCTATCTTTATTCCTGCACATCTTGTAGGCCCGGTAAATTTGGGGTTGAAGGTTTTGTGGGAGGGTTGGTGTCTCCCTCCCTCCACCTGGCTATAGAAGGTTCTGACTTCAGGCTCCATAGCCCGCACTGCTAAAAATCTCATCTAGAGCAATCCCCATAGACTCCTGGGAGTCTCATCCATCCCAAAGATGCCTTTCCACTAATTAATATTTTGAGGCCACATTAAAAGCACACAGTCAAGTGAATTTTAATGGCAGCAGTAATTTGGTTGTAAATAATAGAAATATGGCTGCAATTGGGTTGAACAATCAGGGAAGTGGCCCACCTGGTCCAAGCAAAAAGGAGATAGATGAAGAACAGCCATAGTGCTCATAGGTGCTCGAGTGATGATATTTGTCATGGTTCTTGTTTATAGGTTTATTTCCTTACCTATTTTCATTCTCAAGCAGCAAGATTTTCATCAGGAAGTCTAGGGTTAAATCTCCAAAAGAGTTCAAGGAAAGGACATATTTTTTTTTTCGTCTCCTTGCCTGTGAGAAAGAACAAAGCAACAAAAACCAATGAATTTTGAGACATCTCTAAATCTCTGATGTATTAAGGCTTGAGGCTCATTGAGTTACATGGATTCATACACTGATCCCATTTGATCATGGTGGTCAGTAGGCAGGCTTGCTGTGTGAGCTTGGGCGCTCATACAAAATGAAAGTACAAGGACTTTCAAAGAGCAGAGAATGGTAAAAGTAATAAAACATAGGGCTGTCAGGATGGGTTATCTGGTAAAGGTGACTGCTGTATAGGCCACCCTGTGTGATTGTGATTTAATATCTTTATTCAAAAATGTCTTCCAAGTCAAGAAGAAGTAAGCGTGTTTGTGGATAGAATGCTCATCTGGACATCATTTAAATTGCATCATACTGCCATTCTGAGAAGTTTTCTATATGTATATGGGGTTTAGGTTTCAATGTGAAAAGGTGCAGAATGAAGCACCTCCTGAATATTGAAACTCTGCTTCTAGGTGTTTGAAAGGAGGCTGAACTATCCCAGAGCTCATGTACTGTTTTCATGGAAAGACACAGGAGGCTAGTAGGGGAGGCACTGGCCAAGGAGGCCTTGCTGTATTCCTAAATTGACTTTACCTTATTCTTTCCCCTGCCCAGCATTTGTTGTTTTCTCCTGGCTCCTCAAGAGACATCTAACTCTTCTGTTTTAGGTTGTTACCTATGCTTCACCATCTTGATAACGCTTTCCTTGAACTCACTGTATTTGAAACTCAAAGTTTTCTCATAATGGCATTCATTTATTACTTCTTGATTTATTTTGCTCTAAAGTACTTATACCACTGCCACAGTACATATGGTAGTCACGATTTTTAAACGTTCTATCTACACAGTATATCAAAGATCTGTTTTCCAATTTGCTGGTGTATCTTGAGCATAATTCCTGGTTCATAGCATAACTAATCAAAAACAGATTAGTGGGATTTTATTGTATCAGAAAATTTCTTGGCTCACTTGGAAGACAGTCTTTAATTTGCTGTGGATCATAGTTTGAAAGTGACTGATAAGTAGAGAACCTACTTGTGGCAATATTCTTATATTTCAGAAAACCGGACCTTTTTCTGGACCTTACAGTTGATGCACTGTGTATGTAACTTAAGACTGCTATCCTACTGTGCATTATGTTTTTTTAACATGCCTTTAAGAGAACAAAGTCACAATCAATGTTACCTGCCTTGGATTTCTCATATGAGCAAGATTTACAAACTAACTGACAGCTGTAATCTTCAGTTATGTATTTTTTTCATGTCCCTGACTTGAGAGTAATGCATTTGTGTTCTAACAATCATTTTCTGAAAACAGCAAAAATTGTGGTTGAAAGCAGTCTTACAAAATGAATATTTACCACAAATATTGAACATTACATGTGGATATTGCTTAATAAACAGTGATGCTTGTGGTACTGTTTGTTGTCTGGTCAGTTGGGGCCCATTGGCATCAGTGACTTGTTCCTTTGTAAAACTCAGTTAAAAATATTTTTTATAGAGCCTGGTGTGGTGTTCTATACCTTTAATCCTAGCACTCAGGAAGCAGAGGCAGGTGGGTCGCTGTGAGTTTGAGGCCAGCCTGGTCTACAAAGCGAGTCTAAGACAGCCAAGACTACACAGGGAAAGCCTGTCTCAAAAAAAAAAAACAAAAAAACAAAAAAACAAAAAAACAAAAAACAAAAAAAACCAAAAACCAAAAAACAAACAAACAAAAAAACCCCACAAAAAACAAGATATTTTTTATAAACTATTTCTTATTCTTCTTTATATGATATTTTCTGTGCTGTTCAATAAGTACAAAACAATGCCCCTTCTTAGGAACAGAAACACACTCGAAGACACACATATACTTTTAGATAGACACAGGCACGGGGATAGATTTACAAGACAGCCTTCAGGACGGCACAGATTCAGACCAATGTAACAGGCTTGGAAGGTGGAAGACATAGGGAGTGCAAAGTAGAGAATTCAAATCTTGGCTCACGCTTGACCAAATGACACAAAGGGACATGCTTTGATTTCTTTCCTTAATGGGGCTCTGACACATCATTGGTGACTCACAGTTTTTGGAATTTACTATTAATGCTTTTAACTGATCATACTTATGAATATATTGAAAAATCACTCTCTGAGACCCCTGAGTTTGCATCTTTTAAAACTTTCTTCCCATGCTAGAGCGGTTCTCTGTCAATGAAAATAACATGATTGGTCACTTACTCTTACATACTGCTGGACCATGCTTTGTGTTTTTGCCTCATTATAGAGAAATCAGAACTGATTAAGCCTTCAGCTGATGAAAACAATAGCAGTTTAAAAGACTGAATTTAAACAATAGTCTTATTCAAAATTTAGAAAACATACTTAATCTTTATAGTTTAGTTGTTTTCATCTTAGGTTGAATTTATCTTCTGATATTTACTTTCTCCTTTATGCTGTCAATTTGCATGTTGAAGGTGATGTCATTTAAAAATCCATTTAACTCCGCAGAGCTGAGCTTATAAATAAATGGAACAGTGAACGAAAGCACATGAAGTGAAACAGGAAGTGCAGGCTCTATGAGGAAGTCACACGGGATGAGCATTTCCTGTATACACTATATGCCTCCATGAGTGCCGTACCTTTTGCTAATTAAAAACTGGGCAGTTAAGATTAATCTACTGAGTCAAAAGCCACTGAATCTGCACTTCCGTTGACTGAATGAGGACTTCAACTCTGTGACTGTCTTGACTCATATCTCATGTTCTACACACCGTAGCTATGACCTTAAGAAAAGAAAAATTTCTAACAGGAGAAAGGAATGGGATTCAGGGATTGAGTGTTTCTCCAAGCAGACAGAGGTTTTTGGCATTTACATCTACTTAACCATTTGTGCCTTATAATATATTCTTATCTCTGTCTCTCTTCATTTTAAATTAATTAACTTACTAATTAATTAATTAGTTTAAAAAATTGAAAATGGATTCTTCCCTCATACAATACATCTCAACCACAGTTTCCCCTTCCTCCACTCTTCCCGGCTCCCACACACCTCCCCTCTCCCACAGATGTACTCACCCTCTGCTTTTGTCTCTTCTTTCTATGTGCACATATACTTTAATTTTTTATTTTTATTTCAGTTTATTTTTGAATGTTTGTTTAACTCTAATGATGGAAAAGACAAGTGCATAATTGCTTTCTGAGGTATCATTAGAATGAATGGAGGAAACGGAAAATTTTCAGATGTGTCTCTTCCCTTGCCTGTAAATTGGTTGAAATGAGACAGCGTTACTTTATTAATAAAATTTTGATGGTAATTTGGATAGGAGTTAGGCAGTGTTAAAATGAAGAATCATCTTTGATATGCAAATGTTTTCTTTCTTAGAAAAATTCATCACATACATACAGATTCAGGAGGATATTTAAATAACTTAAGGCAGTAGTTATCTGGGACCTTAAAAGCCTTTCATACTTGGTTTGAAAAACATAGAAAGAAGCAACTGTGCAGGTCCTCTGTGAGAATTTACTTTGAACATTTCATTTTCCAGGCTTAAAAACCGACTCAGAGGACTTGTGCACAGTCCCTGTTAATAGGTGCCTGAGTGGGCTAGGCACCCACATCAGCTAGTTTCTCACTTAGACCATTTCTCAAACCACATGGAGATAAAATGCACCAAGAATATCTGAGAAATGAATTACTGAATTTTTGGTAATTTGAGTGAAAAATGTCCCCGTAGGCATTATTAGGGTGACACTGGAAGATCTTATGGAACTTTTTAGGAGATAGAGCCTTGCTGTATGGAGTTTATCAGGGGGGTAGCTTTGACAATTTACAGCCTTGCCCAGTCTCTGCTTCATGTTTGCAGTCGAAGATATGATCTCTCAGCTTCCTGCTTCAGGTGCCCTGGTGCCAAATCTTTCCTTCCATTATGAAGTCTTCCTCTGGAACCTAGGCCCAAATAAAATGCTTTCATAAGGGGCTGGAGAGAAGGCTCAGAGGTTAAGAACACTGCCTGTACTTCTAAAGGTCCTGAGTTCAATTCCCAGCAACCACATGGTGGCTCACAACCATCTATAATGAAATCTGGTGCCCTCTTCTGGCCTGCACGTGTGCATGCAGAGATAATAAGTAAATAAATCTTAAAAAAAGTTCTTTCATGAGTCAGTTTTGATCATGTTATTTTATCACAACAGCAGAAAGCAACTACAGAACATCTAATTCTAACTATTGGTATGGCAGTTCTCTCTGATTTTCATTATATACCGTTGCCTCTAGTTTGCGAGGGATCAAACCCTTTTTGTGAGATGATGTGGGGATTTAGTTTTCTGCTTCTGCTGCTGCCTTGTCCACTGCTACTGTTTAAGTGGTTGTTTATTGACAGTACAGTATGTGCCAGGAATTATAATTAATAGTGATTATGCTTATGAATTGGGCCAATCAGGAAAATTGATACCACTCTAAATATTGCGGGAGAAAATATATTCAGTACAGAGGGCTAGGTGTTTATAAGACAATTTTTGAAAGGATTGAATATCAATTTTTAATACTGAAACCTTTCATACAGTCTTCAAAATTAACCTTAAAAATGATAAATTGTAATTTCATCATAGGACAGTTGGCTAGGAATTTCTTTTTTCATTTTGGAACAGAGCTCTACAGACCTAGTAAATGGCTGTTGTTTTTTTGCCCATGCTAAAATATATATTCACATATATTTAAAGTGTTTAACTTAACACGTATTAGACACTTTTGTGTGAATATTTATTTAACCTCACATAGACACTATGTAGAACCAAAGAACATAAGGAGGTGATCCAAGAGAAAGATCATTGCAAAACTCATAGTCTGCAAAGGGTCACATGACTGTTTTCCACTACCGCAGGAGCAGAATGACTATTCTATCTTCTAAAGTCACATGCATTCCTACAACCTAATTTACACCTGCATCCTGTTGGCAAAGCACTATGGGAAATCCAGTTCTCAAGTCTCTGCAGCAAAGGGGTGAGCTGGTAAGAGGGTCTAATGTCCTTGGACTCCCAACAGCCGTCACATCAGAGAATGTTTATTGTCCCCTTACATCCCGCAAGTAACAGTTCTAAGTGAGGGAGGGAAACAAAGGACTTGGGCTTTTTAAGGATCTTGGAGGCAGAGCCTATATACAAGTCATGCTGGCAGGCATTAGAAAAAGCAGAGGGGCCCCTAAAAGATACAAGATGAAACCTGTTATTTGGTATCTCCAAAGGAAGTACTGAGGCTCTGCTTTCAGGACACCACTGGGTGTGTGTGTGGGGGGGCGTGTTTACTGAACTTCTTGACTCTCTGACTCTCCATTGAACTGCAGATATGAAAAGGCTGTAAGGTGGGCACTGTCTCTGTGGACTCCTAACAGGTGGGGGAAGCAGAATGGAAAGTAAGCTATTTCACCACAAGGCCACCTCCGTTGACATCCTGGGAACCTCACATACTGTGCTTGTTCATTAATTGTCATTCACTCGCTTAACTTTACTTCTGCAAATCCTGAATGTGAAAAACATAAATTACTGTCTTTCTTAGGAGGGGAAAGAAATAAAAGCCGTATTCTGGTTTAGCTCAGCTCATTTAAGCAAGAAAGCAAATAGCTTCTTCTTAAGATTTATTTATTATAGCTCATTCTTCTTACACCCCGATTATTATCCCTTCCCTTGTATCTTTCCGTTCCCACCCTCCCTCCCTCTTCCACCCTATTCCCAGCCCCTATACCTACTACAGGGGGTTCCTCCTCCTCCACTGTCTGATCACAGCTTATCAGGTCTCATCTGGATAGCCAGCTTCCGTTTCCTCTGTGTGCTCCTGGGTCTCCCCACCAAGGGGAAGTGATCAAATGAGGGGCACTAGAGTTCATTATCAGAGAGTCTGCGTTTCACTGACAACCATGGAGAATGAGCTGTCCATTGTCTGTATCTAAATGGGGGGGGGTCTAGATTCTTTTATGCATTGTCCTTGGTTGGTGCATCAGTTTGTGTAGGGGCCCCTGGGTCCAGATCCAGAGGCCTTGATGGTCTCCCCATGGGGCTCCTGAACCCTCTGGCTCCTTCGCTTCTTTAGCACTGTGAGGAAATACAGTTTCTAAAATAAAATGTTTTGACTTTTAGCATCTGGGTTGTTTAGTTTGTTGTTGTTGCTGTTTTGTTTGTCAACAACATACACTGGGGTCATCTGGGAAATAGAAACTCTTGAGAAATGCTCCCATCGCATTGGTTTGTAAGGAAATTTTCTTGACTGACTGATGTGGGAGGGCCCAGCCCACTGAGGGGGGTTCCATCCCAGGGTAGGTTCTATAAAAAAAAAAAAATAGGTTGTATAAAAAAGTAAAACAGCAGCAACAGCAGCAGCAGCAGCAGCAGCAGCAGCAACAACACAAGCCCACAAGCCGAGAGAGCCATACTGATCAAGCCATTAAGCAGCATTCCTCTGTAGTACCTGACTCCTTCAGTGATAGGTTGTTAACTGTGAGTACTCTTTCCTTCTCATGTTGCTTTTTGGTCATGCTTTTATCCCAGGAACAGAAACATCACCAGGCTAACTGGAACCAAAAAAAAAAAAAAAAAAAAAAAAAAAAAAAAAAATACAGTGCCAAGTACATTTTTCTGATCTGGCTGCTCTCCAGCTCTGAAGACAGGAAACTGAGGAACTACACAGCAAAAAGGGAGGCAGGAACTTAGTAACCTGGAAGGTAAAACTACCCCAGTGCCTTATAGAAAAGTACCCAGCCTCTGGGAGTGTCATACAAACCCAAAATACAGTATTCAGATTGTATCAGAATGCCATAAGTCAGATTGATTGGTTTGTGAGGCATCACAGTAATATGAAGGCTCCTCTTACTTGCCATCAACTGCTGACATTTTCTTTCTGTCCTTTAGATTCTGAAAGTTGAATAATCTGAAATTCATTTTCAAATGATAGAGTTTTGAAGTAATTTATGTAAGGGCAAATTTTTTTTTTTTTAATTTCTAATTACAGTTCAGTTAGGTTTTCCCCCTCTGCCTCATTTTTAGCACATTTGTATCTGTTGCTTATATTTTTAGCTCCAGAAGAAAAATCCAAGTTATTTAAAGGAAGAGTATTTTTTCTTTTACAGATAACTGCTAAACTTGCAAGTTTATAGAATTCATATAATCTTAGATTGAAGAAACCTAATTAGAATCTGAGTTGGAAAAAATAGTCAGGTCTACTCAGTGTCTGATTATTCTGAGGTTCCAAGTTGTACTTTTACTTAAATTGAACTGCTTTTGTAGTTTCTCTTCATTTTAGTTTTAAAATTAATAGACTAGAAACAGCTAACCCTCTTTAACCAATTCGCATTGAAAGTGATTGATTTGTGTTAACTTAGTCTCATCCAGATTGAATCAATATATGAAGAGATATGAATCGCTTTTCTATCTGATTACTTTTAATCGGTTTCAGTTGATTAAGCAAACATTACTTTAATGAAGTTTCTGAGCTTATTACGGTATGAGGTAATGTGATGCAGTTCCACTATTAACTTGTCACCTCGGGGCATTGATACTTTATCCTGCAACACATCTTTGTCTTTCAGGGATAGCATAGTTTTCCTCCTGTGTGCTCATTCTTGGGTAAGAGGTATATAGCATACAGTGTAGAAGGCTGTTTTTTTTTTTTTTTAAACTTTCTATCTGCACAGTGAGAAAATGTCTTATGATTGACAGTCAGTACTAATGGGCTAGAGGTAGCACAGAGAATGAGAAAAACAATTCTGGGGAGGACAGAGAAAATAATGTGGACCAGCTATTTGTCGTTACTGGCATATACAATAAAAAAAAAAAAAAAAAGTGTGGCCCCAGGGGTTAAAGGAAACTGAGCTCAGAGTGAACTCAGTCAAGAGCTATACACATTTCATCGAACAAGACAGCTAATCTTTCTGGTCCTAGTTCCCTCACAATGAAAAGTTGACCCTTCTGATTTTGGCCAAGCCAGAGATTCTATGATGCTATTTTGTTCAATTGCTGTAAAAATTGACCACAATCCATTTAGCCATTGGTAGTCCATTCCAGGGGTATATTTTTGTAAGTTCTGGTAAGAAAAAATGAGAAGGAGCTTTCTTGAAATTGAGAGGGAGGGAGAGAGGAGACGCTTTGTGGGATAGTTTTTAGTCTTTACTATCAATGGTTCTCTTCACTTTAGGGAGGTCAGATTGCTTTATCCTGAAGCTCTATTTCTGTTCAAAAGTCCTACATCTGAGGATTTGCTGAAATGTAGTTCTGTCCTTGTATCTTTATATTCCAGGAGAGCTATGCCCATCTCGCTCATGTATGGACTTCTAGGGTGTTTCATTTACTATTCAAAGGCATGTGTTAAGGGGATTCACTTTGCTTTACAAAAAAATGATCAAACATGTAAATGTGTTGGATTTTCTTTTCTATATTTTTAAAATTCTTTTCACTATTTATGGTTGTTATTTATTTTAAATAACATCTGTGATGTGATGCTGCTGAGTTTCCTAATATCCACCCACCTTCCCTTCCTCGTTACTACCATTCATATGGTAGATGCAATGTGATGAAAACACCACCACTAGCCACTAACTTTAACTAATGTCTGGGTTTCGCTCAGACCTGGTTGGGGTTGTCTCAAGCTCTTAAGACCTTGGAGGGTCACACTGAAGGTTTGACCTTCCTACCTAGACTCCTCTTATTTCTGGTAGTTTCTCAGAATTACCTTATTTTATTTTTGATGTCTCTGATGATTTTGAATACATGCATTTTCTAGTACATTCTTCTGTTGTTATTATATATTGTTAATATAATATGCAACAATTAGATTGGTGTTATGAGTATTTGAAAAACTTTTATAAGTTGAGTACCATGTCACCCTGGCAAATGAAGAGTGCATACTGTTGACATATTAGCATTGATTACTCTAACCTTGATTGAGAGCTTGAAACAATGCTTGTGGGGTTTCATGCTAAAAGTGTTCTGATTCACTTCCTTGAGAATGGAACACTTTCATGAATAATTTGTCTTTTTCGGCTTTCCTCATCTGTTTATTATATATAATATAAGAATATAAAGGTATAATAATAAGTAATTACAAATATATGAGTACTCACTTTATGATTTGGCTTATAATCTAATGCAACTTTACTAGTGTTTGGATTGCCATTGCTTTTGAGCTCACACTAGCTTCTCTGCTCTCCTTTGGTCACGTGTTAATCAGTTTGGGTTTCACCTTATATTCTCTAAGAAAATTAAAGCTATTTAGAACAAGACCCTCTAGTCTCATCTTACACATGTCTTGCTCCAGTCCTAGAATGAGACATTTCACCAATGATTACATTATTTGTTGTTGTTGTTATTGTTAGAGATGATATCAGCAACCAAGAAAGATTTGGGCTTTACGTATGACCATTGCCACTCAAGGGTATTGTTTCTTTGGTATGTCTACTGCTGGTAAGCAAGTGTGTGTGTGTGTGTGTGTGTGTGTGTGTGTGTGTGTGTGTGTGAGTGTATGTGTGTCTATATGTGTGTGTCTCTGTGTATTCCTGTCTTTATAGTATATATATATTTATACATATAATCTTATCTGTATTATACAAAGTCAAATGGAAACTCATGCTGATGCCTCCAGCTCTACCATGACCACTTGCTTGTCTGATACTCTTGTAGAGAAGAACTCAGAACCTCCACCTACCCAACACTTGATTCAATGTTCAATCCCAATGCAGAGTATATAGGGACTTAAGAATAAATAACCTAAATTTCAATGGTTAGTGCTTGGGTAAAAATATATTCACACTTTATTTTAAAGTCTTCATTCATTTCTAAGGTCACACAAGTTAGTTCATCCTCCCAGTAGCAAAACATACTTGTGAGTAGTTATTCATACTTTTAAATATAGGCACATTCATATGTCATAGCCAGCATCATATCTGAATGTTTTACTTCATATTTTAATATATATTAATTCTTTAATTGTACTTCAATTCTTCTAGTTTCTTCTCAGTTCTTTTGCCTTCTTTATCTCCTCCTGTATGCTTAAGATAAGATTACAGTAGACTTCCATAGTAAGTCTTTAGTATGTTATACTTTGGACATATCACTGATTGTGTCACTTGTACATGCTGCATTATGATTATGTTTTTATATATCTTATTCCATAGTGTAGTGTAAACTTTTCATGTCCTGCAGTTAAATTGTTTTTGTTCCTGTCTTTAGTCCAATGAATATGTATTAAACACTCATTAAATGCGTGGATTGATGATTCTTTGACTAGCACCTCACCCTGTAGTATGCTCACTTAGTTGGGCTAGCTAAGCTGGTTTTTAAATAGGTAGAAGGAACATTTGCCCTATTGTGCGTGATGTCCAGTCTTCAGAGTCAGAATGTTCACAAGTGGACCTTGGCTTTACTGCATCCATGTGGTGTAACTCTGAGAGAGAATGAATATCTTTATCCTTCTATCTCTTTTCTGTGAAAGGTGACTAATAATCAAATCGAGGTCACATTGTTAAAATTGCTTGAATCATAGCATGCTTGTGAAAGCACTTGGCATAGAGCCTATAGGGCACATGCTGCATTAAAGATCGTCATTATTATGATTATTTAATTACTTTTGTAGAAATGTATTCCTAGTAGCCGCATCTGAAATACTCTTTCTCTTTCTCCACTCTGTTCAATATGATGTTTCTGTTCTCAGTGACCTTTCCTTGCGACTGTAGATTTGATTATTTTTCTCATCTTATTCGTGTGTATATCTTCTTTCCCCTTGCAGTGACCAGAATGCTTGTTTCCCAGAACACGTTCCCTCACTTGGCTCCTGACTTGAGAAGTAATTATTTTGGCATTAGCTTCCACTGCCCTGAGTTTGCCATCTGTTGCCAATATCACTGAACCGATCCCATTTTTCTGGCCTGGAAATATTTTGTATTTTAACTGGTTGTACTTCTAACTGAAGTTCCGTCTCTCAAATAGCTAATGTGGCTTATTTCTCCCTTCAAAATTCATGCTCTCTACATTAATTATAATATATGTATATCATTATGCATATATGCATAGATGTATACAGAACCTACTGCATCCATGTGTATAGGCGTGGCCACTTGGGATTGGACAACCTATGTGGGAGCTTGTCCTTGAAGAAAACTGATTCTCCATTGACTCTCTGAAGCTCTTCATATAGTGTGGGACCATGAGGAATTTCTCTTGTCAGTATTGCCATGGCATCTGGTAATGCCATTATGCCAGTCTTCTTCAGGAGAGCTTATTGTTGAGATTTCATGGTGCATTTTTCCCTGTCAAATCTAGGCATCACTATCTAGAACTAAGCATGACGTGCTTTTGGCTCTTACAATCTTATTTTTCATACGGCATCTATAATTTATGATTTGGAGAGGTACATATTTTAAAAATCCTATGAAATATGAGGGGAAGTAATAATTTGAAAACAATGGCTGATAGCCTGAAAGTTGGTTCATATATGCATTTATTATCTAAAGAATATATAAAAATCAACTCAGCTGCTGTCTCTAAACTGCAGATTGCAATGGTGCATGGACAATGAGAATTCTATGCCTTATACTATGTTAGCCTTAAGACTGCCCCTATTTTGCTTTCCAAGCCAATTTCCCATAGGCCTATTAAAATATAATTTTCTGGAACTGCTCAACAGGCTGATTTTGCATCCCTGGAGCCTCTGCTTTTCTTGCCACATGAAGGTTGTCAGCCAGCCACATTCTTTCTTTCCTTGCATGTTCTCACTTATCTCTCATGAGGATCTATGCCAAAGCCTGCTGTAAATTGTAGCAGAGTGCCTCTTAGCCTCCTAATCCCATTTATCTCTCATGAAAACATATTCTTGAAGGAGCCTTCAGGAGGTCAGTTGCAATGCATGATCCTCTCATAGTCCTTGTGTTTTTCTTTCAGACCAGCCTAAAAGCTGTTTAATTCATGGGTGGATGGTGCTGACTGAGAGAGGCTTTGTTGATCTGAGGAATTGCTGCCTTAGTCAGGTCTCCTCAAAGATGTATTTCATTTGCATTTTAATTGATGGACTAAAAAAGTGCAAGCATGAACTCTTGAGAATACTAACTCAAACACTTTTAATTATCTGCTTTGGTTTTCCTTGCATTCTGTATACTGTGTCCCTTAGGAATATAGCCAAGTCATTTAAATATGCATTTTTATTATAAATTAGAATTTGACTCTCAATTTGATAAAAGTTGTGACAATCTTTTTTTACAACAAATAAGTAGTAAAAAATTGATATTATTCTGTGGTATCGATGAAAGTGTGAGAAAGTACATATGATTATTCTGACAGGTTGCAAAAAGTGTTAATTACTTTAGGGCCTTGAGAAAGTTCATCTGGAAGCTGTAGCAAACTTTGAAAATATTTTGTTCTTTGTTCTAGCTAATTTATAGTGAAACTCCATTGAACGCTTGCTGTGTTCCAGACACTGGTTAAGTATTTGGAATGTGGCCATTGAAAAATTATATTACTGTCATAGGTCATATTCTTTTTAGAACTAGAAGAGAAACAGAAGACAATCAAGTAAACAAATAAATATTAGGTATGCCTGATGGTACTGATTTGGGGAAAAAGAGGTGAGTTGAAGGGAAGGTATTATTTGTTTTATGTGTGTGGTCAGAAAAATTCTTACTGTTGAGATATTTAGGCTAGGACTGGAAGGGAGGAGGGTTTGTCCACCTCTGAGTAAGAGAACATCAAAGACAGAGAACAAGGAAGGTCAAAGAATTTTAAGACAGTGATTTGCCTGCAGGGAGCACAGCTGAAGTCCACTTCTACAGAGGGAAGCAAATGTAGGGCAGTAGTAGGATACAGGGGTCAAGGTGACACTGAGTAGGAAGATAACACAAGTTTGTCTATTTTTTAAAGGACCCAAGAGACTGTTAATGTTTTATGAGAAAAGGCTGACACAATCAAAGTCATACTTTGAAGGATAAGACAGCATAGGTGAACTAGCTAGGAGATTACTACCCGCAGACCAGGACAGTTAATGTTGGTTAATAATGGCCGTGGTACTCCTGACTTGATGTGCAAAGATTTTTGTTACATCACTGTTTGTGTTGCCTCTTTGATATGAATGAGTGTATGCTATCAAAGAGCTCGGGCTGGATATTAAATACTACACCCATCAAAGGAATAGTATTGCTCTATTAAAAGCAGGAATTAGAAAGGGCTTTTTATAGCAGATTTGATTCCAAAGCTTGTATTTTTTCTTCTTCATTACATAATTTCCAGTTAATTTTTTAAGTTTTATTTATTTATTGCTATCTTTTCCTTTTTTGCAATTTTAATATGTTTTATTAATTTTTAATAATCTCATGCATTGTATTTGGATTACATTCACTCCCAAACTTAATTACTCCTCCAAGATCTACCCCAACATGTCCCCAGCTTTGTGTCCCCAACACCTTTAAAAAATGACTCACCCCTAGCAGCTACCAACTGTCAAGAGCCTCTGTGTTAGTGGCTGAGTCTCCTGAACCACCCCCCATTCCCTGCTGGAATCCATTGACTGGATCCATTGTGTGAAACTTGACTTCTTCCCAAGTACATATTTTGTGGTTGAACTACAACATTAAAATATGTGTCATAATAAGGGCATACAATTTCACTCCAATCCTCGATGACAAAAAGAAGAGCAAGCAAGACTAAAGGAAAGGCCCAGTTTTCACATCGTAGCAAAGACAAATGGCCCCAGGAAGAAGCTGCCAGGTGGACCCAGAGATCTGGACAGATGTTTTTGCTATCATTTCAGGTGACAAAAGGATTCTGGATCTTTGGAGGTGTTTATTCTCATATTCCAATGGTTTATTACCTGGCCTAATTATTAGTATACAAGAGCTATTTAATGTTGATTATTGAAAGAATTGAATGGGAACTGCGGTTAGGAAATTATGTGATGCATTTAAAAATGTAATTTTCTTTCACTGAAAGTGTCCCTCATGTGTAGGCTTAGAAAGCAGCAACAGCACTAAATGCTGACCCCATGCAAGGAAAGCTGTGACGTGCTCTCTAGGAACCCTTGCCAGGCTGTGGTACACCAGTCTAGCTTCTGACTTATAAGCCTACTGCTTTTCTTTGCCTCAAAAGTCCTTGGACATCTTCATGTGCCTCAGAGTCCTATGGAAAGCTTTTTTATTGCAAAGCAAAATCCCATTAGAACAATTATATTCTGTCATAGAATTCTTATTTCTGAATTAAATTGAGGTTCAAGAAATTGAGTCAATTCAAAATTCTTGTTCATTATATTTAAAAGACATCTTTGATTAAAGCTAGCTTGACTTTATATTTTACTTATAATTTTGTATTTCCTACTTATTTGTTATCTAAGGATTAAAAAATACTTCAGTGTGTGTGTGTGTGCATCTACAGTGTCCATTTATATATGTTCATGGATGTGTATGTGTGTGTGTGTGTGTGTTTGTGTGTATGTAGGACAGAATAAACCTTGAGTGTTGTTCCTCAGGTGCCACACAGCTTGTCTTTTGAGACCGTTTTCTCACGCGGAATGGTGCTCACAAAAGGGCTAGATTGACTAGCCAGCAAGCTTCTCTACAGCTCCAGAGCTAGGATCACAGCTGCATGTTGCCATGCATGCAATTAAATTTAAATAAAAATTTAAGGCATTTCTGCCTCAGCTTCCTCATCCCTACCTCTGAAGTTTCTTGTAAGTAAAGTAGTCCAGATGTTACTTCCTACAGTCTCATTTCATGGCCTGATGTAGCTACACGTCATCTTCAACAAGATCCCATATTCCTATTTTCTTTCACTGGTGCATTCATTTAGTCCTTTAGTTTAGTCAACAAAACTTGCTGCTTTCCTGGGATGTGTGATATACCAGGTAGAGGGTGTTGGAACGTATGGTGAAATAAAGAGCAAATGAAGTCTTTAGGTGTGTGTATATGAATATGCCATTAAACATCCTGTAGTGCTAACCTGTATAGCAAAGCAAGACAAAAAATAAAGCAGGAAGGTTCCCTGGTGCTGCATTTACCTGGATGGGTGAGGTGAGAAGCCGAGTAAAGATTTATTTAGTTATTTTCTTATCTTAATTTTATGTTAAGACAGGATATGTGAATCCGCAGGCTATCCTTAAATTCACGATCTGCCTATCCCAGCCACTTATGTGCTGGTGGGATTAAAGACATGCACCACCACACCTGGCTGTATTTATTTTTCTAATGTATACGTGGGAATATGGAAAGCCAGAAAGAGTCTATTTAGGAATTAAAGGGCGGAATATCAAAGGGCTAAAGACAGAGTGCTAACAGACACATGCAGTGACTTTCCATGCACCCTAAAGCAGTGTTCACATATCTAAAGTGAGAGCAATTTTAATGTGAGAGCATCAGGCATGGCTGGGTTTTTCCCACTGTGCTTCTAGAGTGTACATAAAGAATATCAGAGGTGCACGAGTGAGGGCATTGGAGAATTTGTTTTCCTGTGTCAAGGAGAGAGAGAGAGAGAGAGAGAGAGAGAGAGAGAGAGAGAGAGAGAGAGAGAGAGAGAGACAGAGAGAGAGACAGACAGAGAGAGAGAGAGACAGAGACACAGAGACAGAGAGACAGAGACAGAGAGAGACAGAGAGAGAGAGAGAGAGAGAGAGAGAGAGAGAGAGAGAGAGAGAGAGAGAGAGAGAGAGCGCAAATACGTCTGGAGTGTGATTACAATGACAGGTTATGTAATGTGAACTCCCTGACAATGGACAGATGATCATGAACATGACAGACAGTGGGATGGTGGCTGGGACAATCTGGTATGTCCGTATGCAGATAAAACCCAGGAGACTCAACATACTGAGGAAATGGTGTGAAAATAAAGGAAGATGGTCACCTGCAAAAGGAACCATTGAGAGTCTAGATTATGAGAGCCCTTAAGTCCTCAGTGATTAGCCTACTGATGGGCATGTCTACGAATGGCATCCTGGAAGGTGCACCACACCTGGCTTATAACTTATGCTAACATTACTGATGGCTTTTAGAGTACACTCAATTGCTAGTATTATAACAGTACTGCAAAAAAAAAATCTGATTGATATATTAATATGATTTGATGCTTTCTCTACTGCAAAAAGTAAAATTAAAATTTCTAGATCAAAGGCAATTCACCTCTTACTTTTGGCACACATTGCTACACTTCCTTCAGGAAATATTGTGGCACACCCTCTTGTGGTTTGTAGTGACCACCAACCACTACGGATGATAATCACGGGTGATGCTTTTTTTTTCTCAAGTAACAGTTGAACCATTTGGAGGAAATGGATTCCTGGGCATATGCTTTTGAAGGGCACTTCCCTTATCTCTTTTCTTTGTGGTAGCTATGAGGTGGGCTGTTGAGCTCTAATGCACAGGTGTTACCAATATGATTCTGCCTTACCACAGCCCCAGGAGCAGCTGTGTCTCTGGCCCAGTGGTTCTCAACCTTCCTAGTGCTGTGACTCCTTAATAGAGTTCCTCACGTTGTGGTAAAACATAAGGAGATGGTAAAATCTAGTCTCTAACCTCATTCATCCCATGTGTCCACCACTTTGTCTTCTTTGTTGTGTTTTTTGTTTGCTTTGACCACCTTCACATTATTGTGTTTTAAAGGTCTGGGACTTTTATATCTTGTGTGATTGCAAATCATACCCAAGATATATTTTCAAATTACTTTGAAATGTCATATCTTGCATCTCTAGAAAGTTCTTTTTGGATCTTTTTAATGCATCTATGTCTCCCCTCCTAGCTTTCTTGTGCTTTCCTTGAGATATGTGGCCTTGTCATATGTATTTACATTGACAGGGTTTACATTATTTCCTGCTGTCTGTATTTACATCTACACTTTCTTGGTTACTGACTATTAACGAATTTTCTCTTATGATTAGTCGTGGTTTTATTATTATTAGAACTCTACGCCACACTTGATGAGATACTGGACAGTGTTAGGTTGTACTGTGAGTACCAGATTGTGCTGGTTTGTTTTTTTGTTTTTTTTTTTTCCAAGAAGGCTAGTGTGCTCTGGAAGAAGCCATTGGTGATTCCAGAATGTGTTCAGCATCTCCACCTGATGCTCTCTTATCAGAACTGCTCTTTAGATGTATCATCACTGCTTTAGTGTTTTTGGTCTGTCATTGTGTCTATTCGCACTCTATGAATTGTGGCTGACATCTTCTCTTTTCACTGAATGTGCTTGATGCTCAGCAAGGAACTCTTGTTACAGACAGCAAACCTTTGGCAATTTCCAGCATCATTCATTGTTTTATTCAATCAGCTTCCTTGCCCATGGAGTTTTATCCTATGCATGCTTAGCTTACATCCACCTGGGAAGAGTCCTGTGTGTTTCAGGACTGCCTTTGCAGTCATTTTCTCTCAAAACATCAGGATCTTAACTATTCTGATCACCTGTTTCTGTCCTCCCAAACAGGTGAGACTACTGCTGTAAGCTTATGACCCCTCTTTCTGTACTGAGAGCTGGAAAGTCCCTTTAGGCAGGTCATTTATCTTCCCTTTCTCAAGGTTCATAGACACTTAATTGTCTTTTGTCCACTGTCTGTGAGAATTGCCTCCAGTTTTTATCTAGTTTTGTTGTAGATTTATTGTGCCCGATGAGTGATTTTAGAAGATAGTGATGCTATCTTCTCTAATGAAAGTAAATTCATATATTTTGAATATCTTCAACTATTGTACTGTGTAGATGATCATATTTTATAACTGATATCTTATTGGTGGCTTCTAGAGTAGACTCACTTTCTAGTATTATAATAGTGTTGCATTACTTTATTACAGGCATTGTGACAGTACAGTTATGTGATGATGATTTTCCTATTTTAAATGGTAAATTTAAAATTTGTAGGTCAAAGGAGATATTTTTGACAGATATTGCTAAGCTTTCTTCAGGAAATATCATTGTGTACCAGCTTGTGATTTGTAGTGAATATTGTTAATGCTATATTTCTTTCTTAATACCTAAGTTTTAAAATTACACATGCTTACTTATGAGGAATCACAGATTTTCATTGGCTTATAAACAATAAAAATGTTCCTTCTTTTGAAAAGCTTGATTGTAGTGTTTTATTACTCAATTTTCTATATTTTCTTTTTAAAAAAATCAATAAAATATAGCTCTAGACTTTAATAATTTTCTTTAAATTACTTTGTTTGTTTTCATAATTATGTAAGAGATGGATTCATCATAGTATTTTAATCTTTGTATGGTTAACCTGGATGGTAAGTGGAATCATATTACCGAGTATACATCCTTAAATCAACAAAGTACATATTTAACACGGTGTGAATGTCTGAACTAGCCCCAGTGATGTGGGTTTGTAAAACTGAGATATGTACTATCTGATACAAACTTAGAAACCGTTCTCCAAGGGGA
This sequence comes from Acomys russatus, assembly GCF_903995435.1. Classification (NCBI taxonomy): domain Eukaryota; kingdom Metazoa; phylum Chordata; class Mammalia; order Rodentia; family Muridae; genus Acomys; species Acomys russatus. Next base: position 23,357,483 of record NC_067161.1, read on the forward strand.
TTCTTCTTCTATTATTGTCCCTATTATTATAATCTACAAATCATTTAATATCTTTTTGATAAAATGTTAATTATTGACCATCTCTATGGATCAGAGTTGAATGACATTATTTTCAGTGGTTGCTTTAGGCAAAAGTTATTAACTGTGCTTGTCAATTTGAAATTCAAAGAAATAATATCTATCATGTATCTAGTAATGAAACTCTCCTAACAAGTTTAAACATAATTATCTATTTTCTGTAATATTCCAGTTACTAAGACAGGCAAACCCAACATAAGATTAATTTTTCATATTTGTTTCTCCTGTGATTTGAAGATCTATACGATACTTTCTTTTTGAAAATAAGTCAATCTTTGGCTTGATATGGGGAAGGAGTGAACATTAATCTGAGGATTTGGACATGGTCACTTAGTTAAATGTTAGATTATGCCTGAATCAGCTTTGGTTCTTACTATTTGACCTTAAAGCCTAAGCGAGTTGTAAGTAATGTTTATTGGTGTGTGTATGTGAGCATGTGGAGGTCAGAGGACAGCTCATGGCAGGAAGTCTCTTTGCCCTCTGACAATCCTGGGGATGAAGCATGTTTTCTCAGACTTGGCACCTGGTGCATTTACCTAGTAAGTCATTTCTCTGGCCTTTTGTCTGTGTCTACTGATAAAGAGCCTGTTGATAAACTCCATTTCTAGCAGAAAGCAGTTCCTTCCTAGGGCTGCAGTTGAAGGTACATGCATACTAGAGGTGTAGTCACTTTCAGAACAATGTAGACTTTTGCTATTTAGTCATGAGAGCCTATTTAATACCCTCGCATGGATGTAGGACCAGATTCTGGAGTCCTAGGTATATGGTACATAATTTTTCAGTGACATTGGCAGTTGTTTAGAGAATAGCACACGAGAGAGACATTGTGCCACATAACTTTTATGGGCATCCTGGAGGTCCACAGCTGCCCTTCAATCTCCACTTGCATATTAAAATCTCTTCTTTGTCAGTAAGCTGCTTACTATTTTCTTCTCTACTCATGTAAGACATTCACTGTTCTCTAAAGTTTTCAGAAAAGATTTCATTAGTTTGCATGTGAATTATTCCTTTGTCTAGATATAAATAAATACTCAATGTAAATGCTAATTAAAATAAGTGTGGTTATTCAAACAATGCATTATTCAAAAATTCCCTAATACTTAATGTTAATATTGTATTTCGAAAAGGCAACAATCTCTATGACCTTTCATTATTAGAATTAAGAACTGATTAACCCAAACTATAAATAATCATGAGTATTAAGATCTAACATAAATGTCTGCAAAAACTCTTGAGGAGCGGATCCTATGAGATTATGAGATGTTTATTACTTTACAAAATCCAATGGTAACATCCTTCCTGTTGCCTGAGGGTAGCAATTTCTCAGCCTTCTTCTGATGCGATTTTGAGGTTCTTATTATAGTGTACAATAAGGCTAAAATGCCTTCTTTTCTTAAGGCAATCTCCTTAAAAGAAAATTAGTAAAATCATTTATACCCAGTAGCCAAGGGCTGCTCCATTGGCTTTTCAAAGCAATTTTGACGAAGCATCAATTTCATTTTGAGTCATTGCTTTGCCTGTAACAAGCTACAATTCTCTGGAAATGTATACATGGGACTCTGCCAGTATTTCCTTGTGTTGGCATCTACATTTATTGCTGGCTATCCTATACTTAATGGTCAGCTCAGAAAACATATACATAAAAGTAATAACATTACACAGACTGAGCAGGTAGTATTTATGTAATATATATATATATATATATATATATCCACATAAGTAACAACAGTTAGTAAAAAAAAGAGGTCGCAAGTTAGAAAGATAAGATGAAGAATGTGTGGGGGGGTTTGAAGGAAGGACAGGGATGGGAGAAATGACATAATCTGAAAAATAAAAGGAATAATTAAAAAGTATTCTTAAGTACACTTAGCATTAGTAAAGTTTTAATTCAGAAAATGTGTTAGGAGAAATGGAGGCTAACAGAAAAGCAGAGGGATAGACATGTTAGCCTGGCAGGCCTGTTGATTTCAATTTAGAGCAGTGCCATTAAATTTAACCATGTCCTCTTTAATGCGGGCCTATAAAGAACTCTTCCTCAGTGACTGGTTTCCTTTCAATCTGCCAATCAAGGCAGTTCAAAGTCACCAAAAGATCACCGAATGAAATGACCCCAAATATAGCTGTCTTAGAATAAATCAGGAATCTGTCAGCATCCTGATTCATAATATGTCCATTTTCTTGTGTGCATACGTCATGACATGGGATACATCCAGATTTTTGTCTCATTCTGGTTAAAAGTATTTCAATCATACACTTTTAAAATTGAAGAATATTTATACTTGGGGAGAGCTAGGAGGAGCAGAGGGAGGGGAAACTGGTTAGGATGCATTGTATGAGAGAAGAACCTATTAAAAAAAAAAACAACTCGGCACTGTTTTCATACAATAAAGTTTCACACTGGCTGTGATGAAGCCTGACTATCATCCTAGTTTTTGGGAGGCTGAGGCAGGTGAGCCACACTTCACAGTGTGGGCTTTATAACGTGATCGTATCTGAAAACAGCCACCAAACAGCTTCACATGGCCCACAGCATTGCACTGATTATGACTTTCTAGTAAATAAACTGTGAAACTTTGCAATAGTGGACTCATTTCAGAAATAAGAATGACCCATTAGGTGAATACAAATAGGGAGCAATAGAAGGAGATACCAAGAGGCATTCTCTGGGCTTTGCTTCTGCAAAGTTGTACATATCCAAACACTCACAGGCAAAGATCACAGCTATATCACCCTTCCACCACACCCCCACCAAATTTTCTTTTTTAAGTCACAGTCTTCGCGTATAATATATACACTTTCTTCTTTATGTTTTAAACTTACAACTTAATGTAAATACTATATAAACAGTTTTTAGGAAGCTAGGCATGTTGACACATAACTGAAATCTCAATAGTCAGGAGACGGTGGCTGGGGCATCAGAAATTGAATGTCATCTTCTGCTATGTAGTAAGTTCTAGGCAAGCCCTAGGCTACAAGAGACTCTGCCTCAAATAAAGAAGAGACAGTTGCTACACTATATGTTTTAGAGGTAATCATAAGGAAATGAGTTTTTACATGCTCAGTCCAGACATGTTGTTAGAATATTTTAGTTCTATAGCTTCTTCAGTCTGGGATGTTGAGCCCATGGGTATAGTGTACCAACTATGTACTTGAAACACTATTACTATACTAAATGTTAGTTGATTTTGTTTTTGTTTTTGCTTGTTTATTTTTGTGTGTGTGTGTGTATTTTATTTTAGTTTTTGCAGATTTCACACATTTTTGATAAGTCTGTAAATATTTTCCTATCTGTGGTTATAGCCAGGGGCATGTGACTCTCCCTCAATGGATAAAATGTCATGACAATGATGTGTCACCTCCATAAGGGGCCTTCTCTCTCCCTTTCAAATGATTCACTCTGGTAGAGGCTAATGGTCTCTTCATGACCATACTCAAGCACTCCAACAGAAAGGCCAATGCAACAAGGCATCGATTGAGGCCTTCCTCCCAGAGACAGCACTAACCAGCTACTGAAAGGGCCACACTGGAGGATATGCCCCGGAAAACTGCCTCCAGCCAATCTGACTACAAAGTAAAACTCCTAACCAGAGGTATTGAGATCAGTACCTCCACAGACAGCATGAGGCAATGCTCATTTGTTCTTTTAGGTCATTACAGTTTAAGTTAATGTGCCATCCTTAATATGTCAGGACTTTGAAATCATCATGGGTGGGAAGTTTTTGGTTCATCCAGAGTGTCTACAAAACTGTTTTATACTCTGTTTTCCCCCCCCAAGTTATTGTTGATTCTACTGGATATTTATTTCCCTTGGTATTTTCAGAAGCATCTTAATTCTCTGAAACGAGATATTTTAAGGCAATAAAAGGAGAATGCTTTTAAGATAACAAACAAGATACATAGTAGTATTTTTAAAAACTTTTATCTATAAAGTCTTATATATTAGTATAATTTTAACATAGCTGGAAACAAAACATATTTGGAAGGAGTATTTAGGAATAGATCCCATTGCAATGATATTGCATGCAACCTTATTTTACATACTTATAGCATTGTGATGACCTGTGAAAGATTTCATGAACCCCAAATTACTTATTTTTTCACAGTCAGTATTGCCTATGATGTCATTCATTCACTAATTCAGAAAATATTCATTGAGTAATTACATACGGTCATCTGCTGTTTCTGTCCTTGAACTGACATACTCAAACTTCCTGGTGAATTAGGTAATGTTGGGGCCATCTTATTATTCTGCCACTCTCAGTTTTAGGTAATTTTTCTGGACTTCCTCAAATGCTTCACAATATGGCAAATTGAATGGTGATGACTTACAACCCACCCTAGGCTTTTCCTATAGATTTTCCTGAATGTTGAGCTACAAATTCTCAGTGCTTCTTGGCTTTCTTCTTATTGGTTTACCTTTGTTCCCGCATCTTTCAAAACCCAGAGCTCTATTTGTTCTCACTGCTGATAATTTTAGCTCTTTACCCTGTTTACTGGCTTTTGTGACTCTCCAACAACATGCAATTTGTCCTAGCTCGCTTCATTACCATTGCGGTTTACTAAAAATATTTCTTTCCATAAAAGATTAGTACTGTCCCTTACAGAAATAATTTTCACATTTTCAAAGATATACAGTTTTCTCTGAACTTATGAGTGATATTTTATAATGATATTTGGCATTCAACAAATCTATTGGAACAAGGCAAAGATATTTGTTACATATCTATGAATATAGCATGCACACCTTTAACTATATTGATTATATGTAGTTAAATATAACTACTCCAAGTAGTTACACACCTAAGAGTATTATTTCTCAATCAATATAGTTTCTGAAATTCTTCCTTTTAAATTTAAATGCAACAATTAACTCCTTTCAACCTCCTTTCTGTTCATTGGCATGGCAGAATCATAGAGACTACAGACCTGAGAGGAATTATTCTGTAAACAGGCTAGGCTACTGCTAATACCTCTATGTGAGGAAAATAACAAAAAGAATGAGATCGAGAAATCTGTTATAAAAAGGGCATTATGACATATTTTCTTATTTTTCTGCTTTTCTTTCCACTTGGTTTGAGCTTACACAAACATTAATTTTCTATGCACAATTTTGGGAGGAGCTTTACATTTTTGAAATTTAAGAAGCCATGGTATTTTAACATTCCAGTTAGGATATTGTTTTTCTTTAAAACAAATAAACAAACAAACTAAAACTTCTAAAACTGCAGATCTTAAGAAAATTGATCTTCCTATGGTTGTACCGGTCTGTTTTGATGTGTTGGTAGCGTGGGAGGCTATCTGTGCCTTGTAGCAGGGCATATGTTAGAAATCTCTACCATAATCTTCTAATGTTGTAAATTTAAAACATCTCTAAAGCTATACAGTTTGAAAAGAGATTAGTGTTATTTCATAAGTATAAATTTTGTCTGAAAAGAGATTGAGTCTTGTATTGTAGATTGTTTTTAAGCAACTCAAAGAAAATGAGAATAGATATTGAAAAACATGAGTTTCAATTACAAATAACTTCAGCAGTTAGATATAAATTTTATATTCTTCAGGAATTATTTATCTTTTAAAAATATGTTGGCTTCCTAGCTCTCTAAGTTTTCTTCTTGTTCTAATGCTTTAAGAATTGATGATACTAAATAATACCTTTTTTGCACTAAAAAACAATGGTGTTTTTAAATGTGGAAATATATCAAGTACCATTTTTATCACAGTCTATGGCTGATAATACAATACCAAGGGGAAACACAATTTATTACTTATGCTGCCGAACAACATTCTAAACAAACAGACTTTCAAAATATGTTTGAATATGTAATGAGTGTCACTGAATTCATGTAACAGTATTTAAGTTATGAGTGGCCAGGAGAGGAATATACAACACTTACAGGCTTTCCTTTTCTTGTGGTGTGTGTATGAATTTGTTGCAATTAGCATGTTTACAACACTTGAGATGGAACCATGGAACTATGACCTCTATATTGTCTTCTTTTGTGGACTGACTTCTGTGATATAGGTGGGTATGGGTCTCAGATTGATAAGGAGTAGATTTGTGATGACTAAGTTTGGGGGTCAATCTGAGTGGATTAGGGTATATGTATCTAGTTGCCAAAATATTAATTATTTTTTGAGGCTGTAAGTAGACACCAAACTCACTCTGTCTTTGCTGGAAGGAAAATTTAGGTAGTTTGGCATTTGATTAGAAGGACTATGATTGCAACTTTTATTTCCAGGGAAGATCAACATGTTATTGTCAGGTATTTACATCTATTTGCATGTATTTTAAAATATACTAGGCAATAGATTGATATAGGGAAGTGTATTTCTTTGTCCAAAGGGATCTGCCATAGTTAGTCTTATTCGCAACTTGACGCAATCTAGAATCATCTGGGAGATGGGCTTCCCAGCATGCCTTTAGATTACATCAATGCCACTGTGGGAATTGTCATTCACTATACAGGAGGCTGTGGATTGTATAGGAGTAGAGAGAGCAAACTAACTACCATGGCCCATTAAGTCATTGTGTTCTGCTTTTGATCATGGACACAATAGAGCCAGTTTTCTAACCCTCTTGCTGCTATGACTTTTCTGCCACAAGGGACTGTAACCTGAAAACTGTGAGCCAATGAACTCTTCCTCCTTTCAGTTGCTTCTGTCTATTTATGAAAGCAGCAGGGAAAAAAAAAATCACCAGAATAACTACTTAGTTTATTTCCTATCATGACTGTGCACCATCTTACAACATACAGATTGTCATGAAACAAAGACGAGCACAGATGTAAATTTAACTGGAAGACAAGCTAATGGGTCATTTTGCTTGGGAAGGGGACTTAGTCCCCTGGTTCATATCTCTGTTAAAAAGATGGAGTATTTAATGTCCTTTAATTTTGAGAGAGATAATAACCTCATATTTTTGTAGAATTTTGGGCCCAGCAAAGTTCTTTGTCCATTTCTTCGATTAGTGGAGAATGAGAATGAAGCTTTAAAAATTTTTTTAAAGGTCTGTGTCAGCTCCTGACACCTGCACATTTGTAGAGCACACTGGTGTTGAAGTGTAGGACACACAGTCTCTTTTAAATATCTTCAGGGCATCAGGATAGGATCCCAGTGATTTTAGAAGTGGGTGAGCGGAATGGGGATGACTGACCCTCAGGGTAGCCAGGCACCGCCCAGTTACCCGAATGCTTGCAGAGAATAATAGCGCAGACAAGATGAGTCCCTCCCAGGGTGGAATATACTCTTTGGATACTAGAACTCTGTCATCTCTGGTTTTAGACTCTAGGAATCACATCAGCAATCAGAAAGTTGTCAGGCGTTTGGCCTCAGGCTGAATGTCACTCACTAGCCTTTCTGGTCCCTCGCTTACAGAAGATCCCTTGTGGGACTTCCCAGCTTCCATATTCAAGGACACTGCTTCCCCTCAAATCCCTTTCTACATGTCTCTCTCTGTTGGTCCTTTCAGTTCTCTTCCTGTGGAGAACACTCACTGAGTCACTGGCGCTGTTGGGCACATGTTCATGGTTTTTTTTCACAGCACTCTCCCCAGTCAATTTTCCAGTCACTGATTTTCATTCTTGAATCTAACAATCAAGACAAGAATCCCAGGAAAGCCAGTAAGAGTCTAACATTTCATTGTCCATATCTATTGGTCCAGAAATTATTGTTATTTCAGTTTTGAACAATGGGTTCCTTTGCAAGTTCTTTGTCTCTTGGATGAAATAATTTAAAAATGATTTCTGAAGGATGGAGGACAACTTTAAAATTTTTATTTTTAGTAATTACTATTGTGTGTCCATGGTACAGTGTGTAGTGCAGCAGGTCACAGGCAAGTTTTGTGGAGTGGGTTCTTTTCTTTCCACCTTTAAACTTTTGGGGCCAACGTTTTACCATCTAAGCCATTTTGCCTGTTCCTTAAGGACACTTTTAATGGAGTTTCAGGTCAAAACAACGGGGAAGACAAAATGGAGATCTTAGCATCTTTTGGGAAGATTCTGGATAACAGGAACTGAGAAAGTTAATGCTTCGTAAGTTAGAGGCCAAGAAATCAGGCAGCTTCAGCAGTGAATTCTGCAGAAGCTCTGTGGGTTGCGTGGTGGTTTTGTCTCCAGAGAGAATAAAAATGTCTGGAGTGTCATGGCAAGTGGACTTACGATTTTGTCTGTTATCCAAGAAAGGGAGATATTAACAGGGAAGTGGAAAAAGTTAGTAATGTCTTAGACTTCTAGGTCTGCTGGCTAAGAGAAGTCCTGGCTTAAGATGAGCAAAGTGTGATGGAATAAAACGAGAAGAGAGCCCTTTAACACTGAATAAGCTGCAGTTTGTCCAAGAAATGGTATCATAGTAGAAAAAGTCTGGATCTGGCATAAGGTAAGCCTCACTCTAGGTTCTGACTCATTTACCTGGCATAAATATTAGCAAGTGTTTATTGATTGTTTAATGTGTGCCAGTGCTTTAAGGCAATTATCTCATGTAATTTTCTTAAATGTCTTTTCTATGGATACTATTTTCATTTTCCAAGCAAGGATGCTGTGGATTAGAGACACTAAGCCAAATACACACAATTAGTGTGTAGCAAGGTACTTTCAGCACACAAGTGTGAAGTAGCTAGTGTCTTCACATTGCCTCACCACATCTTTGACAAGTAGGTCATCTACAGTTGTATTTTTATCTGTGTGTTTGTGGTTTTAGCCTGTTTGGAAGGTTTTATGTAAAGACTCAGACTTGTATATTCTCTTAAAATAATAGAGACGTCACCTGGGTCACAGCACACTGGAATCTACTTTCTGGAGAAATACGGATGCTGCACCTAGCAATTGTATGCTTTCTCTTCCACAAGTGGCCACCCTTCTCTATGGTTCCCACAGTTTAGAACAACTTATATATATATTTTGACATTGTTGATATTATAATAGGTGAACAAAAAACAAGGAATGGAAAAAAGAAATTATGTAGGAAGTGGGAAATTTTAAAGAAAAAGAGAAAATACACAGTTAATGGTAGAAGTCCAAATACTTCTTTTAAAATATGTTTATGAGTATAGATATTTTGTCTGCATGCCAATTGCCTGTGGAGGCCAGACCAGGTGGGCAGATTCCCTGAACCTGGAGTTACAGATGGTTGTGAGCCACCATTCAGATGCTGAGAATTGAACCTGTGTCCACTAGAAGGGAGACAGTGATAACTTTAGTACCAAGAATTTTTATTATTTAGTATGCAAATGCTTTATTGGGTTTATTCATTTATTTTATGTACTTGGCTTCTGTGCTGGTTAGGTTTTTTTTTTTTTTTTTTTTTTTTTTTTTTTTTTTTTGGTCAATTTGATACAAACTAGAGACACCCGGGAAGAAGGAACTCAGTTGAGAAACCGCCTCCATCAGATTGGCCTGTGGGCATGTCCATTGGGGGCATTGTCTTGATTTTAATTGATAGATGAGGGCCTAGTCCACTCTGAGTGGTGCCATACTTATGCAGATCATCTTGGGTTGTATAGGAAAGGTAGCTAAACAGGAACATGAGAGTAAGCCAGTAAACGGTAGTCCTCTAAGTTTCCTTCAAGTTCCCACCATGGTCTCTCTGTATGATGGACTGTGACACGTGAATGAAAATGAACCAGTTCCCCCACAAGCTGATGTTGGTCATCAACAGAAAGCAAAACAGAACAGCTTCTATGAAGACCTAAATTTCTGAATGTTCCACTATACTATAGTATAGTTTTTGAAAAACTACCTTCACTTTTCCGAGACTCCTCATTGCTCAAATTTTTGGATTATAATTTATTCAGATTATTTCTCTATTGTTATCCCCTCACTTGAATCTTCCCACTCCCACCCTCCTTCTCTCTTTTGCCCTATTCCCCTCTCGTAGACCTCTGACAGAAGGGGACCTCCTCTTCCACCATATGACCACCACCTATCAAGCTCATCAGAATAGACTGCTTCCCTTCATCTGTGTGCCTCTGGGCCTCACTTCTCTTTGGTGGGGAGGCCAAAGATACACCAGAGTTCATGTCAGAAGCAGTCCCTGCTCTCCACACAGCCATGGAGAATGGGCTGTCCATTGGCTAGATCTGAACAAGGTGTCTAGGTTTATTGTATGCTTTGTCCCTTGGTTGGTACAATAGTTCATGTAGGGCCCCCTGGATCCACAATGGAAATTTTGCAGCAGGATGAAGCGAAGTCATTTGTGCAACACCTGGCATCTAGCAGCTGTTGGCTAGTAGCTGTTGCCCCTTCCATCATTTTTCCTATCTCTATGAATCTGGTCTACATTACTATAATATTTTGAGAGCATGCTGTTTCTACATTGATGAGTTTGTTGCCCACTCACTTGCAAACAACTTTCAACATGGTCTTGTGCCTCCCTGACTTGTAGACAGCCCATTTCTGATCAGGGTTCTACAAAATGAAGAGTAATTAATACCACTGGGCTGGGTCAGTGGTTTACTGAGACTTCCCATGGCATTTGGAAATTCAAGCATTTGTGTCTGTTTACTCAAACTGCCATTTGAAAGACAGATGAGATGTGTGATAGAGGCCAACTTGCACATCTAGAGTGAAAATGCATACTGAGTATCAGGAAGATGAGACACTTCAATTGCTGTCAAAGTTTGCCACTGGCTGTCACCACAGAAGTGACCCTTTCTGGAGTCCATTAGATTAAATGAAGGAAGGAAAAATATATCTTCTTAGTGTATTGCCCTTTTGAAGTCACAAAATATATCAGGTGAAATAAGAGTCTCAGGATAGAAAATTCAAACTCGGAATGTGTTCTTTTTATTTTTTAGCTTTTAAAGAAAATGAATAACTTTCCCTTTTCATTTCTCCTATAAACAAACGTTTCATATTTAAACCTTGTCACTATGAAATCATAAAATTGCAACATCAGATAATGGATTTGGAAAAAGTACATAAATTATTTTAAAAGCCAGGCAAGAAAACTTTTCATGTATATCCATCAACATATACTGAAATATCACCTACCATTGAATTGTAAAACCTTATTTTAAATATGTGATCTGTGTGTGTTTGTGTGGTGTATGTACATATCTGTATATGATAGGTGGAAGAGAAGGTCAAATGTCCTGTTTTATGCTTTATCTTTCTGTCTTTCTGTCTTGAGACAGGGAGAGTCTCTCACTGAACTTGGAGTTTGCTGCTTTTTATCTAGGCTTGCTGCCAATAAGCCTAGCGGTGCTCCAGTGCCTATAGCAATGTGGTTATGGGTGTTATGACCGTACCTACTTTTTAAATCAGTGCTGAGATAAAAAAACTCAGATTGTGACATAAGTGCAGCAAGTGCTCTCCCTCACCAAGTCATCTCTCTAGCTCCAACTTAGAGTGATGATTTTGTAGCAGAGTAAGTACAAATGTCCAACAGACACAAACAAGGTTTGGTGGCATGGACAAGAAGAGGAGACTAGATTATGACCACAGTGTGGCAGTACTCTCTGTTAACACCTGTGTGGGTAAAGTTTTAAAAACGAGGATGTTAGGAATGATGCGGACTCGGAGAACTCGCCCTCTGCTTGTAAGGCTACACTATCTTGAGGACACAGCTGATTTTGCATAGCTGAAAGGGCAAACAGAAACACCCAGAGAGCTGTCTTTGTACAAAGTGCCAAACGCAAACTAACAAGTTCTAGAGATAGAGATGGTCTGAGCATAGAAACAAATTCTGCTGTGTGTTTCTTTCTCCCTCTTACTTCTTATTATGACCTCCAGTTCTTAATGCTGAAAACTCTTACTCTACAAAACAGAAAAAAAAAAAACCCAAATAAACAAACAAATGGAAGTTCAGGAAAAAAAAAATCAATGGATCAGTGTGAGATTTCAATGTACTTATATGTATAAAACACTCTGCAGGGTTAACAGAAGCACTCAGGGACAAAAAGAGACTTTTGTCCTTGTGCTAACCTCATGTTTAGTCCTCATTTCTCTGCATCTGTAAGGATGTATAGTGTTTATGCATGTTTGTGTAGGTATGTGGGCACATGTGCTTGAGTTACAAAAAGGCTGTTGTCAGATGTCTTCAAGTGATTGCTCATCACCTTATATATTGAGGTAGCGTCATTTACTTGAACCAAATACCATTCAGCTCCTCTAGCTTTCCAGCTGTGCCTTCCTTTCAAGCACTGAGTTTACCTGTGGGCCAGTGGCCTGCAAGGCATTTGCATAGGTGCTTGGCGTGGAATCTGAATGTTTGTGGGGCAAGCCATTTCTCCTCTGAGCCATCTCTGAAGCTCCTGATTCTCATTCTCAATATGAGTTATGACTCCTCATTTCCAAGGGGGAAAAACTGACTTAGACACCTCTAAGAAATTAAGACTTTGGAAAATATTGTGATTAGTGTTGATGGCCAGCTTACCAAGAGCCAGAACCATTAGAGAGAGGCCTCTGAGCATGCCTGTGGAGCATTATCTTGTTATATTAACTGTAGTGGAAAGACCTACCCATTGGCATCACTCCCACACTAGGTTTCTGGGCTGTATAAGTGAAGACAGGGAATTGAACAGCAGCAAATGCCCATTATTCTACTTACTGGCACAGGCGAGATATAACCAGATTCCTTGATTTCCCCACCATGATGGATGAGCCCTTTCTCCCTTAAATTGCTCTTATCAGAGCATTTTATCACAGGACCAGGGAAAGAAGCTAAGGCAGATACGGAGTGCTCCAAAGAATTGTCCCAAATTCTGAAAGTCTGATGGTATCAACTTTATATATGACAAAGTCACTTGGAAAATTTAGAGAACAGGAATAGATTTTTTTTATAGGGCACCATCACTAAACTAACAAGCTAGACCTTCACTTCATGAAATGATGAGTCCTCAAGAGGAACATTTTAGTGAGAGAACATCTGTCTCCTGCCATGCTGACCAAGAAAAAAAATGAGACTGGTTTATTGTTGCAACAAATAAATAAATGCATGGTGGCTGTGCTGGATAGTCTAATGTCAACTTGACACATGATAGAGTTATCTAAAAGGAGGGAATCTCAATTGAGAAAAGGCCTCCTTAAGATCCAGCTGTAATGCATTCTTTCAGGAAAGAAATGGAAGGAGTTAAGGAGTCGTTAAGTATAATAGAAATCACATATATTTTCATGTCAATTTACACATGTAAGTATAAATTATAAATCAATTCATTAAAGCAAACAATAGTAATAAATCAGCCGGACGGGGTGGTGCTTGCCTGATATCTCAGGACTCGGGGAGGCAGAGGCAATCCCTCCATTTCTTTCCTGAAAGGAGATTTGTGTGCAGAGTGGAATAGTGGTAGATATGGCTCTCATTGCTCATGTTGCCTGTAGTACAGAACTGGTAAACAGCAACATTTCATTTTAAAAAGAGGGTTAGCTTTTCTTTTCTTTTTTTTTATTCTTCTCCCATTCAACGCATCCAAACTGTAGCCACCCATCTCTCCACTCCTCCTGGTCCTCCCCCCCCCACTTTCTCTCTCCTTCCACTGCTCCTCCATCCCTTCAGAAAGGAGCAAGCATCCCAGTGATAGCAACTGAACACTACAAAAAAAAAGTTGTAATAAGACAATGCACAAATCTTCATATCAAGGCTGGACGAGGCAACCAAGTAGAAAGAAAAGGTTCCCAAGAGCAGGCAAAAGAACAAGATACACCCCCATTCCCACTGTTAGGAATTCAACAAAACCCCTGAGCTAAACAACCATAACATATATGTAGAGGACCTAGTACAGACCTATGCAGGCTCCATGGTTGCAACTTCAGGGTGAGGCCCTGTGATCCCCGCTTAGTTGGTTTTATGGACCATGTTCACCTGGTGTCCTCAACCCCTCTGGCTCCTACAATCCTTTCTCCCACTCTTCCAGAGGGGTTCCTTGACCTCTGCCTGCCTAATGCTTGGCTGCAGGTCTGTAGATCTCTGCATCTGCTCCCATAAGCTGCCGGGGAAAGCCTCTCTGATGGCAATTGGGCCAGGCACTTATCTATGAGTATAGCAGAATATCATTAGAAATCATTTCATTGACTTTCTTGGCCAGTTATGTTTGGTTCTACCCTAGACCTCCGAGCCATCTAGCTTCCAGTTCCTGGCCATGCAGGCAGTGTCAGGCATGGGCTGTCTCTCCTGTTGTGGGCTCCCACAAGCTCTGAGCCACCATTGCCCCAGCTCATCTTGTAGGAAGGATAGGCTGTAGGTCGAAGGCTTTGTAGCTGGATTGATATCCCATTCCTACCCCTAGAAGCCTTACCTGGCTAGAGAAGATGGCTGGTTCATTCTTTACCCTTCATTACTAGGAATTCTTGCTAGGGTCACCCTCTTAGGTTCTACGAAGTTTCTATTGCACTGGGTTTCCACATTGCTTCTCAAATGCCCCCTGATTCTAGTCATCTCTCCCTAATACTTTCTCCCCTCTGTCCCTCTTTACCCCACCTGCTTCCTTGCTCACCTGCCCTTAGTCAAGTTCCCAAATCTATTCTACCTCCTCTTCCCAGGGAGATCCATTTGTCCCTGTTAGAGCCCTCCTTGTTACTCAGCCTCTCGGGGTCTGTGGATTGTAGTGCAATTATCCTTTACTTAAGAGTTAATATCTACTTATAAGTGACTACATATCATGTTTGTCTTTCTGGATCTGGGTTCTGTCACTTCTTAATTAGTGATGGATGGGGGAGAAAGACCCAGAGCCTTGTGGGTCGAGCCGTCCCTGGGCTGGTAGTCCTGGGTTCTATAAGAAAGCAGGCTGAGCAAGCCATGGGGAAGCAAGGCAATAAGCAGCATCCTTCATGGCCTCTACATCAGCACCTGCCTCCAGGTTCCAGCCCTGTTTGAGTTCCTCTTCTGAACTCCTTCAGTGATGGACTACAATGTGCAAAGGTAAGCCCAATAAACCCTTTACTTCCTAACTTTCTTTTTTGTCATGATGTTTCACTGCAGCAATATAAACTGTAGCTAAAACAGTGGCTCATGTCTGTAACCACAGCACATGTAATCAGACACAAGGATCACCGCAAAGCTGAGGACAGCCTGAGCTAAATAGCTTGAGTCTGTCTCAAAAGACTGTGGACTCTCTGGAACACAAATTTCTTTGTTTTGAAAAGGGTGCGATTTCTGTAGACATCCATTTGCATTAGAAAACAATTATTGTCAGCACCCAATCAAAATGTAAGGAAAGGTAGTAAAGCTATGATCACCATAGAAAGCTCTTTCAAAGGTAGTAGTAATGCAGACAACATTCTTTCCTGAGACTGAATGAACAGGTTTACATTACATTTTGTTGTGTTTTGCTGTTCAATGAACTCTACAAGAAGTTCCTTCATCTCCAGTGGGGGGAAAAAAACACACAAATAGTTAGGTGGACACAGGTAAAGAGTGTTCCCCAGGATCCAATAAAGTGCTCTTAAGAGTGGGTTAGGATACAGAGGTACCATAACATGCAAAAAAAAAAAAAAAACCTTCTCCAGACTTCTCATCCAATAGCAGAGAACAACAGGATAGATTCCAAAAGCAAGATAGCCTATCTTCTCTGTCCAGAGCTTGGGGATAATAAACCCCTCTCCCTGAAAAATTGGAAGCACACACAGTTCATTTGCAGGTTAGTGCATATAATTTATGGCAGCACTATCTTCTAAAATATAAGTACTTCATTTTCATTAAAGTACTTTGTAGTGTTTATTGTCCAATCAAAGATGGATGAGGTGATAGCTAAATTGGTTGTCATTTTAGTTTGTGGGAAGTTTTATCAAGATTTCCTGTGGGAAATTTCTTTAGAAAACAATGAATTATAGTAGCCTTTTGGTTGCTAACTTTATAGGCTCTGGAAACCACAGACAAAATATGACCAAAGCATCTGGCTTATGTAAATTCATTTGGCACAGGTGAGGAAGAGAGGAAAATGAAGAGTACGGCTGCCAAAAATTCTGGCTTTTTTTTTTTTTTAATGAAATGGAAGATTTATTTTACTTTGTAAAATTTATAAAATGAAAGATCTTCATGTGCAAATTTCCTAGAAGTACAAAAGGTATCTTTGCACACCAGAGATGCCCATCATAAACCAAGGCAAAGTCCTGACAGATTCTGAAAGGTGACACGATTGGAATGCACCTCAGCAGTGTTTTCTAAACACGGTCCTGGATGCCGTTAGCGAAGTCACCCATTGCTGGATGGGAAGACGTAGAATCAAAAGGTGCGTGCTGACTGTTGACATCTCTGATGACAAAGCCCAGGAATCTGCGTGTTCATTAGGACTCCCAGAAGATGGGCTGGTGGCAAGATGAAGCTCGCTAAGGTCAAAATTATAAACAAATGAGATGGAAAAAGAGAAAGATGTCCAAGAAAGGCCCTTGGATCTCCACTTTCCTTTTACAATAAGAAAACAAACACAACAACATATTATAAAAAAGTATTTCTTGCTTTACCAGGCCAGCATATGTTTTTCCATAAGTTAGCTGCAGACGTATTTTGAAAGACAAGCTTCCGTTCTTTGGTTTAGAGAAATCTGACTTCACACACTTGGGGTGATATAAAATAGGAAACAATAATTCAAATGCTGTTCAGAAGTAGAGTCCTCCTAGGTGTGAGCTTACTCATGCCCTCTTGCTCTTATATTTGTTGTTGTATTTGCTGTAATGTGGAGTTGCTATCATTTTGGATAGCTGCTTAGCATCAAATGATATTTTATATGGATGCAGGATCATGGTCTGTCCAAATAGCCTATTCCATCCCCTTCCGCCATGACTGATGCAGGAATCAGCAATAGATGATGATCCAAGCTACTGTAGTAGAACCTCAGTAAAGACTAGGGGATCCATATTTTGCAAACATGACTACAGAACTGACAGCTACCTGCTTGTCACAACTGGCGAGAATCTACAGAAAGACAACACTGACTCGAGCTTCCATATATTGGAGAGAGAAATGGACACATTTTTGATAAAGTCTCATTTAGTAAACACTCTGACTTTTGAAACTGCTATTTTTATTAACCTCAATGTTTCTGAAGAGGCTAGCCAGAAGAATACCTTAAAACAAGTGGACCTATTTTAGTAATGCGCACTTCAGTGCTTATTTATTTCTGAAGTATTTGAGCCTCATCTGTCGTTTAAAATTCAGTGTTTGAATTCCCTGCTCTTCATGTGCTGAGAACCATATCTGTCTTCTCATGCTATCTGTTGGGAAATGTCTCAGACCAGGACCTTCCTGTTCAGACTTTCTTCAAATCTGTCACCCTTAAAGTAAGTTCGCATCCCTGCAAGACCGAGGAAAAGCTTTTGTCACATCCACAGAATCCTCATATTCCAAAACGCCATCTGACAATCCCCTAAAGTAATCTGATCAGTGTTCAAATAACACACAAAACAATTTGTTTTTCCCTCGCTGAACATTTTGCAGCCAGATTTCCTCAAAAATGGCACCTCTGTGGGCCATTCTCCTCTGCCACTTTAGCTATTGAGCCTATGATGTGGCTTTGTTAGCACCAAATCCATCTTCATACTGTAATCATTGCTGTGATAAATGGGATAAGAGAGACCATCGAGTGAGCCCAAGAGAGTTGTCATTACGTCAAACCAAAGCTAAATTCAAGACTGAAAAGAATAAAACTTCCTTTCACTGAAGAAGTAAGAGCCAACATGTAAGATACAAATTCATGCATCTCCACAATTTAAATTCAGAAGCCAGCCCTTGCCATCATACAAGCACCCTAAATCCTTGTGCCTCACTAATATAAGAGCTTAGCAGTATTGTCCTAAAGAGAAATCCCACAGCCCTGTGCTATATGTGGAATGGTCTGACAGACACTTGGTTCCTATTTTGTGGTCTACATTAAAAATATATCCTGTATTAGGGTTTTTATTGCTGTGAAGAGACACCATGACCACAGCGGCTCTCACAAAGGAGAACATTTATTTGGGGCTGGTTCACAACTCTGAGGTTTAATCCATTGTTATCGTGGTAGAAAGCATTGTGGAATGCAGGCAGACATGCTGCTGGAGTGGTAGCTGAAAGTTCTACACCAAATAGGCAGGCAGCAGGAAGAGAGTGAAACACTGGACCTGGCTTGAGCATCTGAGACCACAAAGCCCAACCCTAGTGACTTCCTTCAACAAAGCCATGCCTACTCCAACAAGGCCACACCAAATAGTGCCACTCCCTATGTGCCTATTGGGTCATCTTTATTAAAACTATCACATATCCATTAAGGTACTTGAAGGATCAGTGTGTATTCTGCTAATTTGGTGACATTTGTGAGGAGCAGGAGAACAAAATATTAGAGACAAGAAATAAATTTAAATTCTTACGCGCTAAGAAACTCATTTAGTACTTGTATTTATTTACTATCGGTAAAAACAGCAATATTTGCTGTTAGATGCCATAAAATAACATTTCAGACCAAATCTGACATTTAACATATTACATTTAAGACATAATTTCCTACATAAAGTATTTAAAGTTTTTGTGATATATTTCTATGAAAGAGTGTGCTTCATCAATGGATAAACTCACTTGATCACATCACTCTTTGTTCCACTTTACTTCTCTTTTACTAAAAAAAAAAATATGCAAAGTAAAAAGGAGTTCCTAAACCACTGCCTAACTCACCATTTATTACTCACTGATTTAAATCAATCCAACTATAATCCCCACCTCATCACAGTTTGCCGTAATTCTCTGATAATCTCTTTTGAAATGTATGTCGAGATACAAATGGGTAGGCTTCAGTGTTTCAGTACCTATGTCAGCAAGTTAAGAATATATCATAAGAGGCCAGGTGTGGTGGCACATGCCTTTAATCCCAGCATGCATGCAGGGAGGCAGAGGCAGGTAGATATTTGTGAGTTCGAGGCCAACCTGGTCTACAGAGTGAGTCCAGAACCATCATGGCTGTTACACAGAGAAACTGTCTTGAAAAGCCAAATATGTGTGTGTGTGTGTGTGTGTGTGTGTGTGTGTGTGTGTGTGTGTGTGAAATACTTGCTTTGAAAACACGAAGAGCAGAGTTTAGTGCTCCAAACCCACGTAAAGCTGGATGCAGTAATGTATCTTTCTATAGTGCTTTTTATGTGGAGATGCAGGCAGAGACAGGAGAATTGCCAAGAGCTCATGCTCCAGCTAGCCTGGAATATTCCATGGCAAACAACAAGAGAGGCATGTTCTAAAGGTGAAAGGTGTGTACCCATGCCTAAGAGTGTTCTCTCTCTTCCACATATGCACCCGCAATGAATGTGCCTGCCTTCACACACACTTCTGCATGCACATAATATGTAAATACATTCTAGCTCACATGCATCCAAACACACACATACACACACACACACACACACACACACACACACACACACACACACCTTTAAAAATAAAAAAAAGAGAGGATATAATATAAATCACAAAATTCAAACTGGAAAATACTACTTTCCACATACTATGCATCTTAACATTAAATATATTGGAAAACATCAGAATACTTAAAATGCCTGAACAGCTTGGCACAACAAGCAAGCAAGCCAGGAAGGAAATACAGAGGACCCTACACTCAACTCATGCCCGGCTTTTCTTACACAAACCCATTACTCTATTACCTTATGTCTGAAATGCTTATGATTCAGCCTGCCATAACATTTCTGTTGACTTTTTCTTTTCTTTTTTTTTTTTATTAATTTATTCTTGTTACATCTCAATGTTTATCCCATCCCTTGTATCCTCCCATTCCTCCCCCCCCCATTTTCCCATTATTCCCCTCCCCTATGACTGTTCCTGAGGGGGATTACGTCCCCCTATATATTCTCATAGGGTATCAAGTCTCTTCTTGGCTACTTGCTGTCCTTCCTCTGAGTGCCACCAGGTCTCCCCCTCCAGGGGACATGGTCAAATGTGAGGCACCAGAGTACGTGAGAAAGTCGTATCACACTCTCCACTCTCTGTTGACTTTTTTTGAAGTGCAAAGGGCAATTTCATTAGAGATTGAGAGAAAAACATCTGGTGGGCAAGATGTAAAACTTTACCAGCTACCTAGAAGTAGAGAAGAAGAAAAGGCCCAATCATTTTTAACCAGTGTGGTAGTCAGACTTGTGACCAGCAAGCATCAACATGGCATGATGGGAGGTTTTAGAGAAAGAATCAGGAGGGATGCTTCCAAAATGTTGGAGGTAAACCCCAGAGCATTAACAAAAACATGCTTAGAAGAGAGAGAGAGGGAGAGAGAGAGAGAGAGAGAGAGAGAGAGAGAGAGAGAGAGAGAGAGAGAGAGAGAGAAGAGGAGAGAGAGAGAGAGAGAGACAGGAGAGAGAGAGGAGAGAGAGAGAGAAGAGAGAGAGAGAGAGAGAAGAGGAGAGAGGAGAGAGACAGAGAGAGAGAGGAGAGAGGAGAGAGAGAGAAGAGAAGAGGAGAGAAGAGAGGAGAGAGAGAGAGATGGAGATAGAGAGAGAGGGGAGAGAGAGAGAGAGAGAGAGAGAGAGAGAGAGAGAGAGAGAGAGAGAGAAGTGGAAAAAAAAGAAGTTATACCAATAAGCTAGCAAGCAGACTTACTAACCTTACAAGCTACTGTGTATAAGCCTTTACATTAGGGATAGGGAAAGAATACTATCTCATTAAAGAACTGGTTATTTTTCTTGTCTCTTTAGCACAGCTTAGGTGAGACCACCATCCTAAAGGTAGTTCCTTAAGAAAGTGATTGAATCAGCTCAACAGGAATGTTAGGTGTCTACACAGTCTACAAACTTTATTCCCTTGACGAGGGTTTTTCTTTTCTAACCTAAATTACTGCTCTGAAGAGGTGACTCTCAAATCATATAGGAACCAGATAAAAGATCAGAGTCCCAGAACCCTTCCAGCATCTCTGCCTTCCTGTGAGGTTGAGGCTGCCAAGGAGCCCAGACATTCGTGGGTGCAGGATATCAGAACCTTGGCTTTTATATTCTCAGAGAGCTGAGAGGTACTTGTTGAGTAGATGCATGTTGTGTAACCTTCTTGCCCTACTATCACCTTTACTTTCAGATCATCAAGTGAGTTAATGGAACCAACGGTGGGGAGCTTGCCAAAACTGGAGAAATTGTTATCTAACATTGAGAGAAGTTTTAAGTATAATCTAATTTAAATAGCCCAAAGCTTCTAGATAAATATAACTTGGTAGATAAGTCGTATTTTGGGAGGGTAAGAATTAAAACTAATTTTTATCTATTTATTAAATACGTATTCAATTATTTATTATAAATTTAATGTATTTTTAAAAATTAAAACATGTATTTGGAGCTGAGCATGGTCGTGCATGCCTTTAATCTCAGCACTCAGGAAGGCAGAGGCAGGTGGATTGCTGTGAGTTTCAGTCCAGCCTTGACTTCCAATAGTCAGGACAGTCAAAGCTACACAGAGAAACCCTGTGTCAGAAAACCAACCAACCAACCAACCAACCAAGCAAACACCCGCCTCCCCCAAACCCCAAACTTATGCAGTTGGGAGGGTAAAAGAGCCAAGTTAAGTAATTACCTTTTCCCCTAGAAGTAGTGCACTAATTTTTGCTTATCTTGTCCACACTAGCGCATGTGTTTGTTAAAATGGTTGTATTTATACAACACACACATGTTCCTTATGGCATGGTAGTCTTGCATACATGTGAGACTTCACAGTGAGATGAGGTAGCTGTAAGCACATGTGCACTGCATGAGGTAAATGCTATTCTGGCTGTTCCGTATACAGCAGACATCGCAATTTCTGGCAATGGGCACATTTGTACATACGTGACCTTCTTCAGAGGGTGTGTTTTTCATCCCTGAACTTTCTCAGTTCTCAAGAATTCGAACATATGTACCTTGACCAAAGACAATAAGCCTTATTTTACCCTGCCCTATGTCCTAGGCTCTGATATTCTTTTACAGTGATCAGGTTGGGAAGACAAAGACTCCTATTCTTTTGTGTTTGGTGGCAAGACTTTATTTTATGCTTATTCCAGAGGCTGTCATTTGTAAGCTTGCTTCATTCCACATAATCAGAATTGTACAAATCCATACTGTTTGGCCACCTCATTTCCCCCCCCCATGAAATGCACTAAAAACTTCAGGTCAGCTCCCTGTTTCTGCTTTGCATCTAGAGGAAGTTAAATACAGAAGTTTCTTCATTCCGATGTGATCTTTTGGGAGAACACATCCCTGATGTCAGCCGGGAAATGTGAATATTTAAGCCTGTTTGATTTCCACCAGTAATTTTGCTTAAAAATCTCCTCTGGCCCCATCAGCCAGGCGCTGCCAATTAGAGAGGGAAGTATACCAAAAAATAAGCTTGGCTGACTTGCTTGCTGGCTTAAGTGATATTTCACATTATATGCTCATTGGAAATCCATATCTGCTAATTTAGTATCAAACTCTATTAAGAAAGACATAGAATAGGACCAGCTAAATAAGACTGTATTTTACTGAACTTCAAAGGATGTTTGGTTTTTGGAATACTGTCTGCTAGTGAATGTCTGATACGTGTACTGATTTGTTTTAGATTCCAATTCAGCAAAAGACCAGAATTCTCTCTAGTGCTATGACTTGAACATATGCATTTCCCCATGATTCATAAGGTTGAGTTTAATCCTAGAGGTTAGGACATTCAGAAGTAATGTCCTTGGGACATGATCAGGCCAGGAAGGCTACACTTCCTGGAGATGACTAACATTATAAAAGGGCTTGAGGGAGCTAATGGTTTCTACTTCTGTCATGTGAGGACACAAAGAAAGTACCAATGAGGAATAGACTGAACAGAGCTCTGAAGTTGACTGTGCCTTGTTTCCCACTTCCCATTCTTCACAGACATGAGAGATAAGCCAACACAAATAATTCCAGATTCTGAGGGATTTTGTGACAGTAACGGGGCTGTTAATCTAGTCTTTGGCAATTTTGTTATAAAGTGTAGACCAGTTGTGCTTATCTATTTCTGAATGTGATCTCCTCTAGTGTTTTTCTTTTCTTCTGGCTTTTTAAATTTATTCTATCGGTTACACCTATGATGTATATTTTTATGATACAAATACTAGTTATTGACATGACCATGATGTGATTAACTAACAATTAGCTGGTATACCTTACTTATCCTAAACAGCTTGATGTGTGTGTGCATGCGTGCATACATGCATGTGTGTGTGTGTGTGTGTGTGTTGCATTAAGAATAATCTTAAATTTGGAGTCTATACCAATGTATCAAAATTAAACTTACTTTGCATCAACATACAAAATTATATAGTGAATAAAACATAAACTTGTGAGTCACAATTAAGGCTTAAATTGAAGAGTAGATTCAATTATCTACTTTTTGTTCTATCATCCCTATATATTTCTACATTACCCCATTCTTTCTTTTCAAACTCTATCTCCAAATCTAAGGAAGAAAGATAATGGAAAAGAGAGACATCCCTGAGTCCAACTTTGTTTTCTCTCAGAATAAGACCAATAGTAACATATTTTAGTTCCAATAACAACCAGTTCCCAATGAAAATGAACATCTATAATCCACGAAAGCAACCGAAAACCTACCCAATCCCCCTTAATGGAAATGAGGTGTAATTCACTTATGTTTTCTTCCTCTAGGGATTTTTCTAAGCAAAGGTAAATTGAGGAAGTTGACTTTACAGTCCTCACTATGGACGATGCCTTTTCTAACTCACATATCAGAATGCCGAGGCACTGGTCTCTGCTGCTACTCTTTCACACATAAGAGATTTGCAGAGATGGCATCGAATAGTAACATACCAGCTTATATTCAACTGTACACTGTAGCTGAGCACTGATTTCAGCAGTACAGAAAAATAACTCATCGTAGAGGGGCTTTTTCAACTTCAGCACCAGGAAGGATGGGGCTACGCATCTCAGAGAGAGGTGGAGAGAGTTGCCTCAGATATGCCTGTTTCAGTTTTTCCTATGGTGGCCCACACAAATGTTCCAGTCAATTGACTCATCACCTTTCATATTTCTAAATTGGAGGTTATTTTTGCCTGCCTTAAGAACTACAGCAAGCAGGTTTTTAATTTTTTATTTTGTTAGTGAATGTGTTTTTGGGAGCATACATTCTTAGGAATAGTGGTACCGTGGGGCTTTTAGGCATGTGGTAAAATCCACATTTTTTTCCTGAGTTAAAGGCAGAAAAGGCCAAAGGGCAAGAAATATTATGTTTAAATAAAATGTTCAGAATGTAAGAACACCAAACTTGTTACATGTGTATGCGTATATGCACACG
Organism: Acomys russatus; assembly: GCF_903995435.1. NCBI lineage: Eukaryota > Metazoa > Chordata > Mammalia > Rodentia > Muridae > Acomys > Acomys russatus. The sequence continues at coordinate 23,381,738 of NC_067161.1, forward strand.
TGTTCACAACTCATTTTGTCAGAGCTATTGTTATCTTCTTACTAATATTCTGAGGTAGTAATGAACATAAAAATCCTTTGAACTATTTACAAAACATTAACATAACATAAACATATTTTGTTTTCTTTTTATTTTATTAATTTATTCATATTATATCTCAATGGTTATCCCATCCTTTGTATCCTCCCATTCCTCCTTCCCTCCCATTTTCCCCTTACTCCCCTCCCCTATGACTGTGACTGAGGGGGACTTCCTCCCCCTGTAAATGCTCATAGGGTATCAAGTCTCTTCTTGGTAGCCTGCTGTCCTTCCTCTGAGTGCCACCAGGTCTCCCCATCAAGGGGACGTGGTCAAATGTGAGGCACCAGAGTACGTGTGAAAGTCAGACCGCACTCTCCACTTTTCTTAAATAATAAATTCTAATGACATCATTAGTTTGCTGTCTATATACATAGTTGAAGGAAGGGCTATGTTAATTGTGGCTCAGTAGGGGAGAAAATGAAAAAAGTTTATTATTGAAACTCTTGGACCTTCTAAATTCTACCTCTGGCCTTCCTGGTGGCATGAGAGAGTAATAAGAAAAGGTTGGTTTGTAAGAAAACCTCCTGCTATAAAAATTAAGAAAAATAAGGTTAAACTAATTTTTCTTTGTAAAATATTTTGTTATATTTGTGTGTGTGTGTGTGTGTTTGTGTGTGTGTGTAGACAGAAGAGTGCCATGATATACACGTGGAGGTAACAGGAAAACCTATAGAAGTGAGTATCTCCTTCCACAGTGATGAGAAAGAATATCTATTTATGAAAAATAATGTTTTAGAGTAAAAAATAAAGAGGATACTTTATATCAGAAAAAAATGTCCATGGGAATTATTTTGTAACAGTACACAGATCAGAAACATTTTGCCTAAAAATGTGCATCTCTGTCAGTCACCATCCAGACAGAAAGGCATTTCAAATTGATCGTGATATTAAAAAATGGCTTTAGGGTTCCTAGGCCTCATGTTGAGTATGCTGTATGGCTCATTTCTTGAGTAATGAAAACAACAACAACCGTGAGAATACTGTCCAGAGCCCTGTAGAGAAAGAAGCCAGGAGGATTAGACTCATAATTATTTCTAGAACTGCCTTTAAGTTCTCAGAATCGTAGTTCTCATCATGGGATAATGGCATCTTCAGGCGTGTTGTCTCTCTAAGGACCAAGAAGAAAACAGTGGATGTTACAATTTCCTATAAAAATTTCTGACTGAGAGCACAGGAGAGGATCCGAGAAGGTGGCAACGAACACATACGGTATCTGATCTGCAGGACGGAGACTAGGGAACCAGCTGGGAACTACAGATTGGGTGAAACCTGGAGAGCCCTAGGTGAGAGGAGTCTGCACAGTGCAGAGCACAGGTGGGTCCAGCCTCGGACCATCCAACTGGCCCACAGAGGACAGCTTCCCAGTCCCCAGAGAATGGACCCATCCCCGACTGCGAGCTGCTGCCATGCTCTATTTCACGGACTCGGTATCTGGGACTGAACTGTGGGCAGTGAAGCACCAGAGTCTGGATCTGCTGGCCTGGGGAGAACCCAGGAAAATGGGTGGATCTCACTTTAAACCGCCTTTCTGCCAGTCCACAGATAACCCCAGGGGCCAGGGACCACATGAGCAAGGTATCCAAAGCCCAGCAGCCTATCTTGCAGTGCCATACTTGTGCTCTTTCTCCCTCTTTGACTGACCGTGTGTTACAGAGAAACAGCATCAGTGTCCGCTGACCCAGGAGGAGCCCAGGATGTGGATCTGAGGTAGATCTTACCTTCGATCATGCCGCCAGCCAGTCCACTCAGGGACCCAGGGCCCACATGAGGCCCAGGAGGCTGTGGACATATTCTCCAGCTCCATAGCCACACTTTTGGGTTGACTGATCTAAGGTGTCATGGACTGAACGGATCGGACAAAAACCTAGTCAGGTGCCCCAGCCCAGTGGGCTGCTGCAGTACTCTCTTGGGTGGGACTACAGCAGAAGCCTAGCCAACCACCATAAACCAGGAGGAGGAAAACAGTTAAAAGAAAAAAAAAAAAAAAAAAAAAAAGCTTTAGAATTCCATACTAATTAATAGTCTGCTCGACAGCCCAACTTTGACCCTAAAACCCAACAGTATTAACCAAATTTAGCTTTTTTATGGGTACATTTTTAAATATATGCTATTACCGGGAGTTATTAGTTCATGCACTGTTTTTAACACAATACTTTTTCGTTTTCCCCATTTATTGTATTACATGTATTCAGTTTGCATAATAGTGCTATAAAAACCAGATGAAAAGTAGCCATCTGTTTAGCCTCGAGTCTTTAGAATTTTCTTTTTAATCTGATGTGGTTCACTTCTCTATGGTTTGCTGATCTTCAGTTTGGTTCACTTATCCCTTTGCAGTCAATGTCAGTGAAGTTCAGCTGTGCTGTGTGGGCTGCTCACATACATGCTACATGGAGGATATGCTGTCAATAAATGACCTCAAATTGTGGGTTAAAGGTAAAAGGTCAGCTAACCTAAATGGCCTCACATTATGGTTTGAAATGGAAGTGTCCCAAAGGGCTCAAGTGTTGAACATTTGGTTCCCACTTAGTGGTGTTACGTTGGAAGGCTATAGAAACTAGAGGAGATGAAAAGAGTAGGCATGGGTCCTGGAGGTCTCTCGTTCACAGCCCCTTTGGTCTCACTCTGTCTCTGATCTGCCCACTAATAGAGGTTGCCAACAAGACAGTCCTTGTCTATAAGCAATGATTTGGAATTAGAGGCCCCAAGAGAACAAACACATTCATGATCTGACAAAATAATTTGTGTGTGTGTGTGTGTGTGTGTGTGTGTGTGTGTGTGTGTGAACTTTCTACACTGTGAATTCAGGAGCTTTATTCAGAAACAGAATTTCACACAGTTAAGCTTTTAATTTCCTATTCTTTTTCCTCACCTTTATTTTTGTTTTTGTTTTTGTTTTGCAGATCTATTCCCACTGATCTTTTTTTTTTTTTTTTTCCTGAGCCTGAATTCTTCCATTCATTCTTTCCTTTAGCTAATTGGAATCTTCTCCGTGTGTCCAGTTCAGCCAAACATGGTAGCCCCAACCTGATCGCTAACATACATATGGGCAAAATCAATCAGGTTCATTCTCTCTTCAGAAAAGCTTCATGGCAGAATGTGAGCACCCATTTTATTGGTTCCCTTTCTGTTGTACCTCTTTGTTTGTACCTCTCCTTAAACTTTGGTTCCTTGCTCTTCCATTGTTCTCACTCACCATTTTTAAAACTTGAAAGCTATTGGTTCAAAGCAGTTGGGGTGGGTATTAAGTTTCTGAACCCCTAGGCCTCCTAGCCAAACACCATTAGAGTAAAAAATGATTCTATCATTTTTACAGAACCCAGCAAGACCATGAAGGTAATAGCTCTCCCCTAGCATGTATTTCTACTACCATAATGCTGTGTCTAAGGGCTTGAGCTCATGGACCCGGAGACAGAATAAAGCATCTTCCTTAAGTTGTTTCTGTCAGGTATTTGTTATAGTGGTGAGAAAAGTATTCTCATCTGCGATGACCTCATCTATTTGCAGCTGTCCCATCAGTACCTTCCTTCAGTAGGTAAGCCCAATTCTGGCCAACTGCCCATGCTTTTGGCACAGGGCAAGAGAGAGGGTGTATATATTCTCCATCCAATTTTGGAGTCTTCTTGTTTATTGCTAGTCAAAAACTCAAAATGATTTGAGAATAAGGAGGTAAATAACACTCAGACTGGATAGGATGCCAATCATAAAAACCCAAACTGAGAATAATGAGTTTGGGCAATGATGTGAAGAAACTCCAGTGCTCATGCTTGGTTGATGACAACGTGCAACGCCGTGGGATTGTTAAGATGATTCCTCAAAAATTTAAACACCGAATCACTGTACAGTTCAGCTATTCATCTGCTAGGATACACGTCTTTGGACAGAAGCAATACCACAATAACTACCATTGTTTTTACACCTAATATAACGATTTATTAACTAACATTTAATATATGTGTTGTTTTCTTTAAATGATATTTGAATTCTCACAAATCTTCCTTATGGATGGAATCATTAATTAAAAGAACACGCACAGAGATTTTAATAAGTTAAAATAATTAATGATGCCTCTGTGTAAATATTGGACAGATGTTTTGACACTGAGTTCTGTAAGAATTTTTATTACTGAGAAAATTGGAACTAGCCCAGAGTAAGAAGGAAGTGATGAGAAGCAGCTTATAATTTTAATTACTATTTGAAATCTCCTTGTAAATTCAAGGTACAATAAAATGACATAAAGCAAGTATTGCTACAGTGAGAAATCCAGATGCCTACCTTATATAACTTCTGAAAAGTAAGTTCAACACTTTGTTATTTTAGGTTATCTTAATGATAATTCTTCATTGTTTGGTAATATTTTGTAGAAAAATAAATAAAATTTTAGTTTGATGACTATAATTTAAGTTTATCACAGTAAATAGTATTTTCTGTGATGAGAGATTAGTGGTCTATTAGTACCCTCCCTTTCAGTATCCCCCTGATGCTCTCTCTCCATCTCTGTGAATATGATTTTATATTTTAATTGGCACACAAAGTATCAGGATTCTTTATGGCCTTTTCGCACATACATAATTTTGCTTTACTCTCCCCTCCTCTTCCTCTACTTCCCTCCATCTTTCTACTCTTTTGCTCACACATTCACTTTTCACCTCCAATATTCTTTTTCCATGTTAAAGTCACATGTGATCTGTTGCCTTCCTCAAGCCTGTCCCTTAAGTCCTCTATCCTTCTCATATGGGCCCATTTCTTGTTTCTTGGCCTCTATGTACACCGAATTCTATGTATATGAATACATGGGCATGTAAAAGTTAAAAGCTAGGATATACATATGAGACAACACGTGGTATTTGTGTTTCTAAGCCTAGGTCACTTTTATTTATTTATTTATATTTAAAATTTTCATACAGTGTATTATGATTGTGTTTTGCCTTATACCAACTTTCCCCAGATCTTCCATACCTCCCATGCATTTTCATCTTCTCTCTCCTTTTTGGTCCTTCTTTAAAAATGTCAAATAAAGCCGGGCCTGGTGGCGCACGCCTTTAATCCCAGCACTCGGGAGGCAGAGGCAGGCGAATTGCTGTGAGTTCGAGGCCAGCCTGGTCTACAAAGTGAGTCCAGGATGGCCAAGGCTACACAGAGAAACCCTTCTCGAAAAACCAAAAAAAAAAAAAAAAAAAAAAAAAAGTCAAATAAATAAAAAAGACAAAAAGAAAAACAAAGACCAATGAGACATGCACACAAAAAATGCAAAACAAAGCAAAGTGAATCAAAAAGTACAAAAATACCATTAAGTTCATTGTGTGTTGGCATGTCTGGGCATGCGGCCTGCCGTGGAGTGTAGTTGACACACATTATTGGAGAAATAGGATTTTCCCTTTGCAATCAGGTGTCAGCTATGAACAACCTTTTGGTTACCAGTGTGGCTTCATGTTGGGGTTTCATGGCGTGAACCTATATAGGTCTTACCCAAGCTGCTACAGACTTGGTGAGTTCCTATATGCATCAGAACTGTTGTGTCTGGACAATCCTGTTTATTGGAGTTACCCACCACCTCTGCCTCTTATAGTCTTTCTGCTTCCTTTAGTGCATAGATCTTTGAGCCTTGAGGGAAGGGATTTGAATGAATGAAGCCCTTTGTGAAGGCTAAATGTCATTAAATGAAGACATTTAAGTCCACAAATGAAAAATCCCTAAGAGAAGAGATCCTATTTAGGGACTGAGTATAGTTCTTTGGGTTTACTTATTTTAATGAAATTGCCAAATAATGGTGAAGGCAGAGTCCCAGCTGGACATCTCCTGTATCTGAATGAAGCTTTCAGTACTAATATTGGGTCACATTTAATTGAGTTGTTGGCCAAGCGGGCCCCACAGGAATCTGCAGACAAACAAGATGGTTGCCAAGACCATAGCACACTCTCCACAAACTGATGGCAAGGCCCCATTGCCCTAAACACCCACACAACTCACTGACCACAGCGAGGTTGGACTGGTGACTACATAGAGCCTTCATATCTATGTGCTAGCCTCATTGGGTAGAAGAAGATGCTCTGTATGCTACCAAAAGAGAAATACAAACACCAACCCAGCCACAAACTATCTGACTGAAAATGATGTCCTGCGTGCACAATGTGCTACCACAAGCCTTGTGGGGCGAATATCCAATTTGACTTAAGGCCCAGTCCATCAGATGGAACCCATATCGGACACTGCTTGGATGACCAAGAGCAGAGACTACATAGCCCATGGACTGAGGGTAAAACTAAATGTTCCTGGTCTAAATCAATCAATCAATCAATCAATCAATCAAATGAAGTAGCAGTAGAATAATTCATAGTGATATTCTGTTGCACTCATAGATCAGTGTTTTCTTGAGTCATCTTCAGAGGAGGGTCCTTCTGCAGCAGATAGGAACAAATAGAGATGCACAGTCAACCATTATGCAGAGATTTAGAGACTTGAAACATTTTCCCCCTAAACAGGATGTCTCTATCCAATTTCTCCCCTTGGTGCTTAGGGGACCCTACTGAAGAGTTGGCAAAAGACTGAGAGAGCCAGAGAGGATAGAGGACATTAAGAAAACAAGGCCCTCTAGATCAGCATGATCAGAGTTCACATGAACTCACTGAAACTGAACCAGCAAGCACAAGGCCAACAGGTGTATGGACCAGGTCCTTTGCAGTTTAGTGCTTTTATGGGACTCCCGAGTGTATGACAAGTGGAGCTGTGATTGTTGGGCTTTCTCATGGTCCATTTTCCATTTGCTTGTTTGTCCTGTCCAACTTCAATGTGTTAGTTTTTGTTTTATTTTATTACATTTTATTTTATTATTACCCACTAGAAGCCTTTATGTTTTCTAATGAAAGACAAAAAGAAAGTGAATCTGGATAGGAGGGGAGCAGGGGAGAAACTGGGAAGAGTAGAAGGAGATAAAACAGTAATCAAGGTGTATTATTATGGAAGAAAAATTGTTTTAATAAAAGGATTAGAAACACAACAAAACATTAAAAAGTATACCCAAATTGTCACTTGTAAAAACCTAGAGAAATGTCTAATTTCAATTTTTCTAAAACCTAGTTTTTCCATGTGAATAAGACTCCCTAACACTAGAAAACCTTTGGAAATGTATAGTATGCTGACAAGTTTTATCTCTGAAAAAATATCCAGTGAAGTTGTGGTTATTGGTTTTTTTATGTGAGTAGTCCTCCATAAGGGGCAGTTTTAAGCCACCACCTAAGTCTATTTGTCTGCACATTCTCAGAATAAGCTGCTTCCAAACCTCACACTTTCCCACTTTCCTCTTTTATAATGCGGAAGAGATGTTGGAAGGATCTTGTTAAATCTACCATTTTTTTTTTTCTTTTGCTGATGAAGGTTTTTTTTTTTATTAATTTATTCTTGTTACATCTCAATGTTTATCCCATCCCTTGTATCCTCCCATTCCTCCCCCCCCCATTTTCCCATTATTCCCCTCCCCTATGACTGTTCCTGAGGGGGATTACGTCCCCCTATATATTCTCATAGGGTATCAAGTCTCTTCTTGGCTACTTGCTGTTCTTCCTCTGAGTGCCACCAGGTCTCCCCCTCCAGGGGACATGGTCAAATGTGAGGCACCAGAGTACATGAGAAAGTCGTATCACACTGTCCACTCAACTGTGGAGAATATTCTGACCATTGGCTAGATCTGAGAAGGGGTTTAAAGTTTACCTCCTGTATTGTCCTTGGCTGGTGCCTTAGTTTGAGCCGGACCCCTGGGCCCAAATCTGCCTATCATATTGCTCAACCATGTTCATAGCAGCCTTATTCATAATAGCCAGAACATGGAAACAGCCTAAGTGTCCCTCAGTAGAAGAGTGGGTAAAGAAACTGTGGTACATATACACTATGGAATACTACTCAGCTATTAAAAACAAGGAATTCTCGAAATTTGCGGATAAATGGATTGAGCTAGAAATGATCATAATGAGTGAGTTAACCCAGAAGCAGAAAGAATCAAATGGTATATACTCATTTATATCTGCATACTAGCCCAAGGGGTATGTCCCACGAAAGCCTTCACTTACCAGGAAACTGGGACAGAGGGGAAGGCATCCTATTGGGACTCTAAATGAGAGACGCATGGGAGAACAGCAAAATAAAAGGATCCAGAGGGTCCTAGAAATCTACAAGTAAATCTACCATTTTATAGCAAAAATTCTGTTTTACTGATTTGTTAAAAAATATATCACAGTATCTAGGATTAGAGACTCATGCTTATAATTCCAACATACAGGAGGAAGAGGCAGGATGATAATGAATTTTGAGGCTAGCCTGGGCTATGTAATGAGTTGAAGACCAGCCTGAGCTATAAAGCACACCAATTGTAAAGTTCTAACTCTTAAGCATTCTTATGTATTAGCAATATTTTGGATTTTAAGTGTTTTAAATGAGCTTCCACTCAGTTGATTATAACATCCTTTACTATATATGATGCACTGAATCTTCACCAATTTTTGCGGAGGACCCTTTAACACAGAAGGTATTTGTGAGGTGTCATCTATCAAGTTTTAGACAGATACCTCAATTTTAATTTAAGACATTCTGATAGAGGAAAGTCAACACTGAAGTAATTGATACTATCATAGAAACACAGTCTTAGTTAATAAAGAACTGAGAATTCAATTACTGAAAATATTTCTTGATATAATTAAAACAGAAAATGATGCCAGTGGGTAAAAACAAAGATGAAATATGAGGGCATTTTTCCCCTTTGGTTGTAAGAAACAAATCTGGTGTGTTGTTGGTGGCAACGAAGGCAGCTTAATCAAATCTGCCTTGTTATTTTTTCTAGTCTAGCATGCTATCCTGGTTTTCAAAATATTGTTGAGCTTCCTTGGCTATTTCCCTTTTCCTGTAAGATTCCACCCTCACACCAGATTAATGCTAGTAGAAGACCATTTTGAAAGTTTTTTTCTTTCTTTCTTGTGCTCAGCAAGGTCATGCATCGTCCACCATTTACAATATGAAGCTGACAATTCATCCTAGCGCTCAAGCCATCAGGTTACCTGCATGCTGATCTCATTGTGATCTTATCCTAATACTCTCATACATCAACTCATGCCTTTGCTAGCCCCGCAATGTCATCCTTTTGTTTATACTCAAATGTACCGTCTTGACACATGGTGCTCTGTATTCCATGGTGAGAAATATGCCATATAGTCTATGTTCTACTCTCCATCTCATGTTCTTTTAAAATATTTGTCATGTATCTTACTATTTTGACTGAGTGGTGGGTGAGCAGTGGCTGGTCCATTTTATTATATTGCCCTTTATTCCATTTTTAAAGCTCCTTTCAGTGTACCCTCATCTATACTATGGGCTTGTTTATAACTGATTTTTGTTGAATTGTGAAGATTCAATTGAAAAAACACCTCAAAGTACAAAGGAATAGTAACTATGATTCTTTTCTTCCTTTCCACTCCAAAGTTACTTATAACCCTTTCTTTGGACCTTGTTGGTTTTTTTTTTTTTTTTTTTATAATATGATGATATTCTGAATGTATTTTAGAACATTTGTCCCAGAGAACATGATTTTGCATTCTCTACAGTACCTAGTGTACATTTTTGCCTTGTGCATAGTTTCAAGTTGAAATAACCAGATGATAAATGGCTATTAGAAGAAGGCACTGTATCCAGTGGGCCATTGCGAAAACAAAGCCTCGTTCTTAGCTCTGCTTATGTCTTATTTTGTAACGTTACCTAATTAACTGCTGTGAGATTTAGTATCCTAATTCCAAATGAGGATAGAATTACTAGAAATCTCTGGTCCAGTTTAAGAGAAGGGTATAATTCTCTGGGATATGGTCAAAGCCTTTCCATGTAAATGTAAGGACGTTGAGATGACTATTTATTGACCATCGTGTTGAGGACTTTTTTCTTCAATTGTTTGTAAATCTTTAGGTACCTGGAGCAGTCATCAAAAGAAAACTCAGTTGATGCTAAGCAAACAGTTTTGATCTGTTGGAGACTCTTCTTTTATTAAATGATTTTCCATTCAACATCTAAATACAATATAGGCTGAAGACTGCCAAGTAAATATAATGTTTTAGAAACAGTAGAAGAAGGCATAAGTGAACATATCTATAAATTGGAGTACAGTATGAATATGGTAAATCAGGAAGTGTTTAATTGTATAATTTTATACATCCAATGTTTCTCCAAACTACATAAATTAGATTTAATTTGTCTCAAACTATATTCAATTATTCTGTCTGAAGTTTTCATACATGCAAAAGCACAATGAAGACTTTCCTTAGCATTTCTCTTGTTTTCTCCTGTGCTGCCCACAGATTCCCAGGGCTGGGTCATTTCTCCTATCACACCCTGCTGTTTAATTTCTGGCCACCCCCTCTGATAATAAACTGGCTACAGCTTCTCATTGGAATCATTGTAGAGAAGTTTTTAACTTTCTTTCTCACCCATTCTTCAGTCAAATTAGACACACTTTCATGAGTTTATTTATTTTATATAAGGTGATTTTTAGATGTATTATATTAGTTATAAATAGAATTTTTATAATAAAAGAATCAAGCCTTTAAAAGTAATGCTTACATTTTATGGATTTTTCTAATTGATTTGTGTGGTGCTTTGAATGACAAATGTCCTCCACAGTGTTATGTGTTGAACATTTGGTCATTAGTTTGTGGTGCTATTTGGGAAGTCATGGAACTTATAAGAGGCTCAGTCTTGCTGGAGGAAGGACATCAGTTGAGGTGGGCTTTGAAGGTTTATAGCCTCCTTCCATGTCCCAGTCTCTGTTACTGCTTCCTGTGGGAATGCAAGTGTGCTCATCTTACCTTTCTGCTTCTGTCACCATGCCGTGCTGTCTCCACCATTATAGATCTTCTGGAACTACAACCTAAAACAAATCTGTGGTAGGTGGAAGACCTTTGTCACTGTAGAATCATGTATCTAAATGATTGGCCCCCAGGAAGTGGCACTATTAGGAGGTGAGGCCTTGGTAGAGGAGGTGCATCACTGTACAGGTGGGTTTTTGAGGTTTCCTTTGCTCAAGTTCTGCCCAGTGAGGAAAAGTACCTCTTCCTGGCTACCTTCAGAAGTCAGTCTCCTTCTGGCTACCTTTGGATCAAGATATAGAACTCTCAGTGCCTCCTGCTGCCATGCCTCCTGCCATGATGATAATGGACAAAACCTCTGAAACTATAAGCCAGCCCCAATAAGTGTTTGCCTTTATAAGGGCTGCTTTGTTCATGCTGTCTCTTAACAGCAATGAGAAGTCTAACCAAGAAAACCTTTTCTTCTTGATGTTTCTCCTTTTGTTACTATCTTTTGTTGTGGCTTACCTTAGTCATATATTTTGAATTATTTTTTTTCCAAGATGGCCCAGGAACTCACAATCTTCCTGTATTGGTTTCTTTAGCTTCTTGATTAGAGGTATGTGCCACAATACCAAACAAGAGACACCACCACTTTTTTTCAGTGTTGGGATCAAACCCAGGGCCTCACACTTAACTGGATAAAACAGATAATCATTTAAATACATTGCCAGCTCATTGACTCCTTGCTTGATATTTTTGACTTTTCTATTATCGATTTTGCTTTATGGTTACCATGAGGCTTTCAAAACCATTATTTTGATGGGAGGAATTTTGAAACAGTAGCAACATAACATGAGTAGAGAGGTAAGAAACTTAAAATGAAACAAGAAAAGTTAGCAATAAAAATTTACACATCCATTTCTTCACACATTGAATTTTTGATATTCCATTTTATATCTTTCCACATCGCCTACAACTTAACATATTAATGTGTTTTTATTTAATAATGCACCATGCATAATGATACTAGAGAACTCTGAAGTAGCATAGTTACTCTTGCCCATGAGTTTTATCTCTTCCAATGCTTTCTTCTTACAGAAAAGAGTCCTTTACCATTGTATAAAGAGGTCCCTTTACCATTTCCAGTAGAACAGACCAGCTAGAAATATAATCTCCATTTTCGTATGGTAATGCCTTTAACGACCCTTTTATCTAAAGGATAAATGTGATTTATATGCATAACATGATTTTTCTTCAATACCCTGAATGCTTTGTGCCAATTTTTCATCTGCCTATAAAATTTCTGTTGTAAAGTCTCTATTAGGAAAATTGGTGCACACTCATGACTTCTTTCTTTCTACAACATATATATTGATGTTGTCTTGGTTGACTTAAGTCTTATTGGTGACCATTTATCTTTCTAAAGTGGGTTCATAAGATCTCCTAGGTTTACTCACTCATTATGATAATTTCTAGATCAATCCATTTGTCCACAAATTTCGGGAATTCCTCGTTTTTAATAGCTGAGTAGTATTCCATTGTGTAAATATACCACAGTTTCTTAGTCCATTCTTCTACTGAGGGACACTTAGGCTGTTTCCATGTTCTGGCTATTATGTATAGAGCAGCTATGAACATGGAGTGGAGAGTGAGATCTGACTCTCACACGAACTCTGGTGCCCCTTTTCTGACCATGTCCTCCAGATGGGGAGACCTGTTGGCACTCAGAGGAAGGATAGCTAGTTACCAAGAAGAGACTTGATATTCTGAGAGCATATATAGGGGGAGGAGGTCTCCCTAGGTCACGGATATAGGGGAGGGGAGAAGGGGAGAAACGGGAGGGAGGGAAGAATGGGAGGAAACAGGGGAAGGGCTAACAATCAAGATGTAATATGAATAAATTAATAAAAAAATCTAAAAAAAATTAAAAAACAAAACAACAACAAAAAAAACAAACCAATTTAATGAAGCAAATGAACATTTCAAAGTAGCAGCATGATGTATTTGATCATAAACATGTCTTTTTCTACCAAAAAAAAAAAAAAAAGATCTCCTAGGTTTGATAAACATTTAAATATTTCTCTCTTTCTTTCTTTGTGCATGTGTGCATGCATGTGTGTGTCTGTCTGTGTGTCTTCTGTCTTTGTTTTCATGGATACCATAGGAGAACCATCGGTGTCATTTTTTTTAATCCTTAGCCTTGTTTTTCTTCAGGCAGCATCTCTTATTGGCCTGGAGCTCACCATGTTGGCTAGTCCAGCAAGCTCCCAGGTTCCATCTGTCTCCACATTTCATCCTTGAGATTGCACATGTATACCACCATTCTCAGATTTTCGGATAGGCTTTGGGGATCAGACTCAGGTCCTTATGCTAACCAGGGAGACATTTTACTGACTGAGCTATCAACCTAGCATTAAGCGCTCTTTGACTCGACATTGTTTTTTATCCCTTATCCATGTCAAGATCCTCATTATTACCCCAAGAATTTTCTCTTTTAATGTTGTTTCCAGATTTCTAGTCTTCATTCTTTTGGCCTTCAATTTGGTTTGTCATCTTACTGTTCTTTGAAAAGCCCATGTTTGAATTTACTTATTCATCCTAGTTAGACCTTCCTGCTCCGTATTGTACTTTTAATTTCTTTGAGTTTCTTTATAAGCTCAAAGATTTTTGTTTGATTTTTTTTAAAAATGGCCTGAAAACTTCTGTTAGAATTTCTGATTGGTGTTGGAACATGCTGAATTTCTCTGCTGTTCCATGTTGGTCTTGGATTGGTTTCTGTTACCTTTTGACTGACGTTAGCTTCTGACTTTGTGCTGGTTCTGCAGCTCATTTGTGTCATTGTGATGAAAGTACTAACGTACTTTTTCCAGGCTTGATAAACTCCTTTTGCTGGTGCCTGTTTTTCCAAGAATTCAAACAGGTTCCTCATTTTCTCTGAACCCGATCCACTCCCAATATTTTGTTATTAGATGACACCCTAATTCCAGATGTGCTGTGAGAACACTGTTGGTATGCTATACCTGTTACACTACTAGAGTGTGGTCAGAGACCAGCTTTTTCCAGAGTGCAGCTTTCTTTTTTAAAAATATATTTTATTAATTTTTTCATATTACATCTCAATTGTTATCACATCCCTTCTATCCTCCCATTCCTCCCTCCCTCCCATCCTCCCCTTACTCCCCTCCCCTATGACTGTGACTGAGGGGGATTACCTCCCCCTGTATATGCTCATAGGGTATCAAGTCTCTTCTTGGCAACCTGCTGTCCTTCCTCTGAGTGCCAAAATGTCTCCCCATTCAGGGGACGTGGTCAAATATGGGGCACCAGAATTTGTGTGAAAGTCAGACCCCACTCTCCACTCAACTATGGAGAATGTCCTGTTCATGGAGTAGATCTGGGTAGGGGTTCGATGTTTACTGCACGTATTGTCCTTGACTGGTGCCATAGTTTGAGCAGAAGCCCTGGGAGTGTAGATTTCTTAGTTCTTGTCAACATGCTTTGCTGTATGAATAGATTCTCAAATTGGTGACAGTGGGGTGAACACTGATACAAGTTACTGCTCAGCTGTGCTTCCTTGGGCCACTTTATATTCAGGTAATTATGTTATAAGTCAGACAACCTACGTTGGAAAATAGTATGGGCCTATAGACTGAACTACCATATTCCTGTCACAATCCTTTCATTTTATGTCAGTCCTCCTCCCCTTTCTCTCTTTCTTTTATTCCTCATCCTCCTCCTTATTTTTTTAAGTTTTTTTTTTAAAAGACAGGATTTCTCAGTGTAGCCCTGGATGTTATGATATTTGCTTCATAGACCAGGTTATCCTTGCATCATACAGATCCATCTGACTCCGACTCTCAAGTGTGGGGATTAAAGACATTTACCACCATACCTATCCCCAAATCTTGTCACTTTCTGTGTGAACTTGGAAAAGTATAAATTTATTATGGATTTCAGCTTGTCCCTGAACTAACTCATCATATAATTATATGAGATAACTGATATGTAGTCAGATAACCTTTTCATTATATAGGAAAATAGTGCAGTCTGTAGCTTTTACTATTCTTTTATGAGTCCCTCCACAATCTACAGAAATCAGCCAAAGAGCTAAGATATTGATTGGATCAGCATAGAATTTTACAAGCTTGGTGAAAATTGAAAAGAGTTGGCTGCATTTCAAGGGATTTGCTGAGTTTCCAAAGTCCTCAATGAGGTTATTCTAGCAATTAATTTCCCCCATCGAATGGCCCCTCAGCATGGACAAGAAGATGAAAATGATGTGAAGTCACAGGGTATTGAGTTTTCTTTAGAAAGTTCCAGCATTTGTTATAAACTTGTGTAGGATTTAGGGGGATATTTAGTTGAATTTAGGTAATTGTTATGGACATGGGATTTTGACATTTACTGTTAATTACATTACACATAGAAACGTATACACGTATTCTGAGTTTTAACAGGTGAAGGTCATTTAGCCATATTTAGAAAAACATGGATTAAAAGGAAATTACTCTGGGATGATTTATTTGAATGCATATATCTTTTCTATTCCTTCTAAACTGAGATATCTTTAATTGGATAGTAAGTTACATACCAATACAACATAAAGAAAAGTAAAGATGTAATTATCTTTTTTTAACCATGAAGAAGGGTCATGTTAAGCTTTGAGAATAAGTAGAAATGATGCAGCAAACATCTCTGAAACTAGGTAGAACAAATAGGTATAATACACTTTGCATCTGTTGCCTTGTATACTTTCCCCAAACACACCCCATGTGTTAGCCAGCATTGCAACTGTGCTTTGAAAATTTATGTACACTAAAACATTTTATCCAAGAGACAATGTGGCAAATACATATTTTGCAAAACTAAGTTCATTTTTCAATCTCAGTAAAAATATAGCATATGTTAATTAATACAAAGATAAAATGTTTCTTGTAAGCTAAAATGACTTACAAATTAATTATACTGACTAAAATTATTTATTAATGTGTTATTATGCTAAATCTAAACAGTGCATGCAAAGTATAACCTTCCCTAAATTATGACTCATTATTGCTCGCAAGATTAGTCAGTCAGAACATGATTTCATTCTATGCTGGTTTGGTCTCAACATGATTTGAGAACCTGAAACTAAGTAATTAGAATGTACCTTATCTCTCTGAGCCAGTGGAAGAGGTTTATTACGAATCCAAGAGCAAACTTAAGAGCTGTGGTCATGTGTCAAAATGAAGAACAGAGATTGTGTTTGGATCTTTAGAATGCTCAGTCATCTGTCTTTGGCGTTTTAGCAGATTGAAAATCATAGTTTCCTGGCAGTGGGACTGGGAAAGGACTGAAAAATACAGTTAGGATTGTAGTCATCTTTCAGGAAATTGCATTTGCATACAATCTAACCAATGTATGGCACAGGGAGAGAGAATATAAGTAAGTTTCTCAGATTCATAATGACACAGCACTACTGCCTAGGAAGGATCTTGACATATTACATTTGCTCCCTTGGGAATCTCATCTGGTAGCCAGAGGATTTGCTGTACATCTCATCCAGCTCTTGTCCATGCTTCCAGAATTTCTAGCAACTTGCTTTAGTTAGAATGGCCTTATGGAGAAAAAGAAAGGTTAAAACATCAACCTTACTGAAAGCCCCGTAGAAAAGTTTCTGAGTGAGGGTGTGTAGTCATGGATATAAAAGGGCTTAAAGTCACATGTTTGCTTTAATGTTGATTTCTCATAATACAGTAGTGGCTTTCTCAAAAAAAAAAAAAAAAATAAAAAGCATAGTTTCACTGCTGTTTTATACTTAAGCATAGATATAGAAAATAGTGTGACATCTCACTGTAGGTATAGTTATAATGACCTCATCAGATCAAGGTAAGTGGCAGATCAAACACCTCAGACACTTAACATCTTTGTGGCGGGAACTTAAAATATCTTCTTTATTCCCTATTTTGAAATGTACAGGCAGTTCTTGCCGAGCTGTTTATATCCTCTTATGCTATAAAGTATTAGAAGTTTTCCCTCCTGCATCCCTGCAGCCATGAACCATTCCTTTTCCATGTCACCATTTTCACCGTCTCCTCAAACTCTGATACCCACTGCTCTATACTCCACTCCCAGGAGATGAACTTTTTTAAATTTTCACACATAAGGAAGTGCACGTGCTATTTTCCTTCCATGCCTGACTTGTTTACCTTGCATAGTGTTGAAAACATGTTTCTCAGATCAGTAACATCATTGTCAATTCTTATCAATTTTTCCATCCATTCATTCTTTCAACCAGTATATACTTGTCATCAATTCTATACTAAAGAATAGTCTATGGACTGGTAGAAATGGGCAAGTGAAGTGGATCCAATCTCAGACCTCATTTATAGGTCTGGTGGAGGGACCAGGTCTTGAAAATCCCCTATAAGAAGGAAGCACATCCCGATTTGTAACAAACAGGATGAAAGTAAATGACAAAGCATCATTCGAGTTCATAGTTGCTAGAAAGAAACCATTTGTCAGATTTGATATTAATCAGAGAAGACTTAAAAAGTGATGTTCATGTCTGTTGCCTGAATGTCAGTAATATCCTCTAAAATTGATTACGACATGAACTCTATTTCTCATCCAAAGTGCACACTGCACTGTGGCATTAGCTTTGCCATGTGTATCTTTGACTAGGCATGTCACTTACCTGATTCTTGGCAATTTAAGACAAAGACAACAATCTTTGTAAGGAGTGATCAGGAGCTGCAATTCTTGCATCTCTCTATCCTTAGAATCAAATTTCTTCCATGTTGCCCAAAGTCCCTGCATGCATTGAATATGTGTACGTTTGTGTATGGTTATGCAGGTTCACATGAGAATGATGTGTGTGGAGGCTAGAGGGCTACTTTTTGTGGTTCCTCAGTTGCTTTCTATCTTTCTTTTTTTTAATACAATGTTTCTCTCTGGACTGGATCTCACCAAGTGTTCTAGCCTGGATGGTCAGCAAGCTCAGGGATCTAGAAGCATACATTACCACACCCAGGATTTTAACATGGGTTCTGGAGAAGAGACTCAGGTTCCAATGCTTACACAATAAGCATTTTGCTGTGTGTCTTCCCTCTCATTCCTTACGTTACCAGATTCCCCAAGCATTTTCTGCATGTGAGAACAATATCAATTCTCTCGATACTTCCAAAAGATCTGCATATATAGTCCTGGGAACAGTCTGAGCTCTGCAAATTGCATGGAAGAAAAGAGAAGATGACAAAAGGTAGAGGATCTAGCTTTCCTATCTCATGTTCACGTTCAGTCTAGCCGTATAATTAAAACAAAAGCATTCTCAGCGGAGTGTTTCCTGCAGTCAACTGATGCTTACATTTAAAACTATAATTAAAAGATATTGAAACAATTTTCAGAGTTCTCACATAGTGAGATAATTAAAAGTGTAAGTTTTTGTGTATGGACAGTGAGCTATTGTTGCATACAAACTGCAAATGATAAATCCTTTTATGGGTTTTTTCTTTGCTTGCAGCTCTTTCATTAGTTTTCAACAGGAAAAACAGAGTAAAAACAAAAATAAAAATGCTAACATGATAACATGATACAGGCAATGAGGTTAGACATGGCAGAGTACCAATAATTAGATGTTGTAGTGGTTTCAGTGACCTACTGGTAGTAATAAATTGTTTGTTTATTGACCCATTGGTATGTACCTGGACAAAATGAAAAGTTAGCATTGAGCTGGAAGGATTGTGAAACATATAGCATTGATGACTCTGTAGCATAGACAGCTACATCCAGATAGACACTTGCAGGTGACTGAGCTGCTGGATACAGTATTGTAAGAACAGGTGGGTAAGGTAGGTAAGTATTTTTAGAAGTTGTGATTGAAATTTCTTTATTCACTTCTAAATTATACATGGCACATATAGAATTTATAATTATGTTAATTTTTGCTTTGTTTCATAGGCATATGATTGTGATTTTTTAAGAAAGGTTGTGCCATTGTTCAGCACTGTGTATATAGTTCTTTGTGTGTGTGTTTTAATTTTTTTATTTAAATAATTTATTCAGATTACATCTCAATTGTTATTTCTTCACTTGTATCTTCCCGTTCCCCTCCCCCCCTCTTTCACCCTATTCCCTTCTCCTAGGTCTTTGGCAGAAGGGGACTTCCTTCCCCACCATATGATCACAGCTTATCAGGTTGCATCCTTGTAGCCTGCTTACCCTTTCTCTGAGTGCCACCAGGCCTCCCCACCAAGGGGGAGTGGTCAATTAGGGGGGTACCAGAGTTCATGTCAGAATGAGACCCCACTCACCATCCAACTGTGCAGAATGTTCTGTCCATTGGCTAGATCTGGATTGGGGTTCTAGATTTACTGCATGCATTGTCTTTGGTGGATACAGTAGTTTGAGCAGATGCCCCTGTGTCCAGATCTGCCAGCCTTGATGGTCTTCTTGTAGGATTTCAGGGCCTTCTGGGTCCTTCCATTTCCCCATTCTCCCTTACCTCTCTCACCTGGAGTCCCAATAGGAAATATATAGTATATAGTTATTTCTATAGATAGGATTCCAAAATACTTAAATTGGCCATATAACAGTTGAAATTCTGAAATAAAGCTGGAAATTCTGGGTAACTGTTATTTTGTTCTTGATGACTTGAAGTCAACATTAAAAAAAAATGCCCAGATTCAGAATCAGCATGAGCTAATACATAAGCTTTTCATCTGTGTTTCAGTATGTTAATGTTTTAAATTGATATATTGGTGAAGGTCAAAATTTGCATAGGAAGACAGTTTGCATAGAGAAAAGTCTCAGAATTTTCTTCTTTCAATCAAGTTTTGTCTCATAAAAAATGTCTTACCTCAGTTTGAAGCAATGTCACCATTACTAGATTTGTTGAAGGTTGCAAATATCCTGAACGCATATGTATAATTTAGTCAGACTTTCACGATACCTTTTGGAAAGAATTATGATTATCTTAGGTGAGCTTTTTTTAATCTGTATGCTACAGAATAGTATATTTGGAGACGCCATTCTGTGATGCAGCAACTACTTAGTAAGAAGAAGGCCTTGGGTTCATTTCTCTGTTCTGGTGTGCCACCATGCCTCAGAAAAGACTAGAGGGGACACAGTAGAGCAGCTCACCACAGAACAACCTAGTTCCAAGGTGCTTCTTGATATGCATGAAATATTAAGATTCTGACTTTGTTTGATTTTTCAGTCCACTTTGTTAAATTATTGATAGCGAAAACACTCTCTTCAATGCAGTGTGTAATAACTTTGTCCAAAGTACGCCATGAGTAGGCTTATATAGAAAGCTATAATTGAATAGTGTTGGTTTGCTTTCATAATGGAAATGCTCCTCAGATGGAGATGCTAGGTATGTGAAAAATTTTACCAGTTTTCAAATCCAGTGGAATTTTTGGGGGCCTACAGTGAAATCTGAGGGGGCCTTTCTGTAAATGAGGATGATTCTCAGCCTCACCGTTGTGAGCACTTTGACTACATCATGCTATGCTTTCAGCAGCCAATCAAGCACTGCAGGATGTTTCACAGTATCTCTGACATCTACCCATAAGATGTGAAATAGCAGTTTCCAATTGTGACAAAAAAAAAGTATCTCCAAATATCACCAAAGTTGGGTGGGAGGAGTGAAAATTCCCATGCTTAAAAACCACTGCTCTGTATACTCAAACAATCAATTTTATTCCTTCTCAAGTCTCCAATGTGGTTGAAGACCAGATAGTTTAATTTTGTAATTAAGCTTAGTTGTTTAGAGGTTAAGATGTTTTTAGGTCTAGATAGATGTTTTAAGTTGATAAAGATGAGCTATGATATGTATTGATTTACATTCAGAATTTTAGACTCACCAAGATAGAAAAGATGTTTTCTTTAAGGCTGCCAAATACAAATAGCCAAAACACTAAGAATGTAATACATAATAATTCCTGATTGTTTCGTGGTTCTTTTTGCTGTGGTTATTTTATTGTATATATGTGTAATAATATAAATGCATATGTAAACAATATTTAATAAAAACTTAAAAGTTAAAAAAACACTGCTCTGTATATCCACACATCTCAGACAAGCACATTAGCCTTACTTATTGCATGGAAAACAAATGCACCATGTCTTCTGAGGAGTTTTTACCTCGCCTTAATTATTATTAATGGTGTTCATTTCTAAGTGGTCCCTAATATTCTTTAATTATTTTTTGATACATAAATTGCATTGTTCTTTTAAGCCAAGTTTCATTAGTTAAAGAACTAACCAAGCCGAGGTGAAAGTGTCATTTGCCATCACAAATGAAATGGAAAGCATTTTAAAATCGTCATCATCATCATCTCAATAAAGAATATAGGCAAAAAAAAAGAAGCAGCTGCAGGTGATCTTTTTTCCTCATTAAATCTGTTCTTCACTGAACACTCTTAGACACTCCTTTGGAGACAGTTTCTGGATTAAGAGGTTTTTGCTTTTACATCCCCAAAAGGAAGGTTTCAAGTATGAATTCATTCCCTCCCCAAAGGCTTTGCCCTTATCTGGTATCTTAGTGTACAGCTTCTGCAAAATCAGCTTGTATTATCAGAGTCAAAGACAGAAGAAACACAGTCCTAAAAAACAGAACAGCTGGTACCCATTTCCTTAGCAGTGGCTTAACCTAGTGAGATATCTAAGTGATGTTTTACAGAGTCAAAACTAGAGCCTTCATCTCTCTCCATATTTTGAATTCAATGGAAATCTCTTTTTAAACACACACACACACACACACACACACACACACACACACACACACACATGCACAGAGAGAGAGGGAGAGAGAGAGAGAGAGAGAGAGAGAGAGAGAGAGAGAGAGAGAGAGAGAGAGAGAGAGAGAGAGAGAGAGAGAGGTGTCTCTCAGTCTCTCAGGTGTGTACAGGAGCCAACTGAAGCCAGAAAAGATCACTATATCCCCTGGAATAGCAGTTGTGGGTGGTCACGAGCCACCTGATGTAAGTGAGTGCTGTCTGCAGCGCTCCCTGTAAAGACAATTGGCCCTTAAACTATATGGTAAGATGTTTTTACCATCAACTTTCATATTAGAGATGCAATATTCTTGCAAATGCAATCTGCTTTTCTTATGAATTCTAAACATACAATAGCCACAGACAAAGAATGGGACAAGAGGACACCCCGTATAGGGGTTTTTGACCTTGTTTGTCATTAATCAATATGTTCTGGTTTGTAGCCAGATGCTTCCTTGTTGCCTTTGGGGAAGGCCAATCCACTTGCTCATGTTTGGTGACACAAGACTATTTTTGTTGTTGAATGAAATTGCCTTCATTTATAAGTACTTAAAATGAGCACATGCTCTTTCTGGAAAGCCATTCCACTCTCATTTTTATTAAATGATTTATTGGATGCCTCCCAAAATGATTACCTAGAAATGTCAGGTAAAGGTTAATCCAATACCATGGGGCAGAGTGGTATAAGGCTTGTGTGGCACCAGGCTGATTATACCATTTGCTTTAGGAAAGGAAAGGGAATAATTTAGTGTAACACTCTGGGTATCTGTCATTATTTTTCAATTTGCTAGTAGATAAAGAAATATGTTCCAAAGTGTTCTTTCCATATCAAAAAGTGAGAATGGTTTTGACAGCCTGGGTTCACTTTGTTATTTAAAAATAGTTACAGGAAAACTTTAGAAATGCTTTCATTTATGCTAAATGCCATCTTTAAGTGGGATTATGCTATAGAAGAAAGAAGAAGTATGTTGTGGAGGCCAAAAAGAAATGAGTGTTTTTAGAAATACTATTATGTAGAAGTCTTGAATGTGTATAGATTTTGAGTCAGAAAATGGGTACTTGATTCATTTCTTATTTTTGTTTCCTCACCTGGAACATGAAGAACACAGAACACAGGATTTTTATATTTTTACACAAATATGCCCGGTATACGTATTTCCTCATTTAAGAAATATTCATTAAGTATCAACTCTGTGGCAAGAACAATCTTAAATTATGATAATGAAGGAGTTAAAGTATGCTCGCTCTGTTTCCTGGTGCCTATGAGTTGGGGCGTTTTGGAGTTGCATCAGGAGGGTAACTATGCACTAACTAACTAACTAACTAACTAACTAACTAACTAACTAACTAACTAACTATATAGTCTGTGATAAGTGCTAGTGCAAAGAATAACGCAAAATTCTCAGTTTGAGTTGTATTCTGAGCTTGTAATTATCAGAAAGTATTTTTTGACAAAGTGACATAGGCTAATCTTAGAGAATCAAAAAACTGAACTGAGTATTATGGTCTGAATATTTATTTCCTTTCAAAATTCATATGCTGATGCCTAGTCAATGTGGTGATTACAGTGATAATCATCTCATTTGGAATGTGATTAATTTATGAGCACAAAGCCCGTATAAATGGGATTAGTGGTCTTATAAAATATGCCTTATTCTCTCTCCTACAAGGAAGTGTCAACTTTGAACCAGGAGGCCCCCTTACCAGATACCAAATCTGCCAGCATTATGATCTTGAACCTTCCACCCATCCTTCAGAGCTTCAAGAAGTAAAATTCTGTAGTTTTCAGACAGCTTTCTCTACAGTTCACTGTAACAACCCAAACAAACCAAGGTGCTAAGGGAAAGTTGGAATAAGCAAAGGAGGGCTCTGTCACAGGGAAATACAGTACTGAATGGGCCCAAGTCAGCAGGGAAGAGGCAGTCTTGAGAATGCAATGAAGGCCAAAGGGCTTAGTCAATATGATGAGACAATGATTCCTGGTAAGGTTGGAGGTGGTGAAAGGGCCAGATTACAGGGAGCCCATAGACTCTTACAGAATTTTTCTTTTCATTGGTAGTTTTGAGCGAATATTGAAGGTAGGGACAGAAGTATTTACATCTTGAACTTTGGTGATGATGTTACTCTGTGAGGTAGATGGGCATGGCCAGGGGTAGGCTCTCAGGGAGGGTGCTACTGTGATAAAGCAGGTGTGGACTTAGGCAGATTTTGAACAGGGAGGTTGTTGGAAGGGCAGGATATGTTTCTGGGAATGGGTTGCAAAGCTGGGATAGTTGATAAAGTTCTTATAGTGTAAATAAAAGGATCTGAGTTTGATTCCCTAGAACCCATGTTTTAAAATATATGGCTAATATGGTGCTGGGGGAGTCAGAGATGGGCAGACCTAGGGGGTTTGCTGGTCAGCCAACATAGACTATTTAGTGAGTCCCAGGCCAGGGAGCGGCTTTGTCTACAAATAAAGGCAGACAGCATCTGGCCTGTATGTAATGACCCTGTGGTTGTCCTCTGGTCTTTACATGCACTTTCATGCATCCGCATGAGCACTCTTGCACGTGTGTGTGTATGCACACATACACCGTTGTTGGGGTGATTAACTTTTCTAAAGTAAAATCAATATGTTACTTATAGTTACTTCTTCCTTTTGAGTTGATTGCTTTTACACTTTAAGAAGAACGTGATACTAACAGAAAATAGCATTCTAGAGATGTATTCTTCACTGAGCTTGAGTGTTAAGGAAAGTTCCTTACCCTCAAAAAAGTGAGGTGGACAGACTCTGTGTCATCCAATAGCTGCTCTAAAATCTCACCGTGTACCTCAGTTTCCAGCTTCTCAGCTTCCTGAGAGCAACTGTGAGCCTCTACCAAAGAGGAATCAAAGTCAGTTTATTGGTCTGCCCATGTAGGGTCCTAAATGCGACATAATTTTGGTCCAGGTTCCCCATCATTTTTAGTGATGATTTGAGAATTTTAAGCTCTTTTCCCCCCTTTGTTATTTGAAATGCCAAAGAATTTCATACCCATACTCTTTAGTCTGTTAGGCAGCAGTGTCAGTCTACCCCCGCTTATGTGATTCCTTATTATCCTCATTTTTTCTCTGGCAGTATATCAACCTGTACACATTATTTTTTCCTACTTGCCATTTGGACACAATAGAAAAATGGGGAATATAAGGACTTAAATACTCAAAGGACATTTTTAGGTTAAGCCATTATATTTATTTCTGTAAACAAATATTTATGTATTTGAAAGTTATTTATTCAGCATATGCCAAGACAAGGTTATTTTAATTGTCAATTTGGCACACCCAAGAATGCCTAGGGAAGAGACTCTCCATGACTCATCCC
The DNA here is from genome assembly GCF_903995435.1 of Acomys russatus. Lineage (NCBI taxonomy): Eukaryota > Metazoa > Chordata > Mammalia > Rodentia > Muridae > Acomys > Acomys russatus. Next base: position 23,406,733 of record NC_067161.1, read on the forward strand.
ATGGACATGGCTGTGGGGGGGTTGTATTGATTGCCCTAGTGGGTGTGGGAAGAATTCACCTACTGTGGGTCGTATCTTTCTCTAGGCAGAGAGTCCTGACCTGTTTTATTGGAGAAGTAAACCCAAGTACAAACAAACAAAGCAGGCAGGCAAACAAGCAAGCAAACAAGTAAATTATTATATATGTATTCATTTTTCTTTGCTCTTGGCTGCATATGTGGTGTGACTTACTATCTCAAGCTATTGCAGTAACAGACTGTATCTTTAGTTGTATACTAAGACAAGTTGTGTACTAAGACAACTCTCTCCTGAGTTGCTTTATTTCAGAGTGTTTTATCATAGAAAGAGAAAAGATACTAGAACAACTAAGTTCCTGAAACTTCTTAAGGAAGAAAACACAAAAAATATGAAATAGGTCTGACCTTATTAGGAGCCCTCTCTGATACTGATGGAGAAGACGGGGTTTACCCTGAAAGAATCACATGAAGTTTAGGCCACCATGTCGCTGTCCTGAACCTTATATGTATGAAGAAATTGTTGGCCTTACCTGCCATGTCCTTTGTTCTGTCCATGGAGTTGGAATTGCTAAAGGAAGCCATTCTTTGCTCCACTGTGGACGTTATAATGCTATTGTTTAACTCTTGACTTCCCTGACTGAAACATTCTGAGCCCAAGTTGAGAGGGTAGATGACCTGTTTTGTGAGTTTTTGTAAATATGGTGTGTGCCACTGTTGTGCTTTGTGGAGTAGCTGTTTGCTGATGTGTGGGCAGACACTATAGCTGAAGCATGGGGTGAACTGTTGCTTCACCTGGGGATATGAGAGACATTCCTGTGTGTGATGGTATCAAAAGGAGGAAGAGAAAGGATGAGTGTTTGTTCCTCCTTTCATATGCTATCACATTCTGGATTGGATCACTCGGGAATCTGTCCAAATTTGAACATAACCCTTCATGATTTTCCTGTTTATTTTAAGACAATAGAGCAGAATGCATTTTATTTAGCAGTTGTGTGCCTTGATTTCTAAGCACCTACATATTTAAACTTGAATTGGTGCATCATGGAAGTGTTAGGCTTGTTAGACACGTGGCTAATCAGTAGTTGAAGAAACAGTTGTGGGCTGTTTTTCCTTTTCATTTATTTATATTTAAATGTATTTTTATACAGGGACTAATTCTGTGGCCCAGGCTGGCCTAGAATTCACAGTGTAATCCATGTGGGTGTCAAGTTCAAGACAATATTCCTGTTGTAACCTTTTCGAGTACTGAAATTAAAAACACATGCTGCATAATTTTTAGACAGCAGTAAACTCATGACATAAACACAACAGGATGGTAGGAAGAAAATCATTTGTAGGTTGGTTGCTGGAGGAAAACTACCTGAAACAAATGACAGAAAACTAAGATGAACGAGAAGGCACTTGCCAGCAACATCTTAGTAAGGAATAATTCTATTAAAGGCAAAGGTGGTGCAACGGCTTTGAGGGAGAGAGACACCTGGCATACCCAGCGGAAAGGCCGAATCAATAGGTATGTAGAAGAACCAAGTTTTCAGACAAGCCAGAATTAGAGTCTTGAAGGGACCAGATCCAAATAGCCTTGAAGATCATGGTTTTAAATAAAACTGATTCCACGTATAGAGAAAGCCGTTGGGCAGTATGCAAAAAAGATTAGGATGATCTGATTTGTCCTTTACAATGATGAATTAATGTAGCTATGCTGTTGGCAAGTGAGTTGTAGAGACACAGAGGGAAGGAAGTTGGGAAATCATACAGAAGACCATTGCAAGGGTCCAAGTTAACATTGACACTGGCTTGGCATTTGATGAGAATGGACTAAGAATTATTTCTTCTTCTTCTTCTTCTTCTTCTTCTTCTTCTTCTTCTTCTTCTTCTTCTTCTTCTTCTTATTATTATTATTATTATTATTATTATTATTATTATTTTCTTTAGATACCATTAACAACTTGAACTCTTTTTGTAACAACACTATTTATTGCACATTTCAGAAAACTGGCTATTCCTCTAACAGTCTTCATTTATATGGAATGTTCTATGATACCAGAAGTGCCATAAAATCAATCCAAGTTATTTTAAACATGACTTGAGGATGAGACAGAAAACTTCAGTGGAAGCTCAGAGTAGATTTCTATGCTTCGGAATTTAACAGCACATCATGGGTAAATCAATTTATAAGAACTGGGAGATTGTGTGAAGAAACAGTGTAGACAAATGCATTCAATTCCAGGTCACATGACCTTGGAGCTGAAGTACTTGGCTTATATATAAAGCTGCGTGGTATCATGAGAAGCCTTTGAATAATGAATGAGTAAGCAATGTTTTCAGTTTGTGCTACTGAATTATTAAAATGTATATTGGAGTTACAAGTACCACTTTATCCACCAAGTATTCCCCAAAGGTCTGCTGTGTAGAGGTAGACCAGGCAGAGCAGAAGTTTTTAACTCTTGGCTTCAGGAAGAACACATTGAAAGGAAAGTCTGAGTTTTCACAGATTAAAGTCTTTCTAAATTTTTAGAAATGTTATACAACGCAATCCCTAAGCCTAAGGCTCAGGAAACATGGAAAAGAGGGTGGAGAGATTATGAGATCCAGAGGAGCAGGGCACCTGTTATGGGATGCTGTCTTATATGTATGGCAGGGAAACTGCCCTACAATGGAAGCACCACTCGACATCCCAGTGTGGATGGGAAGAGCTCCCAAACTCCCACACTAGGATGAAGAGCCACAGGAAATTAATGGACCCGAGAGATGGACAATCAGTCTTCTTTACTGGCAGTGCCCTCACAGGTTATCCAATTAATATCTCATTTGCTCTTACTTAACAATATCATAAGATTACAAATTTTCAGAATAAACTGTTCCTTATGAACCATACGAGTCTTTTATTTAATACAACTCTGTACTCATGGGTGCGTTTCATGCTCAATGAAACCATTACTTGCTTTAAATATTTGTCCTAAAAGCAAAATACTGCTGCCCCTCATTCCAACTCTAATAAAAAGAATTATTTGCCTCTTGGTTTTTCTTGGCTAGGTATCACTAAAGCAGGCCTTAATTTTGTGGTCCATAGGCAAAAGAACTTTCTTAGATTAAAAAGAAATAATGCCCTCCACAGTATGGATAAGTATTTCAATTGCATTGGGCCAGGAATTTTCTTATTAGAACGAAAATTCTGACTGCTTTGAAATAGTTTTTATTAACTTTCCTTACTTTACCACAAAATGTATTTTTAAAATTCCTTTTATGAGTGCAACTACTTAAGGTTCATGTCTATAATTACACCACTAATAATTATGTATTATATATTCACATGCTCATTAAGATATGTAGGCATTTAAATGACCACATTGCTTCAATGTAATTTTTAGCAATCTACAAACTAAGTATGACATGAAGCTTTTAAAATATGGATATGAAAAAATGGATGTTGTTTGTTTACTCTCCTTTGAAAGGAAAAATAGATTATAAGCTTTAGCAAGCCAGAGATTGTTCATGCTAGATTCTGTATTGTTTCTTGTGTTTGAATGATGTTTGAATAATACCTATTGGCCACTAAATATTTAGCAAACTTCCTGAAACCACAAAACTGAAAACTTAAGTTATTTATCTAGGTGGGCATGGTGATTTGTGTTTATAATTCCAAAGCTTGGGATGCAGAGCCAGGAGGGTTGCCACAACATGGGAGGCCATTCTGATTTACAAAGCAACTTCAGGTTAGCTTGAGCTGCACAGCCAGACTCTCTCTTAAATTTAAAAAAAAAAGACATTAGAGTTAGGAAAAGGAGATTAACAAATATGAGTGGTAGAATGTGGTAGAAGACAAAAAGATGGTGATTTTCATCAGAATACATTATATACACATATGAAAATATAATGAAGCCTGTTATTCTATATAAATAATATATGCTATTAGTAATAAGAACTTCAAAAGAGAACAAAATCCTTGTGTCTCTTTGAAAGCCCAAAGTAGTTGCCAGATACAGTGAGAAAACTGCATGTGACAGAGAGGCTCAGTTCCTTTGCACATGTGTATATACATAGATACACTCATCAACCATTAATGAAAAGAGGCCATGATTTTATTTTATTTTTTTACAATTTTTTTATTGATTCTTTGTGAATTTCACATCATTCATCCTAGTCCCTCTCTTCTTCTCATCTCTTATTATCGACTCTCTGCACTTGCAACTTCTCCCCCGCCACACACACATACACACACACACACACACGCACGCACGTACGCACGCATGTACGCACACACGCACGCACGCGCACACACACACACACACACACACACACACACACACACACACACACAACCACACAAAGAAAATAAAAAATGAAAACAGACAAATGAAAAAACAAAACAAACCTCCACCACCACAAAACCCCCACATCTCAACATAGAAGCTGTAGCGTGTCACACAATATACCCTTTGTTCCACACATCTTTACTTGCAAGTGTTCGGTTCAGTGAGTCATTGGTCCGGTTTGAGGCCTCTGGTTTCTGCTGTACCATCAATACTGGCTCCTCAGCCAGACTCCTTTAGCGTATCCTGTTGTTGCATGGAGACCCTGCTCTGCAGAACCAGCCCGTTTACGCATTCAGTGCTTCACGGATGGAGTAGATGTTGGCGTAGGCCAACATAAAGCCCCGTATCTGGTCCTGGGAAGTAGCTGATTAGTCCTCCCGCTTTCCAGCATCTACACCTCCAGGGAGAGCGTTCCAGCACTGCACTGGCTAGCTCACCCGATACAGCAGCTGGCAAGGAGCAGTGTTAGTTCTTCTGCTTCTCATGCCCTTGGGCCAGTTCACCTGTGCGCACTTCCCTGTGGCTAGCTCTACTCTGCTGCCCAGGAGAGGCGCTGCAGCTGGTGAGGGGCTGGGACAGCTCTCCTGCACTCATAGCCTTGGGGCTGGCTTAACCCCACCCATGGTTTTCCCTCTTTTAGTAAAAATTGTCCTCTTATAGCTTTTCATCTAAGAATGGCATGTGAAATTAAATTTCCACTATTTGAATTGGCATGTACTGTTACAACCAACCATATTGTAGAAAGTTCATGAATTCTCATTTTGATGTCTAGGGAACTCAGTCAATTCACAGGTATTATGAGCCTCTGGGTTTTACAAATTTCTACCCCCTATTTTGCTTTGTCTGGTATTTAAAAAAAATCTTACACGTATTTTGCATATACATTATGGTTTCCAATTTTGTGACTTTTTATGGGATTTCTGTGTATGAAAATGTGTGAACCTTTATGTCTATATGTGTTTCTGTGCTTTTTCTTTGGCTCTTTTCTTGTTTATTTTGTTATATTCTGGTTTCTTTGTTTTTATTTTATCTTAATTAATTTTATTATTGTTTTTAGATGCCTGGTTGTTTTCTAATGTGTGTGTGTGTGAGAGAAAAAGGTGTAGTTTTCGATTGAAGAGGAGGTGGACGAGGATCTGGGAGAAGTGGGTAGAGGGGAAATTGCAATCTGAATATATGGTGTGAGAAATATCTATTGTCACTGAAAAATTATACAACTAAAAAAGAACTATTTGAGGGCTGGAGAGATGACTTAGTGATTAAGAGCACGTCTTGCTCTGCCAGAGGATCCAAGTTTGTTTCAAAGTGCTAGAAGGTGCTAGAAAAGGTGTTTTGGGAGATAAAGACATCAATAGTCTTACTTATCACTTGATCCTAAATATGACAGTACAAACCTCTCAAACCACTGGTTTCGTGGTGTCAACATTGTCTATGGTGTGAGGGTAACCAATTGCTTCATTTGTTACATATGAGACACACTCCACAGGAAACTATTAGTGCCAGGTACCATAAAGATGGCTGAAACCAAAGTCTACAGAAATCATAGACTTAAAGAAAGGAGGTATGGGTGTTGTTTTGCTAAATGATCTTGTTATCAATCTGTTTTAAAATATTCATGTTTATGTCTTCAGATTAGTTCAGTAGGAAGCTTCTTATTTTAGTGGCTAGTGATTAATACAGACAAAAATTATTTGAACTGCTTAGCATAAGCAACTGTAAGTGCTCTGTTCAGCTGTGGGCTGGACATCTATATCAACACTGCTCCCCAAGGCTTAGGGAACATTTTGGAAGAGGTAGTGAAGAGAATGTCTTAGAGGTTTTGGAGGTGTGCTGTCTTCTGAACATGATCTGGCCCTTGCACACATGAATTCCCAGAAAGTGTGCCTATGTACACAAGAAATGTACAAGATCAATCTAATTAAAAATTCCAGCATTGAAGTAGTCACGACTCCCAACAGCTCGGCCCCTAAATAATGACCTGTTGGCAGTTGATGGCTGCTGGAGGAAGGAGAGTCATAATTCTTTGGGGAGGTGGCCAGGCTCCAGTGAGTGGCACCACAGCCAAGCACATAGGGTCAGCACTAATTGGACTTAGTGGATTATAAAAAGAAAGGACAGGAAAATTTGCCCAAGATGCATTTGGAAGATTTGAAGAGAATTAAAGGAAAGGAGGAAGAGTGATGTGTATGATTAAGATACATTGTATACATGTGTGACATTTTCAAAAATGAATAAAAATAAAAATATAATAGTAGGCATTGGCATTAAGATTATCTGTCTGTTATGCTGAATTCAGTTCCTTCAGATATCTTCTTTCTTAGGAGTGGTATAGATAAATGATATAATGCTTATATTTTATTTTAGAAGAATTTGTGCTCCTAAAATGTATTATGTATTATAATACACAGAGACTGTACTAGGTGACATCCTTTACAATTTTTGAGTTCTATTTTATCCATATTCTTATTAGTGTTGATTAACTCTTTTCTTATTTGGAAATAGCCATTCTTATTCTGTCATGGTGGCATCTCACTATATTTATTGGGCATCCCTACTTCTCATTTTGATAAGTGTATATTTAGGCAATTTGTTCAATTTTAAAGGGACTACTTTGCTTTACTGAAAAGATTCTGGAACTTCATATTTCTTAGTAATTGGACCTCTATGGGATAAACAGTTGCTATTTTCCTTCATTCTGTAGGCTGTCTTTTCATTCTATTGATTGTTTCTATTGTTAAGCAGAATTGTTTTGGCTGAATATTATCCAAGTTGTAACTTTTAAAAATTTATTTCTTGTACTTTTATGGTCTTATCTATAAAAATGAAAGCTAGTTTCTCTTTTGAATGATGTGTTTGAATATATGTGTGGCATAATGCGTGTGTGCATATGTGTGTAAAGAGTTCCAAGGTTGATATCTTTTATCTTCCTCTGTTACACCCCATTGTTCCTTATGAGACATTGGAGTTTACCACTCTGGCTGCATAGGCAGCCTAGTGAGACCCTAGGATATGCTTGCTTTATCTCCTACCCCCCATTTCTGGGGTTATAGATATATGCCATCAGGCCAAACATTTAAATGGATGCTAAGAATCCTATCTTGGGTCTACATGCTTGCATAGGGGACTGCTTTACCATCATCCAGTCCCCTATATAAGGATCTTGAGGTGTTTCTCTTTTAATTTATTATAAAGTTTGAGACTTTTGGGTCACATGTTAAATTATTTTATTTGAGCATATGCATGCTGTGTGTGTGTGTGCATACACATGGAGATTGGAGATCAACCTGCTGGAATTAGATCTCTCCTTCCATCATGCGGGTCTCAGGAAGCCAATTCAGGTCATTGGGTGTGGCACTGAGATGGTTAATCTGGGTTGTCAACTTCACTGTATCTGGAGTGAATTATAGTTAAGAAATGTGTGTGTGTGCAGTCATAGGGGAGGGGAGTAAGGGGAGAATGGGAGGGAGGGAGGAATGGGAGGATATAATGGATGGGATAACCATTGATATGTAACAAGAAAAAATTAATTAAAAAAAAGAAATGTGTGTGTGTGTGTGTGTGTGTGTGTGTGTGTGTGTGTGTGTGTGTGTTGGGGGAGCACAACTGCAAGAGATTTTTGGCTTGGTTTGAAGTGGATGAGCCCATATATACAGTATGGAGCTTTAAAGCACAAAGACACATGCCTGTAATTCAAATCTTGAGGCTGGAGGACATATCTTTCATGTGGACCACTCCTTGTGCTGAAAGTTTATATAACTACATAGAAGGAAGTTTTTGCCTGTTTGCCCTCACTTTGTCAGCACATTCATTACTTTCGTGACATTGAAATGTATTTCTTTGGGATTCCAGCATATCCAGAAGACCAGCTGAGACACTAAGCCTTGTGGGACTGAGCAGCTACTAGATTTTTGGAATTGCTGTTCCCAGCTAGCCTTTGTTGGATTGGCTGGATTGCAGCCTGTAACTCATCCCAATAAATAATCTACACACACACACACACACACACACACACACACATTCTTATAAATTTTGTGACTCTAGAGAACCTGGCTAATACAGGCTTTTAATGTTTATATATATATATATATATATATATATATATATATATATATATATATATATATATATATATACTTCTATGACTCTATAGGTGTTTAGAAATGTACTAAATGTACTTTGCATTAGGATATACATTCTAGGGGCAGAATCTTATATTGTCAATATGAAATATCCCCTACAGATACATAAACCACTACCCTCCAAACTGATGGTCCTATTTCGAGAAGCTGGAGAATCTTTAGGAAGTGGTGCTTTGTCAAATGAACAGGTCATTGTGGGATGAGTTGTAAGGGTTATAGTGCAGCCTGTATCCTGGCCCAGTCTCTGTGGTTTCTGATTTATTAGATATGAATAAACTACAATTTCCAAATCTTCCTCTCTGTTATGGACTTTGTCACCTTAACCACGAGCTAGAATAAATCCTTCCTCAAATTGCTTCTGGTATGTTATCCAAGTGATGAGAATGGGAACTCTAGGCTCACATGTAAGGATTTTATCTATTCATTTTATCGCAGCTGCCCTATTTATATTGCTTCAATTATCAGAAAATTTGTTATTGATGCACAAAAAGCCACAATTTTTATATGTTGATTTGTATCCTGCTATTTTACTAAATTATCTATGTGTTTCAATGTGCTTTGAGACATACTTGGGTTTTTCCTATACACAGAATCAGCATCTGCATGCAGTGATAATTTAACTTACTCTTTTTCTGTTCATATGAGTATTTTTCTCTTGTTTAATTAATTATCCTGAATAAAACGCCTCATTATATATTGAATAATAGCAGTCGGCATAGATAATTTTGATTTACTTTATATTACTGTTCTCAGAAAAGGTCCTATACTGAGCCAAGTTTGGTTCCAAATCATTAGGAATCTCTTATGGAGTAGGCTGTGGGTAGTTTTATCACTAGATTGTAACTTTTGTGTTTAGGATTAAGTGAAAATGCTTCTTATCTGGAAGGATGCCTGGCGTTTGTCATTTTCCACTTCAAGCACATCTTGGACAGTTTCCTTTCTATACGCTACAGCCCAGGAATGTTGGCTTTATTCCTGTTTCTGGTGCACATCAAGCCGGTTTCCGTTCTAAGTCCTCCCATGGGCGGCAGTTTCTTTCTGGTCAGGATTGATGGCCATTCCCACTCAGTTGGTAATTTATCTGGTTAACTCCTCAATGTCTTCTACATCCTAGGAGCTCAAATGTTATTCCTTCAGGAGGCTGTTTGATACTTAATCTCAATGAAATTAAATTTGCTTCCCTTAAAGAAATGTTCAACATCCTTAGCCATCAGGGAAATACAAATCAAATCTACTCCGATATATCATCTTACACTTGTCAGAATAGCTATGTCAATAAAACAAGTGACAGCTCATACTTTTGAGGATGTAGACCAACAGTAATACTTATCCATTGCTGGTGGGAGTGCAAACTTGAACAGTGGCCATGGAAATCAATATGGTGATTCCATAGCAAGCTGGGAATTGATTTACCTCAGGATCCAGCTATATCACTCTTTGGAATATACCCAAAGGATGCTTCATCTACGACAAGGACAATAAAGGAAATATAATACATTTACACAATAGAACATTACATAGCTATTAAAAATGACATCATGAAATTTGCAGGCAAATGGATGGAACTAGAGAAAAATATGAGTTAACTGTGTGAGGTAACCCAGACCCAGAAAAATATGTATATATATTCACTTACGTGTGGATACTAGCTATTATAAATGATAACCAAGTTATAATTTGTAGATCCAGAGAGGTTAGGTTTAGAGGAAGGGACTAAGATGGACACTAAGATGGGAGAAGAAAATAGAATAGATTTTATGGGTAGACTGTGAGTGGGTGGGTGGGGATGGGACTGGGAGGTTATGTGGGGAGGAGAAGGCAAGATGGAGTTCAGGAAAGGAATAAGGAGGGAGACAGCTAGAATTGATGAACATTTGAGGAAAGGTATGGGAACCTAGTACAGCTGGAACTTCCTAAAATAATGAAGCTTCTTAATAATAAGAGAGATGGAGTATCAACTGGCCATCTCTTGTCACCAAACAAGGTACCAATGGTGAGACACAGTTACATTCAATTGAGTTGTTGGACAAAAAAAATCTCATAATCCAAATTATCCAAGCTGTTCCAAGGATAGTACGTTGGTTTGTAAAAACTGACAATGACAGCAAGGCCTCATTTCGAAGACAACACCCACAAACTTATTAAACATGGAGAACTTGAACTGTGGGAAAGCACTCTGAACGCTACTGAAAGGGATGTGTAACCAAAAACCCATCCACAAAAATCTTTGACCTACAATCTGTCCTGCCTGCAAAATATGCTTGGACATGTTGGCACAAAACCTGAGGGAGTAGCCAACTAATGTTTGATTTGAATTAAGACCTAGCCCATGAGATGGAACCCATATCCAACACTGCTTGATGACAAAGAACCAGAGCCTAGATAGCCCAGAGACCTATGGTAAACCCAAAATCCTACTAGTCTAAAAAACATGTAACAATTGAATGACCCCTAATGATTCTTCTGTACTCATGGATCAGTGCCTTACACAGCCATCATCGGAGAAGTTTCCTCCTGTAGAAGATTGCAATTAACACAGAGACCCACAGTCAGAAACTACACACACAAGCACACACACGTGCATGTGCGCGCGCGCGCGTGTGTGTGTGTGTGTGTGTGAGAGAGAGAGAGAGAGAGAGAGAGAGAGAGAGAGAGAGAGAGAGAGAGAGAGAGAGAGAGAGAGAGAGAGAGAGAGAGAGAGAGAGAGAGAGAGAGAGAGAGAGAGAGAGAGAGAAGAGAGAGAGAGAGAGAAGAGAGAAAGAGAGAGAGAGAGACAGAGAGAGAGACAGAGACAGAGACAGAAACAGAGAGACAGAGACAGAGACAGAGACAGAGACAGAGACAGAGAGACACACAGAGAGAAACAGAGACACTGAGAGAGCCTTTGGAGCAGTCAGTTCTAAAATGGTATGTCTCCATCAGGTGACCTGACAGAAGAGGAGGAAGGAAAAGCATAAGAGCAAGAGGGAATGGAGGATACCAGGAGACCAAGGTCCTCTAAAGCACAGAGAAAAGCTCATAGGAACTCACAGAGACGGAAGCAACAAGCACAGAGCTGACAGGGGTTTGCCCCAGGTCCTCTGCATATGTGTTCTGGCTCCCAGTTTAGTGAGATTCTTTTTATGGGACTCTTGAGCACGTGGAGGAATGGTTTCTGATTCTTGTACCTTCTCTTGGGCTTTTCTCCCCTTCTGTTGGTTTGTCTTGTCCAAATTCACTGTGATGGCTTTAATTTTATTTTATTATATTTTTTTGTTGTTGCTTACTAGAAGCCTATTCCTGATCTGCCAGATATATTGGGCCAGAAGGCGGAAGATGATGCTCCAACATTGTATAGCTTTAGGTGACTATTCAGGCAGCAAACTGTTATTTTCTCATTTTGGAAGCTTCTAACCTGCACGTCTTGTCTACTCAGAAAATTAGTTTTATTCCTTCTCAAGTTTCTTATGAGGTTGAAGAACAAATAGTTTAGTTTTAAAATTAAGCTTAGTTGTTTAGGGGTTAAGATGCTTTTAGGTTTAGATAGATGTTTTAAGTTGATAAAGATGAGATCTGATAGATATTGACTTTCATTCAGAATTTTAGGCTCACCTAGATAGGAAAGATGTTTTCTTTAAGGCTGCCAAATTCAAATAGTCAAAACACTGTGAATGTAACATTTATATAACTCCTGATTGTTTCATGGTTCTTCTTGCTGTAGACAGTTTATTTTATATATCCGTGATAATACAAATGTGTGTGTAAAAAAAGCAAAACATTAGAAGCCTGTTCCTTTCCAATGAGAGACATAAAGGTCATGGATCCAGAAGAAAAGGGAGGTGGGGAAGAACTTGGGAGGAGCAGAGGGAGGGGAAACTGTAATCAGAATATACTGTGTATGAAAAAGAATTTTTTAATAAGAGAGGAAATACAATTACATTATTTTCTAACTCTTTCTCCTTCCTCAAATGTTTCCTTTGCCCTCAACTCCATTTCAAATAAAATTATTATTGTTATATACACAAGCATGAATTAACGCATAAATGTATGAAAAGAAAATTGTTTCACATATTTTTCTAATTTATAGTTTTCCCATTCTTTTGTACTCTCAGTTTATAAAACCATATCAATATATTGTAGATAAAATACTCCTTAAGACTGATAACTGAGATTTACTGTTATGTTAAGAACTTTTTTCATGGTGTCTAGTAGGCAGTAAATCTCAATAAACATGTTTGAATGAGTGAGTTGCTGAGCAATACTAAATAAATGTTGAATTCTAAACAATGGAGATCAAGAGAAGTAACTGTGCTTTAGATGTATTTCAATCTGAGTATTGTATCTATAATAAATATATACATATATAAAATGATAAATGTGCCTCTTAGTACCCCCACAGTATGTTAGTCTGCATTGAATGTCATCTCTGCCTCCATCATAGCACTTATAATTCTCTATTCATGATTTCTAAATCTTAATTTGATAACGTCCATGTAGTGTCCAGGTTGCAATCTAAAGCTATATCCTCTCGAACTTTTCCTTCAGTTCTGTAGCTGAGCTCCATTTCTTATGATATATTGCTACAGTTTTATGAAACAGTCCACATACTTCATAAAACTTTCACCTTTCATCCACTCAGTCTTTAGCAAGTATTTCTGAGCAGCAAAGCATCAACTGTGATTCGAAAACCCAGTAGTTTTTAAATCCTAACTCACAGTAATTGTGTGAAGTT